>NW_027361728.1:49528750-50200000 GCF_039654945.1 Dendrobates tinctorius | reverse complement strand
GTTGCTTGTTTATTAGCCAATATTAGGTCAAGGTTCTCCTGTGGCATGATGTTTTGTAATTTGCCTTTATAGCATGGATCCAGGATGCTGGCCAACCAGTAGTCGTCATCGTTCATCATTTTGGCAATGCGGGGGTCCCTTTTTAGGATCTGCAAGGCATAATCTGACAATTGGCCAATGTTCCCGGTGTCAATGATGCACTGCGAGTGCTGGTTGGAGGAGCACTTTCTGGCAAATCCACATCCCTCCAGTCACGCACAAACCCTGTACCAGACCTTGCCACGCCAACATTTTCACTTGCCCCACGAGATGCATCCTCTTCCCCTAAGTAATCATCCCCATCATCATCCTCCTCCTCCTCTTCTTCCTCCACCTTGTCCAGGAGAGGTCCCTGAGCAGACATGGGCTGAATGTCATCAAGGATTCCCTCCTCCTCTTCCTCCTCATCAACATTGGCTGCAGACGCCTGCTCCTTAAGGTGCGTCAAAGTTTGCATGAGCAGACGCATAAGTGGGATGCTCATGCTTAGGATGGCTTCGTCTGCGCTTACCAGCCGTGTGCATTCCTCAAAACACTGAAGGACTTTACAGAGGTCTTTCAGCTTCGACCACTGCACACCTGTCAACTTCATGTCTGCTCTCAAAGTGCCTGGCCGTGTATCCTCCCACAAATGCATTATGGCCTGCCTCTGCTCGCACAGCTGCTCCACCATGTGCAGGGTGGAGTTCCACCTTGTTGCAATGTCGATAATGAGGCGGTGGTGGGAAGGTGGAGCAATCGCTGCAGCTTCTGCATACGAACGGAGTGTAGAGGTGACCGGCGGATGTGCGCGCACAGTCTTCGCACCTTATGGAGCAGGGCTGTTAACTCTGGATAATTTTTGAGGAAGCACTGCACCACCAGGTTCAAGGTGTGAGCCAAGCAAGGTATGTGGCTGAGTTTTGAAAGGGCTATGGCTGCCACAAAATTACGGCCGTTATCACTAACTACCTTGCCTGCCTCAAGATGTACACTGCCCAGCCATGACTCAGTTTGTCGCTTCAAGTACTCGGCCAGCACCTCGGCGGTGTGTCTGTCGCCCAAACACATCATCTGCAACACAGCCTGCTGACGCTTTCCACTAGCTGCTCGATAGGGGGACACCTCGTGTGCAACAGTGGCAGCTGCAGATGGAGTGCTCTTACGACTGCGCTCTGTGGACGAGCTTTCGCTTCTGGAGGAGGAGGAGGAGGAGGTGGAGGAGGGTCGAACGCCTACAGCCAACTGTTTCCTATACCGTGCGCTAGGCAGCACTGTCCCACCACCGCTGTCCCCTGTGGACCCTGCATCCACCACATTAACCCAGTGCGCAGTGATGGACACGTAACGTCCCTGGCCATGCCGACTGGACCATGCATCAGTTGTGAGGTGCACCTTTCCACTCACTGACTGCTTGAGTGCATGGAAAATGCGGTCTTTTACATGATGGTGGAGGGCTGGGATGGCTTTGCAGAGAAGAAGTGGTGACTGGGTAGGTCATAGCGTGGTACTGCATAGGCCATGAGTTCACGGAAAGCTGCGCTTTCCACCAACCGAAAGGGCATCATCTCAAACGAGATTAGTTTGGCAATGTGGGCGTTCAAACCCAGTGTACGCGGATGAGAGACTGAGTACTTTCTTGACCTACTCATAGTGTCTGGGAGGGTGAGCTGGACTTGAGAGCTGCATATGGTGGAAGTAGCAGTGGACAGGGCGGACTGAGAGAGGGTTGATGATGGTGATGGAGTTGGTGTTCTTTCTGATGGCCTAGATTCAGTATTTCGTTGATATAACAGTGGGATTCCCTGACTGCTGTGGCCTTGCAACGACACCTCAACATTTGCTGCTGTGCTAACCGGTGGGCTTACAGTGGGGGAAACAATGTAGTGTTGTTGACTACCTTCTTTGTGATCAGTTGCACATGTGGCACTTGAGGTTTGGTGTTGTGTACATGCTTGCAAGTGCATGCTGGTTAAATGTCTAAGCATGCAACTGGTATTCAAATTTTTCAGATTTTTCCCTCGGCTAAAGGTCTTTGCACACTTCTTACAGATAACCTTGGCCTGATCATGAGGATTTTGTTCAAAAAAGTGCCACACTGCACTCTTCCTACTTTGGCAGACATTTGGCGGCCTAACACGCTGTGATCTTTTGACCGTCTGGACAAGCTGTCCAGCAACTCTTTTGATTTTTGGAACCTGTCTTTGGAGTGCTCTGGGCCTGCCAGATAACAGCTGTTGCGATGTCGATGTCTGCTGTGGATGCTCCTCCTCATTTGAGCTATTGGAAGCAGCACCCTCTTCCCCCAATGGATGCCAATCTGGGTCAACAATTGGGTCATCCATCACCTCCTCTTCAATGTCATGTGCACCTTCCTCTGTGTCACCGTGTATGGTGGTATAGTGTGCGGGAAGGGGCACCTAAGTCTCATCAGGGTCAGAATCTGGCTCTGTACACTGCGAGGACAATGTAGTGCTCAAAGTGAATGTACCGGCAGAATCATCTATCAGTGGCTGTGCATCAGTGCACTCCATGTCAGATTCATCTTGGCCTGGGTAATTCACCATTTCACTTGATAATCCAGGCATGGTATGTGAAAACAGCTCCATGGAGTAATCAGTAGTATGGCCTGCGTCATCCTTCAATCTTGGTTGGGGTGAAGGACACAAGGAAAGGTGTGGTTCATGAACATGAGCCTCCAATGACGACTCAGTGCTTTTATTTTTTACAACTTCAGAAGAGGAGGCGATAGAGCTGGAGGCTGAGTCAGCAATGTAAGACAAAACTTTTTCCTGAAGCTCTGGCTTTAAAAGCGGTTTGCGTTTGCCAACTCCTAGAAAACTAAGCCTTCGAGGCCTTGTGGAGCCAGACGATGATGCAGGCTCAACACCTCCTGCATTTGGTCCTATTTTGCTTTTGCCACTACCATCAGATTCACCACCAACACCATCATTACCAGCTGCCAACCCCCGCCCAATTCCACAGCCTCTTCCACCAGCCTTCCTCATTATTGGTAGAAATGCAGACAAAATCCAACAAACTATATAGTAATGTAAAACAAGGTACAAGGTGTCTATAGGACAGGGGAGATTTTGAATTTCTGCAGACACTAGTGGACACTGGACACTTTTGGATTGTGTGAGGCCCACTGAATATCAGAGCGCTATGTCACAGGCTCGATGGCGCAGGTGTGAAAAAAGTGACTACAGGATAAGGGAGATTTTGAATTTCTGCAGACACTTGTGGACACTGGACACTTTTGGACTGTGTGAGGCCCACTGAATATCAGAGCGCTATGTCACAGGCTCGATGGCACAGGTGTGAAAAAAGTGACTACAGGATAAGGGAGATTTTGAATTTCTGCAGACACTAGTGGACACTGGACACTTTTGGATTGTGTGAGGCCCACTGAATATCAGAGCGCTATGTCACAGGCTCAATGGCACAGGTGTGAAAAAAGTGACTACAGGATAAGGGAGATTTTGAATTTCTGCAGACACTAGTGGACACTGGACACTTTTGGATTGTGTGAGGCCCACTGAATATCAGAGCACTATGTCACAGGCTCGATGGCACAGGTGTGAAAAAAGTGACTACAGGATAAGGGAGATTTTGAATTTCTGCAGACACTAGTGGACACTGGACACTTTTGGATTGTGTGAGGCCCACTGAATATCAGAGCGCTATGTCACAGGCTCGATGGCACAGGTGTAAAAAAAGTGACTACAGGATAAGGGAGATTTTGAATTTCTGCAGACACTAGTGGACACTGGACACTTTTGGATTGTGTGAGGCCCACTGAATATCAGAGCACTATGTCACAGGCTCGATGGCACAGGTGTGAAAAAAGTGACTACAGGATAAGGGAGATTTTGAATTTCTGCAGACGCTTGTGGACACTGGACACTGTTGGATTGTGTGAGGCCCACTGAATATCAGAGCGCTATGTCACAGGCTCGATGGCACAGGTGTGAAAAAAGTGACTACAGGATAAGGGACATTTTGAATTTCTGCAGACGCTTGTGGACACTGGACACTTTTGGATTGTGTGAGGCCCACTGAATATCAGAGCGCTATGTCACAGGCTCGATGGCACAGGTGTGAAAAAAGTGACTACAGGATAAGGGAGATTTTGAATTTCTGCAGACACTAGTGGACACTGGACACTTTTGGATTGTGTGAGGCCCACTGAATATCAGAGCGCTATGTCACAGGCTCGATGGCACAGGTGTGAAAAAAGTGACTACAGGATAAGGGAGATTTTGAATTTCTGCAGACACTAGTGGACACTGGACACTTTTGGATTGTGTGAGGCCCACTGAATATCAGAGCGCTATGTCACAGGCTCGATGGCACAGGTGTGAAAAAAGTGACTACAGGGTAAGGGAGATTTTGAATTTCTGCAGACACTTGTGGACACTGGACACTTTTGGATTGTGTGAGGCCCACTGAATATCAGAGCGCTATGTCACAGGCTCGATGGCGCAGGTGTGAAAAAAGTGACTACAGGATAAGGGAGATTTTGAATTTCTGCAGACACTAGTGGACACTGGACACTTTTGGATTGTGTGAGGCCCACTGAATATCATAGCGCTATGTCACAGGCTCGATGGCACAGGTGTGAAAAAAGTGACTACAGGATAAGGGAGATTTTGAATTTCTGCAGACACTAGTGGACACTGGACACTTTTGGATTGTGTGAGGCCCACTGAATATCAGAGCACTATGTCACAGGCTCGATGGCACAGGTGTGAAAAAAGTGACTACAGGATAAGGGAGATTTTGAATTTCTGCAGACACTAGTGGACACTGGACACTTTTGTATTGTGTGAGGCCCACTGAATATCAGAGCGCTATGTCACAGGCTCGATGGCACAGGTGTGAAAAAAGTGACTACAGGATAAGGGAGATTTTGAATTTCTGCAGACACTAGTGGACACTGGACACTTTTGGATTGTGTGAGGCCCACTGAGTATCAGAACGCTATGTCACAGGCTTGATGGCACAGGTGTGAAAAAAGTGACTACAGGATAAGGGAGATTTTGAATTTCTGCAGACACTAGTGGACACTGGACACTTTTGGATTGTGTGAGGCCCACTGACGCTGTATGGTGTGAAAAAATGCACGCTCAGTACCTCAGCAGGACAAAAAAATAAATTGGGATTGCTTTTAAAAAAGCAGTTTGCAGAGCAGTGGGTAAACAGCAATGCAGCTGTCAGGAAGCCTTAGAAGGCAGCCTAACAACCAACACCGCTGATCCACCACAATATAGCCTCCCCTTGCACTGCACACACAGTGACTGGTGTGTTGTACAGGCAAAATCGCTAGCAGCAGGAGCAGTTTTTTTTTCTTCTTCCCTGCCTAACGCTCTCCCTACAGAATCAGCAACCTCTCCCTATGCTAAGATCGGCAGAAGTAAGATGGCGGTCGGCGTGCACGCCCTTTTATAACCCCTGTGACGCCCACCAAAGCAAGCCAATCACTTGCATGCCCTTCTGAAATATGGTGGTGACCCCTGTCTATGTCATCACGTTGCCCACAGTGTCCGTGGATCCTGATTGGCTGAAAAAGAGCGCAAAACAAACTTTTGAAACGCAACTTTGGCGCGTAAGTCGCCGACCTCGTGGCCGACCTCATCCTAGGGTCGGGTTTCGTTTCATGAAACCCGACTTTGCCAAAATTCGGCGACTTTTGAAATTTTTTGACCCGTTTCGCTCAACTCTATTTCTGAATAAGAAAAACCTTATTATCATCATTGTTGAAGACTTAGTTTACTCCAGCAGCCCACCCCATCTAATGTGTTTCATCCAACTGGATCCAATAAAATGCTTGAAGCTTTTTTACGAATAACCAAGAATACAGGCATATCTGTGCTTTGGAATGCAGCATACCTTATCAGCCGTGAAAGTTCCCAGGTAATAGCTTGTCATTTCTATTAAATGAGAAAAATAAATTATTAATGTAAAGTTTAGTATAAGACAGAAGCGTGAAACGCGCGTCGAGGCAAGGGGGCATCACTGGTTCACCCCATATTCACTATTGGCTGTTTAAATTCAGGCAAATAACTTTGCTGGTTAGATATTTGGCCATATTTTCAATGCAGGGTCACCATTGTTATTAGGTAAAAGGGTCTTTTGATTTCTTTGGATAACTTATAGACCTACTTTTTATTGGTATATGTTCTTATTGTTTTGGGACTCTCTCTATTTATAAATTGTGCCTTATTTTTTTCAGCTAACTACTATATAGGTATTTAATTATAATTATGTAATTTTTATTACATTATATGTATAGTGAGCCAGGCTAGTACATTTCCTCATATGATTATCATCACTTTTGTACAAATAATCCTACTATTTATTTGATTCTTAGTTTTGGGTGGTATTCTGGTGCCCTCTACTAGGTACTTTGAGGGAATGTGCTCTGTACCTGTATTTTAATAATTTTTAATACGTACTAATTAAAGAATATTTTTTAATAGAATTCTATTTTGTGGTTCTCTTCATATTGTCTGGTGTTTAATAACAGCTGGACTTTTTGTTGTTCTAATTGCTTAGGAGTGACATAAAATAATTTTTCAGGACTCATTTATTTGGTAATTTACATAAAGCTGTAGGATGGGCCTCTAGAGTCAATTCCTCCTGTGGACCCCAGCTAACCAAGACCAATGCTGTTAACCTACCAAACATTTTTTATGAATTGTATTTTTTACATGCTTGTTTTACTATTAGGAAGAACTTGCCTATACTTTCTCCATCGTCCCAGAAAAGATTGCCTTCAGCTTTTTCCAAATCATCCAAAGCTACCAAAAGTCCGATAAAGTTTTTACGACTGCAATTATAAGAAACATTATATATTTTTAAAAATGTTACTTAATGTCTTTATCACTTAATCACTTTAATCTATCATCGTAAGTGTGTTGATCTAAATCATGTAAACAAAACAAAATCGACAGTGAAGTAGTTGTTGAAACAGAATCCTCTAAATAAATCACTTGGTCAGTCACTCATCTTAAGTAATCATTTACCTGTTCTTAGACATGAATCTAAACCACTTTAACCCCTTTAACTGCATAACCAAGGTCTCATGCATATGGATTAAAGGGAACCTATCACCAGGTTTTCCCTATAAAATCCATGCCACCATCTTTTAACCCTTTGCCTTACATACTTAATAAAATGTATTTTATAGTAGTCCTGAAGTATATGCTAATGGACGTTCTGTTATCTTTTGTGCCACCCATAGCCACCACTCTGCATGTGATTGACATGAATGATGTCTCCTATATCATCCACACAGTTCATACAAATATAATTTACTCTCGTTGTCTGTTCATGTGCAATCTCCTTGTCTGTCCATGTGCTAGATGAGTGCTTTCCAAACTCCCGTCCTCATGTCCCCCAATATGTCATGTTTTCATGATTTTCTTGGTATTGCACAGGTGATGGAGTTATTAGAGGCATCAGAAACTGCTACAGGTTCTTTCACCTGTGCAAAACTTAGGAAACCCTGAAAACATGATGTGTTGGAGGCCATGAGGATGGGGTTTGGGAAACACTGTGCTAGATGAACTGTGTGAATGACATAGAAGAAACAATGCATATCAATCAATCAGTTTCTGAACCTTCATAGTAGTGTGTTTAGAGTTGTAATTCAGCTTGTCTCCCAAATGTATCATTTTTATTGTACTTTTTGGAAAATCATAATTGTGTTTTTATTTTGCTGTTTGGAATTTATTTTTATAACCCAACCCTGATTTGTACTTCTTAGTGTCTTTGCCCTTGGCTTGTTGGGAGATCTCCTTGGTCTCCAGGGTGTTGTTTGGTTAGTGGTGCCTCTTGCTTAATGGTGTTGCAGCCTCTGTGGCCTCTCAGAAAATGATAGACCATGTGACACTTAGGTTGCACACAGGTGGACTTCCTTTCATTAAGCATATGACTTATGAAGGTAGTTTCATGCACCAGAAACTTTTAGGAGCTTCGTAGCAAAAGGGGTGAATGCATATGCAAATGCCATTTTTAATTATTTGATCTCATAAATTTAATTTATGCCTATATTTTTCTCACTTCACCAACTTAGACTATTTAGTGCTGATGCATCACACATAAATCGGATTGCAAAAATATTTAAACACAGGTTGTAATGTAACAAAATAGGCAAAAAACCACGGGGTGAATACTTTTACAAGTCACTGTAATTGCTCACTATTGTACATCATATTGTTATAAAGATGTACACCTTTTGGAAAATATGGAACACCTTACTTTAAAAACAGAACTAAGATGACAAAGGACTTTGATGATTATGGGTGGGTATAAATCAACTAGCCATATTCATAGTGATATAAGATCCAGTAATCACGTTCTCAGTGCTCATCCCTGCTTATAGGGCCCCTTTATATGTTACAGTGCAGAAATGGTCAGGCTTGATTTGGGATGAGACTTGTGGTGGGAGTGAAGCTTTGTATTGCTACTGTTCCCCATGCATTGTTCACTTGGGCACAGTGATAGTACCCATTTGAGTAAAGTGCCTGACTTCCTCAAGTCCTTAAAGTACTTACTTCTACAATCAGTTGCTGGAAATTGTTAATGAGAGACATAGGTAATCAAACACAATTGGCCTATGATTGATTTTTGTAAGAGTTTCTGAAGTATAACTAACCATGCTAGGTTATTAGCATAAGTTCCCGGGACCTCTACATTATTTGTATAGCATTGCCATTCTTTTTTATCTTGAGTCAGCTGTTCTAGCTATACAATTATAACACAATAAATATAATTAAAACATTTAATAATGATGTCATCTACCCACCTGTGTACAGTGTTATTAGCAGGATCTTGCCATGGTATGATATATCCACCTCTAACGTGAAGATTAATGATTTCAAGTGGAGCATTCAACTTCACTTTCTTACCTCTTTCTTCAGTCACATTGCCCTATAATGGAAACATATTGTTAGGTGTCGGGTTTCTGTAGCTGCACAGCAGTGATCCTGAGCCTTGCATTCGGCAGTCTCCCTTTCCTCTCTGGCCGCAGAGGAGGCTGCTCAGCAGACTCTTCGATCCAGGCAATCTGCTCAGACCAGCTCTGTAGGTTTGGTTGCTGCTGCCACCTCTGGTCCAGCTATAGCAATGCATGCTGGTCAGCAGCGAGCTACTCCAGGGACTAAGTCCTCCTTTTGGTCCACTGAGCATGCTCTTAGGATGATCTCTCATTGGAGATCGGAGGTCACATGCTCAGGTCCTTCTCCAGCTCGGATTGGACCATCAGGAAGGTCAGGAAGGTCCCGGAAGGACGCTGCTATAAAAGAGCCACATGGCCGCACGACCATGCGCTAGTATAGACTCTTATGCTTACTTGTGTGTATGATGATGGATGCATGTATCTGGTGACTGACTCATTAAGACTCCCCTCCCTTTGATATGCATGTTGGGTAGGGATTCAGAGTAAGAGTCAGCGCCAATGGGTGGCTATGCTCAAGCCACTGTGCTCCCAATTGTCTATGTACACTAGCATCTGACTGTGCCTCCCTGCTACGGGCACTGTTGTACCGCACCAGGAAGCTGTGACCACCATGCGACGCCGTGCGCACCTCTAGCACTTTCCTCCTCGTCCTGGGTAGTTAGTGGCATCCGACAAAGCGGCACTGTGTGCACTTGGTGCGATTAAATATATTATTACCTTTTGTTGGCGCCTCAGCTGCGGCGCCAAGCGCTGATGGTGTAAAGGAGCTCTAGTCCGGTGTCTCTAGGACAGGGCTCTGTGACCCTAATTAGCGCTCACTCAGCTGAGCTCTCTGAGTTCAACAGGCTCTGGCGTTTGTTTCAGTGGCTCTGTGGCATAACAGAGTTCACCTCTATTCTCACTGGGTGAAGTTAACCCATGTGTAAGCAAGCGTTTAGCCATCATCTTGTTCCGCCATTACTCAGCAGCAGGTTCCATCTCTGCACGGTGGACCCTGGGCTGTGAACGCACCTCATATCTCCTTTCATATTATTTGATGCGTTCCGCAGTCCTTAACACATATTTTTACTAAAATATATCATCAAAATTATAGGATCAGAGGTTGAGTATGAGTGCTGCTTATTCCAGCAGAGTCTGTGTGACTGTGAGAGTGTTGCATTTAAATTTACTAACCCTTTCATTTACGTCATATCTCATGCCCCTGACTTTCCCAGCAGATGATGCCTTATTGGACCAGCCATCATGTGCCTTTAACATCCGCAGGAGGAGCAAACTACTCCTACAGCTGTTAACATGTTAAATGCTGGTGTTAATCTCTGGCAGTAGCATTTAACATGTGCTGGCAGGAGGTGCGTCATTTCACATGCTCTGATGTGATCACAGTGTGCCATGACAGCTGAGGATTTATGGAAAACCTCCAGGCTTGTCATGATGATTTTCTTGTAAAAGCCAGCCTGCAGCTGGCGTTCATAGGAGATCGTGATTTTCACTATACATAGCAGTGCTGATGCACTGGTATATATAACACAAGAGATCAATTGATTGCTGCTTCAAGTCCCCTAAGTGGACTATTAAATACAGTAAAAATTAAAAAATATTTTTTTTATAAAATATGAAAAAATAAATAATAAAAGAATAAAAATTCAAAACACCATCCTTTTGCTTTGTCCCATTAACATAAAACAAAAAAACACACATATTTGGTATTTTCAAAATAAATCACTATTGAAGTAGCCACAAACCAACAAGATGCGTTAAAATAATTTTACTAATCTGAAACAGATTTGATTCGCTTTTAAACTGATGTACTATGGGTTATTGAATGTCCTCCTGCACGTTTCATCCCTTTTACACCATTACTATATGTACATATGCATATTTTATTAAATATTTTTTCAATAAAAATATATTTATTTTAACTCATCTTGATGGTTTGTGGCTAATCCAAAGTCGTTTATTATGGGTATAAAACGGTTTGAGAGTAATCAACTTCTCAGTAAATTATTTTTATTGTTAGGGGTAAATTAATACACTCGTTTATTTCCAGACTGGAAACATATGTTATTCTGAATATTTTCTCCATCATATGTTTCTTATGGTTGAGTTCATAAAAGTCCAATCTATCAAAATATAAAATAAATTAATCCGATTGTTCAACGGCGTAATGAGAAAAAAAGCGAAACACCAGATTTATATTTATTTTTCCCACCGCAACATTACAATCAAATGCAATAAAAGGAGATCAAAACATCATATCTATTCCAAAATGACATCAGTAAAAGCATCAGACCAGGGCACAAAAAATAAATGCCCAACACAGCCTCTATATTCCAAAAATATAAGGTGTTACGGGTCTTGGAAAATGGCAACACAAGCAAAAATTTTTTTTTACAAATTTCTAATTTTTTTTTCACTTCTTAAATAAAACAAACAACAATTAAGCATGTTTGGTATCTGTGAAATTCCACTTACCTGGAAAATCATTTTGCCAGGTCAGTTTTACCGTATAGTGAACATTGTAAATGAAAAAAACAAAAAACAAAAACCTTTGCGAATTGCACTTTTTTTGCATTTTCAGTGCACTTGGAATTTTACTCGCTTTGCAGTGCATCACATAATAAAATGAATAATGTCCTTCAAATATACAATTTGTCATAGGCCTCATATGGTTATGTGGTTTGAAGAATAAAAAAAAAAATTCTGGCTATTGGAAGAAGGTGAGGGAAAATTGGAAATGGAAAAATGCAAAATCGCCCAGTCATGAAAGGGTTAACATAAAACACACAAGAAGACATAGACAACATTTCTTGCTGAGTTTTGATATAACTTGAAAGTTATTTAGGATCTTACTTACCGTATGATAGTCATACCAGCGAGCATTTGGAATATAGGCATCTACTTCTATTTGGTTCTAAAACAGAAAAACATAATTGTCATATATCAATTATTGTCAGCAGTTAAATGTAATCGCAAAGATTACTAAAGAAAAAAGTAAGAGTTGGACATGAGAAGAAAAAATCTGCTGCATGTTTTATTTTATTGATAAATGTAGAAAATATTCCATGTTTGTGGTATATAAAATGACTATTTTCTGCTTCTTTATTTTCTTAATCCGCTTCTGTACATCAATGTTAAAGATGATGGCAAAGTTTTATAAAAAATACAATTTTCACGTACTCCAATTGCTTTAAAAACATACAGTTATGTGAAAAAGTGTTTGCCCTCAAATGTTTCAGATCACCAAACAAATTGAAATATTAGACAAAGTAAACACTAGTAAATACAAAATGCAGTTTTCACCCCTTTCTGCCATTAGACGTACTATCCCGGTGTACCGGGAGTAAAAGGGAAGCATCGGCAGGGAGGGGGCTCCCTCCGTGCTTCCCTGAGCCCCCCACGGCAGCGCAATGTGAAGCGCTGCTGCGGGGGGCTCTTTCCCTACAGGCCCCCGGATCCAAGATGGCGACGGGGGCCTTCGGGGGCCTGTAGGGAGCTGAGTTCCTCACTGCCTGCAAAGCGAAGGCATGAGGAAGTCTGCAGCAGTGCCTGTGACAGATCGCTGATCTGTCACAGTGATCTGTGATGTGACAGATCAGCAATCTGTCACAGGACAGTGATGTCCCACCTCGGACTATGTAATAAAGTAAAAAAAAAAAAAAAAAGTGTAAAAATAATTTTAAAAAAATCGCTAAATAAATTAGTAAAAAAAAAAAAATATTCCCCAATAAATTCATTTTTTGAAAATAAAAAGAAAAAAACAATAAAAGTACATATATTTGGTATCGCCGCGTCCGTCGCTACCCGCTATAAAACTGTCGCATTAGTTAGTTAACCCTTTTAGTGAACCCCTTAAAAAATAAAAATAAAAAACGAAGCAAAAAATAATGATTTATTATCATACCACCGAACAAAAAGTGTAATAACGCGCGATCAAAAAGATGCATATAAATATCCATGGTACCGCTGAAAACGACATCTTGTCCCGCAAAAAATGAGCCACCATACAGCATCATCCGCAAAAAAATAAAAAAGTTATAGCTCGCAGAATAAAGCGATGCAAAAATAATTATTTTTTATATAAAATTGTTTTCATTGCAAAAAACCAACAAAACATAAAAAAACGACATAAATGAGGTATCGCTGTAACCGTACTGACCCGAAGAATAAAAGCACTTTATTAATTTTACCGCACGCGGAACGGTGTAAACGCACCCCCCCAAAAGAAATTCATGAAACGCTGGTTTTTGTTCATTCTGCGTCCAAAAAATCGGCATAAAAAGTGATCAAAAAATGTCACGTGCCCAAAAATGGTACCGATAAAAACGACAACTCGTCCCGCAAAGAATAAGACCTCACATGACTTGGTGGGTCAAAATACGGAAAAATTATAGCTCTCAAAATGTGGTGATGCAAAAACTATTTTTACAATAAAAAGCGTCTTTTAGCGTGCGACAGCCGCCAAACATAAAAACCACCATAAATAGTAAATCAAACCCCCCGTTATCACCCCCTTAGTTAGGGAAAATAATAAAATTAAAAAAAAGTATTTATTTCCATTTTCCCATTAGGGTTAGGGCTAGGGTTAGGGTTAGGGTTAGGGCTAGGGTTAGGGCTAGGGTTAGGGCTAGGGTTAGGGCTAGGGCTAGGGTTAGGGCTAGGGTTAGGGCTAGGGTTAGGGCTCAGATTAGGGTTAGGGGTGTGTTGGGGTTAGGGTTGGAGTTACATTGGGGGGTTTCCACTGTTTGGGCACATCAGGTGCTCTCCAAATGCAACATGGTGTCTGATCTCAATTCCAGCCAATTCTGCATTGAAAAAGTCAAATGGTGCTCCTTCCCTTCCAAGCTCTGCCATGCGCCCAAACAGTGTTTTACCCCCACATATAGGGTATCAGCATACTCAGGACAAATTGCAAAACAACTTTTGGGGTCCAATTTCTCCTGTTACCCTTAGGAAAATAAAAAATTGGGGGCAAAAATATCATTTTTGTGGAAAAAAATGATTTTTTTATTTTCACGCCCAGGCGTTATAAACTTCTGTGAAGCACTTGGGGGTTCAAAGTGCTCACCACACATCTAGATAAGTTCCGTGGGGTGTCTAGTTTCCAAAATGGGGTCACTTGTGGGGAGTTTCAATAGTTTAGGTACATCAGGGGGTCTCCAAACGCACATGACACCCGCAGACCAATCCATCAAAGTCTGCATTCCAAAACGTCACTACTTCCCTTCCAAGCCCCGACGTGTGCCCATACAGTAGTTTTCTCCCACATATGAGGTATCAGCATACTCAGGACAAATTGGACAACAAATTTTGGGGTCCAATTTCTCCTGTTACCTTGGGAAAATAAAAAAAGGAGACTAATTGATCTTGTTTGTGGAAAAAATACGATTTTTTTATTTTTATGTCTGGGCATTATACACTTCTGTGAAGCCCTTGGGAGTTCAAAGTTCTCACCACACATCTAGATAAGTTCCTTAGGGGGTCTAGTTTCCAAAATGGGGTCATTTGTGGGGGGTTTCCACTACTGTTTTCTCCCACATATGAGGTATCAGCGTACTCAGGACAAATTGGACAACAAATTTTGGGGTCCATTTTCATCTTGAACCCTTGGGAAAATGAAAAAATTGGTGACTAAAAGATCATGTTTGTGGAAAAAAAATGATTTTTGTATTTTCACGCACGGGCGTTATAAACTTCTGTGAAGCACTGGGGGGTTCAAAGTGCTCACCACACATCTAGATAAGTTCCTTGGGGGGTCTAGTTTCCAAAATGGTGTCATTTATGGGGGTTTCTACTGTTTTGGTACATCAGGGGCTTTCCAAACGCGACATGGTGTCTGATCTCAATTCCAGCCAAAAACGTCAAATGGCGCTGCTTCCCTTCCGAGCTCTGCCATGCGCCCAAATAGTGGTTTACCCCCACATGTGGGGTATCAGCGCACTCAGGACAAATTGCACAATATCTTTTAGGGTCCTGTTACCCTTGGAAAAATAAGAATTGAGGGTGAAAAGATCATTTTTGTGGAAAAAATATGATTTTTTAATTGTACGGCTGTATGCTATAAACTTCTGTGAAACCCTTGTGGGTTCAAAGTTCTCACCACACATCTAGATAAGTTCCTTGGGGGGTCTAGTTTCCAAAATGGTGTCATTTGTGGGGGGTTTCTACTGTTTTGGTACATCAGGGGCTTTCCAAACGCGACATGGTGTCCGATCTCAATTCCAGCCAAAAACGTCAAATGGCGCTGCTTCCCTTCCGAGCTCTGCCATGCGCCCAAATAGTCATTTACACCCACATATGGGGTATCAGTGTACTCAGGGCAAATTGCACAATAACTTTTAGGGACCTATTACTCTTGTAAAAATAAAAATTGGGGGTGAAAAGATCATTTTTGTGGAAAAAATATGATTTTTTAATTGTACCGCTGTACGTTATAAACTTCTGTGAAGCCCTTGTGGGTTCAAAGTTCTCACCACATATCTAGATAAGTTCCTTGGGGGGTCTAGTTTCCAAAATGGGGTCACTTGGGGGGGTTTCCACTGTTTAGGTACATTAGGGGCTCTCCAAACGTGACATGGCGTCCGATCTGAATTCCAGCCAATTTTGCATTGAAAAAGTCAAATGGCGCTCTTTCCCTGCTGAGGTCTGCCATGCGCCGAAACAGTGGTTCCCCCCCACATATCAGGTATCTGCGTACTCAGGACAAATTGCACAATAACTTTTGCAGTCCAATTTCTCCTGTTGCCCTTGGTAAATTAAAAAAAATTGAACCTGAAGTATTTTTTTAGTGAAAAAAAGTAAAATGTTCATTTTTTTTTTAAATATTCAAAAAATTCTTGTGACGCACCTAAAGGGTTAATAAACTTCTTGAATGTGGTTTTGAGCACCTTAAGGGGTGCAGTTTTTAGAATGGTGTCACTTTTGGGTATTTTCTATCATATAGACCCCTCAAAGTGGCTTCAAATGTGATGTGGTCCGTAAAAATAAAATGGTGTTGCAAAAATGAGAAATCGCTGGTCAACTTTTAACCCTTATAACTTCCTAACAAAAAAAAATTTTGGTTTCAAAATTGTGCTGATGTAAAGTAAACATGTGGGAAATGTAATTTATTCAGTTTTTTGTGTGATATATCTCTGTGATTTAAGGGCATAAAAATTCAAAGTTGGAAAATTGCGAAATTTTCAAAATTTTCACCAAATTTCCATTTTTTTCACAAATAAACGCAAGTTATTTGAATGAAATTTTACCACTATCATGAAGTGCAATATGTCACGAGAAAACAATGTCAGAATCACCGGTATCCATGGAAGCGATCCAGAGTTATGACCTCATAAAGGGACAGTGGTCAGAATTGTAAAAATTGGCCTGGTCATTAACGTGCAAACCACCCTTGGGGCTTAAGGGGTTAATATTAAGTTCTTTATTATTAAGGGACAAAGAAATCCAGACTTACAGGGCACTGTGTGAAAAAGTGATTGCACCTTAAACCTAATAACTGGTAGGACGACGCTTAGCAGCAACAACTGCAATCAAGTGTTTTTGATAACAGGCAATGAGTAGAGTTGAGCGATACCGTCCGATACTTCAAAGTATCGGATCGGAATGGATCGGCCGATCTTAAAAAAAAGTATCGGTATCGCCGATTCCGATACCGGAAGTCCCATTCAAGTCTATGGGACTTCCGGTATCGGAATAAGAAAAATCCTGTTTTTCCCTTGTACAGCCTCTCTGGGGTCTGTACGGGCCTTTCGGGGGGCTGTGCCGGCCTGCCAGGGGGTCTGTGCAGGCTCCGGTGGTCTGTGCCGGCCTGCCGGGGGGCTGTGCCGGCCTGCCAGGGGGGCTGTGCAGGCTCCGGTGGGCTGTGCCGGCCTGCCGGGGGGCTGTGCAGGCTCCGGGGGGCTGTGCCGGCCTGCCGGGGGGCTGTGCAGGCTTTGGGGGTCTGTGCAGGCATCGTCCGATGGGACTACAAGTCCCATCGGGTGATGCCTGCTACCATGACAGTGATTGACACATTAGCCAATGATGGGACAGTAGTAGTCCCATCATCCGGCTAATGTGTTGAATGTAAAAAAAAAATAAAAAAAAAAGTACATGCTACATACATACAACATGCATACTACATACATGCTACATTCATACTACATACTACATACATGCTACATTCATACTACATATATACTACATGCAACATACATACTACATACATACTACATGCAACATACATACTACATATATACTACATGCATGCAACATGCATATTACATATATTCTACATACTACATACATACTACATATATGTTACATACATACTACATATATACTACATGCATGCTACATACATACTACATATATGCTACATACATACTACATGCTACATACATACTACATATATACTACATGCATGCTACATACATACTACATGCTACATACATACTACATATATACTACATACATACCACATACATACTACATACATACTACATACATACTACATGCTACATACATACTACATATATACTACATGCATGCTACATACATACTACATGCTACATACATACTACATATATACTACATACATACTACATACATACTACATGCATGCTACATACATACTACATGCTACATGCATACTACATGCTACATACATACTACATATATACTACATGCATGCTACATACATACTGCATGCTACATGCATGCTACATACATACTACATACATACTACATGCTACATACATACCACATATATACTACATACATACTACATACAATACATTCATACAATACATACATAGACATACAGTACATATAACATAGAGTAACATACTTACCAATACTTGTCACATTGTTCCCCGAAGCCATTGTCTTTTACGGAATAAATATTAACATAACAAACCACAAAAATACTCACCCACGATCCAAAGCAGTCCACGAGTGTGTCCCACGACGATCTTGGGTAGAGAACTGCAGCATCAGCTGTTGCTGCCGTTCTCTACGGGCTGCAGGAATCCAATCACGCAAGGTAGGTATCCTTCCGCACTGTATTCCTCCGCCACTTAAAAAAAAAAAGTCCCTAGTCTCACTTTATGCCATTGCTGTGTGGGAAATTCCCATGCAGCAATGGCATAAAGTGAGACTAGGGACTTTTTTTTTTTTAAGTGGCGGAGGAATACAGTGCGAAAGGATACCTACCTTCCGTCATTGGATTCCTGCAGCCCATAGAGAACGGCAGCAACAGCTGATGCTGCAGTTCTCTACCCAAGATCGTCGTGGGACACACTCGTGGACTGCTTCGGATCGTGGGTGAGTATTTTTGTGGTTTGTTATGTTAATATTTATTCCGTAAAAGACAATGGCTTCGGGGAACAATGTGACAAGTATTGGTAAGTATGTTACTCTATGTTATATGTACTGTATGTCTATGTATGTATTGTATGAATGTATTGTATGTAGTATGTATGTAGTATATATGTGGTATGTATGTAGCATGTAGTATGTATGTAGTATGTATGTAGCATGCATGTAGCATGCAGTATGTATGTAGCATGCATGTAGAATATATGTAGTATGTATGTAGCATGTAGTATGTATGTAGCATGCATGTAGTATATATGTAGTATGTATGTAGCATGTAGTATGTATGTAGCATGCATGTAGTATATATGTAGTATGTATGTAGCATGTAGTATGTATGTAGTATGTATGTGGTATGTATGTAGTATATATGTAGTATGTATGTAGCATGTAGTATGTATGTAGCATTCATGTAGTATATATGTAGTATGTATGTAGCATGTAGTATGTATGTAGCATATATGTAGTATGTATGTAGCATGCATGTAGTATATATGTAGTATGTATGTAGCATATATGTAGTATGTATGTAGCATGTAGAATATATGTAGTATGCATGTTGCATGCATGTAGTATATATGTAGTATGTATGTTGCATGTAGTATGTATGTAGTATGTATGTTGCATGTAGTATATATGTAGTATGAATGTAGCATGTATGTAGTATGTAGTATGAATGTAGCATGTATGTAGTATGCATGTTGTATGTATGTAGCATGTAATTTTTTTTTTTTTTTTACATTCAACACATTAGCCGGATGATGGGACTACTACTGTCCCATCATTGGCTAATGTGTCAATCACTGTCATGGTAGCAGGCATCGCCCGATGGAACTTGTAGTCCCATCGGACGATGCCTGCTACCATGACAGTGATTGACACATTAGCCAATGATGGGACAGTAGTAGTCCCATCATCCGGCTAATGTGTTGAATGTAAAAAAAAAAAAAAAAAAAAATTACATGCTACATACATACAACATGCATACTACATACATGCTACATTCATACTACATATTACATACATGCTACATTCATACAACATATATACTACATGCAACATACATACTACATACATACTACATGCAACATACATACTACATATATACTACATGCATGCAACATGAATACTACATATATTCTACATGCTACATACATACCACATATATGCTACATACATACTACATATATACTACATGCATGCTACATACATACTACATATATGCTACATACATACTACATGCTACATACATACTACATATATACTACATGCATGCTACATACATACTACATGCTACATACATACTACATATATACTACATACCTACCACATACATACTACATACATACTACATACATACTACTTGCTACATACATACTACATATATACTACATGCATGCTACATACATACTACATGCTACATACTACATATATACTACATACATACTACATACATACTACATGCATGCTACATACATACTACATGCTACATGCATACTACATGCTACATACATACTACATATATACTACATGCATGCTACATACATACTGCATGCTACATGCATGCTACATACATACTACATACGTACTACATGCTACATACATACCACATATATACTACATACATACTACATACAATACATTCATACAATACATACATAGACATACAGTACATATAACATAGAGTAACATACTTACCAATACTTGTCACATTGTTCCCCGAAGCCATTGTCTTTTACGGAATAAATATTAACATAACAAACCACAAAAATACTCACCCACGATCCGAAGCAGTCCACGAGTGTGTCCCACGACGATCTTGGGTAGAGAACTGCAGCATCAGCTGTTGCTGCCGTTCTCTACGGGCTGCAGGAATCCAATGACGGAAGGTAGGTATCCTTCCGCACTGTATTCCTCCGCCACTTAAAAAAAAAAAGTCCCTAGTCTCACTTTATGCCATTGCTGAGTGGGAAATTCCCACGCAGCAATGGCATAAAGTGAGACTAGGGACTTTTTTTTTTTTTAAGTGGCGGAGGAATACAGTGCGGAAGGATACCTACCTTCCGTCATTGGATTCCTGCAGCCCGTAGAGAACGGCAGCAACAGCTGATGCTGCAGTTCTCTACCCAAGATCGTCGTGGGACACACTTGTGGACTGCTTCGGATCGTGGGTGAGTATTTTTGTGGTTTGTTATGTTAATATTTATTCTGTAAAAGACAATGGCTTCGGGGAACAATGTGACAAGTATTGGTAAGTATGTTACTCTATGTTATATGTACTGTATGTCTATGTATGTATTGTATGAATGTATTGTATGTGGTATGTATGTAGTATATATGTGGTATGTATGTAGCATGTAGTATGTATGTAGTATGTATGTAGCATGCATGTAGCATGCAGTATGTATGTAGCATGCATGTAGTATATATGTAGTATGTATGTAGCATGTAGTATGTATGTAGCATGCATGTAGTATATATGTAGTATGTATGTAGCATGTAGTATGTATGTAGCATGCATGTAGTATATATGTAGTATGTATGTAGCATGTAGTATGTATGTAGCATGCATGTAGTATATATGTAGTATGTATGTAGCATGTAGTATGTATGTAGCATGCATGTAGTATGTATGTAGTATATATGTAGTATGTATGTAGCATGTAGTATGTATGTAGCATGCATGTATTATATATGTAGTATGTATGTAGCATGTAGTATGTATGTAGCATGCATGTAGTATGTATGTAGTATGTATGTAGTATATATGTAGTATGTATGTAGCATGTAGTATGTATGTAGCATGCATGTAGTATATATGTAGTATGTATGTAGCATGTAGTATGTATGTAGCATGCATGTAGTATGTATGTAGTATGTATGTAGTATATATGTAGTATGTATGTAGCATGTAGTATGTATGTAGCATGCATGTAGTATGTATGTAGTATGTATGTAGTATATATGTAGTATGTATGTAGCATGTAGTATGTATGTAGCATGCATGTAGTATGTATGTAGCATGCATGTAGTATGTATGTAGCATGTAGTATGTATGTAGCATGCATGTAGTATGTATGTAGCATGCATGTAGCATGTAGTATGTATGTAGTATGTATGTAGTATGCATGTAGTATATATGTGTTATGTATGTAGTATGTATGTAGTATATATGTGGTATGTATGTAGTATGTATGTAGTATGTATGTAGCATGTAGTATGTATGTAGCATGCATGTAGTATGTATGTAGTATTTTTTTTTTTTTTTTTTTTTTAACATTTAACACATTAGCCGGATGATGGGACTACTACTGTCCCATCATTGGCTAATGTGTCAATCACTGTCATGGTAGCAGGCATCGCCAGATGGGACTTGTAGTCCCATCGGACGATGCTTGCACAGACCCCCGGACATCAGCACAGCCCCCCGGCAGGCCGGCACAGCCCCCCGGCAGGCCGGTACAGACCCCCACAGGGTGCACAGACCACCGGCAGGCCGGCTCAGCCCCCCGGCAAGCCGGTACAGACCCCGGGCAGTCCACACAGCCCCCCGGCAGGCCGGCACAGCCCCCCGGCAGGCCGGCAGAGACCCCCGGAAGGCCCGAAATGACGGCGCATCATGATGCGCACACACCGCGCATCATGATGACGTCAAGCTGTCAATCAACTTTGAACTTCCGATTCCGATACCGACTTCCGACATTGAAAAAATATCGGAAGTCGGTATCGGAATTCCGATACAGCAAGTATCGGCCGATACCCGATACTTGCGGTATCGGAATGCTCAACACTAGCAATGAGTCTTTTACAATGCTCTGGATTAAATTTGGTCCATTTGTCTTTGCATAATTGTAATTCAGCCACATTTTAGGGTTTCTGAGCATGAACCGCCTTTTTAAGGTCATGCCACAGTATATTAATTGGATTAAGGTCAGGGGTTTGCTTAGTTTTCTTAAGGGTATGTGCTGTGGATTCTGCTGCGGATGCGCAGCAGATTTGGCCCTGCAGGTCCACAGCAGATTCTGCTGCGTTGTACATTATCTTTATTTCCTATGCAAATAAAAAAACGCAGTGCACATGCTGCGGATTTTTCCGCGCGGATTTGCTGCGGGTTACAATCCGCAGCATGTCAATTCTTTGTGTGGATTCTGCTGCGGTTTCCAACCTTTACCATTGTGAGGTGAGAAACCGCAGGGCAAAACCGCAGGCTAATCCGCAGGTCTTATGACCTGCAGATTTCACAAAATCCGCAGGGAGAAATCCGCAGCACTAAAAACTACATGGGCACATAGCCTAAGCCATTCAGAGGGGGATTGCCTGTGTGTTTTCGATCATTGTCCTGCTACATAACCAAAGAGCACTTCAGCTTGAGGTCACGAACAGATGGATGCAATCCTCCTTCAGAATTTTTTGGTAAACAGCAGAATTCAATGTGTTCATATACCACAGAAAGTATTCCAGGTCTTGAAGCAGCATAACAGCCCTAGACCATCACACCACCATCACCATATTTTACTTTTAGTATTGTTCCTTTTCTGAAGTTCTGTGTTACTTCTACGCCAGATGTAATGGGACATACACCTTCCAAAAAGTTCGACTTTTGTCTCGTCAGTTCACAGAATATTATCCCAAATGTCTTGAGGATCATCAAGATGTTTTCTGGTAAAACTGTGATGAGCCTTTATGTTCTTATTGCTCAGCAGTGGGTTTTATCTTGTAACTCTGCCATGCAGGCCATTTTTGCCCAGTCTCTTTTTATGGTAGAATCATGAACACTGACCTAAACTGAGGCAAGTGAGGCCAGCAGCTCTTTGATACTGTTTTTGGGGTCTTTTGTGACCTCTTGGAAGAGTCATCATTGGGCTCTTAGGGTAATTTTGTTCAGCCACACACTCCTGTGGAGGCTCACCACTATTCATGTTTTCACTATTTGTGGGTAATGGCTCTCACTGTGGTTTGCTGAAGTCCCAAAACTGTAGAAATGGCTTTATAAACTTTTCTAGACCGATAGATCTCAATTACTTTGTTTTTCATTTGTTCCAAAATTTCTTTGGGTTGCGGAATGATGACTGGCTTTTGAGGATCTCTTGGTCTACTTCCCTTTGCCAGACAGGTCCTATTTAAGTAATCATTTGATTGAGAACAGGTGTAACAGCAATCAGGCCTTGGAGTGGCTAGGGAATTTGAAATCAGCATCACAAAGATGTGAAAAACCACAGTTAATTTATGTTTTAATTGGGGGGCATTTTTTCACAGAGGGCCCCATAGTTTGGACTTCTTTTTCCCTTAATAATAAAAAACTTCACTTAAAAACTGCATTTTGTGTTCACTTGTGTTATCTTTGCCTAATATTTCTTTTTTTGGTGATCTGAAACATTTAAGTGTGACAAATATGCCAAAGCAGAGGAAATCAGGAAGGGGCACACATTTTTTCACACAACTGTATGTATAGCACTTTAGGTCCAATAGAACTGTATTCAAAATCTTTCAAGTGACCACACCATAAAAAGGGTAACTGTCAAGTAGCCAACAGCCCATTTAATAACACTGTGCGTGGACAGACTTTTCATGAAAATATTGTCCATAAGTTATCCCTTTGAGTAAATTATGATCAGGCACGCTGTTCTGCGTAGAACGCTGACTCAAACTGATGGTTTCTCTGCACGAAGTAACATGTTCCACTTCTTCCCCACTAGGACGCTTGCAAGAGGCAAATCAGGCTAATGATTGCCTGTGTTTTGCAGTGTATGCAATGCAGAAGGATAAATGGCAGCTACCACAAATCACTCATAAATCATTCTGTCTGGCACTGCTGCTGGCACTTCTCAGATCTTTCTCTCCACCTAACAATTGAATCTCTGTATTATTCCCACAATACTACTGTCATCTTCTTCACTGCTGCAGTTACGCAATACAACGCTGTTCTGAGTAATTGCCCAATGACTTAGGGCTTTTTCTTCCTATGTCTATTAGTGAGCTGCAAGTTCTGACATATTCTATCTTAAGTTAGCACTAAAATGGCTGCTGCATTCTCTTCCTTTGCTTTTATACAACCTATGAAATTCCCTCTCAATAGGCTCCACTATACCATGAGATGTGAAAGCTGCAAGACCTTACGGGGAAGCCTGCATCATCGCTGAAGCTATTTACTGCAAAATGTGGCAGGTAGTTTTTGGGAGATTTGTTCAAATTGAATTCGCTAGAAGTTCCAAATTTTGCAATATTCATCTCAAATTTTATTTGCGTTAAATTGATTTGATCATTTCTAATGAAAATTAAGCTCTATAATTTTTCAATTTAACTTTTTTACTCTAATATCTGAATCTAAACATATTGGCGGCCTACAGTCTCAGTTGAAGCATAGCAGTGTGCAGTTATTCTCTTACGTTTTCCCTAGTGTGGACCTTACATTATGGCAGCTGGTCTAGAACATCTAGATGAAGAAGATTTGCTTCAAGAGAGAAATGTAGGGCACAAAAGCAAGCAAGTGTACTTATTAAAAATATTTTTTTAAGTGAACTTACATGACAGCCAACATTTATGGAAAGTTGTATATTGATAATCTGCCTTTTTAAAAATTAAACAATATATCATGTGATTAACTGTATAGTTTACTGTAAAGTCACACATTTACCTCTCTTAAAGCTGGACTGATCATGAATGCTGGTCCCCATAAGAACTGCTCATAAATATTCCATGTTTCTGTGTCATTAGTGAATCTTGTAACAAGAAATAAGAAACAAAACATTGATTCATTTTAACTCTTTAAAACTGTATAAAGTAAAAAAATATGAGAAGAGCACTTTATGGTTATAATTTTTGGGTAGTAAAAAGCAGATTTACATCTTAGTGCATATCACTAAGTAAGTTATACAAGACATTTAAAATACTCATTCTGACAATTACAGTCATATGTTAAAGTTTGGGCACCCCTATTAATGTTAACCTTTTTTCTTTATAACAATTATGTTTTTTGCAACAGCTTTTTCAGTTTCATATATCTAATAACTGATGGACTCAGTTATATTTCTGGATTCAAATGAGGTTTATTGTACTAACAGAAAATGTGCAATCTGCATTTAAACAAAATTTGACCGGTGCAAAAGTATGGGCACCCTTATCATTTTCTTGATTTGAACACTCCTAACTACTTTTTACTGACTTCCTGAAGCACTAAATGGGTTTTGTAACCTCATTGAGCTTTGAACTTCATAGCCAGGTGTATCAAATCATGAGAAAAGGTATTTAAGGTGGCCACTTGCAAGTAGTTCTCCTATTTGATTCTCCTATGAAGAGTGGCATCATGGGCTCCTCAAAACAACTCTCAAATGATCTGAAAACAAAGATTATTCAACATAGCTTTTCAGGGGAAGGATACAAAAAGTTGTCTCAGAGATCTAACCTGTCAGTTTCCACTGTGAGGAACATAGTAAGGAAATGGAAGAACACAGGTACAGTTCTTGTTAAGCCCAGAAGTGGCAGGCCAAGAAAAATATTAGAAAGGCAGAGAAGAAGAATGGTGAGAACAGTCAAGGACAATCCACAGACCACCTCCAAAGACCTGCAGCATCATCTTGCTGCAGATGGTGTCACTGTGCATTGGTCAACAATACAGCGCACATTGCACAAGGAGAAGCTGTATGGGAGAGTGATGCGAAAGAAGCCGTTTCTGCAAGCACGCCACAAACAGAGTCGCCTGAGGTATGCAAAAGCACATTTGGACAAGCCAGTTACATTTTGGAAGAAGGTCCTGTGGACTGATGAAACAAGATTGAGTTGTTTGGTCATACAAAAAGGCGTTATGCATGGAGGCTAAAAAACACAGCATTGCAAGAAAAACACTTGCTACCCACAGTAAAATTTGGTGGAGGTTCCATCATGCTTTGGGGCTGTGTGGCCAATGCCGGCACCGGGAATCTTGTTAAAGTTGAGGATCGCATGGATTCAACTCAGTATCAGCAGATTCTTGACAATAATGTGCAAGAATCAGTGACGAAGTTGAAGTTACGCAGGGGATGGATATTTCAGCAAGACAAAGATCCAAAACACCGCTCCAAATCTACTCAGGCATTCATGCAAAGGAACAATTACAATGTTCTGGAATGGCCATCCCAGTCCCCAGACCTGAATATCATTGAACATCTGTGCGATGATTTGAAGCGGGCTGTCCATGCTCGGCGACCATCAAACTTAACTGAACTGGAATTGTTTTGTAAACAGGAATGGTCACAAATACCTTCATCCAGGATCCAGGAACTCATTAATAGCTACAGAAAGTGACTAGAGGCTGTTATTTTTGCAAAAGGAGGATCTACGAAATATTAAAGTCACTTTTATGTTGAGGTGCCCATACTTTTGCACCGGTCAAATTTTGTTTAAATGCACATTTTCTGTTAGCACAATAAACCTCATTTGAATCCAGAAATATAACTGAGTCCATCAGTTATTAGATATATGAAACTGAAATAGCTGTTGCAAAAACCAAAATTGTTATAAAGAAAAAAGGTTAACATTAATAGGGGTGCCCAAACTTTAACATATGACTGTATATTATCAGAGGAGAAGTAATAAAAAAGTTGTGAAAGTGCAATCATTTATTACAAATCAGGCCCTTGAAGTGCTTTTATTTTTAGTTATCATTGTTTTTCTCAATGTTACGCGTGATGTAATGATATACATTTTTCCATAAGAACTTACTCGTGCAATAAAGGACGGATCACAGTAGAGCCTTCTGTATGTGCTTCATACATTAATGTGTACAGATACGGCAGGAGTTTGTATCTAATGTTCAGAACATTTCTGGATATGTCTTTGAATGGTTCATCAAAGCTAACAGGATCTTGTCTCTGAAATATATTAAGGAAAATAAAATAAACAACATTCCCTCACTTGTAATTTATTAAAAGGATACAAATGTTAATGGCAGTGCTTATTTAATGGTGGAAAAATGATTATTAGAAAAAAAGGAACCTTCATAACCACTTCATAACTAGGTTATTTTCCATTTTTGTGCTTTTTTTTCTCCTATTCTTTCAAGGGTCTAAATTAATTTATTTTTCAGTTGACATAGTTGTATTAAGGATTGCTTTTTTGCTGGACAATTTGTAGCATTAAATCACATTATTCACCTTAACCCATTCCCAACATGCGCCATTCATATATGGCGCAGCAGGAGGTGCATTGCCGCAAACTGCCATAAAGGTACAGGGCCTTGATTTCATGAGCTCACACCAAGCGTTGCCGCGATAAATTGCGGGTATCCGCTCTATGTGAGAACTGAAACCCAGCTCCAACACCCACAATCAGAGCTAGCACCAATCTCTAATGTACAACCCCTTTGATGCAGCTGTCCCTAGTGTCTGCGACATTGAGAAGCATTGCAGAAGGAGTGAGCTCCCTGTTTGCTTTGAACGGCACAACGCAATGCGATCAAGTTATGTTGATGGTCTCCATGGTGACCCCCGGCCACAAAATGGCCACTGGATCCTTTACGGTCTGGCAGGTGCAGACACGCATCCTCCCTGCCTGACAGATGCTGCTCTGATACCCTGAAGTGCAGTTGCATTGCTACTATACAGTGATGTCCCACTCAAAGACAATGTAAAAAAGTTAAAAAAAGTTTTTACAAAAACAAAATAAAGAGCAAGAAAAGATTATTCCAATAAATACATTTATGTAAAAAAAAACAAAAAATACACACATTTGGTATCGCTGCAAGCAGAACGACCCAAAATATAAAACTGTTTAACAAGTTAACCCCTTCAGTAAATAACGAAGGAAATAGGAAAAAAATGAAGCAAAAAAAATATGTACATCATCATACCGTCAAACAAAAAGTGCAATAAAACACAATATAAAAGACGAATGTAAATACAAATGGAAAAGCTGAAAACATCATCTTGTCCTGCAAAAAACAAGCTGGCATAAATCTTCATCAGTGGAAAAATAAAAAAATTGTAGCTCTCAGAATAAAGAAATGCAAAAATAATATTTTTTTCTATAAATTAGCTTTTATTGTGGAAAAGTGCCAAAACACCAAAAAATTATATAAATGGGGTATCGCTTTAATCTTACTGACCCAAAAATAAAACTGCCTTATCAATATTACCACACGCAGAACAATAAAAAAAGAAAACAATTCCTGAATTGCTGTTTTTTGTTCATTCTACCTCCTAAAAATCAGAATTGAAAGTGATAAAAAAAAATCATGGGCCTGAAAATGGTACCAATAAAAACATCAACTCATGCAGCAAACAAGAACCTGTCACATGACACTGTCGACCAAAATATGGAAAAATTATAGCTGTTTAAATATGTTGATGCAAAAACAAGTTTTTGCAATAAAAAGCATCTTTTAGTTTGTGAAAGCAGCCAAACATAAAACCCAGCATAAATCTGATATCGCTGTAATCGCACCGAACCGAAGAAGAAAGTTGTCTAATCACATAAATTGCTCAAGGAGCAGCATAAAAAATAAATAAAACCAGTTCTTCACCTGCTGCTGATTTGTTCATTCTGTCACCGAAAGATCGCAGTAATGCTCAACTCACATTTAGGCCGGGGTCACACTAAACGATGCAAAATACGGTCCGTAGTTTACAGGCGTAATACTGATGAATGACCCCTAAATAGTGCTCCGTAGGTCATCCGTAAGCAAGGTGTGGTTGCATATTTTGCGCAAGTCTGTATCCGTATGTAATCCGTATGGCGAGATTTTCTCGCCGCCTTGCAAAATGGACATATAATGGAGCCCTATGACAGGGTTTATAACAGAAATGAAATAATAGATATAGACACATAGAATGCATATATATATATATATATATACCCACAAGTCATTGAGATAAACATATATAAATATATATATTTATATTTCACAGAGTTCTTCATAGCAGAATAGCCGCTAATTAAATTGCCGGCTTCTATCAAATCCTTCCCCAACCCGACATGAAATGACACATGGTTTACATTCAGCAAAGCATTTCATTTCATGTTTTTTTATATGTCCTTGACTAATAATTAGATGCTGCATTGTGTGCAAAATTTGGGAATTGTATTTGTTATTTTAAGGGGTTAATTTGTTTATAAAAAATGTGTGGGCTTCCCATTGCCCTGTAGCAGTGGCGAATGGGTTAATCTAACAAAGGGTTAATGTCACCTTACAATCGAATGTTTGACATTTTTTCATGCCGAGCTGACATTTTTAATGATACAATTTTGGTGCAGATACAATCTTTTGATCACCCATTATTGCCTTTTAATGCAGTGTTGCAGCTTCCAAAATAAAGTAATACTGGCATTTTGACTATTTTTCTTGTTATGCCATTTAACGATCGGATGTTTTTTTTTATATATTGGTAGATCAGGCGAATGTGGCAATACCAGATATGTGTATGTTTGATATTTTTTGGTTTATTTTCTCTCCCTCCATCCTCCCCATCCATCTCATCTCCTCCTCAGAACTGTACCTCAACATACAATCCTCTGTCACCAAACACAGACAGTCCCCTCATGTCCCCTCCTGATCCCATCTGCTAACCCTCTCTGCTCCTCCTCACTGCCGGCGATATCTCTTCAAATCCTGGCCCTCCTCACCACTTCCCCACAGGGAAGTCGAGTCTACCTCCCATCCAAACTCTATCACATATTTCCATAATCTCTCTAACCTTTTATCCAATCGCCCAGCCCCCACTTCCCCAGTCCCACTAACAAGAGCTCTATGGATTGCTCGCTCTGTCTGCAGCAAACTGTCCTACATCCATGATCTTTTCATTACTAACAAACTTTCCTTCCTCGCTATCACCAAAACCTGGCTCACCTCCTCTGACACAGCCTCTCCAGCTGCACTTTCATATGGTGGATTCCACCTTTCCCACACACCCCGCCCCAGCAGTAAGCATGGCAGAGGGACTGTTTTTCTCCTGTCAGATAACTGCTCCTTCACCCACATCCCACTGCCACCCTCTGTTACCCTCCCATTCTTTTAGGTGCACTCTGTGCTGGCATCCCCACTATCATCATGGGTGAATTCAACCTCCCCATTGACACTTCACTCTCAGTTGCCACTAAACTTCTATCTCTCACTTCCTCCTTCTGCCTCAGTCAATGGTCTTCTGCACCCACTCACAAAAATGGCCAAACACTGGACCTCATCTTCACTCACCTCTGCTCCCTATCTAACCTCTCTAACTCACCTCTACCTCTTTCTGACCACAGCCTGCTTTCATTCTCTTCCCTTTCCTCTCCAGGTCCACAATCCCCACCCCACAAACTTGCACACCCTCACAGAAATCTCATACACCTCGATCTACACTCACTCTCTGAATCTCTTCTCCCTCTTACAGACATAAGTTCCTTACACAATGTGGACATTGCTGCTGCTTTGTATAACATCACAATAGCTGCAGCTCTGGAATCTGTCACTCCTCTCACACATACCAAAGCTCCCAAAATCAACAGACAAGCCTGGCACACCAGCCTGACCAAAGAACTAACTACTCAGCCCCCTTCCTCCAAAACCATCTTCTCTACCATTATAGAAGACCAACTTTCTGCCCTACTCTCGAAATCACATCTCACCTCCTGTGCCCTTAACCCGATCCCATCACTCTTCATCCCAATCCTCACTATAGTCTTCATCCCAACTCTAACCCATCTCTTCAACCTATCAACAACTGGTGTTTTCCCCTCATGCTTCAAACATGCCTCAATCACACCCTTCCTCAAAAAGTCCTCTCTTGACCCTCTGTATCTAGCTATGGCCCCATATCACTTCTCCCCTTTGCCTCAAAACTACTGGAACAACATGTCCATTTCGAACTGTCCTCCCACCTCTCTTCCTGCTCCCTCTTTGACCGCTTACAATCTGACATCCAGCCACATCACTCTACTGAAACTGCCCTAACTAATTTTACTAATGACCTGCTGACTGCCAAAGCCAAGCAACACTACTCTGTCCTCCTCATGGACCTGTCCTCTGGCTTTGACACAGTGGACCACTCCCTATTACTACAGACCCTCTCATCTCTTGGCATCACAGAAATGGTCCTATCTTGGATTGTATCAAATTTAAAAGACCGGACATTCAGTGTCTCCCACTCACACACCACCTATTGACCTCACCCCCTATCTGTCAGAGTCCTGCAAGATTCAGTCCTAGCGCCACTGCTTTTCTCCATTTACACCTTTGGACTGGTACAGCTCATAGAATCTCACGGCTTGCAGTATCACATCTATGCTGATGACTAGAGTTGAGCGAAACGGGTCGAAAAATTTCAAAAGTCGCCGACTTTTGGCAAAGTCGGGTTTCATGAAACGAAACCCGACCCTAGGATGAGGTCGGCCACGAGGTTGGCGACTTACGCGCCAAAGTCGCGTTTCAAAAGTTTGTTTTGCGCTCTTTTTCAGCCAATCAGGATCCACGGACACTGTGGGCAACGTGATGACATAGGCAGGGGTCACCACCATCTTTCAGAAGGGCATGCAAGTGATTGGCTTGCTTTGGTGGGCGTCACAGGGGGTATAAAAGGGCGTGCACGCCGACCGCCATCTTACTTCTGCCGATCTCAGTATAGGGAGAGGTTGCTGCTGATTCTGTAGGGAGAGCGTTAGGCAGGGAAGAAGACAAAAAAACTGCTTCTGCTGCTAGCGATTTGGCCTGCACAACACACCAGTCACTGTGTGTGCAGTGCAAGGGGAGGCTATATAGTGGTGTATCAGTGGTGTTGGTTGTTGGGCTGCCTTCTAAGGCTTCCTGACATTCCTGCATTGCTGTTTACCCACTGCTCCGCAAACTGCTTTTTTAAAAGCAATCCCAATTGTTTTTTTTTGTCCTGCTGAGAAGAAAAAAAAACTGCTTCTGCTGCTAGCGATTTGGCCTGTACAACACACCAGTCACTGTGTGTGCAGTGCAGGGGGAGGCTATACAGTGGTGTATCAGTGGTGTTGGTTGTTGGGCTGCCTTCTAAGGCTTCCTGACATTCCTGCATTGCTGTTTACCCACTGCTCCGCAAACTGCTTTTTTAAAAGCAATCCCAATATTTTTTTTTTGTCCTGCTGAGAAGAAAAAAAAACTGCTTCTGCTGCTAGCGATTTGGCCTGCACAACACACCAGTCACTATGTGTGCAGTACAAGGGGAGGCTATATTGTGGTGTATCAGTGGTGTTGGTTGTTGGGCTGCCTTTTAAGGCTTCCTGACAGGCTGGCATTGCTGTTTACCCACTGCTCTGCAAACTGCTTTTTTAAAAGCAATCCAATCTCCCTTATCCTCTAGTCACTTTTGTCACAGCTGTGCCATCGAGCCTGTGACATAGCGCTCATATATCAGTGGGCCTCACACAATCCAAAAGTGTCCAGTGTCCACAAGTGTCTGCAGAAATTCAAAATCTCCCTTATCCTCTAGTCACTTTTGTCACAGCTGTGCCATCGAGCCTGTGACATAGCGCTCAGATATCAGTGGCCCTCACACAATCCAAAAGTGTCCAGTGTCCACAAGTGTCTGCAGAAATTCAAAATCTCCCTTATCCTCTAGTCACTTTGGTCACAGCTGTGCCATCGAGCCTGTCACATAGCGCTGAGATATTCATTGGGCCTCACACAATCCAAAAGTGTCCAGTGTCCACAAGTGTGTGCAGAAATTCAAAATCTCCCTTATCCTCTTGTCACTTTGGTCACAGCTGTGCCATCGAGCCTGTCACATAGCGCTCAGATATTCATTGGGCCTCACATAATCCAAAAGTGTCCAGTGTCCACAAGTGTGTGCAGAAATTCAAAATCTCCCTTATCCTCTAGTCACTTTGGTCACAGCTGTGCCATCGAGCCTGTCACATAGCGCTCAGATATTCATTGGGTCTCACACAATCCAAAAGTGTCCAGTGTCCACAAGTGTGTGCAGAAATTCAAAATCTCCCTTATCCTCTAGTCACTTTTGTCACAGCTGTGCCATCGAGCCTGTGACATAGTGCTCAGATATCAGTGGGCTTCACACAATCCAAAAGTGTCCACAAGTGTCTGCAGAAATTCAAAATCTCCCTTATCCTCTAGTCACTTTGGTCACAGCTGTGCCATCGAGCCTGTCACATAGCGCTCAGATATTCATTGGGCCTCACACAATCCAAAAGTGTCCAGTGTCCACAAGTGTGTGCAGAAATTCAAAATCTCCCTTATCCTCTCGTCACTTTGGTCACAGCTGTGCCATCGAGCCTGTCACATAGCGCTCAGATATTCATTGGGCCTCACACAATCCAAGTGTCCAGTGTCCACAAGTGTGTGCAGAAATTCAAAATCTCCCTTATCCTCTAGTCACTTTGGTCACAGCTGTGCCATCGAGCCTGTCACATAGCGCTCAGATATTCATTGGGTCTCACACAATCCAAAAGTGTCCAGTGTCCACAAGTGTGTGCAGAAATTCAAAATCTCCCTTATCCTCTCGTCACTTTTGTCACAGCTGTGCCATCGAGCCTGTGACATAGCGCTCAGATATCAGTGGCCCTCACACAATCCAAAAGTGTCCAGTGTCCACAAGTGTCTGCAGAAATTCAAAATCTCCCTTATCCTCTCGTCACTTTTGTCACAGCTGTGCCATCGAGCCTGTGACATAGCGCTCAGATATCAGTGGGCCTCACACAATCCAAAAGTGTCCAGTGTCCACAATTGTCTGCAGAAATTCAAAATCTCCCTTATCCTCTCGTCACTTTTGTCACAGCTGTGCCATCGAGCCTGTGACATAGCACTCAGATATCAGTGGCCCTCACACAATCCAAAAGTGTCCAGTGTCCACAAGTGTCTGCAGAAATTCAAAATCTCCCTTATCCTCTCGTCACTTTTGTCACAGCTGTGCCATCGAGCCTGTGACATAGCGCTCAGATATCAGTGGGCCTCACACAATCCAAAAGTGTCCAGTGTCCACAAGTGTCTGCAGAAATTCAAAATCTCCCCTGTCCTATAGACACCTTGTACCTTGTTTTACATTACTATATAGTTTGTTGGATTTTGTCTACATTTCTACCAAAAATGAGGAAGGCTGGTGGAAGAGGCCGTGGAATTGGGCGGGGGGTTGGCAGCTGGTAATGATGGTGTTGGTGGTGGATCTGATGGTAGTGGCAAGAGCAAAATAGGACCGAATGCAGGAGGTGTTGAGCCTGCGTCATCGTCTTTCTACATAAGGCCTCGAATGCTTAGTTTTCTAGGAGTTGGCAAACCGCTTTTAAAGACAGAGCATCAGGAAAAAGTTTTGTCTTACATTGCTGACTCAGCCTCCAGCTCTATCGCCTCCTCTTCTTCAGTTGTAAAAAGTAAAAGCACTGAGTCGTCATTGGAGGCTCATGTTCATGAACCACACCTTTCCTTGTGTCCTTCACCCCAACCAAGATTGAAAGATGACGCAGGCCATACTACTGATTACTCCATGGAGCTGTTTTCACATACCATGCCTGGATTATCAAGTCAAATGGTGAATTACCCAGGCCAAGATGAATCTGACATGGAGTGCACTGATGCACAGCCGCTGATGGATGATTCTGCTGGTACATTCACTCAGAGCACTACATTGTCCTCGCAGTGTACAGAGCCAGATTCTGACCCTGATGAGACTCAGGTGCCCCTTCCCGCACACTATACCACCATACACGGTGACACAGAGGAAGGTGCACATGACATAGAAGAGGAGGTGATGGATAACTCAGTTGTTGACCCAGATTGGCATCCATTGGGGGAAGAGGGTGCTGCTTCCAATAGCTCAGATGAGGAGCATCCACAGCAGACATCGACATCGCAACAGCTGTTATCTGGCAGGACCGGAGCACTCCAAAGACAGGTTCCAAACATCAAAAGAGTTGCTGGACAGCTTGTCCAGACGGTCAAAAGATCACAGCGTGCTAGGCCGCAAAATGTCTGCCAAAGTAGGAAGAGTGCAGTGTGGCACTTTTTTGACCAAAATCCTCATGATCAGGCCAAGGTTATCTGTAAGAAGTGCGCAAAGACCTTTAGCCGAGGGAAAAATCTGAAAAATTTGAATACCAGTTGCATGCTTAGACATTTAACCAGCATGCACTTGCAAGCGTGGACACAACACCAAACCTCAAGTGCCACATGTGCAACTGATCACAACGAAGGTAGTCAGCAACGCTGCATTGTTTCCCCCACTGTAAGCCCACCGGTTAGCACAGCAGCAAATGTTGAGGTGTCGTTGCAAGGCCACAGCAGTCAGGGAATCCCACTGTTATATCAACGAAAGACTGATTCTAGGCCATCAGAAAGAACACCAACTCCATCACCATCATCAACCCTCTCTCAGTCCGCCCTGTCCACCGCTACTTCCACCATATGCAGCTCTCAAGTCCAGCTCACCCTCCCAGACACTATGAGTAGGTCAAGAAAGTACTCAGTCTCTCATCCGTGTACACTGGGTTTGAACGCCCACATTGCCAAACTAATCTCGTTTGAGATGATGCCCTTTCGGTTGGTGGAAAGCACAGCTTTCCGCGAACTCATGGCCTATGCAGTACCACGCTATGACCTACCGAGTCACCACTTCTTCTCTCGCAAAGCCATCCCGGCCCTCCACCATCATGTGAAAGACCGCATTGTCCATGCACTCAAGCAGTCAGTGAGCGGAAAGGTGCACCTCACAACTGATGCATGGTCCAGTCGGCATGGCCAGGGCCGTTACGTGTCCATCACTGCGCACTGGGTTAATGTGGTGGATGCAGGGTCCACAGGGGACAGCGGCGGTGGGACAGTGCTGCCTAGCCCACGGTATAGGAAACAGTTGGCTGTAGGCGTTCGACCCTCCTCCTCCTCCTCCAGAAGCGAAAGCTCGTCCACAGAGCGCAGTCGTACGAGCACTCCATCTGCAGCTGCCACTGTTGCACACGATGTGTCCCCCTATCGAGCAGCTAGTGGAAAGCGTCAGCAGGCTGTGTTGCAGATGATGTGTTTGGGCAACAGACACACCGCCGAGGTGCTGGCCGAGTACTTGAAGCGACAAACTGAGTCATGGCTGGGCAGTGTACATCTTGAGGCAGGCAAGGTAGTTAGTGATAACGGCCGTAATTTTGTGGAAGCCATAGCCCTTTCAAAACTCAGCCATATACCTTGCTTGGCTCACACCTTGAACCTGGTGGTGCAGTGCTTCCTCAAAAATTATCCGGAGTTAACAGCCCTACTCAAGAAGGTGCGAAGATTGTGCGCGCACATCCGCCGGTCGCCTGTACACTCCGTTCGTATGCAGAAGCTGCAGCGATTGCTCCACCTTCCCAACCACCACCTCATTATCGACATTGCAACAAGGTGGAACTCCACCCTGCACATGGTGGAGTGGCTGTGCGAGCAGAGGCAGGCCATAATGCATTTGTGGGAGGATACACGGCCAGGCACTTTGAGAGCAGACATGGAGTTGACAGGTGTGCAGTGGTCGAAGCTGAAAGACCTCTGTAAAGTCCTTCAGTGTTTTGAGGAATGCACACGGCTGGTAAGCGCAGACGACGCCATCCTAAGCATGAGCATCCCACTTATGCGTCTGCTCATGCAAACTTTGACGCACCTTAAGGAGCAGGCGTCTGCAGCCAATGTTGATGAGGAGGAAGAGGAGGAGGGAATCCTTGATGACATTCAGCCATTGTCTGCTCAGGGACCTCTCCTGGACGAGGTGGAGGAAGAAGAGGAGGAGGAGGAGGATGGGGATGATTACTTAGGGGAGGAGGATGCATCTCGTGGGGCAAGTGAAAATGTTGGCGTGGCAAGGTCTGGTACAGGGTTTGTGCATGACTGGAGGGATGTGGATTTGCCAGAAAGTGCTCCTCCAACCAGCACTCGCAGTGCATCATTGACACCGGGAACATTGGCCCACATGTCAGATTATGCCTTGCAGATCCTAAAAAGGGACCCACGCATTGCCAAAATGATGAACGATGACGACTACTGGTTGGCCAGCATCCTGGATCCACGCTATAAAGGCAAATTACAAAACATCATGCCACAGGAGAACCTTGACCTAATATTGGCTAATAAACAAGCAACTCTGGTAAATCGGTTGCTTGAGGCATTCCCAGCACACAGCAGCGGTGATGGTTCTCACACGAGCCGTACGGGCCGGGGGCAGCTTGGCAGAGGTGTTCGTGGTGCACACAGCAGAAGTGGCGTTGGAGACAGGGGTTTCATGACAATGTTGTGGACTGATTTTTCAAGTACCGCTCACACAACTGGTAATACTGCATCGATGGAAAGTGACAGGAGACAGCAGTTGTCAACTATGGTTACAAACTACTTTTCCTCCCATATCGATGTTCTCCCACACAGGTCATTCCCCTTTGACTATTGGGCCACTAAACTGGATACCTGGCCTGAATTGGCACAATATGCCTTACAGGAGCTCGCTTGCCCAGCTGCAAGTGTGCTATCGGAAAGAGTCTTCAGTGCAGCTGGATCAATCCTGACAGAAAAAAGGACCCGTCTGTCAACCCAAAATGTGGATGATCTAACCTTCATTAAAATGAACCACGCATGGGTTTCCAAGGATTTTGTCCCACCTTCCCCTGATGACACATAGGGTGACAGAAAAATGGCTTGCTTTGGTCCACCTCTTCCTGGGACTTGACCTATTTCACCTTTTGCATCAGCTGAATGTCCAACATCAACATATGCCACTTTCTAAAACTCCCTAACTGTGCTGCCTCCCCCCCATGGCCGGGGTCACCACCTAGCGCACGACACCGTGCGAGTGCCGTTGCCCTGGACAGGTGGGTAGGCCGACTCTTGGGCGCGGGCACTGGCACAGGGTCCTTCATAGTGCAATCAAGTGTCTCTGACGGTGGTGGTGCACACCCGCCGTCAGACACACCGCCGTACTATGAGGGGCCCAGTGCCAGTACCGACGCCCACGAGTGGGCCCCCCTTGCTTGGGCAGGGCCCCAGCATTTGCAATCTTTACCTCTCCCTGCTCCTCCGCTGTGTAGTCTGGGCCGTCAAATCCATACTGTGCCTGACACCGTCTGAGCCTGCCTCCTGATGTATAGACATATATTTTGAATGTGTACGCTATCCATACATGTTATCTGGGGATACGGTACCCTTTCTAACCTTTGTGCAATCACGTGCAATCCATACTGGGCCTAACACCATCTGAGCCTGCCTCCTGATGTATAGACATATATTTTGAATGTGTACGCTATCCATACATGTTATCCGGGGAAACGGTACCCTTTCTAACCTTTGTGCAATCACGTGCAATCCATACTGGGCCTAACACCGTCTGAGCCTGCCTCCTGATGTATAGACATATATTTTGAATGTTTACGCTATCCATACATGTTATCCGGGGAAACGGTACCCTTTCTAACCTTTGTGCAATCACGTGCAATCTATACTGGGCCTAACACCGTCTGAGCCTGCCTCCTGATGTATAGACATATATTTTGAATGTGTACGCTATCCATACATGTTATCCGGGGATACGGTACCCTTTCTAACCTTTGTGCAATCATGTGCAATCCATATAGGGCCTAACACCGTCTGAGCCTGCCTCCTGATGTATAGACATATATTTTGAATGTGTACGCTATCCATACATGTAATCTGGGGATACGGTACCCTTTCTCACCTTTGTGCAATCACGTGTAATCCATACTGGGCGTGAGAACGGCTGGCGAGCTGTTAAGCAAGCTACAGCACCTGTGGTTTGCACACGTAAGTTTTTCATTTTTTCAGGAATGACGGTTAGGCCTAATTCTGGAACTGCGGTTGACTTGCACTTACTGGGAAATCATTGTTCGCGGGTAATAATTGTAATCAGTGATCCCCATCACTAACGTTGTTCAGCGGGTTATCTGCATCTGTAAGCGACAAACGCTGGCCTTTTCAGTGTAGCGCACATGCAGCCACGGACATGTAAGGGCATGACACACCAGTTATTGGCCAATCTCATGTGCCAGAGCCTCACGTGTCCCTCTAGTAAGCCGGACTCCGACCGTGGGGCATGACGGAGTCTCGTTCGTTAATGGAATTAAGCTTGCAATGTGTGCATCTGTTCTGTAGCTGGCATGGTTGAGGTTTCCCAGGTGGAGTCGAATTTAACCATAGGCTCCACTCCTGGTGGTGCCCTTCTGGACATTCCTTTAAGGTTCAGCTTTGCAACCATACTGCCCACGTAAAACAAACACTTTGCCTTCATGAACGCTGTTTGGAGGGTCATGACTCGTGGGAATAACGCCGCCCAATCAGTTAACCTGCTAGAGAGATCTTTCGTTGCTCCCAAGCATGACATCACACTCCCTAGGAAGAAGGTAATGCCACTGTGGCGACCGTACTCCTGGGGGCGACACAAGTGCACTGATGCCCAGCCACTGCTCGATGAATCTGCTGGTACATTGACCCAGACCACTACATTCCCCTCGCACGCTACACGACCTGAATCTGACCCTGATGAAACTCAGGTTACCCTTCCCATATACAGTTCCATCTTACACGGTGACAAAGAGGAAGCTGCAGATGAAAGTGCAGGTTCGGCCCACCCGCCATCAGACACACCACCGTACTATCAGGGGCCCTGTGCCAGTGCCGTCGCCAACGAGTGGGCCCCCCCTGCTTGCTCAGGATCACAGCACTTGCAAAGTTGAAATACTGTGCAGTGAGATGGAAGATGGGGACGACGAGGATTCCAGACAAGTACAGGGATTCCCTAGCGAGGAGACTTATTTGATTGTTTTCAATGTTGGGACAGCAATTTTTGGGGAGCACTATACTCTGGAGAATGATAGATGGGGCCCACCATACACTGGAACATTCCAAAGGTGGACATCAGACACTGGAGCAGCATTTACAGGGCCCATTATACACTAGATCATTAGAAATGGGGCCCATTATGTTTGGAGCATTATTTGGGCCAATAAGACAGTGGAGCTTCATCCATGGTGACCAACATATACTGTAGCATTATGTGGAGCTCATCATATACTGTTTCAAACATTATATAGGACCAATGATTTTGTATGGAGAAATAGATGGGCCTCGTCATGAGATGTAAAAAGTGAGGTATTTTTCATTGTACTATACTGCTATTTCTCTGCCGTATCGGAGCATGATGAGTTGTGGTATGTGTTAAAGGGGCGCTCTTTCGCCCAGGGCACATGAAAACCTGCAGCCAGCCCTCCCCCCACAACTTTAGCCAAATAACCCCCATTTTTCAGTGCGTAACTTGTATTATGAAGTTAATTAAGGTTGACAAGCTTAAGTAAGAAGAATTGATGCTTTTGGCATTCAAATGGGCACTGTAGGTATGTTTCCTGTCCTCCTCTCACTGCCGACTTTTATTCCCCATTGACTTACATTGGGTTTCGTGTTTCGGGACGACCCCGACTTTTCCCTATAATCGGACGATCTTGCTCGACCCGACTTTTGGAAAAGTCGGGTTTCACGAAACGAAACGCGACCCTAAAAAACCAAAAGTCGCTCAACTCTTCTGATGACAAATTGATCTACCTCTCTGGACCAGATATAACCTCCTTACTCACTAAAATCCCACATCTGTCCACTATTTAATCCTTGTTCTCTGCTAAATTTCTAATGAGGACAAGACAAAATTCATCATCTTTGACTCATCTCACTCGACTCTCCCAGCAAACCTAACCATTAAAGTAAATGGCTGCTCACTCTCCTCAGTCCCACAAGCTCGCTGTCTTGGTTTAATCCTTGACTCTGATCTCTTCTTCAAATCACATATCCAAGCACTTTCTACCTCCTGCCAACATCAACTCAAAAACATCTCCCAGATCCATACATTCCTCAACCTAGAATCTGCATAAACTCTTGTGCATGCCCTCATCATCTCCTGTCTTGACTACTGCAACCTCCTGCTGTGTGTCCTCCCCTCTAACACTCTCACGCCCCTCCAATCTATCTTAAACTCTACTGCCTGACTCATCCACCTATCCCCCTCTCCTCTGTCAATCCCTTCACTGGCTCCCCATTGCCCAGAGACTCCAGTACAAAACCCTAACCATGGCATACAAAGCCATCCACAACCTGTCTCCAACATACATCTGTAACCTCGTCTCCCGGTACCTACCAGCATGCAACCTCTGATCCTCACAAGATCTCCTTCTCGACTCTCCTCTTATCTCTTCTTCCCACAATTGCATACAAGATTTCTCTCGCACATCCCTCCTCCTCTGGAACTCTCTACCTCTTGCTGGCAGGGTCCATTATCTTTCTGTACCAGTCGTGACTTGTATTGATTATGATTATTGTAATTTTTTATTATGTATACCCCTCCTTACATGTAAAGTGCCATGGATTTAATGGCACTATAATAATAAATAATAATAATAATAATTCTGAATGGGGCGAAATGGGGTAATTTGAACTTTTATATTTTTTATTTTTCTAATATTTTTAAATATATTTTTTTACTTTGGGCATGCTTTAATAGTTTCCATGGAAGACTAGAAGCTGCCATACTCCGATCGACTCTGCTACATACAGGAGATGATCAGATCATCTGTATGTAGCAGAATTGCTCACTTAGTATGAGCCCCAACCACCGGGCAGCGATCATAGCAATCTGGCAGTGACAAACATAGAGGTCTGCTGGAGACCTCTGGTTGTCATGCCAACCTATCGGTGACCTGCGATCATGTGACAGGGTCTCAGATGAGTGGGATTTCTGGCGCTTACAGGAAATGTGAGTTAAATACCGCTGTCAGAATCTGACAGTGTCATTTAACTAGTTAACAGCCGCCAGTGGATTGCGATTCTACTTGCGGCTGTTGCGGGCACAAGTCAGCTATATAGATCGACTGACATGTGCCCATAAAGGTGTGGACTCAATGTCGGAGCCGGGATCAAACAGAGGGAGTCCGACATCTGCGTACATTTATGCCCGATGTCGGAAAGGGGTTAAGCTCAATTCACAAAAAAAGCAAGTCTTCACTCAGGTCCGTCATCTGTCAATGGAAATATAGGGCTTCCATTGTACTGGTAGTACAAAGGCTCTAGAAAAGCAAAATGAATCTACGCCCCTTAAAAGAAATTCAGCAAATTCTGCGCTCCCAAATCCAAATGCCTCCCTTCCTTCTGAGCCACAGTATGTCTAAACCACATTTAGTACCCACATGTTTGGCATTTTTGCAGTGATGAAAGACCGCCTAATTTAAATGTTTGTGTCTCCAGAAGCATGAGTTCAGCATAATGTACTAGTCACTATAATGTACTGATCACTTCAACATACTGGTCACTACAATGGCGGTTTGCCCTTTTCAGCTTTGCACTGTGCCTCAAAAGTAGTTTTTGACCACATATTGCAGGTAGGTGAACTCAGGAGAATTTGTACAACAATCTGTATGATTCAATTAATCCTGTTACCCTTAAGAAAATGTAAAATTTGGCACAAAAAACATTTTCATTGGAAAAATGTGATTTGTTTTTTAAGGCTCAATGTTACAAGCTTCTGTCAAGGAGCTAAATACACATTTAGATAAGATTCCTAAAGGGTCTAGTTTCCAAAATTGTGTCAATTGTGGGAGATTTCCACTATTTAGCACATCAGGGGCTCTACAAACACGACATGGAGTTCGCTAATTATGCCAACAGATTTTACATTCAAAAATACAAATGGCGCTCCTTTCTTTCTGAGCCCTGCCGTTCACCCAAATAGCGGTTTTTACCCCACATATGGGGTATTGGCATGCTCAGGAAAAATTTCACAACAAATTGTATGGTTAATTTTTTCCTTTTACCCTTCTGAAAGTAAAAACAATCAAATTGGATCTAAATGAATTTTTTTGTGAAAAAAAGTTATATGTTTATTTTTTCTTCCGCATTTCATTAATTTCTGTGAAGCACTTGAAGGGTTAAAAAAAATATTGAATGTGGTTTTGAGCACCTTAAAGGATTAGCTATTAGAATGGTGCCACTTTTTGGTCTTTTCTGTTCTATAGGCCCCTCAAATTCACTTCAAATGGGATGTGGTCCCTAAAAAAATGGTTTTGCAAATTTTGTGTTAAAAATGAGATATCGCTGGTCAACTTTTAACTCTCATAAATTCCTAGCAAAAAATTGTTTAAAAAATTTTGCTGATGTAAATTAAACATGTGGGAAATGTGGATCTGTTATATGTTAAGTATTTTGTGTGACATGACTCTGATTTAAGGGTGTGTGCAGACGCTGCGGAATCCGCTGCGGATTAATCCGTACGGATTTTGCAAAAACCGCAGATAAACCGCAGGTCAAAAGACCTCCGGATTATCTGGGGTTTTGCCTGCGGTTTGGTCCTGCGGATTCACCATCTCCACAATGGTGGAGATAGGAACCCGCTGCGGATTCTGCAGAAAGAATTGACATGTCAATTCTTTCTGCGGTTTCAAAACCGCAGCAAATCCGCGCGGATTTTTCCGCAACGTCTACACAGCGTTTTTTTTTTACCATTCATTTGAATGGTACTGTACACCGCAGCTAAAACTGCTGCGGGTCCGCAGCGGCCAAAACCGCTGCGGAATCGCAGCGGAATCCGCAGCGTGTGCACATACCCTAAGGGCATAATTATTACAAAATTTTCAAATTGCATTTTTTTTTGGCCAAATTCCCAATTTTTCTGTAAATAAACGTATGTCATATCAAAGAAACTTTACCACTATCATGAATTATACTTTGTCATGAAAAAAAAACTATCTCAGAATCTGTGGAATACATTGAAGTTTTTCAGTTATGACCTAATAAAGTGAAAGTGGTCAGGAAGTTGAAAACAGGCTTCATGGTGAAGGGGGTTAACATAACATGTACTGATAAATGGGAAAGAGGTTCACAGTGGAGTGAAATGTAAAAAAGGTTTACCTCTGTATTTTTCGGGTTTTGCTTTTCTATGTCATTCATTGTGCTTGATTTTTGCACACCATTGATACCATCTTGGTGTTCATTTAATTATTTGCTTACTTTTTTACTGTATGTTTTCAATTCTTTCTCTATTTGCTATTTAACATATGGTTTAAATGAGTATTTATTTTGATAGACCAGAGATTAATAGACATGATATTACCGAATATGCTTATTTTTATTTATTTATTTTTAACTAGGAAAAGTGTATCCTTTCAACTTTAATATTTTTGTTATATTTTTAAAGAATATTTTTAGTATTTAAATAATTAAAAGTTATTATAGTCCACATAAGGAAATTAAATTAGGAATATACAAGTAACATTTTCTTTATACTGAAATTGATGTTCTGTTATTAATGCCAGCCACAGGACTAAGATATCAGCAAATGTGCCTTTATTAGGCTTACAACTGCCATGGCAAGACACTGGCAATCTGCAATTGCATCACAAGGATGATTCTTGGTACATGTGTTCCTTGATTCACAGATCGAGTGTATGAATTATTAATTTACTGATTATTAATTTACTGATTTCAAAAGTATTTTCAGAAAAATTGATCCCCTCTAGGCAAATTTTTTTTGCCTATGAATAGCAAATTTTAGTATCGGTAGTTTGCAATTGTTTTGAATATTAATTTACTTACCATATAACCTTTTCCATTGTGGTTCCTAGAATAGGGATAGAATGCACCAAGTTGCATCCATCGAGCACAGAGTTCATATGTAGTATCTCCAAAAAATCCACAAATGTCTGCACCAGTCTGTAAAAATTGAAAAATGCAAGAAATTTATTGCAAGGTTTTTGCTATGTAATCTGAGAGCAGTGTGACATAAAGATAGATAATTCCAGTGATGCCCCACTTACTTTGCTGCTTGGTGTAGCTTTTATAAAACCACTGCTTTCTTTCTTGTAGATATAGCAGTTCTCTCTGTAGCAACACCCACACCACTGATTGGCAGCTTTCTGTCTATACTATATATTGCCATAAAACTGACAATCAGTTGGTGGGGCAAGATACACAGAGCAAAAGGATTACATGGCACAGGACAACTAGTTCTCTAGTGATAACTAGAGTTAAGCTAATATCTTCGGTTCAAGCTATAGCGTTTGCCGAATAAGCTAAAGCGGGAACCTGGCTTCCTGGAGTGCACCAGTTGAACAGCTGATCACTGCCACAGCTGCATGTGTCGCGGCTGTGTCACAGTCACAGCACATGCATGGAGAGCAAAACACACAGTCTCTCTATGCATGTGCTGTGACAGTGACACAGCCTTGACACATGCAGCTGCGGCAGTGATCAGCTGTTCAGCCGGCACGATATAGGAACCCCGGATCACTCTATAGCTTATTCGGCAAGTGCAATAGCTTGCCGAATAAGAGGGGAACCAAAGATTTTCACTCAACTCTAGCAGAATCAGAGTCTCCTCCCCTACATCATGCAGCTCTCATAAAAACATATAACCAGCCATCATCAAGCAATGTTTAGTTTTTGGGCTTTTATTTTTCCCTGTCGCTCATAAAAGAGCTGTAATGTTTTATTTCCCTGCTGACTAAGCCATGTAAGGGCTTGTTTTTTAGGGTCTCGTTTTACTTTTGAATGGCACCCTCCACTTTATCAATAGGTTTACTTGAAAATGAAAAGAAATCAAAGTGAAGTGAAATTGCAAAAATAAGCAATTCCACAATTATTTGGGTTTTCTTTCTCAGCATTCATTCTACAGTAAAATGACTTGGATATCTGATTTGTCCAGGTCAGTATGATTACAATGATACCAAATGTCCCTTTTTTAAGTGGTGAAAAATAAACCCGGAAATTCAAACAAAAATAAAACCTAGTTTGAGACATCATTTTCAAAAATCTGTAACATTTTTTTCAATTAATGTAGCTGTGTTTGGACACATTGTTTGTTTGGTACTAAAAGCAGAAAGGATCAAGCTCAACCACTGTTAGGTGCTCAGGGGTAAAACAGTAAGACAATACAAAAGATCTAACCCCGGCACACTCCAAAAATATGAAGAGAACTTGTTGCTTTTAGAGTTTAATTAGTTTGTGCAAAATAGAGTGGTTTCCAAGCAATGTTTCGGCTCAGGCACGAGCCTTCGTCAGGATGAAAATCTTCTGGTAGTTATATCATGTGTAGGTTCCGGATTTTCAGATCGTCCTATTAAGTCTGTCAAAAAGTTGTCTTGCAAAGATGATGAAGTGCCCATAAAGTGTTATAAGAGGTAGTTCAGACCACAATGAGCCTTAATCACTTTTCATTCAGAAGGTTGCAGCTGGCTTGTGGCTCCCACCTGTGTCCTTGTTTGTGATCGCTTCAGTGTGTAGGCACATTGTGGTCTGAACTACCTCTTATAACACTTTATGGGCATGTCATCATCTTTGCAAGACCACTTTTTGACAGACTTCATAGTACAATCTGAAAATCCGGGACCTACACATGATATAACTACCAGAAGATGGTCTTCCTGATGAAGGCTCGTGCCTGAGCCAAAACATTGTTTGGAAACCACTCTTTTTTGCGCAAGACAAACTAATAAAACTCTAAAAGCAACAAGTTCTCTCTTCATATTGTTGAAGTGTGTCAGAGTTAGATCTTTTGTATTGTTTGTTTGGTAATCTGATGTTCTATAGTATATGTAATATAGGATATTTTTACTATTTGCAATGCTTTAATTGCTTATTAATTTATTTTTTAATTGTGACCGCTGAAAACCTGCAATTCCAGTATTTCAATTTTTTTCTCTTTAATTTTTTTTTCTCTTTACAGTTACAGACCGAGTTAGTTAATATTATATTATATTTAAATAGATTAGACTTTTCTCAAAACATTGATAACAAATTTGTATATGTTTTTTTATTTTTTAAAATTTTTATTATTAAGGGGAAGAGGTGGATGATTTCAAATTTGTTTTGAATTTTTATTTTGCTTACTTTTAAAGAAAAAATCTTTATCAGTTCCCTTATGGCACATTATCCTGTTATCATCTTTCCACTTCTACTATATACAGTAATACAACAGAATTGTCATGCATAGTAAAAGTCTCTGTCTATTATGACGTGCAATGACAGGCTGGATATAATAGAATATTATTAGCAGCATTAAAGAGGTTAACAACAGCAATTGATGGGAACACCTATAGCTGCTATCAGAGGCAGATGTCAGTTAAAAACATACAGTGAGGAAAATAAGTATTTGATACACTGACGATTTTGCAAGTTTTCCCACCTACAAAGAATGAAGAGATGTGTAATTTTTGTTGTACATACACTTCAACTGTGAGAGACAAAATCTAAGAATGAAAAAAAAGAAAATCACATTGAATGATTTTTAAAATATTAAATTGAATTTTATGACATGAAATAAGATTTTGATCACCTACCAACCACCGAGAATACTCGCTCTAACAGACTTGTTAGTTTTTGTTTAAGAAACCCTCCTACTCTGCACTCATTACCTGTATCAATTGCAGATGTTTGAATCTGCTACTTGTATAAAAGACACCTGTCCACACACTCAATCAATCACACTCCAACCTCTCCACCATAGCCAAGAACAAAGAGCTGTCTAAGGACACCAGGGGCAAAATTGTAGACCTGCACAAAGCTACGATATGCTACAGGACTGAAGGCAGCTTGGTGAAAAGGAAACAACTGTTGGTGCAATTATTAGAAAATGGAAGAATCACACTATGCCATCAAGAAAATCCTGCAAAGCACGCAAGGTTCCCCCTGCTCATGCCAGCATATATCCAGGCCCATTTGAAGTTCATCAATGACCATTTGGATGATCCAGAAGAGGCATGGGAGAAGGTCATGTGGTCAGATGAGACCAAAATAGAACTTTGTGGCATCAACTCCACTCACTTTGTTTGGTGGAAGAAAAATACTAAGTACAACACAAGAACACCATCCCAACCATGATGCATGGTGGGGGAAACATCATACTTTTTGGGTGCTTTTCTGCAAAAGAGAGCACCACTTCCCTGCCCAGGTCTTTGAACAAATGCAGTACAGGATGCAGCCAGCCCAAATAGCAAAGATGTTGCAAAACACAGGTGAAAAATACTAAATAGACAGCCTGGGTCTTGTATACATGGGTGTTCACATGGGATGCATTTAGAGAGTGCAGGCCAGCACACCTAATCAAATAGTAGGGGCGTGACTAATAAGCTGAGAACCAGACACTATGCATTACCTGCATGTGAAAAGCACCCTATACAGGGCTCTATTGTGCAAATGTATACTAAGCAGTCACCCCCTCCAAGAATGAGTAGGTTGCGAGTGGCTGTCTATTTAGTATTCTGCACTTGTGTTTTGCAACATCTTTTCTATATGCCCTGGCTGCATCATGCAGTGCATTTGTTTAAAGACCTGGGCAGGGAAGCAGTGCTGCACTTTTTTCTGCTGTATTTTTGAATTTTTGGAGGATTTTTAGCCCTCTTTTGTGGCTTTGCTATTAGTTTTCTGCAAAAGGAACAGGACAACTGCCCATTATTGGAGGGAGGATGGATGGGGTCAAATATCACAAGATTTTGGCCAAAATCCTCCTTCACTCAGTAAGAGCACTGAAGATGAGTCGTGGCTGGGTCTTCCATCATGACAATAACACAAAACACACAGCTAGGTCAACTAAGGAATGGCTCTGTAGGCAGCATTTCAAGGTCGTGGAGGGGCCTAGCCAGTCTCCAGACCTGAACCCAATAGAAAATCTTTGGAGTGTGCTGAAACTCAATGTTGCCCAGAGACAACCCTGAAACCTGAAAGACCAGGAGAAGATCTGTATGAAGGAGTGGGCCAAAAACACTGCTGCAATGTATGGAAACTTGGTCAAGAACTACAAGAAATATTTGTCCTCTGTAATTGCAAATAAAATTTTCTGTGACAAATATTAAGTTCTGTTTTTCTATTGTATCAAATACTTATTTCATGCAATAAATTGCAAATTAATTATGCTAAAATGCATACAATTTGATTTTCTGGATTTTTTTTTAGATTCTATCTCTCACAGGTGAAGTGTACCTATGATAAAAATTACAGACCTCTCCACTCTTTGCAGGTGGGAAAACTTGCAAAATTGACAAATCATTATTTTTCCCACGGTATCTGGTAACTGCCATTTGCGGAGCAGGCTCTGCTGCTGAGCTCCAAAGTCCATGATATGCTCCATGATGGATATAGTCATTGTGGTGTATTATGGGGTTAATTAGCAAAAACTTGTTGAAAGATTCCCTTTAAAAGTACTATTTTCAGAAGTATAAACTTCATACTGGAAGTAAAATAAAATGTTTTCTTACATAAGAAATGCCGAAAAGACTAAACTCCATCATACCTGAAAAACAAAGGAAATATATCATGCCTTTTACTCAAATTGCAAAACTTCTCTAGGTGAAAGAAGTATATTGGACACTGTGTTGCAAACATGTACAAAAGTAAATTACATATAAAAATGTATTTTTCTTCACATAATGCTGATGTTATCTTTCTGACAATAGCAAAAAAATCACAATGGCTGGTTTTCTACCTTTAAAATGTAATTTTGCAACACTTGCTTTAATCGAAAATCTTTGTATCTTTGTATTAACAAATATGATATATTTCTGAAACTTGGAATAAACTTTTTTTTATTGTGAAACCCACAGAGTAACAGATTCTGAATATAGATCTCAAGCTATACCCCCTCTTGATATTATTTGGGATGGAAAGATAGCTCAGTCTCTAAAATAGAGATTATTTTTGTTTAGCACTTAAAGGGAACCTGTAACTAGTTTTGGGTGATATAAGTTAAGGACATCACCTTTCAGAGCTGATATACCGCATTTTATAATGCCATATATCTGCCCCCAACCCGACCTGTAAGAGAAGAAAAATAACTTTTATTATACTCCCCTGCAGGGCAGTCCAGTCCGAGGGGTGCCTCCCATCTTCTTGTGATGTCCCTGTGTCATCCACAAAAGTCTCTTGGCATCGTGCTACTGTGCAGGTGTACTTCACACAAAGCAAGCAGGAGGGCGGTATCGCAAGAAGGGAAGCACCGGACCAATAAAAGCATTCTATAATGCTATATATCAGTCCTGAAGTGTGATGACCGTAACTTATATCGGCCAAACCTGGTGACAGGTTCGCTTTAAATGTTAGAGCATTGTTATAAATCAACTTCCTAATGTTTAAATTTTCACAAGTTATTGCACATGCTCACTTGATATATTGTTAATTTATATTTTCTGCGTAAAGGCAATCAAATACAATCTACAACATAAATTAATGATGTTAAAGAGTTACTGTCATTTTAGCTTTAATTACATAAACCAACAGTGAACATAAAATTGTAAGCAACTTTCTAAAACCCCCGTTACACACAGCGAGATCGCTAGCGATATCGCTAAAGCATCACCGATTTTGTGACGCAGCAGCGATATTGCTAGCGAAATCGCTATGTGGTCATACTTACCTCTGACCGGCTCCCCCGCTGGTTATCGCTGATCGCACAAGAACATCCTGGATCGTTTCTCGTCGGCCACTCCCTGCTTGGCTTCCTGCTGGCGCCGACGAGCGACGCGTGGACGTGGGCGGGAGGACGTCTTCATCGCCGCGTCTGACAGGTAAGTAACGACCGCTGACCGCTGCTATGTCACTGGCGAGATCTGCCTGTTTGGCAGCTCACTAGCGACCATTTAGCGATGCACCAACGATCCTGACCGGGTCGTATCGTGGTCGGAATCGCTGGTGCATCACTAAATGTAACGATACCCTAATATAATGTAATTAATCTTAATCGATTCTCACTGGCCCACTGGTAAAATCAGTATTCAGTGAAAGGAGATTTTCCCACTTATGAGATAGGGAATGGTAGTTAGTGCTTTTAGAATACTATGAAGAGGCAAGAGGAAATAGGAGCTTGAGGCAGACACAGACATTCTTCTGAAAATCCCTTAGAATCTCATAATCATCAACTGATATCTCCGACCTCTGTAATGGAAAAGTCCATTTTCACTGAATACAAATTTTTCCAATGATTTAAACATTTTTACAACGAACAAGTCCGTGTTCATCACAAGACACTGGAGGTCCATTGCCTAGTGCAAAAAGCTGCAGGGGGTGGTGCAAAAAAAGAGGGAAGACTTTTTTTTACCTTCCCTCACCTTTTTGATAAAGGGGGAGCATGCACCTCTATTCATTTGTATTAGCATCTATAATTCATCAGTACGCACCTCTAGCCACATTGTACACATCCACATTAACACTTGGAGTGTGCTACTTTGCTCATCCAGTGTGAATTGTTATCGCAAGTGTAGATATCCAAGTGGTTTTAGACAACTACATCTCTTACTAAGTGAGCGCTGTCAATCAATACAAGGAACTGGCTTTTGTATGCAAATATTAGGGCAAAAGGGTGCATCAAGGCATAGGTCACACCAAGGATGAACTGAAGCCCCTTCATTTACATATTAAAAAGTAGATTGTTCGATTTAGAATGACAAGTCTGCAGTCACTCTTTTTCCACTATGAGGATTTTGTTCTGGAGTAAGCATATTGCATACTTAACTGCTGTTCCCAGTGCAGACACAGATGAATTTTTGTGGCACACAGTGCATGTGCTGGATGCATTCACATGTCTGCAGTCACACAGAGTGACTTCAGACTTGTCATTTTAGACTGCACAACCCCTTTAAGCTACACTGTATATGATGTTTGTAAATACATTTTTGCATATGTTTATGCAGTTTAATTGGCATTTTGGGGGTGACAGATTCCTTTAGATAAGCTGAAAAGTAATTTCACCAGACAAATTAACATTTTGCTTATGTATTGGGTGATTGACAGCTTGTCTAGGTAGACTAATAATCGGTTTCCCATTATTGGCAGCATTGTAAATGAACCTCAGAGAGTAACTAAACTTTTGGGAGACATTTTATGTTTTATGCACCAAAATTTGGAGCAGATCGGTAGGGAATCTAGTCCTGAGACCCCCAAACACAGTTGAAAAGACGTTTTAGAAAATTGCACACAGCACAGAGCAGCTGCAGAAAAAAGTCATAGCTCTGTCTCCTAAGCTGTGTAATTCTAAGAGATCTTTTGAGCAATCAGCAGGGATCTCAGGACCCAGATCCATACCAAAGTGCTCAGAATTAAAAGACCTAAAACATGCAAGATATCTCACAAAAGTTAAGGCATTTTTTAAATGTTTTTGGTAGAGCTACTGCCTGCACCTCATCAGTACTTTGGTTTCTGTATGGTCCACAGTCTGATGACCTCTAGTAACAGCAGCTCCTATCAACTTATCATTGTTAAAGACTAGGAACTGCAGTTTCTTGTGATACAATTGGCTGCCCTGACATTGCAATTTATTGCTTTACTAAATTTGGTAATGTAGCCATGTACCGACTGTGGTTCTGGCAATGTAGTTGTGTACCAATGGTGGTTCTAGTGATGTATTCATACACCGACAGAGGTTCTGGTGATGTAGTAGAGTACTTATGATAGTTTTGGTGATGTAGTTGTGTACCGATGATTCTGGTTATGTATTTACGATTATTATGGTTATGTAGTTATGTAAAATTGTGGTTCTGGTGATGTAGTCATGAACTGATGTTGGTTCTGGTGATGTACTCATGTACCAACAGTTGTTAAGGTGATGTAGTCATGTAGATATAGCAATATATAACTTATTAGACTTGCTATTAAATCATTAATGGGACAGTTTCCCAGACTAAAAAATGTAGCTGTCTGTATGAGACCACATATGTCAGCTGAAGAAGTATTTGACTAAACCTTACATACACTATAGACAGCTATCCTATCATTCGCCTAATAGCCATCTCGCCTGACTCTCCCATACACAAGAGAGCTCACTTTGTCACTTTATCAAGTGGTCTTGTGTTCTCTATGAGAGAGCTGCTGCTAGACATCTCTGGCGGTGAAATGTTAGAGAACAAAAGGATCCACAGTCTGAAATCAGACATGCTGGATCCTTATCTCCCTGACAATCATCACAATGTCATCCAAACCTGCCTATCTCTGGGTTCACTAACTTTAGTCTAAAGGGCCTGTCACACTAAGCGATATCGCTAGCAATATCGCTATAACGTCACTGGTTTTTGTGAACTACAGCGATATTGCTAGCGATATCGTTATGTCTGATACTTACCTCCGACCGCTCCCCCGCTGGTTATCGCTGATCGCGCGAGAATGTCATGGACCGTTTCTCGTCGTCAGCTTCCTGCTGGGCTTCCTGCTGTGACGACGAGTGACGCGTGGACGCGGGCGGGAGGACATCATGATCACCTCGTCTGACAAGTAAGTAGCGACCCCCAACCCCAGCGATGTCGCTGGTGAGATCTGCTTGTGTGGCAGCTCACTAGCGACCACTTAGCGATGCACCAGCGATCCTGACCGCGTCATATCGCTGGTCGGGATCGCTGGTACATCGCTAAGTGTGACAGTACCTTTATGTGTGTAAGTGCCTTAACTACTATCTAAAGGGTAAGTAAACATTTAGACATTTGCGAATCCTGTGAGGTATTTCAGGCAGAAGACACACTAGTGTCTTTTTTTTGCGACTTTAATTTTTTGCTTCTTTTCTAACATCTTTTTGCAACCATTTTATCTTAATTTAAGTTGTAGTACTAGTGACTTGCTTCCAAGGGGTAGCCACTCAAACCACTGTTAGGTTACCTATTTTAACTGCTTGACGTCTTTGAAAACCTGAAGCAGTTAAAAGAAGCTCAAAAGACTGAACATATGCACAGCAAGTGCAAATAATGATTCGTTGCAGAGTTTAGTATTTTTTCTTCTGGCAAGTTACATAGCATATCTAATTTAAATAGATGTATGTGCATGCTCATAGTTTGACTTATCAGTAGGGGGCATAACCACTTAAAGTGCTTAGGGCAGCATGAATGCCAAATACAGCCCTGATGATGAATGATTAGTCCAGAAGGAGGATGAAGCAGATTTCTCTGATAAGATATTTCATAAAGTTTCTGATTATCACATGTACTATAGATTTATGAAAAAAATTAAAACTCTTAAGGGACTGTTAATTTTAAATGTATCAGAATAAAATTAGGATGAAAAAAAACATCGCAATAGGGCTTTATCCAAAGGAGATAAAAGTGTTTAAATAAGGTTACACTAACCTGATATAGTTGTGTATGCACAACATTTTAATCACTTATACATCCAGCTGCTGCCTGTTCAACAGGTCATCAGACTGGGAAAACAGAGATGTTTATTTTATTGTGACTGGGCATGCTATATGACATACATTTACACTTATAAAGAGGCTTTACAGATAATCAGCACTTCTGGTATCCCATATAATAAATCCAAATCCTATTTCAAAGTACTACAGACTTCTTCATCCGGACAAGAAAAGTATGACTAAATATCGAAAAGATGCATGCACTTTAGGTCTGAATTTGGATTTATTATATGGGTTACTAGCAGTGCCGATTATCTGCAAATCCTCCTTATAAATATAAATGTATGTCGTATTGCATGCTCAGTCACAATTAAATAAACATTAGAGATGAGTGAGCACTAAAATGCTCAGATGCTCATTACACAAACCAAGCAATTCCTAATGCTCGGATGCTTGTTTCAAGTAACGAGTATAATGGGGTCAATGGGAAATCGGAGCATATTTCCTGCAGATACTACAAGAAAGATCTGGTGGGCAGTGAAAATGTTGAAATGGATTGAAAAAGTGCTGAATGTATGGAGAACAGCATGGGGAAAACCCATAGAAGCATCTCTGACTTCCAGATCGCTGCTGAGAACAGTGATGTCACACTTTTACTCCACTTTAATGACTGACAATAAAACATTCAAAATCAACGTGAAAGTGGAGTTTTCAGGAAAAAAAATATTAAGAAAGATTTTTTCCTGTATAATCACTTGTCTATAAGGCAAAATTTAAAAAAGATTAAAAAATATAATAATTTAAGTAAACCAAAAAATTTTATTACATTTCATTAAATTTGCATACATTTTAACAAAAGAAAATTGGAAATTTCAGTGCAATTTATGTAGGAAGCAAGAACTGCCAAAAATTAGATGGAAGAGGAGACTCAGATACACCCTATATTAGATATAATGGAGGGTTTCCTATAAATTATGATCAAACTGTCATGTAGTGGTACTAGCAGACTCATAAAAGGTTAAGCAGTAAGTGCAAGCCTGCCAAAAATTACCAGCATAATCATCCATACACCAGGCACCAACTGTAGTGCTTCATTCAAAATATTGTAAACATAGTGTAGTTGTGGTACTCCTAAACTCATAAAGCTCTGCACACAGTGCAAAGCCTGCAAAAAAATGCAAGCAGGGTCATCTTTATACCCTTGAAGGCACCAACTGTAGTTCCTTATTCAAATATTGTGAACAAAGTGCAGTTGTGGTACTCCTACTCTCTTAAAGGCTCTTCTTTACACAGTGCAAAGCCAAAAATAAGTTATAAGGATGGTCATATGGTCATCCATAAACCCTTGAAGACAAAAACTGGCAACCTTCATTCAAATATTTTGAAAGTTTAGTTGATGCATTCCTACACTAATAAAGACTTTGCACAAAGTGCAAAGCCAGGAAAAAATGATTTGGAGGGTAATATCATAATCCATAGACTTTTGAAGGCAACAATTTGAGGGCCTCATTAAAATATTTTGAAAGGGCTGTTTATGTACACTCATAAAGGCTTTGTGCAAAGTGCAAAGCCAGGAAAAAATTATAAGGAGGGTCATTCAGTTATCCACAAACCATTAATGGCAACAACTGAAATATTTTGAAAATTTAGCAGATGTAATCCTTCACTCATAATGTATAAAGTCTTTGCACTCAGTGCAAAGCCAGGAACAAAAATATAAGGAGGGGAATACAGTTATCCTCTTTAGGTGTTTGTTTCTTCTGCTTCCTTGGAGGCTGGGAAACTGCCTCCACCTGCTTCCTGGAGCCAGATTCCCAGCTTCCTGGGCTGTAAGTGACCCAGCTTCAGTTTTTGCCAGAGCCCCTGACATGTAGAAATGGGCAACAGCCCCTTGTGTCACTTGCACCACTGCCTGCTCCCGTATAGGAGGTAGGAAACCCAAAGGAAAGTCTGATATCTTGGGGAAATGGCCCCATCTCGAGTCAAATTGAGAAGCTTCTCCCAGGCCTTTTCATTTCACTAAAAGGGTTCATTCTTCTTCCCCCCATCTTAGACCACACCACAGAACACCAGCCACCAGCTCTAGCAGCCTTCAAGAAAGTGTTACATCTCCATTGCCTGCTGGTTAGTGCTGGTTGGTGCAGCAGCTAAATATTTTGCAATGGACTTCAAAACCCTATTCCCTGCCTAGAGACTGTATTCTGCCACTCTCCCTGCTCCTTTAAATTTCCCTAGGCTAAATGCAGAATTTATCTGATACAAACAGATCACAAGATTAGTCCTTAGAAGGACTGTTTCTCTATGGAGGACTAATTGAATCCAGAAAATTTTTGATCACTTTTCTGGAGTGTTACATACCACTGAAATGTGAAACAAAGCCTGGAATACTCTATGATTTCAAATTCAATCCAGAAAAAAAAATGAGCACTTTTATGGAGTGTTATATACTCCCAAAATGTAACACAAAGCACTTAATATTCTATGGATGACTAACTGAATCCAGAAAAAAATGTCAACACTTTTTTGTGTATAATATACCACCAAAATGCAGAACAAAACAGATAATACTTCATCAATTACAGATTCAATCCAGAACACTTAAATGTAAAACAAATCTCTATGAGTAAGAAGTTGAATCCAGATACATTTTTGAACTTTTTTTGAAGTGTTGTTAATACCATCAAAATGTAAAGCAATGTGCATAAAACTCTATGTATGACTGAATACAGAACAAAAATTTGAACGTGTTTTTGGAGTGTCATATACCACTGTAATGTAGCAATAAGCACATAATAATCTATGGATGACAATATAGTCAATTTTTCACCCAAAAAAGGAATGTGATTATGTGCAGCAGCTATATATTTTGCAATGGACTTCAAAACCCATCCTCTGCCTAGAGACTGTATTCTGCCACTCTTCCTGCTCCTGTAACTGTCCCTAGGCTAAATGCAGAATTTTGGGGCACAAGCGCATTGGTTGGGCATCAGCATAGGTAAGGTGCTTTGTTGTCATTATCTTTAATGCATTTTGGGGCATTGATTTGGCCATTACTACTAACCACAGTTATTATACTATGCTTTGGGCTGAATTTTATGTGTGACCAATATAGCACGCTTTGCTTGCTTTGTATTATACAATTACATCCTTTGTCCTGCTTCTTTGTTACCTGTGGAGGCAACCCAGTATATGTATATATCTATTCCCTTTATGCACTATGCACTTTATCTGATGAACGTCATTTTTGTCTTGCATGACTGGGGTTACCCCATATGTTCACATTGGATGCCCTCCATTGCTCTCATGTTTACATTGCTATTGTCTGTTTTTCTATTTAAATTCACCTTGTGTATGGATTTAATTTTCTACTTTGTACGTGTCTTGTTTATTCTTGATATATGGCATTAATAAAGACAATCCATGATTTTATAGGATTTATCTTTGTGGATTAAATAATATTTAGGCACTTTTTTTGGTTCCATACTAATACCAGGATATCCAAAACTCTCTGTCTCTAATGATTCTAAAATGCAGAATTTATCTGATACAAACAGCAGACCACAAGATTATCCCTAAGGCCTGTTTCACACATCAGTTTTTTCTGTCAGTTGTAATCCGCCTGTGTACGGACATGAACGTGTGCCACTGGACCGTTTTTTTTACGGATACGGTGAAGGAAGAAATTTAAAGGAACCGCTGTCTGGGGAGGGGAGGAGAGAGAGAGAGAGAATTTTTCAGCCACCAGAACAGAGTTTAGGGTTAAATTTGCGTCCGAGGCAAGCCCTCCGGGCATGCGCAATGTAAAATGCGGATCCAGCCGCCCGAAAAAATGTTGCATTGTCCGTCCAGACATGTCGGCGGATGCCAAAATTTTCACGGATCTGCAAAAAATCGGATCCAACGGATGGCCATCCACCAAGATCCGCCGGCAATGCAACTCAATGGGAAAAAAACGGATCCGCTAAGCAAAATGGCGGATCCGTTTTTTTTGCAAAATGGCGGATTTTGACTGATGGTAACATATGGATGTGTGAAACAGGCCTTAGACGGACTGTTAGCATGATAGTTCAGCATCAGCACAAGTATCAACACTGTAGGACTCTGATTAGTTAAAATATGCACACACAGGCCTGGATAGCACTGCTGTCTTCCTCCAATCAGAACTGTCCGTGAGCTGTGCAATGGCATCAGTGAGCTGAGTGCGGTGGCACCAACCCTTTTATAACCTCTGATGAGTTCATGCAGCCAGCCAATCACAGTAAAGCCACTGTCAATAAAACTACGGCATTATAGTGACTGGCAGGCAATCCCGTATGCTTATTGGCTTTTTAACAGGAGTCAAACATGTGCTGTGGGATTCGAGCTGCAAATCTGAACACCAGCCATTGCTCATTCAGTGCCGAGCACCCAGATACTCGAGTAATATCCAAGCATCACCGAGCATGTTCACTCATCCCTAATAAACATATGTATCTATAGAGGAAAAAAATAATTGCATCTGAACGTTGCTAAAATTAAGACAAAAATGTTAAATTAATAATGTTGAAAGGGAAAAAAACTTTAATGATAATAAAATCTATTTAATCTATCACAAAAAGAAACATCATTTCTGTGGATAGCTTTTACAAATGCAGAGCTGATAAAACTGCATATTGTAAAAGCAGCCCTATTTTATTATGGTAAAAATTCAGTTCAGTCCAGAAAAAGCTTAAACATATTGTATATACCATGATTATGACTAAGTACAATAATGTTATTTATCTTTGATGTTAAATTTACATTTTCTTCAAAAATAGTTTAAAGACCCTCTCTCATATTAGTGCACATAAATGACTGTAATTGTATCACATCCTACAACTTTAATCACCAGGGCTTTAATGTTCCTATTCTCCCTTATATGTCTGAAAGCAAAAATTCTGTCATTTATGTTCTTCTTCAATGTGCACAACTATATTTTGTGATGTATTTATGGCAGCTACTGTACCAATTTCAACATAACATTGTCCAGGCCAGCCACATTGCATTATTACTTACCAATAATAGATTTATCAATTTGATTCCAGGCAGCAGTGTTATCTCCAAGCCAATGTCCTATCCACTGTCCAACTGTTGGAAATGTTGAACGGCCGACAATAATGCCTCTCTTTCCAGTTATATTGCGCAGAACACTTTGAAGAAAACATAGCATAATATGCGAATAAATATATTATATATATAGTAGCTGAAGAGCCCGGCGTTGCTCAGGCATAGTAGCCAACTGTGGTTAGTTTTAACAAATTAAAATGATTATATTGCACATAAAAACATTTCACATCATATATTCAAAACTACAGATTTGCAACACAAATTAACTAAACGATTACCCAAGTATTGATTTTATTTTATTTTCAACTCATTCAAGAGCTTTTTGATAAATAACATTTTTGTTTTTTCCTTTCGGTGCAAAGATGAACAGATTTTTGGCAGTCCCCACTCTTGAACAAACCACATAAAGTTGATCATGAGAAAATCATGGAGATTGCAAATCGATCCCTACTACTTTCAAGAAAATCCCTGAGCCTTGTTAATGGATATTGCAAATGCCAGTTGAAGTGAAAACTGGAGGTGTTTCAAATCAAAAGGCAAATCAGATGGAATGAGTGGAATTCTTGGAATGAAAATGTCCTCTCCTTTGGCACCTCCTGCTGCTGAGCTGTGTATCTAATCCTGTCCTGTGTGATAATGTTTCCTGAGCCGTGTATCTAATCCTATCCTGTGTGATACAGTCTGCTGAGCCATGTATCTAATACTAACCTGTGTATTACTGTCTGCTGAGCTGTGTATCTAATCCTATCCTGTGCGATACAGTCTGCTTAGCCGTGTATCTAATCCTATCCTGTGTATTACTGTCTGCTGAGCCATGTACCTAATCCTATCCTGTGTTTACTGTCTGCTGAGCCGTGTATCTAATCCTATCCTGTGTGATACTGTCTGCTGAGCCGTGTATCTAATCCTATCCTGTGTGATACTGTCTGCTGAGCCATGTATCTAATCCTATCCTGTGTGATACTGTCTGCTGAGCTGTGTATCTAATCCTATCCTGTGTATTACTGTCTGCTGAGCCATGTATCTAATCCTATCCTGTTTTACTGTCTGCTGAGCCGTGTATCTAACCCTATCCTGTGTGATACTGACTGCTGAGACGTATATCTAATCCTCTTCTGTGTGATACTGTCTGCTGAGCTGTGTATCTAATCCTATCCTGTATGTTATTATCTGCTGAGCTGTGTATCTAATCCTATCCTGTGTGATACTGTCTGCTGAGCCATGTATCTAATCCTATCCTGTGTGATACTGACTGCTGAGCCGTGTATCTAATCCTATCCTGTGTGATACTGACTGCTGAGCCATGTGTCTAATCCTATCCTGTGTGATACTGTCTGCTGAGCCATGTGTCTAATCCTATTCTGTGTGATACTGACTGCTGAGCCGTGTATCTAATCTTATCCTCTACAATACTGACTGCTGAGCTGTGTATCTAATCCTACCCTGTGTGATACTGACTGCGACTGCTGAGCTGTGTATCTAATCCTATCCTGGGTGATACAGTCTGCTGAGCTTTGTATCTAATCTTATGCTGTGTGATACTGACTGCTGAGCCGTGTATCTAACCCTATCTTGTGTGATACTGACTGCCGAGCTGTGTATCTAATCCTATCCTGTGTGATACTGGGCTCCCCCTGTAGTCGGTGTCAGTGGGTGGTTTGTATCGGCACGGTAATAAATTGTGTTCTTTCCAGTTTTACAGAAGGACGATAACACCATAGAAATGATAATAATAATAGGCCTCAGTTACCACAACTGTCTACAAGGAAAACTGTTGCTCATAGCAAACAATCACAGCTCAGCTTCATTTAAACTGCTCTGGTGAAAGGAAAGATGCTTATTGATTGGTTGCTATGTGGAGTGGACATGGCTGATACACATACACACATACACTCATATATATATAACACATATAGAAATAATATATATGTATATATGGGTGTGTGTGTGAATTTGTTGTATGTGTATTTATTTTATGTGTGAAGCTAGGAAACGAGTAAATTATTATTATTGTTATTATTATTTATTTATATAGCGCCATTAATTCCATGGTGCTGTACATGAGAAGGGGTTACATACAGAGTTATAGATATCATTAACAGTAAACAAATTTACAGTGACAGACTGGTGCAGAGGGGAGAGGACCCGGTCCTTGTGGACTTACATTCTACATTGTAAATTCAGACAGACCACAGAAAGAAGAGGCACCAAAAAGAAGCTGCACTTCCAAGAATGCTTATGTAATAAGTGGATTGCTTATTTGACCATCATGTGGGTAAATAGTCTACTTTTTTCATAGGAATTGCTTAGACTGCTATCTGTTTAGAGATTTAAGATAGATGGACAGACAGACACAGACAGATAGATAGGAGCCGAAACTTCGCTACAATAGCCTATTACAATCAACTTTTTACACTCTTAGTGTGCTTCCTACAGTTTTTCCTTTTTTATCTAGATATATAGATTCAATGAAAAGGAAATAAACTTGTAAAAGTAGCAACATTTTTGGAAGGAAGTGGAGAATACAATTACAACAGCGTTCTTTTTTATCATAACAATATTCTAATTTGCTCTCTGTTCAGTTTACTGTTCTTTTAAAATCAACATTATAATGCAGTTTTAGCTATGAAAGTAAATTATTAAAATTGCAATTAATTACATGGAATTTGACTGTACTTTCTAATGGTGCCACGTAGATCTATTTAGATAAAGCAATGCACACTGTGCAAAGTGCAAGGGCTAGATAGGTTTTCTCTTGAGGGGTAAATAAACCATTTCTGGAGGGCATGAAAATAATAACATTTCTTTCCTTCATTCCTCTGTTTCTACTCTTCTAATTCCCAGCTACAAAATAGACAATCACTGTTATGTTACCAGCTATGCCTGCCATCACCTAGAAGTCTATGTACCATAGAGACAGACTGTTCAGGTACTCTGAGATACCTACAGAGTAAGTGCTCATTACAGATTAGTCTTGTACTAAAATTAATTAGTGGCAGGAATGTGCACCTGGATGTAATCTCCAAAAGCGATACAAATTTGACAAGCAAGGAAGCAGAAAATTCAAGTTTCAGGCTATGTAACCACGTTGCAGAGATGCTGCGGAAATTTCCGCAGCATTTCCGCTACTCACGCCACGGGAAAAACGCATGGAATTCGTATGCGTTTTTCCCACGGAAAACAAGCGCTTTTCACGCAATATTTGCTGAATTCAAGCACATTCCAAGCGATTTGAAGCATCGCTTGGAATATGATTGACAGGTTGGTCACACTTGTCAAACATAGTGTTTGACTGGTGTGACCAACTTTTTACTATTGATGCTGCCTATGCACAATCAGTAGTAAAAGATATAATGTTGAAAATAATTAAAAATCGTGATATTCTCACCTTCCCGTGTCCCGCGCAGCGTCCCCAGGCATCAGCGATGCTACCGTTCCCAGCAATGCCTTGCGACAATAACCTTTGATGATGTAGTGGGTTTGCAATACTGTAGTGGTCTCGCGAGACTGCTACGTCATCACAAGTTCTTGCCGCAAAGGCATTACTGGGAGCAGGAGTTGGCGGGAGCATCGGTAAGGCCGCGTGGGATGCTGGAAGGTGAGTATAACCCGATTTTTTATTTTTTTATTCTTTTTTACTGGGATATGGTACCCAGGGCCTGGAGGACAGTCTCCCATCCTCCAGACTCTGGGTACCAACCGCACATGATCGACTCACTTTGCGCATGGTGGGCATAGCCACATACGGAAAGTAAGCGGATCTCATGCTTTCCTATGTGTGTGGAATTGCGGTGATTCTTTGCGGAATCAAGGCGATTCTGCAAAATTAGTGAGCCTGCTGCGTTTTTTCCGCTATGCAATTCCACTGCGGAAAAAGCGCAGCATTAGCACAGCATGTGCGGAATGCCATAGGAATGCATGGGGTGCGTTCTGTATGCATTTTCGCAACAAAATGCATACAATCCGCAACGTGTATGCTTTCCTTTGTGTGTGGAATCGCGGTGATTCTTTGCGGAATCACGGCGATTCCGCAAAATTAGTGAGCCTGCTGCGTTTTTTCCGCTATGCGATTCCGCTGCGGAAAAAATGCAGCATTAGCACAGCATTGCGGAATGTCATAGGAATGCATGGGGTGCGTTCTGTATGCATTTTCGCAGCGAAACGCATACAATCCGCAACGTGGCTACACAACCTCAAAAATATGTTGTGCTACTGGGCCTTCTTGTTGCTGAGGAAATAGTGGTGTCAAGCAAACCATGAAAGATGACTTTAATTTTTTCTCTACTATGGTCTCCTCTTCTACTGTCTATGCAATGACATCATCTGAACAATGTACTTACACTGTGCTAATTACAGATATTGTATTGTGAGGATCCCAGAGAGTCAGCAGTCTATGAAGAGTCGGGTGAATGTTTTTAAGTACAATTTAATCATGCTTAATTTTACAAAAATGTTTTTCTCCAAATGCAGATTTTTTGTACTTCACTCCATGCAAATTCATCAAGATGGTAGTCAGTCAGCTGAATAGCTGATATTTTCCTGAATTATAAAGTGCTTGCAGGAGGTAAAACAAAACCCCCCAAAACTAATACCTCATCTCTCAGCCACCTCTGGTGCACGCTCTCCCCATATGTTCTTCGTCACGTCTACTTACCCCAACTGCATGCTGAAATCTGGGACAACTTCATGCTAGGCCATGATGTCAGTCAGGATATGCACCGCGACATGCAATTTAGGCTATGACTGTGATTAGGCCTGTGAAATCCCTGTGCATCTGCAAGAACAATCTGGGCCTATTTGTGGCTCGAAGTTTCACAGAGATTTGGTATGGGGCGTGGTTAGAAGAGGCACTGAAGACCGTAATGGGAACAATGATCAGCAGAGGTGAGCATTGAGATGAGTATTGGTTGTTTTTTTTCCTCATCTTATGTTTATAATGTTTTGGAGTCTCTCCAGACCACAGAGCACAATATATTCAAGTTGAGAAAAATATTTGCTTCAAATCATTTTCCAGTAAAATCCTACATTCAAATCTCATTGATATGCTTATCTCTACTCTGAAGTCATGATGAAATTGGTCATCAGAATGTTAGCAAAAAATTGTGGTAAAGCATAGTGCCACAATTTAAGAGGCACAATTTACAGGAATATACGGTACATACATTTTTACTTGTCAAAAAGCCACAAAAAGGTAAAACAGAATAAGTGAAAAATGTGGTGCAAGATATGCACTCCAGTTTTCGGGTTCAAATTGCACCAGAATTCTAGTGCATTTATTTTTGTCAAAACCTATCTTTTCTACATTCCTAGATTGCACTGTCACCTACTGTAGGAATTTAATTAACATGATCTACAGAAATTACACCCCTGTGTAAATTTAGGTTTATGTTGGCAGAAATGACTTTTCTGCTATTACTAGTTGGTGTTATAATATAAAACACTGGTTTTATCATCTGATAAATTAGAAACAAATCATGCCATCTACATCTTCATTTTCCTTTGCAATACATTTCAACTTAATATTCATCTATGGGTAAAATAATGAGGTTAGTTATTGCACTCTCATCATTTTTAAATCTTGGTTGATAATGAAACATTGGTTCCCTGCCAGATATAACCTACTTTCAATCAAAAAGGGAAGTGACCTTGATTTTTTTCTTTCATTACAGTTATATTTAAATTAGCAAGGATTTTCAGGTCATGGATACCCATAAAATGCTTTTTCTTCATTTTTTCTCTTTCTTGCTCAATGAAGTGAAAATTAAACATCCCTAATGTATTGTCATTAAGACTTTCATTAACTGCCAAAATACTGTTTTTAGAAATAAAATGAGCACTGGAGTCAAGATTGTTTTAGAAAGATGAAATTGTATTAATCATCAAAGACTCAATGCTTATTTTCTTACATCAGATTAAGATATATCATCATGTCTTTACTTTGGCAAACACAAGTTTAATATTGACATCAATAAAGTGGCCAATAAGCCAGTAGGTAATGCAACTGTATTTGGTATAAATTCTGTTTTAATATTTATGCTTCTAATTTTCAAAGTACCTGAGGCAAAATAATTAAGAGATGGATTGTTATGATTGCTTGAAGTAATGAGACAGTAACCAAGAAACAATTCTATTGGAATAATGCTGTAGGAACATCAATGTTTGGACTGGAGAACTAACAATAAAATATGGAACATTATGGCCATATACATTGGTTATAATAGGACTATCTGATTAAAAAAGGCTTAAAAGTGTTCCATTATTCTTAATGATAAAATTAGGTTTGCATGCTTTGAAAGCAATTAAAGGGGTTATCCAGCCTTTACAGGGAATCAGTGACCCCATTTTTGGCCTATAAGATGCTGCCACAGCCATCAGGAACTTATCTACAGCATTCTGTATGCTGTAGATAAGCACCTCGATGTAACCTGAAACATAAGAAAAACATGTTAGAGTATACTCACCAGGGGGAGGGGACGGTGGGTGCCGCTGTCCGGTCCGGCACCTCCCATCTTCATGACGATGTTGTCTTCCTTCTTACTTCTGCCTCAGCTCCTGCGCAGGTGTACTTTATCTGCCCTATTGAGGGCAGAGTAAAGTACTGCAGTGCGCAGATGCTGGGAAAGGTTAGAGACGTCCAGTGCCTGTGCACTGCAGTACTTTACTCTGCCATGAACAGGGCAGAGAAAGTACGCCTGCGCAGGAGCCGCAGCAGAAGTAAGAAGGAGGACGTCATCTCTAGAAGATGGGAAGCGCCGGACCGCAACACCCATCGGACCGGACCCTCGGGTCAGTATAATATAACTCGTTTTTCTTATCTTTCAGGTTACATCGGGGGCTTATCTACAGCATTAGAGAATGCTGTAGATAAGCCCCTGATGGCGGTGGCCGCATTTTATATATGAAAATGGGGTGACAGATTCCCTTTAAATCCTTGTTTAATCCTCTACATACCATGACAAATAGTGGTATGTAAAAGTTTTGGCACCCTTGGTAAAATTTTCTTTTTCCTTTTTGTAATTTTTAAACTGTAAAAGATGAAAATATACAGCTTTGGCAAAAATTTAAGGGTCCACCACATCAAAACTCTGTCATGGGCAGCCCATTCTCCAGACCTGAACCCCATTGATAAAACCTCTGGAATGTAATCAAGAGGATGATGGATAGTAACAAGCCATAAAACAAAGAAGAACTGCTTACATTTTTGCGCCAGATGCAGTGTGAAAGGCTGGTGGAAAGCATGCCAAGATGCATGAAAGCTGTTTTTAAAAATCACAGTTATTCCACAAAATATTGATATCTGAACTCTTCCTGAGTTAAAACATTAGTATTGTTGTTTCTAAATTATTATGAACTTGTTTTCTTAGCATTATTTGACATTTGAAAGCACTGTTCTTTTTTCATTTTGACCCTTTTTCTTTGTCAGAAAAAAATACAACATTGTTTGTTTGGAAATTCAGACAAGTTGTCAGAAGTTTATAGACTAAAATAACAATTTACATTTTAATCAAATATATATATATATATATATATATATATATATATATATATATATATATATATATATATATATATATAAAGAGAAAAATCAGACAAACTGAACATATGAAAGTGGTCTCTTACTTTTTGCCAGAGCTGTAACTGTAAATATATACACCGGTGAGAGACAGAATCTTAAAAAAATCCAGAAAATCATATTGTATGATTTTTACATAATCAATTAGAATTTTATTGGATGAAGTAAGTATTTGATGCAATAGAAAAACAGATCTAATATTGGTTACTGAAACCTTTGTTTGCAATTACAAAGGTCAAATGTTTCCTGTAGTTCTTGACCAAGATTGCACATACCACAGCAGGGATTTCGGCCCATTCATCTAAACAGATCTTCTCCAGATATTTCAGGTTTCAGCGCTGTCACTGGGCAACATTGAGTTTCAACTCTCTCCAATGATTTTCTATTGCGTTCAGGTCTGGAGACACAACCTTGAAATACTTCTTATAGAACCACTCTTTACTTGCCATGCCTGTGTTTTGGGTCATTGTCATGCTTCAAGACTCAGCCACAACCCATATGCAATGCTTTTACTGACTTACTGAGGGAAGGAGGTTGTTGGCCAAAATCTCATGATGCATGGCCCCATATATCCTCTCTTCAATATGATGCAGTCATCATGTCCCCTTTGCCAAAAAGCACCCCCAAAGTATGTTTCTCACCATGCTTCATGGTTGGAATGGAATTCTTTGGGTTGTGCTCATCCTTCTTATAACTCCAAACACAGAGTGGAGTTGATAACAAAAAGTTATATTTTGATCTCATCTGACCACATGACCTTCTTTCAAGCCTCCTCTGGATCATCCAGACGGTCTTTGGTGAATTTCTAATGGGCCTGAATATGTGCTGACGTGAGCATAGAGAATTTGCATGCACTGCAAGATTTTAATCCATGACGGCACTGTATGTTACTCATGGTAATGTTTGAGACTGTGGTCCTAGCTGTGTTCAGGTCATTGACCAGGTCTTTCCATGTATTTCTGGGCTGATTCCTTTTTCAGAATCATCCTTACCCCATGAGGGAAGAACACGCATGGAGCCCTAGACCGAGGAAGATTGACAGTCATCTTGTGTCTCTTCATTTTCTAACAACTGTGCAAACAGTTGTCTTCTCATCAAGCTGCGTGGCTATTGTCCTGATGCCCATTCCAGACTTGTGCAGGTCTACAATTTTATCCCTGGTGTCATTAGACAGCTCTTTAGTCTTGGCCACAGTGGAGAGATTGGATTATGATTGATTGAGTGTGTGAGCAGATGCAGTGACCCCTGTTCTTCTCCATTTACACCTTTGGCCTGGGACAGCTCATAGAATCTCATGGCTTTCAGTATCATCTCTATGCTGATGATACAAAGATCTACATCTCTGGACCAGATATCACCTCCCTACTAACCAGAATCCCTCAATGTCTGTCCACTATTTCATCCTTCTTCTCCGCTAGATTTCAGAAACTTAACATGGACAAAACAGAATTCATCATCTTTCCCCATCTCATGTGACCCCCCCAATGAACCTATCCATTACAGTAAATGGCTGCCCACTCTCCCCAGTCCCACAAGCTTGCTGCCTCGGGGTAATCCTTGACGCTGATCTCTCCTTCAAACCACATATCCAAGCCCTTTCCACTTCCTGCCGACTTCAACTCAAAAATATTTCACGAATCTGTTCATTCCTCAACCAAAAATCTGCAAAAACCCTAGTCCATGCCCTCATCATCTCTCGCCTTGACTACTGCAACCTCCTGCTCTGTGGTCTCCCATCGAACACTCTCGCACCCCTCCAATCTATTCTAAACTCTGCTGCCCGACTAATCCTCCTGTCCCCCCGCAATTCCCCAGCTTCTCCCCTCTGTCAATCCCTTCACTGGCTCCCCATTGCCCAGAGACTCCAGTACAAAACCCTAACCATGACATACAAAGCCATCCACAACCTGTCTCCTCCATACATGTGTGACCTTGTCTCCCAAGTACTTTCCTGTACGCAACCTCCGATCCTCACAAGATCTCCTTCTCTACTCCCCTCTTATCTCCTCTTCCCACAATCGCATACAAGATTTCTCTCGCGCATCACCCCTACTCTGGAACTCTCTACCGCAACATATAAGACTCTCACCTACCATCAAAACCTTCAAAAAGAGTCTGAAGACCCACCTCTTCCGACAAGCCTATAACCTGCAGTAACCATTGATTGACCAAACCGCTGCATGACCAGCTCTACCCTCGCCTACTGTATTCTCACCCATCCCTTGTAGATTGTGAGCCTTCATGGGCAGGGTCCTCTCTCCTCCTGTACCAGTTATGACTTGTATTGTTTAACATTATTGTACTTGTTTTTATTACGTATACCCCTCCTTACATGTAAAGCGCCATGGAATAAATGGCGCTATAACAATCAATAATAATAATAATAATAATTCATACAGGGTATGATTTCAAACAGGTGCAATCAATTCTGGCAATGAGTATGCAGTAGGGGGGTTTCTTAAAATATATTCAACAGGTCTGTGAGAGCCAGAATTCTTGCTGATTTGTAGATCATGAAATACGTATTTATAAAATGCAATTAAATTATTTAATATATAGTACATTGTGCAAAAAAAGATGAAGACAGCACTCCTTATTAGACAAAATAAAGTGGTGTAATAGCCCATAGGGGCTCCTGCGACATTTCATCTCAGTTTGTACATTTGGGGGTTTTTTTCTGTCTGTCTGCATCATGTGCATACAGTGGGGCAAAAAAGTATTTAGTCAGTCAGCAATAGTGCAAGTTCCACCACTTAAAAAGATGAGAGGCGTCTGTAATTTACATCATAGGTAGACCTCAACTATGGGAGACAAACTGAGAAAAAAAAATCCAGAAAATCACATTGTCTGTTTTTTTTTCATTTTATTTGCATATTATGGTGGAAAATAAGTATTTGGTCAGAAACAAGCAATCAAGATTTCTGGCTCTCACAGACCTGTAACTTCTTCTTTAAGAGTCTCCTCTTTCCTCCACTCATTACCTGTAGTAATGGCACCTGTTTAAACTTGTTATCAGTATAAAAAGACACCTGTGCACACCCTCAAACAGTCTGAATCCAAACTCCACTATGGTGAAGACCAAAGAGCTGTCAAAGGACACCAGTAACAAAATTGTAGCCCTGCACCAGGCTGGGAAGACTGACTCTGCAATAGCCAACCAGCTTGGAGTGAAGAAATCAACTGTGGGAGCAATAATTAGAAAATGGAAGACATACAAGACCACTGATAATCTCCCTCGATCTGGTGCTCCACGCAAAATCCCACCCCGTGGGGTCAGAATGATCACAAGAACGGTGAGCAAAAATCCCAGAACCATGCGGGGGGACCTAGTGAATGAACTGCAGAGAGCTGGGACCAATGTAACAAGGCCTACCATAAGTAACACACTACGCAACCATGGACTCAGATCCTGCAGTGCCAGACGTGTCCCACTGCTTAAGCCTGTACATGTCCAGGCCCGTCTGAAGTTTGCTAGAGAGCATTTGGATGATCCAGAGGAGTTTTGGGAGACTGTCCTATGGTCTGATGAAACCAAACTGGAACTGTTTGGTAGAAACACAACTTGTCGTGTTTGGAGGAAAAAGAATACTGAGTTGCATCCATCAAACACCATACCTACTATAAAGCATGGTGGTGGAAACATCATGCTTTGGGGCTGTTTCTCTGCAAAGGGGCCAGGACGACTGATCCGGGTACATGAAAGAATGAATGGGGCCATGTATCGTGAGATTTTGAGTGCAAACCTCCTTCCATCAGCAAGGGCATTGAAGATGAAACGTGGCTGGGTCTTTCAACATGACAATGATCCAAAGCACACCGCCAGGGCAACGAAGGAGTGGCTTCGTAAGAAGCATTTCAAGGTCCTGGAGTGGCCTAGCCAGTCTCCAGATCTCAACCCATTAGAAAACCTTTGGAGGGAGTTGAAAGTCCGTGTTGCCAAGCGAAAAGCCAAAAACATCACTGCTCTAGAGGAGATCTGCATGGAGGAATGGGCCAACATACCAACAACAGTGTGTGGCAACCTTGTGAAGACTTACCAAAAACGTTTGACCTCTGTCATTGCCAACAAAGGATATATCACAAAGTATTGAGATGAAATTTTGTTTCTGACCAAATACTTATTTTCCACCATAATATGCAAATAAAATGAAAAAAAACAGACAATGTGATTTTCTGGATTTTTTTTTCTCAGTTTGTCTCCCATAGTTGAGGTCTACCTATGATGTAAATTACAGACGCCTCTCATCTTTTTAAGTGGTGGAACTTGCACTATTGCTGACTGACTAAATACTTTTTTGCCCCACTGTATAAGGGTGCAGCCTGCCTTTCTATTGAGCTGGGCATTCCTTATGTGGTGTACCTCGGCTGTGTGTCCACTAATTGGGCTCAGTTCATCTCAGCCCTTATCTACATGTGTGTCACTTGACAAACGGTAAGGTTTTAATATTAGAGGTAGGACTGTGACAGTTACGGCTGCCTTGATGAGGCGATATGGCTTTCACAATTTTTTTTATCAAAAAACATGTTAAATAGATGCTTTATATTATTTTCATGCACTATGCTATTCATTTATTTACTGCTGGGTATTTGATCATTATGTTTCTGTCTTTGGTTTTCATTGTATAGAAATTACCATATACAAAACTAATATTTATTATTCGGAAATATATATTGCTCTTTTTTGTATTCACTTTATGGTGTTATCACTCAGCCTAATTAGATGTGCTCTTCGACACTTTTATGTAAATGGCTATTTCTTCCGTCAAAACATTAGTAGAGAGTTCAGGAATAAGAATTTAGCCTACATGTGGCTGGTTTTAATCTAAACAGCTTTGTTAGTAATAGTAAATATTAAAATCATTTCACTTACTCATGAGTAGGCTTAGCATGGGACCATCCATACAAATTGTGAACATCGTAATGTCTCACTGGGGTGCCATCAGGGAGGAATTGTTGACTGTCCATACATATAGTCTTATGCTGCAATCCTTCACTTTTCGAATTCAGGGCTAAAAGCAAATGTTATATAGTAGTGACACATTTTACATGTCTGGCAATGCATACAAATCATAACACAAAATACTACAAGTTTTATAATAACAGACATTATAATTCAATGAATGTTGACAAATGGTAACATTTTAATTCTAGAGGTTAGGATCATCCTGATTGTGTACATCGTAATGCTGGTGGGATGGCTTTTACACTTTTTTTTATTAAAAACAGTGTTTACTAATTCCCCTATGTTATTTATATGCACTAATACCTTTTATTTACAGCAAGGTATATGCTCATTTTATATCTATCTTAGGTGTTGTCTGTTTAATAGCCAGTGTGGAAATTTTCCTACACTTTGCATGTATTAATGCACAAAAATGCCCATAAATCTCATATTCCCATAACAATGCGGGTTCTATATACCACAGACAGAATGAATCACACTAATGATGACCATGTAGTAAACACAAGGCAGCACTGAATAGTATATACAATAAAAATATTCTTTACTTAAAGATAATTAAAAACATATGTAAACAAGGTGCTGAATGAATGGGGACACACTCACCATAGACTCACCACAAACCAATGCTGTCTAACCTCAATACAACAAATTTCATTTCATTAACATATGTGATAACAATCACAGAGGACTACAATGCCCTATCATGAATAAATAATGAGCCTAAAAAAGAGGCATGCATATAAAAAGGACTGTGCATCCACTTCTCACAACTTAAATCCTGGCTTGTGCCAATACTATACTGTGAATGGATTTAAAAAGATGCATGAATGTACATACCAGCGGTAGAGTGGTGGTGAACCCTGGATGTCCCTCTGCCCCAACGCACGTTTCACACACCTTCTTCGAAGCCTCCTGGTGGTGGGTGGTTTTCAACAGCTGACATGGGCCCGCAATAGGTGGGGGTGGAATCGCGATCCACCCACGCCTATTAACTAGTTAAATCCCGCTGTCAAGTACTGACAGCGGGATTTGCTATGAGCACCACCTGATGGTCGCTGCTCATAGGAATGCTGTAATTCTGCTACATATAGGTGATCTGCTCATCGCCTATATTTAGCAGAGCTGATCGAGTTGTGGATGCTTCTAGCTTCCCATGGAGGCTATTGAAGCATGTCAAAATTAAAAAAAATGTTTTAAAAAATATGAAAAAAACTAAAAAGTATAGAAGTTTAAATCACCCCCCCTTCTCCCCATTTGAAATAAAACAATAAAAAAAATCACACATACACATATTAGGTATAGCCATGTTCAGAATTGCCCAATCAATTAAAAAAAAGGGATTAACCCGATCGCTAAACGGCATAGCGGGAAAAAAATTGAAACGCCAAAATTACGTTTTTTGGTCGCAGCGACATTGCATTAAAAAGCAAAAACGCACGATCAAAAGATCGTATCTGCACGTAATTGGTATCCTTAAAAAGGTCCACTTGACATGCAAAAAATAAGCCCCCCAACCCCAGATCACAAAAAGTGGAGACGCAACAGTATCGGAAAATGGCGCAAGTTTTTTTTTCCTTTTTTAGCAAACTTTGGAATTTTTTCACCACTTAGATTAAAAAACCTAGACATGTTTGTCATTCAAAAGTGCAACTTGTCCCACAAAAAATAAGCCCTCACACGGTCATATTGACGGAAAAATAAAAAAGTTATGGCTCTGGGAAGATTGGGGAGTGAAAAACAAAAAACGCAAAACTGAAAAAAGCTCCGGGAGTTAAGCGGTTAAATAAGACATAAATTCCCATACCTGGCATGTATGGAGGCTTGTTCAGGGTTTGATTTCTACAACCAGTGACAGATCCATGCACAAAACTTGCAGGTTCATTCATATCCTAGAAATAGAAGGTCTCAATAAAGATATATGCATTTTAACCTGAATTTTATAAGACAAACATATTTTAGTTACAAATTGTAGCAAATCAGCAAATTAAGATAATTAAACAGTAAAAATATTAACAAAACAAACTTAACTTGTTATAACCATAAGCTATTTCTCCATAATGAAAATCACTTTGAATTTGTATCTCAATTGAAACATTGAAAAAGTTAACAGCAATTTAATTTATTTTAGCTTTTTTTGATAATTAATACATACAATTACATTTGTAGTGTGAACTAAAAAATAATCATACTTACAATCCACAGACCATCAAATCTAATATGTTTTTCTCTGAAATCTTTCACTTCTTTTTTCCACCATTCTACTGTCACATTCTTAAAAAAATCTGGGAACCCTACATGAGCTCTGTAAAGCTAAATACAAAATAAACATATACAGTTAGAACAGCTTGTAATACTTTAGCAAATGCTATAATTACGCACTTATACACATGTTCATGACTTACTAGTCTTAATGGGGGTTCTTGGGTGAAAACAAGTTAGTTTAGGTGATAACTTACTGATGGGTTCAGAGCACTTGGGTCCCTTGTTAGAATACATTTTCAGTGTGCATGCTCGACAACTGCTCGACTCACTCCCTAAGGGCCTGTCAAGCATCGATCTCAGCTTTCTCCAGCAGCCCCATTGAGAATGTATGGAGAAGTAGTCAAAGACATGTAGTCATTTTTTCAGAGTTTTTTACAATCTTGATTTTTTTTCCTCTTAAGGGCCTGTCACACTAAGTGATATCGCTAGCAATATCGCTATAACTTGTGACATTATAGCGATATTGCCAGCGATATTGCTGTGTCTGATACTTACCTATGACCCGCTCCCCCGCTGGTTATCGCTGATCGCGCGAGAACGTTCAGGACTGTTTCTCGTTGTCAGCTTCCTGCTGCGCTTCCTGTGGAGAGACGAGCAACGAGCGTGGAGCCGGCTGGGAGGACGCAGGATCGCCTAGTGTGACAGGTAAGTAGCGACCCCCGTCCCCTGTGATATCGCTGGTGAGATCTGCCTGTGTGGCAGCTCACTAGCGACCACTTAGCGATGTACCAGTGATCCTGACCGCGTCATATCGCTGGTTGGGATCGCTGGTACATCGCTAAGTGTGACAGTACCTTAACTCTCACTTTTTATAAAATTATTCATACTCCCCTGGTAACTCTCTTATTAGCTGTCCGGAAGTAATGACGTACCAGCTTCTTGAATGTGACTGCTATAGTTAATCACTGCCGTATGCAATTGTCAACCCATGACTGCTCAGGCTAGGGATTGGCTGCAGAGGTTGCATGCATCTAATTATAAAATTATCATTGCCATGCAGTTAACCAAAGCTAGTGGAGTATTGGTGGGGTATTTTCTAGGTGAGTTATTTTGCCATTTCATCACATCTAAGCTTGGACTACTCCATTTTAATATGGCTCCAGGAACATTAAAAAATCCATTCCTCTTCACAGCATATTGTGGCACATACAGTGTACTACACATTTCACTGGACCTTGTTGGGTAAGTTCACCCTCTTCTATGCTATGACAGCCCATTGCTTCCTAGCCCCTTCTCATGATGCTAGTTGTATCCTTGGTCCTTTGTTTCTGCTCCAGAGGTGGTTATATGTGCGATATATGAGTGAGGAAACAGTTGTATGGTCAATCACTAGACAATTCATTTGATGGACAACTATAGAGAGCGCCCGCTGCTACAGAATCTACTACTATTATCTAAATAATGATTACTATTATTTCTTTGTTACTGATAGAAGCCCAAAACCTTGTTTGGATGGTTAAGGAGGTGGAAATTTGGAGAGCAAACACTCCCAATGACCAATGGCCAGTGACTAGTATAATTTAGAAATTTACCTCTAATGTGAGGCTACATTTTTTTTCTATTGTAATACTTACCTGAACTTGCTCATCCCAACCAAGTGAGTTATCAATTTCTATATTAGGCAAATCTGGCCAGACCTGACAAAAGAAAAATCACAATTAAAAAAATATATATATTAATTCTTGATATTGCACCAAAATGAAACATTGACACATTTTATGTGCAATTTGAAAAATGATGTCTACTATATTATATAGGATATACATGGTAATATAATATACATTCCATATCTGGATACACCGATGACATTTTTTGGTTTTACCATACCTTGCCCCATACAATGTCACTTTTGTCATCCCATTTTATAAACACATCCTGGTCCCTTCCATTTGTGAAAGCAGGGTACGGTTCAGTCTCATTTCCTGCAATAGCTGGATCCTGTAATAAAGAAACACATGACGTGGCCATGCTGCATGTCAGGCAAGTAAATATGAAAAATATATTTTTTCTTATCTATTGGTGCAAAAGGTAAGATTTTATCAAGTAAATTAATGATTGAAATCCCATCTGTTTTTCGGTAGCCGTTATAAAAGTCTTTTTCACATGTAACTAAAGTAAGTGGAGATGATAATCTACCATGACCTGCAATCATTATAAGGCCGTGCTCACACTTGTGAGTGCGATGCGAGAAACTCACGCAAATCTCTCGCCTTAATACCCGGCACTGCCACTGGCAGTTTGGACCGGAGCATTCAGCTACATAGAAAGACATACAGCAGCACACTCCGGTCCCGAGTGCCGGCGGCAGTGAAGGGTATTGTGGTGAGAGACCCGCCCGAGTTTCTCGCATTGCACTCGCAAGTGTGACCCCGGTCTACAAGTCATTCCTTCCATTGGACGGGTGTCATATTCTTAGATATGGCATGGGGAAGAGTGTGATTGTGGTAAACCATCCATCATGGTAAAGCGCACTGCATAAATAAGAAACAGTAAAATGCAAAGTGACGTATGACGGTATGTTTAATAATTTATATTATTGTAAAATGCTAATATTATGTTTTGTATTAAATTCTTTAAACTTTTAGAGTGTAACGCAGAGCAAATATTTGGAACATATTAACTGATATGTCATGAAATAAAATATAATGGTATGGAATACTTCGTTTTAGCATCTGCATCATCAGGTTTTTTTTACACTTAATACAAGGCACACCTTTCCAGAATATTGTCTTTAACAATTAAAAGAATAAGCATCTTCAAAGGTGGAAGCACCCAAGTGATTGGATATAATTTTAGCTTTTTTGCACACCTGTTCTTGGAATCAGTGAGGTTCACGGTTTATGTCTCATGTCTTAACTTTTGACATATATCGTGCATGTGACTAAAAAAGCACAAGCTTACAAAGAAAATATAACTCAGACTGTATGTTTTTTTAATACTATTTTCTGTACCTAATTATCGAAGCAACCATCTTGCCTGAATTGCTACTCTAAGATGTAGTTTAGAAGCTTGTATTACAGCTATGGGAAAGAGATGCTGTCCAGGGTTGCCCACTGTCCTAAAAATTGATGTAAAGTCTGCAAAAAAAAGGTTTTTTTTCTGCTATCTGTAGTGTCCAGCAGAAAAAAAAGCACTGTCCATGATAATTTGTGGATACAATTCTTAATATTTTTCTCAATTTTTCCCCTGAGTTTATATTGCATGTGTGCCAAAGGCGGACCTACACAATACAAACACAGATAAATGGGACTGAAAGGAGCACCATCTGCAGCAAAATGACCAACTGGGCTGCCTACATGACTGTGACTCAGAAGAAACATGTCGGAAGGTATATACTAAGGTCAGGAATAAAAATAAATGTTGAAATGCCCCTCAAAGGTGAAAAAATTACTAAACAAAAAAATAAAAAAGCAGGAAAAAATAAATGTAAAAAACATTATGCCAATCTTGTCTAATTACAACTACTATCTCTGCCCCCTGTGAAACAAGCCTGATATAAAAAATAATATTTTTATGGAATGGGGAACAAATTTTAAAATGTATTTCAGCCTAAGGCTGGTTTCACACTAGCGTTTTTAAGTGCTGCGCTTTGTGCACTATAATGTGCTTGCGCACGTCTTCCCTATATTTAACATGCGCGCGCATTGTTTAGCGCATGTAAGCGTTTATCAGCGATTCTCGTGTGCTGCGTTTTTTCCAGGTATGCGTCCAGTCGCGCCAGACGCTACATGTTGCATTTTTTGTTCCGACCAACGCCCCCAAAATTGTGCATGCGCGCGTGTGCGCAAAACCTAATATTAAAAGCTATGGGAGCGCTAATAATCGCATTGCTTAGCGCACATCAGCGCTTATCAGCACTTATCACAACATGCCTTTTTGGAGTAAACAATGTCTAGACACTGGTAAAAACCACCTCCTAGAAGAGCAACATTGTTTGGGATGAGTTTAGATAAGGAAGGGGTCTGCCTTCACTGTACCACAACTCTACAGACAGCCTGGAGAGCAGACAGACAGGAAAAGAACACTGAATTTTGGAGCTTCATCAGCCATGTGAGTATTCTTCATCTATGTATGCCTGTCTTGTCAAGTTTATTTTGTTCTAATGTTTTTTGTTTTTTTCATCAAGAATGTCTTCCTCTGGATCACATTATTCCCCATCCCGGGAGGAAGTTGCCAAAGCAGAGCGTGAGGTGATTATATTTGTGCCTCTGGGTAAGTATAGCTTCTGCCAATACAAATGTCTCAAATAATTTTTATTCTTTTTTTCAGTCCTCATCATCGGACCAGTCTAGTGAGGTTGAAGAGTGGGAGCAGCAAAGCCAAGTCCCTGCGGTGACCCGTAATGTAAGTGAATCATTACTGTAAATTTATATATATATTTTTTTTTGATCTTCTATTGTCCTTTTTTTTTACTTTTTTTCACACACAGTTCAAAGACTCTAATTTTTTTTTTATTTGTATAGGTTCCACAGAGGGATGAAGACGTCTACCTGGACAATGAACACCTGATACAACTTGTCCAGGAGTGTGTCCCTTTGTGGGACAGCCATGACCATCTGCACAAGGACAATGTGGTGACCCGGAGGCTATGGAATGAGGTGGCCGCAGCGTTGATGGATGACTGGGACAGCGCCCCTGCAACCTCCAAAAAGGTGTTTCGTAAGTATTTACCTGCTCTGTGATGGTGCAGTGACTATTGACCTTGATTCTGTTGTGCTTCTTGATAGATACAACCGATATCAGGATCAACAGTGAACGCTTTGGTTATTGTATAGCTAAATTGTGCTGCATTGACTGTTTTTACTGATGGCACCGTTGTATTTACTCATAGATATATTCTATGTGTAAACACAACCGTAATATCAGGATCAACAGTGAACGCTTTGGGTATTGTATAGCTGAATTGTGCTGCATTGACTGTTTTTACTGATGGTACCGTTGTGTTTATTCATAGATATATTCTATGTGTAAACACAACCGTAATATCAGGATCAACAGTGAACGCTTTGGGTATTGTATAGCTGAATTGTGCTGCATTGACTGTTTTCACTGATGGTACCGTTGTGTTTACTCATAGATATATTCTATGTGTAAACACAACAGTAGTATCAGGATCAACAGTGAATGCTTTGGGTATTGTATAGCTGAATTGTGCTGCATTAACTGTTTTTACTATTGGTACCGTTGTGTTTACTCATAGATATATTTTATGTGTAAACACAACCGTAATATCAGGATCAACCGTGAATGCTTTGGGTATTGTATAGCTGAATTGTGCTGCATTGACTGTTTTTACTGATGGTACCGCTGTGTTTACTCATAGATATATTCTATGTGTAAACACAACAGTAATATCAGGATCAACAGTGAACGTTTTGGGCATTGTATAGCTGAATTGTGCTGCATTGACTGTTTTTACTGATGCTACTGTTGTGTTTACTGATAGATATATTCTATGCGTAAACGCAACAGTAATATCAGGATCAACAGTGAACGCTTTGGGTTTTGTATAGCTGAATTGTGCTGCATTAACTGTTTTTACTGATCGTACCGTTGTGTTTACTCATAGATATATTCTATGTGTAAGCACAACAGTAATATCAGGATCAACAGTGAACGCTTTGGGTATTGTATTGATGAATATATATTGCATCATACTAATATTTTTTTTGTCACAACAGTGAACAAAGTTAGAACCCGATGGCGCTCGATGAAGGACCGCTTCAACACTGATGTTCGTGCTGAGGGACAGGTTCGCAGTGGTTCATCGGCAAGGACCAGAACCAAATACCGGTACCATCGCAATTTTGAGTTCCTGAGACCGGTCCTTGCCACCAGAGCGTAAGTATTTTTTTAAATTTTTTTTTTGTTGGTTTTAAAAATCAATGCTTTTCTCTTCCACAGCTGATGCTTCTTGTCAATGCATTACAGTAATGTTTTTTTTTTCTTTCAACAGCACCTGGAGCAGCAGCCTGCAACCTGTCCCTGGAGCGGTCCTTCATCGATCGACCTCGGATCCGTCCCAGCCATCCGACAGCCAGGAAGCACCTTGCAGGTCAGTCACACAGACAGCTGGTGACCAGGAAGCTGGCCAATCAGATGTTCCCCTGTCCTAGGTCTCTGCCACTGGTTATGCGGGCACTACCCGCCAGTGGCAGAGGTCCTTGGACAGGCCTGTCTTGCCCGAGTTCATGCACTTGAGCGAGGCCTTTCATGCCAGCCTTAAGTCGCTGTCAGACAGAGTTTAAAGCGGTTTTTACCTTGTGGAAAAAGGTTTTAACCAAATGGAACACCGCTTCAACTCTGTTGAACAGTGCTTTGACCGTCTGGAGGCCGACCTCCACAGACCAGCGCACCATTTTTTTAGTAAAATCAAATGGGGCATGGCGTAACACCTTAATCCTGAGAAACAGCTGAGTGTGTTGCAGGCCTGCAACACTGCTTACTTGCAGGCTATGCAGCAGAATCGGTACGTGCAGCAGTCAGTGGTGTCATTCCCACCTGTGCCACCACTGACTCGCTTCACCACAGTACCGTCTTCTGCTGCATACCACTGCATGGCCACCTCTATGCAAAGCCTTGATAGCCACCATTACAGCACCACAAGTCTGAGTGCTGCTGGTCACCTCACCGCCACCACCATGGCAAGCGCTGCTCCTGTTTGGAGCACCGCCACCCGCCACCCGCCTGCTTGGAACACTGGCACTGTGACCACTACTCCGACGCAGAGCAGTCCTGCCGCCAACACTCCGACATGTTGTAGCCCTGCCTCCACCACCCCACAAACATGGACCAGCACTGCCACCACCATTCCTCCTGTAAGGATGAGCACTGCCACCGCTACCACTGAGCAGCAGCCATCTCAGCAGCAGCACCCACAACAGCATCCACAGCAGTAACAGCCACGGCAACAGCATCAAAAACAGCAGCAGCAACAGCAGACACAACTACAGCAAATGGGGACCCCCATTCAATATTTTCTCCAACTTTCCGCCCCCTTCTCCTCATAGTCTGTCTACCTCCCTTTCCATCAGTGACTTCCCTTCCCCCACCACTTTTGTAGCCCGTTCACCTACAACACCTGCATCCACTGTTAGTCTGTCGTCGGTACTGCACACCCCAAACATGATACCTAGTTCTCCCAAACGAGGGAAAAAATATTTTTTTTAATTTGCTTTTTTTTCTTTAAAATTAAAGTGAAAATATGGTTTCCCATAATAATGTTTCATTAATGTCTTTATCGCCGACTAGACACACTGCGCCGTACACACACAGCGCCATACACTTTGTTTCTTTGGCCACTCATATCTCCACTACACATGTTTCTTGTGTGGTTCAAGGACATATGTGTTGTCAACAAAACAAATATGACGTGAAGGTTCACCAGCATTCTCTGCAGTTTGACTAACTTGCACAGACTAAATAGAGGATGGCATATCTATTGTCACCTTGGCAGGTATGATAAAAACTGACATGAGGATGGTGTGTTCTTACCATCCTCCTTTTTGTGATACCAGCCCAGGAATTTGTAGATATACCTTGTAATTAACCACACCCTCTATTCAGTGTGTGTTGAATAAACTGAGGAAATGATGGAAATACACGTCATATGTACAATACCCAGGCCTAGTATAATCAATATATATCAAAACTGGGCTGCTGAATACACATATGATTTGTAACCTGCAGCATCGCTTAAGTGTGAATATATTTCATGCAGACTGGAGTGATGATGCAGTTTAACTCATATGTGTATTTACCTTGCCAGATGTGATAACATTCACAAATCAGAATGCTTGTTTTTGGACATCCTCACTTCACCATGACACTAGGCCTGGGGATTGTAGAAGTTATATTAACGTTATTATCTGTCCAGTCTCTGTTGGAACTCAAGCCACAGTGCTGATCCGACAAATAATATTTATAGTCACATGGTCAGGCGTCCCATAAAAAATGTCATGTGCTATTGAATAGTCAACTCACAGTTTTTAACTTCAGTTCATGTGACCCAAATATTATTTGTATTATACACTGTGGCTACAAATGAACACACACTTTTGACTTGTTAAAGGACATACAAATAGGGTGTGTCTAGTCACCTACTCAGGAGTGATAGTAAATTCATGATTCACAAAGCACAGCATCATGAATTCGCAAGAATGCTTGTGGACAGTTGTATATTGTATTGCAGTGTAAAAAGAACTAGTGCACTCGGTACAGGTATCAAGACAGGTATATTTACAACAAACACAGTTTTTTACACCATTTGCTATTGCCATTCCACTCGGCCTACATCTGAGTTGAAGTAGGCCGTAAATTGGTCCCTCATTTGGCCAACTTCAACGAATGACTTGAGAGGGTGCTGAGTGAATTCAGACAATGGGTTTGAAGCTGGTTCATCTAGTTCAAAGTTAGGGTTCTCTTTAGACATCACAAAATTATGGAGAACCACACAGGCCTTCACCACCTCATCAACAGTTTCCAGTTTAAGATTAATGGCTGTGGCGATAATGCGCCATCTGGAGACTAGTATACCAAAGGTACACTCTACAGTTCTTCTGGCCCTGGTCAGCCTGTAATTAAAGATTTTTTTGGTGTGGTCCAAGTCCCGGCTGGAGTAGGGTTTCAGCAGGTTTTGGCACATCTGGAATGCCTCATCCCCAACCATTACAAAGGGCTGTGGTGGAGTTTCGGTGTGCGGAAGAGGACGTGGCATGGGAAAATTAAATCTGTTGCCATAAAACCTGCGACCCATGTCCGAGTTCTTAAAAGCCTGGGAGTCATTCCCACGGCCAAATGCACCAATGTCCTCTGCTACAAACTTACAGTCTGCATCCGAAATGGCCATGAGTACTGTAGAGAAGTACTTTTTGTAATTATAGTACTCCGAGCCTGTTCTTTTGGGTTTGATTATCCGGATGTGTTTCTCATCAACAGCTCCCAAACAGTTGGGGAAATTGCTTACTGTTCAGAATTTGTCAGCAATTTCTATCCACTTTTCCACGGTGGGCAGGGGCATATATTCGGGACAAAGAACATTCCACATAGCCCGGTAGGTGTCCAAAACAATTCCCGACAAGGTGGAGATTCCAATCTGGAACTGAAAGTGTAGTGAAGATAGGGTCTCTCCAGTTGCAAGGAATCTGATAAACAGACAAATAAAGATAATTATAATATTGCTGTAAATGGTTATTTGAAACCATAAAAGAAAACAATAATTACATTGCCGACCCAGAAATATGCATGCTATGGAATATTACATGGCAGAGCAAAAAAAATTATGCAGGCATTGCTTTGTAAATATCATTACATACCGTAAAGTCACCAGGAGCCGTTCCTCAGGAGAAATCACATGACGGAGCTGTGTGTCCTGTCTCCGGATGGCATCTTGGACACGACCAAGCAAATACATGAAGGTTTGTTGTGATATCCGTGTATAGTCCATAAATTTCTACGGGTTTGCCTTGAGCTCGCTGTAGAGGGTGTCGTACGCTCCACGGCTCTCAGGGAGTTCAACAATTGGATGTATCCACAAACGCCACGGCTGCCGTCTTCTCTGTCGCTCTCTCTCTCCCTTTGTTCATGGCAAGCTACTGCTTAAGCCTGAGCCATCCTGATGTCCAGATCCAAGTTGAAGTGAAAACTCTTCCAGCGCAGATCCATGTCGTAAAGATAAAAGCAAGCTATGTGAATACTTTAGCTGTAAACAGGGTCTATATAAAGAATTCCCACAGCACACACCCACTGGTGTCCAATTGGTGTAGTCTGATGCACTAATTGGTCATGGATTTTCCTCCTGTGATTATGCCTTCATGCGCAAAAAAAACCCGCAAACGCATGGAAAACACTTTACAACGCATACACACACTGCGTTTTTTTTCAATTTACGCGCACGATGATACGAAAATATAAAGCAGCGTTTGCAAGCGATTTTGTCACGCATTTGATGTGCGCACCAAACGCAGCGCAGAAAAACGCTAGAGTGAAACTAGCCTAAGACTATGACTAAGGATATCTGTCACAAATGCATAAGCTAGCAACATGGGTTCTACATTTTAATCTTTGAGGCCACGTGCACACGGTCAGTGTTTTACATCAGTATTTATAAGCCAAAATTAGGAGTGGAAGAATCAGAGGAGAGGAATTATAGAAACACGTCACCACTTCTGTATTTATCACCCACTCCTGGTTTTGGCTTACAAATAATGATGTAAAATACTGACCATATTAGCATGGCCTTAATATCTGACATTAATAAAGGAGTGGATTTTATTACGAGTTCATGTTTTGGTGCTGGGTTTTTCTGTTTCCTATTCTTTCAATTCATTTAACATAAGAGTCAACTGAGACAATAAGTAATTATTTTACAACTGCTTCATTTTCAGGCCAGTTTCACACATAGATTTTGGAATTTTATAGGTAGATCAAGGACCAATAACAATGAATCCTTTTCGCAGACCAATTGTCAGCAAAAAAAAATCAGAGGCATGTCCTACTTTAATCAGTATTGAGGATTAAGCTTGCAAATGCAAGTCAAAGGGTGAGAAAACAATGAATAACATGTCTGTCATGGGAGTACTCTCCATAATATAATGAGTAGAAGATAAGATTTTTTTTTTTTTTTAAAAGGATGAAGCAAAAAATGTAAAAACTTACACAAAAATGGGACTAACACACTGAAAAAAGTGGACTGCTTATCAAGAGTGAGGAAAAAAGGGGTATGTGCAAGTGACCTAAGGCTTCATTTAGATGTCCGAAATTCTTCACACATGTAAAATATGATCCAACTGTCATTAGTATTTTGGATCTTACTTCACCAGTGTTTGGTCACGGTGTCAGTTTTTAACATCAGTGATTTTCACATATGAATGAATAAATAAGTTGTATAATTTCTTCTATGCATTGCAATGTTAATCCCGAATAGCATACAGACTGTTCACTATTGCCATCCATCTGCTCTCTGTGATTTTGACAGAGGCATAGACTTCTATTGCTGCTTTTCATCCATGTGGCAGATAATAAAAGGACATTTCCGCAAAAAAAAATGGCAATATGAACTGCCCTCTAAACTACAATGGTTACTTGTTCTATCTGTGAAAATCCTGGCTAAAGAACGTAAATGAAAAACGGATGTCTGAATGAGGCCTTAGTAAGCTTACCGCTTCAGTTCCTCTAATTTTGGAACCGATCTTAAGAGCTAAGCTGGACATGATGCTGCTGTAATGCAAATGGGGAGATTTATGAAACTGTCTGAAAGAAAAATTGAAATTGCATTCAATGTCGTAACTAATCCCGCTAAGCTTAAATGTTTCATAATCTTGCCATTGAAAAATGAAGCCTGGGCTGTGATTCATCACTATGAGCAAGGAAATCATATACCGTATATATTTTAGATAGATTTCAGAAATTTGCCCTGTCTGTGTTCATAACGTGCAATTACCGTACAATGTACTTCGCTCACGACGTACCAACATGATAATGACTCTCATTCCCTGTGTTCGGATTCTGTCAAAGATTTCAGGGAGTCTTTGAAAGTTTTTGCCTAATGTGAAGTCCATTTGCCTCTCCATGTAATCAATGTCTGCGTACTGTACATCCTGGAAGATGATATTACAATTATTGAGCTTCAAGATAAATCATAAAATTAATTGAAAATGATTTATTACAGTAGGTCATCGTATTTGATACACATGAAATGAAAATGAGTACATACAGGTAAAAAAAATTACTATTCTGCATACCGAATAATTAATAAAGAAAGGAATAAGTTTACTTTTTGAACATCACAATTGTGTTAATTTATGAGATGGGTGATATTTATGAAATCTGGTAATATGCCCTCAAAAAGCTCATTGACACTTATGGCATTAAAACAGTGACTTACATATGGAATTTGAGCTGCCACCATGTCATTATACAGTTGTTCAATTTCGCTGTCATTATTATATCCATATCGACATAACTGGAATCCAAGGGACCAATAAGCCGGCATAACGGGTCGCCCAATAAGCTGAAAGTTAATATAGGAAAGCAATATTAGAACATTGCCACTAACATTAAAAGATATGACTGTTTTACATATTATTGTACTTACTTTAGTATATTGTTGAACGACCATCTCTGGTGTTGGGCCCAGTACAATATAAAAGTCTAAAATGCCACCAATTGTGTGATACGTTACAGCTGGGGTGGGCTGCACTGTCACATCTGAAATGAAATGATAAAACTCATTAACATATTACATTAGAAAAAAACATATATTAATACACCACACAGAGGTGTCACATGGAAGTATAATATTTTATTCAGCTGCGAGATATTCAGGTATGTAAAATTAAATTGTGAAGAAATCAATCTCTGGTGGATCTGATACTAAACTTAGTGCAGGGATACTCTAGAAATCCTCTACTTATTTCCTCGCTCTGACAGAGCTTTGCTGACTCATGCACACAACGTGCCTGGGGACACTTTGTTTACCCGTGTAAGTTGTTTTTCGGTTGGTCTTCAATTCTTCCATACATCAAATGCTGCTAATTAATGAGAACCATACAGAAATACATAACAAATACACACCCATATCAATCTGGTGGTGCCATATGACAGATCCATAAAGCAAAGTTCTATAATACACCAGTGTGCATGGGACCAAAGTTCTGGAATAATTGCTGACTATTAATAGCCCAAAGGACCATTTGATCTCCACAAGAGGAATCGTTAATTTTAATGGTGTCTCAACTAGCTGAGCCTAACCCTTCAATGTAATCAAAATAGTAATTCCGACACTCCTGTGGATGGTGCCCAAGTAGGATCCTATCCAATGTAAATCTTGTACAAAACTTGGCACTCAGGGAAATGTAGTAAGAAGACAATTTTACTATGTGCAAGCAATCCAAAAATAAAGAAAATGTTGTGGTCATATAATGACCTTCAACAATCAGCCAAGTTGAAGTATGCACAAGTATACAGGCACTAACGAATGCTCGGGATTAGCAGCATGGGCTCACTGCCAAAGCACATGCTGCTTACACCGAGTGTTTGTTACTGCCTGGTCCTTGTGTACATTTCAGTTTGTCTGACTGATAAAGGTCATTACATGACTAAAGCGTCTTCTTTATTTTTGGATTGCCATCACATGATAAAATTATTTTCTTATGACATTTAACTCAAATAACACCTTCATCCCTGAAAAAAGGAGGCGGATAATTGATACCGCACTTTTGTCCATTTTGGTTGGAAAATCGCTCACGGGATCCCAACTTTTACCTATTCTGGTCAATGTGGTGTCCTTTTGTAGTTCAATGTGCACAAGGACATTCTTATTCCAGTGTCTCTTGGAAACATAGACAAACCAGTCAGGACTTCCTACTGCCTACATCCTGCCTCTTTTTTACTTTAATGTGATTTTTTTTCATCACTGGTGATGGAACCTGGCACAAAGTAGAGGTTAACATTCTTTGCTTGGGGGGGTTTCTTCCTACTCCTGTTTACTGGGATCAGTTCCCATCTTTCTTGACGAACGTTGTATAGGTTTGGGAGTCTCTCAAATGTAATGTAAAATCAGCTGAACAACGACAATGAGCAGAATCAAGTAGAGACAAATACGTTTTCTAAGGCCTCATTCACACATACATTTTTTTTACTTATGCACATTAAAAACTATTGCTTTCCATTAGTATTTTGGATAAGATCTTTACCATCAGTGTTTTATCAGTTCTTCTACTAAAAAACAAAAACTGATCAAGGTATCCTAGCTTCTAACAGTCAGTGAAAAATAAACCAAGCCATAGGGCAACTAGGATGATATCAGTGTATTGTCTGAGTTTTTCATGGACACAGATTTGAATCGTTAACTAGGATTAAATATGGAAAATTCATTTTGTGCTCATTTTTTTACTCAGTCCGTAAAAAAAAATTGAACATTCCATACATTATAGTAGAGACATGGATAGAACAAATATGTGAAATACGGATGACTGATTGAGACCTAAGGCATTGAACTTACCCATTGCATTGCTGTTAAGAAGGAACACTCCATGAGCATTGCCATCCTTTTCTAGTCCCATATAGAATGGATGCACGCCATATGCATTTTGTTTATACTACAGAGATGAGATAGCAAATGTGAACATCCTGTGGCATCACAACATGGTCTCAGATTGCACATTAACATTGTGGTACCAGTACAAATGCTACATTCATTAAAGGCAATCTGTCTCCATGGTATTGTTACCCCATCTGGGAACAGCATGATGTAGAGCCATAGACCCTGATTCCAAAGATGTGTTAGTTACTTTACTCGTTGCTGCTGCTTTGGTTAAATCCTTTTAACCTGTTTCAGATCTACCAGTTCTCTGAATGCTGAGCTCTACAAAGCCCTATCCAACTACTGATTGACAGCTTCCTGTGTATACTATGCATAGGCAGAAAACTTTCAATCAGTGATGGGGCGTGGTTGGAATACCTGGTGTTATGAGTTCATTTTCTCCTTCACCTCTGATGTCTGATGAACTCCCTCTGCTGGTGAAAGGAGTTAGTGAAATTTATCTGGATGGGAAGAACCTGTCATCTGAACAGGTGGAGTGTGATTGGACATCCGGAATTTCTGAGTGGATATAAGGCAGCCGACGCCCTGCAAAGTTGCTGGTGATCCTTGCTGCTCTGAGCTCTGGCATCCAGTTTAGTTCCTGTCTACTAAAAGCTAAGTTTTTGCTCTGCTATTTTTCCATGAGATTTTGTCTGTTTACTTAGTGTTTGTGTTCAGCCTTCCCTGGTTGGGACGGGCTGAACTCCATTTTTGTCTCTGATCAGTTGATCTCTTTGCTCTGTCTTCAGAATATACCTGAGTGCTGATATAGTGATTTTGAAGTCTAGTGACTTCATGGCCTTTTCTATCAGACGTGTTGGACATTATTTTTGGCAGGGTTTTTTGCGTGATTGCAGCCAGCATCTTTTCTGTCCTTTCCTATCTAGTTAGTTGGGCCCCATCATTTGCTCAGCCTGTCTTTCTGTCTATGTTTGTGATTTCATCTGTTTTTCACTGACAATACATGTTGGGGGCTGTCTATTGCTTTGGGGTCTGCTCTGGGGCAGTTTAGATTTCCCCTTTCTTTCTTTCAGCTTATTTAGCTCTCCGGCTGTGACGAGGGGTCTAGGGCACCGTAGGAATCCCCCACGGCTACTGTTAGTTGTGGTGAATAGGATCAGGGGTCTGCAATCCGCTAGCTACCAACCTCTCCGGTTTTCTGGACTTAGCTTGTGTTTTTGTTTTTTCCTCCTCTGGTGACTCATTCATAACAACCTGGTAGCAAACCAAGTAGTGATAATCTGCAGCTGATAAAACTTATTTTATGAAAACTACATTAAGCAGCCCAATAATTAATTCATGCCTGAAATCAGGGTCTCTGCCCCTACATTATACTGCTTTCATATTAGGTAGCAATAACCTGGTGACAGATTCCCTTTATCCTTATTTGCTCACCCAATCATCAATCAGGTTCAGACTAATTATGATTTGATAATAAAATGGCTTTTTCTGTACTTTCTTACTCTGTGTGTGAGCGATAGCAAGCAAAAAATGGCAAATATTTCTTGAATGTTGCATTGTAAATTATTACCCAGATTGTGGTAACAACTGCTGGGAACTGTAATGGCATTTTGTTTTAATTCAATTAGATGTCAGATTACGATAGGGAGCAGATGCTATTAAAATGATTTGCTGCACGATTGGAAAGCTTCTTTCTGACCATGGCTATCAGCCTGCAGCTGTATTGATTTGTGGATACAAAAATAGATGTTACAGACTCATCCTAGCGTTATCATCTCCCCTATGACAGAAAAGATTTACTAGGACACATTCACACCTTATATTGTGCCTCTACTTAGCAAGCAAACACGGGTACAAATGTGCAGCGAATATCGCCGAGTCACATTCCACTTACATTAATGAATGTATACATTAATTTTAAGGGTAAAAATACAAGTGCAACCTATAAGTAGACATTGAAAAATGGCACAGATCTCTTCACACAGTGAGAATTGGCCTTGCAGTGGCTTTAAGTAGATCGCTGATTGGCAGTTCTGTGTTGATTGAACCATAGTTTGACACAAGTTTAAGGGAAAATTCCATACTACCTTTCAAGGAAGGTGATGAGTGTAAAAATATTGCACAAACCTGACATGACATATCATTTCATGGCCTAAGCTGCAATCCTGGAAGGAGCAGGCATTGCACATTCAAGTAACATCTTCATTGCTGTCAGTGAGAAATGTCTGTCCTACATCGTATACATTTGCTGTAACCTTGCAACTTTTATAAAGGGATTCTTTCTTCAATTCTCAAGGGCCCCGCATTCATCATTCTTTTTGGGTATATTCATTTGGAGTAGGTTTCGATTTTAGGCATTTTTATTTTATGAACCAAATTCCTTATGGCTTTTGAATCATTTTTACGTTAGTTTCTGTGCCTTGAAATTTTATAGGTTTCCTCAAATATATTGGCATGGTTAAAATATCTGGATGTTTTAAGTTACAGTAATTCAAGATGCAATTTTTTTTAAAGTGTGGTCAATTTTTGAGGAATGGTATGCCAGTACCCTAATGGAGTACATATCTACCTACTTTTTTACACCTGTTAAAAACTAACATGCAACATTTTAATGCAACACGCCAGCGCTTTGTATTTAATGTCAGCACTGGAGTGACGCCAATAATCTAAGTTACCTGATCCTAGGATTGCACTTACCAGCTACTAAGAACGAAATTCCAGCATTCGCAAAAGGTAAAACATAACTTTTAATAGCAAAATTAAAAATGACCAAGATAAAAAAACAAAAGTCAAATAAAAAGGACTAAGGGCTTGTGAACCTGGAATGTGCAGACCAGTGTTGTCCCCCTTCTCTACCCCTTTCTACTTTATTTTTGGTGTTTTATGACAAGTCATGTTTTAATATCTTTAACCTTTTGCAGATACTGGAATTTCTTTCCCCATGCTGTTCCTGCCCACAAGTCGGTGTGGATTCCGTGCACCACTTCATTTATAGCTGTAACATTTTTCTCACAGTCAGTAAGACGATCTCCCTTCCACTTCCCCCCTCTTACACATGATACTTACCAGCCACCGTCTTTACCTGTTCCAGGTGCCGCTCTAGTCCCAATGTGTCATCTTGTGACTGCAACTACTGACTGACCAGAAGTCAGAGGTAACAGTCAAATGCTCTCAATGTAAGCCTATGAGAGCCACATTCTGGCTCTCAGACTTACATTGAGTAGTACATTTACTTACACAACTTGCAAAAGATTGACCAGAGCGATGCATATAACAGATGGAGACAGTGGCTGCAGAGTATAATACTCGGGGCAGGGAACTACATCAGTGACACTGCCTCAGAGGTAACATAAAGAAAATGTGAGAGCAATGCTTTAAAGCTTAGGAAAAGGGTTTTGAGACATTTTACTGTAAAAAGCATATTGGAAGTAATCAAATATGTATATTTTAATTTGTAAAAATTTGATCAGATATAATGCACTATTTTAGCCTAGGCTCATATTAGCGTTTGAGTCTGCAGTGCATCATCCACAAGCGCAAACGCATGTAAAACGCATGCTTGCGCAGTGTTTTTTATGCGCATCATCTTACGCATGACAGAACAAATGCTGCGTGTGCATGCATTTGTATGCGTTTTTGCATGCGTTTGTGTTGTTTATGCACATGCGTTCGATATGACATCAGACAAAAATGGGGGTGTCTCATGGGATTTCTTTTTACATCAAACGCATGCGTACACATGTCCTTGCGTACCAATGCGTTCCCATAGACAGTAATGCATTTTTTAAGCATTCATCCGCATGCGCATGCCTGCTCATATGTGACGGGTTTTTGGCGCCTCAAAAAATGCAACATGTTTCACTCGCCACGCCCCGCCTCACACCGCAAAACAACACATGCGTACGCAAAAGTTTGCATGTCCCTGCGTACACCATGTTAAATATATGTACGCATGACGCATGTGGATCAAACGCTGCCCTCACAGATGCAAATGTGAAATCAGCCTTAATGAATTTGTCGCAAAGTCTATCAGAGAAAAACAAAAAAGAAAGACAGAAACTGACTTAAAAATGCAACTGATTAAACAGGGCAGGTAATGAGGGAATGTTTGGTAATGAGGATATTAAACTTAATTTTCTTTAGCAATAAAACTTTGTCCTTTTAAGAGAGTGAGGCTTAAGTCAGACTCTCCTCTGTGTCACTATGTTAACAGCTGTGAAGAAGGTCCTGCTTCTGAGCTGGGCACACTACTGTGTGGGGAAACTGGGTGTAAGAACAGGAAAGATATGACTTGCATTTTCTGGTTGTCTTCTGCACTTTCTCTATGACTTGCATTGCAATGAACATAGCGTCTTCCATGCAAGAAGAATGGTCATGTCACTTCTTTTAACTGCTTTGCGTGTTTAGAAACCTAAAGCCGTTAAAAGATGTGCAAAAGCCTAAAAACAAGCACAGCAAGTCGTTTGTAAATAGAAATGCATATGTTCAGTTTTTTATGGAATCTGCCTGAAAAAAATGTCGTGTGCATGTACCCTCAAGTAGTAAAACTTAAAAAAACATATATCTTTGCTATTATCATACCTGTAATGATCTGTAAAGTAAACTTATCAGTTCATTTTTAAAACAAAGTATATGTCATAAAAACAGAACCCAAAACAATCATAAAATTGACATATAGGATGGTCAGTTCCTTCCCACTTGGAAAATGTTCCCGCTTTTCAATACATTATGTGGTAAAGTGAATGGTGTCATTCAAAACTGCATCTTTCCCCACAAAAAAAAGCAAACAAAAAATAAGTCTTCATAAGGCAATGTCAGAGATAAAATTACTGATTTTTTTTTAAACTTACACCAGGCGGCTGATCCTTGGCAAAATATCCCCAGGTATGCCAGTTCAGATCAATACGGTATTGTGGGTGTTCTGTTTCTCCAAATCCATAGATATACTCTGAAGGCAGTAGATTGGTTATCTGAATAAACATGTCTGAGAACGTGAAGCCAGGGACTTGAGAATTCCAACTGAAAAAAAGAAAATTTGTCAGGTTGCTATCGAGTGTAAATGCGTAGCTGATCGCACTTTTTATATAGAATGTCCGAGCAAAATATAGAACAAATAATATGGTATATTCTGATATAATGGATACAATATGCAAACAGATTTTAGAGATCTATTTCTTCATACAATTTATTAGTATATTAGGAAAAATGTCATATTAGTCTTTCCTTACATCTCTGTCCCAGTGCTCCTTCTTCTGATACGAATTCCAAAAGGATTATTTACAATCTCAACATCATACAATCTCCCTTCAGCTGTACTGGATGGTGAACTTGGGGTATTTATCGGCACAGGAACTTCATATCGTTTATTGTTGGGATCATATATCTATGAAAACAAAGATTATGAATATAAGTTGTGTATATACAATAGCAAATTTGGCACATAGTTCTAGATCATATACATATGGAAATCTACTGTATGCACTGTTGTATTAGCAGAATATGGGAAATGTTGTCTTTCTGCAGGTGCCAGCTCAGTAGAGGTAGTGTTACGCTAAATTTGGGATAATATGAAACAAAAAAAAGAGCAAACTTATTCATTCATTAGAGTAAAGATATATTGCAGCCTCAGGTACAATCACCCAGAATGATGAAATCCATAACGAAGCCTAAGGTTATATCTCAACCACTTACCGACATCCACCGCACATGTACGGCGTGAGTCAATAGAGAGCTTGTCATATACTCATGAGGTAATGGCTGTGTGCTACAACCAGGACCTTCCACAAACAGCCGAGGGTGGATCGGAACTGCAAAATTGTTAAATACCACTCTCAAGCTCTGACAGCGGCACTAACAGCACATCAACATGGAGGCGCGTCATTCTATATGTTGAATACACGATTGCAGAGTGTCAATCAGGTGATATGACAGCCAGGGGTCAGTTTAAGACCTCCGTGACTGTTATTACAGACCGTAATTTTGACTATATACAGCAATATTGTGGTGTTACTGTATATATTAAAAGTGATCAGACAATTGCAAGTTCAAGTCCCTTAAGAGGAATAATAAATAAATCATCCTCTTTTCCTCCATTAAAAATAATAAAATATTTGAAAAATACACATACTTGGTGTTTCCGAGTCAAGAAACGTCCGATCTATCCAAATTTAAAACATTTAACCAGCAGAAAAAAGTGCAAAAATTGCATGAAAAAAAATTATGTAAGAAGCTACCAGAATGTCACATATATTCCAAAACAGTATCAATAAAAAAGTTGCCTTGTTCTGCAAAAAATAAGCCCCCGCACAGCTCTATCAACCAAGAAATTAAAGTGTTGCAGGTCTTGGAAGTTGGCAGCACAATATATATATATATATATATATATGTATATATATTTAATTTCTGATATTGTTTCACCACTAAGATAAACAAAACTGGACATGTTCGAAGTCACCATACTCATACTGATGGGAAGACTTATCCTGATAGGTCATTTTTAACACATAATGTACGCTATAAAATCAATTACTGAAAAACAATGTCAGAATTGCACTTTTCCACTATAATGGTAACAAGAAATATTCACGTAAATGTAGACAAAAAAGGTTGGAAATTTTACCTTAAATTGAACCATTTCATTTTCATGGAATGTGACTAATAATTTAAGATCATTTATTGGAGGAGAGACATCATAACGTGAAAATGACTGGGCATTGCGCAGATCTGCCGTTATTCCGGTTGCAGTATTTTGAACATTAGAAACTTCATAACCAAAAGAACTCGGATATACACAAAATGGATGGTTTACAGTTACTACTTCCTGAAAGTCACAGAAAAAAATGAATATAATTAATGACAAAGTATTCATTGGGTCCAACTATGGCATAAATGACATAACTGCAGCTTTAGTTTACCTGAACAAAGGCAGAAAATTGTGTGTATCATATTCAGACACCAGAAATGTTTGTATTAGGCTGGGGTCACACTTACGAGGAATACGGATGACATTAGTTTCTCTACCTCCTCCACAGCTGTGCTCCAATCCTCTCAGTGCGAGAGGCTCGGAGCACAGTCTCATGACACTCAGCTCCTGCTCTGCCATGCACAAGTGTGACTCCGGTGCCTTACACAAAAAACGGTCTGAGACTTATCAGTGTTTTCTATCCAATGTTTATCAGAGTTTGGTCAGCGAGTCATCTTTACCATCATTTTTTCATCATTTTTTTTGTACAAAAAGCAATACAGCCTTCTCAACCCTCTCCGATCATACAGTCTTTGAATACAGCACATGGATGGTATTTGAGTGCTGTTCTATCGGTGCTTTTCTCCTGTAGAATGCATGCACAGGTGCTAAGTACTAGCGGGTCTGTGAAAATCACGACCATCACATGGATGCCATCTGTGTCAGGGGTGGCCAAACAAACCATCGGTGCAACACAGGGGTCCACGAGGTAAGGGGGCTGCTGCCACCTCCATTGTGATGAACTGTTGGACTGCAAAGACCCTATCATTTGTTCTTGCATAGTGGCCCTCTTCTCTCTGTATCTGCTATTGATCTGTCCATTTTTATTATTGCATTGGGTAAGAGAAGATCTGAAATTATTTTCATTACTTTGCATAGATGAAAATCCCTGAGTAGACACACATGGTAAAAACAAAACTGAAACACTGACAAAACACTGGTGAACATAATTTTTTTTTGTGCGTATGAGAAATATTACTGATATCTGATTGAGGCCTAAGTTTAGCTTTCAGTATTTAATAAAAGGCTATAAATATATTGGAATTAGATATCAACTGTACTACTTATCATTTGCACTAGTATATTAAACATGTGTTATCCAGTAGTAATAGAAAATACTACCGTAATTTATCCACTATCGCAAGTACCTTTATCAAAGGGGAAATCAATAAAAAGTAAAATTAAAAAAGGAAAAAAAAAGTTCAAAATGTCCATACAAATAAGATGATTTTTTCTATGCATTACACAGATATGTTTAAAGCAAGAGCTGTTCTAACCCAGAGCCCCAAACTAAAAGGTCAAATGTGGAAGTTTTATTTCCTGTAAAAGAATAAATGTAATATGGCTAATATCACTCTGGTGTACTGTTAGCATATATCTATCGATTTTATTTATTGTGCTAGCTTACATAGCACCATCAGCATAGATATTATTATCACTGTCCCCATCAGGGCTCTCAATCTAAATTCCCTATCAGTATGTGTTTCGAGGGTGGGAGGAAACCCACACAGATACGGGGAGAAGTCCTAGCAGATTTTGTCGTTGGTGGGATTTGAATCCAGGACCGCATCGATGCAAAGCAACAGTGCTAACCACTGAGCCATCGTTACGCTCAATATATCAAATAACAGTACTATAAATACTAAAGAGCCTATAAAGTTTAATCGGAAAATTTATCCTTTTGGCTTACATTTTCCTGGGACAAGTGTGAATTCCACAATTAAGTTAATATCCATGAAAAATATACAATATATGGCACATTTTTTTCCAATACCAGTCTGCTACACACAGAAAGATATCCCGATGCAGAAGAGTTTGAGTCAACACATTACAATACAAATGCATGCGCTTTTGTTGGGTTAAGTGTTAAGAGTAAATTTTCTGCATCCTGATATCTTTCTGCTACGTTAGTTTAAGAAAGGCTCTATTTTTATATGCAAACAGTTACACAAATCAGGCTACAGGTTTGGAATAATGTTGCCGAACTCAAATGCCAAATGTTCTGAATTTATCTTTACTGAATAAAAATGTTATAAGATTTCCTGGAAATATATATATTTTGGTAAAGACATATTTAAATACATACAGCATAAAGGCATCCACGTTGTTCACAATTCTCTTTGTTTGCACCTTCTTCAGGATAGCAGTCAATCCTGTACAAATCATTGTTAATTTCAATGGTATATGATTCTCCAAAGTCCAGATGAAGATCAGTTATATGCGCAATCTGTGAAGAGAGCACATTTAATAATTAGGTTTGTTTCTTTGCTGGTAAAAGTTATTATACCCCCGTAATCCGAACCTCGCACCTCCGTCTCCAAGACTTCTCTCGTGCTGCTCCAGCTCTCTGGAATGCACTTCCCCAGACGATCAGACTGATACCTAGCCCTGACCTATTCAAGCGCGCTTTGAAAACCCATCTCTTCAAAGAAGCCTATCACATCAACTACTCAGCAAGCTAACTTTGCCCTGTTCCCTCCTTCCAAATATTATTCTGAATCTGCACCCTACTATTCATCTGTCTCCACACCCTTCATGCACATGATAACTGCACTTGATACTTGTCTATTGCACTTAAACACACGGGCTGATGACCGGATCATGCAGCTTTATATGAAAATCCCTATTATAATTGCCAGACCTGAATTAACAATCATTTCTCACCTACTGTGTCCCCCCATTTCCTTGTAGATTGTAAGCTTGCGAGCAGGGACCTCACTCCTAATGTCATTGTTTGAATTGTCTTAACTTGTATTGAATTTATTGTCTGTACATGTCCCCGCTTAATTGTAAAGTGCTGCGGAATATGTTGGCGCTATATAAATAAAAATTATTATTATTATTATTATTATACCATGAACATGACTGTATGAATGAAGCTATAACACGGTATTTTTAGATGATTCAGTTCACTATGTTTATGGACAAGAAAATGCATCCCATTTATGTGGATATTAATATTATTACCTTTGTGATCAAATACAAACTGGACCTGGGACCATCGGTTGTGGACACCACAGGATTCAGTAACTTCTTACTGTGATGTCACACGCTACTTGAGCATTCCTCCGCTTAGTCACCAGGGACGCTACCGGCTGAAGCGCCCTGATCACACAGACTTGTTAGACTTACCAGAGGACTCACAGCATCTTGCTGCAACACAGCCATTAGTAATTGTTTCTGGATACAAGATTCCTACAGCGGACACCAGTACACAGGAGCATTCAGAGGGACAAGGATAACCCCCATCCTCCAGTGAACTACTCCAAGGACGCTATATCAGCCAACTACAGGTCTGCTCTTTTTTCTCTTTTTTACTCCTTCTTATGTTTCACATGCATGCGTGTTAGCTGAAATGCTAGATCTACAGTACTAACTATTTATAGCATTAAAAACTGACACTTTTTAATAGAATGAGATTGGTGAAATATAACAAGGATGGTATATATCAGCAAACTGACTCACAGCATCTTGCTGTACCGTGCCCATTTCTTATGGCTTCTGGATGCAGGATCCCTACAGCAGACACCAGTACACACAGGAGCACTCAGAGGTACAAGGAAAACCCCCATCCTGCTGTGAACTATAACAAGTACACTATATTAGCAAACTGCAGATCTTTGTGTTACTCTTTTTCATGTTTCACATGTATCAGTGTTAGCTGAAATGTTAAGTCTGCAGTGGAAACTATTTGTAGCATTACAAAACTGACTTTTTCACAGAAAGAGATTAGTGAATTATTTATACTCTATATGTAAGATCTGTAGCCCAAACTCTAGATTTGCGGTTAGCAGAAACACCACAAATTACTGCTTCTTGCATTTTTAAAAAAGTATTGATCATAAATACCTGTGTGTAAGTTTGAATTACCTTGATTTTTTACGAGACTATCTGAGCATTAATTTTTACATGCAACTATTATTGATATACTATATACTGCTCAAAAAATATAGGGAACACAAACAGCCTGATGCAAATGGAATAGTGTTCCCTTTATTTTTTTGAGCAGTATATTTATCATTGCATGGCTTTGTTTTCATTTCCGTCCACTAGCTGTTAAGCATGACAGTATGCAGTTTGTATTTGATCACGTTTTTCTACAGGTTTGCCACACAGGACCCATTTTTCTGTAATTAGTTTTCCACAGTACCTATTCCCTTGGGCACTAGTTTATTTATATTACTCATTATTACCTTTGTGTTTGAGTCATAGGAAACCTTATGGGAAGAAGATTGAGCCACACCATCTTTTTTCACAATGAAGCTGAAAATAGGGTTTGAAAATCCAAGTATTTTAATTTCATTAAATATGAGATGGTTCGGGTCTGTGTAATTGCCGTGTGTCACTGTCAAAGTTATGGATGTCTAAAATAAGGGATAAGAAGATAAATGTATTACCAACAATATATCAGAAATAACAGGATACATTCCCTATCTCTATTACTTATAACTAGTGATGAGCAAAAATGCTTGTGTGCTAATAGAGTATCATCGGCGTGCTCACATACTATGTTCAAGTCACCATAGCTGCATGTCTATTCAACAACTGCAACACATGCAGGGATTCCTTGTTTGTTAGTTTGCTAGGCAATCCTTGCATATGTTGTGGCTGTTGAACAGCGGCAAAACATGCAGTCACGGAGACTACAACATATTCGAACATGCCGAAGATACTCTATTATCACACGAGTGTGCTCTGATGACCTTACATGAGCATGCTCACTCATCACTATTTATTACATTATATCATGCATGTGGATATCATTCAACATCCATTGCATTCCAGAAAGTGTCCAAATACATGTTCCTAACATGCCTAAATCCAGTATTAGATCATTCAGACATATATTGCTAACATCTGAATTATATGTTTGATGAATTATTCAACATAGTTTATATGGAACAAACTTTTTTACTCCGAGAATTTCACCAATTAGAACATTTAAATAGGTGCTTTGCCATGGAATTAACAAATTCACCTACATGCATCAGCCTTCCTTGTTGCATACTGTTGAGATTCTTCAGATACCACTGAATTATTGTCTACAAGCCTGAAAGTTTGGGATGTACATTTAAGCTTGGACCCAATGGGGATGATCTAATGTCTCCCCAATAACCACTTAGATGCTATGGTTACTGTTCACTATTTTAGCTGAGGGGTTAGGCCGGGTTCACACTTGCGTTTGGGTGAAGAGCGTAAGGCTGCGTACTTCCTCCCTTAAGCTCTGCCTACTTATGCACTTCTTCCCTTAAGCTCCTCCTACTTCCGCATGTGTCCTGTGTACGTATATTTAACATTCGGTCTGCAGTGACATGCGTTGTATGCGGATGAGTCTGCATGCATCGTTTTGACGTGCCCGCTGAACGCAACATGTTGCATTTCTGTGCGGTTAGCGGGCATGTCAAAACAATGCATGCGGATGCATCCGCAGGCAACGCATGTCCCTGCATACCCAATGTTAAAGATAGTTATGCAGGATGCATGCGGAAGTAGGTAGAGCTTAAAGGAAGAAGTGCATAAGTAGGCAGAGCTTGAGGGAGGAAGTATGCAGCCCTACGCACTCTACCCAAACGCAAGTGTGAACTTAGCCTTAGACTTTTGAAATCAGAGCAACATCCAATTGCAGCAAATTTCTGCTGTAAAATACAAACATCATGTGTCGATTATAAAGCAAGCTTTGCCCATGGGCCCAATTCATAGAAATCTTCCTTACTTCTGTTGTTAATATACAGCAGAGGTTGGGAATAGTGAACAGACTGAAAGCAGGTGAAAGAAAATTTTGCAGTGGGCAACCAAACTCATGGTTAGAGATGAGCGTAATTGTTCGGATTTTGTTCCCGAATCTGATTTTGACATATTCGTGTCATATTCGAACAATATTCGTGCCGAATGTATGTCTTATGATCAGTTCTGAACATATACAGCAATTACTACTACCATTGACTCTAATGACGTTCAGCTGTGTTTGACGAATATTGCAAAAACAATATTCATTTCTGCTCATATTTGGAACATAATCCAAACAAATTTGCTCATCTCTACTCATGGGTCCCATAGCAGTTGTATGGCATTGCACAATTGCTGACATGCAATTTATGAAAGTGATAGGCATGTTTCTGATGCAACATGAAATTTAATTTACTGAATAACCCAAATTGTAGTTAGTGTTGTACAGGGTGATTCTCTGGCTACTTTACCCAGAAAAATTTCTGTAACTGTGGGGAGGAGGACCCCCATATAGAGATCGGGCCGGAACCAAGGAGACCACCATCAGGGCTATTGAAGGAACCACACCAGGGGGATTACATTGGGAGACATGCGACTGAAGTTGTCAGGGCAACAGGGGGCGGGGCTAGGACAAAAGGAGCAGGGGGTGCGCTGAGTTGGCAGTTGGCAGAGAGCCTGAGAGGAGACATGAAGCCGTGTGGGAGAGAGGACTAAGGTAACGGACTGTGTGTTGAGGAGAGACAGGCAGGGGACTGTAAAAACAAACCTTTGGACTCACCGACCGGTGACACGGGAGAGCCTTTCATCGGCGGTCCCTCCCCGCATACGTTCAGAAAAAGCAACGCCCGCTGATTCCCTCCATGGTGTGACAGGCCTGGGACCCCAGGCGACTGCTGCAACGAGACAGCAATCCGGTACAGCGGCCAGGACACTGCCCCCCTAAATTCTCCCACAGCTGCGGCCCTGTCATCACTGGCCTCAGGGGGTGCCACCTCGCTATAGGTGGCCGTAGAGCCTCCGTCCCGTTTACTGGAGGGCACTGAGCGGAGGCTGTTAACCGTTGTTTTTGGACTGCATCATGACCTTGCTGAGGGACGAGAGCCTCGAACCAGATGCTTGGGAGATCCCCACCGTACCAGTCTCTTCAGGGCCTGTTGCGCCCCACTGTAACAGTTTCCTCAGGGCCTGTTGCATCTCACCGTCACAGTCTCTTCAGGGCCTGTTGCACCCCACCGTCCCCGTTTCTGCAGGGCCTGTTGCGCCCCACCATTCCAGTTTCTTCAGGGCCTGTTGCGCCCCACCATTCCAGTTTCTTCAGGGCCTGTGGCGCCCCACCATTCCACCGATTCTTCAGGGCCTGTTGCACCCCACCGTCCCCGTTTCTTCAGGGCCTGTTGTGCCCCACCGTTCCAGTTTCTTCAGGGCCTGTAGCGCCCCACCGTTCCAGTTTCTTCAGGACCTGTTGCGCCCCACCGTTCCACCAATTCATCGGGGCTGGTCGAGCCCAAATCCTTCCGGGATATCGAGGATTACAAGGCAGCCACATCAGCGATCCCTGAGCGGTCACATCTGCAAACCCGAGCGACGCCTGGAAGGTTAAGTGCGCTATAGAAAATAAGGGCCCTTAGTTTGGTCATTCGTGGCCTTTGACACCCGGAATAGCCGGGTTGTTTCCAGTTTATATAAAAGCATTGTTCTATTGTTATACTGTTTCGAGTCTCTGCGAGGACAAATGTTTGATACCCCTTTTTGCTGATTCAGCTTAGCCTCGGGGGCTTAAAGTTTTATAAAAGTTCATTCTACAAACCATATTTGGTCTCGTGTCTCGTCACTGCATCCTGCGAGCCTGCTCGAACCCTACATAACTTCTAAAAGAGATGGTTGACCATACTGAAGTATCAACTGTACAAACTTTGTTTTTGGGGAAGTGAGAGTGCAATGAACCTCAGCAACAGTGACAAGAAACATCCGTGCACTAAGTGGTCTCATCAACTTATTGCCTCTTCGGTCATCTCTACTGTACTATGAGAAAGGCTTGCTGCATGTCTTTCTGCATGTCGGTAGTTTATGTGTGGTGTTTGCATTTCACTCCTGCCAAATTCCTTCTTAATTTGTTAACAATGTACAGATACAGTTTGGAGTATCTTGTTTTCATTGTGAAAGGTTAATGGTAAACGAGTCTTTAAAGAGGTGCCAAAATGAGTTTCTAAAGAAATTTGGATGTTGAAACTTGCTGTACAAACTTTGAATTTAATCATTGGTGAATATGTAGGAATGTACAATTATGGACAGTCATGATGGAGGATGTCCGAAAATGTCTGAGAAAACAATTGAAGATGTGAAACAATGACTTCTTGCATCTCCATGTAAATCATTGCACAGGCTTTCCCTGCAGACAGACATCTTTTATTCTACATGTCAACGAGCGGTCAAGAAAGGTCGTGTTCATCATAAAGAATCACTGTACTGGTTTAACACAGCTGGATTTTTTCCTTTGATGCCATTTGAAGGGTCTTGTGTGCAGTACCAAGTCATGAACATAACATGCTCTCCGAAAGAACATATAGAGAGAAATTCAGGCTATAACCCCAGATGTCCTGCAGAATACATTCAACAATATAGAAAAGTGTGTGCAAGCGTGGTAGACATTTTCAGCACCTGCTTAAAACATCAGTATCTCATGAATCAAGGTATGTACAGTCAAAATTTCAGTAAGATAGATAACCTCTTTTAGAAGTTAGAGCAAATTTTCTGGGTAAAATATCAAGTGAATCATTCTGTAAAAAGAGATCTTTTAAATAATTGGGATAACAATTTCATGTGTTTATAATAGTCAAACTGCTAATTTTGCACATTTGAATTTACCAATGTACTAATGTGTTGCAAAACTTAAAGAAATGAACTGGAGTATAAGTTGGTATATATGCAACATGTATGAGCATGTTCACACTCGTCATTACACAAACAAAACCTAAGATAGAAACAAAATGAACATACAGTATACCCAACTGTAAGTAAGCAAAAAGCAATAGTGCATATAAATAACATAGTGTACTTAGTAAATACTCTTTGATCAAAAAAGAATTAAGGCGATCCCATCAGAGCCAAAGTGTACCCAGTTGGGACAGTCCTAATTTCCAGTTAGACCATTCAAATTGGGCACAGCTTGGCACTGGTGGGATGGCTTTTGCACTTATAAAAAATAGTGTTTACTGGGTACTCTATGTTATTTATGTGCACTATTTCTATTGCTTACGTATATATTCATTTTAGGTCTTTCTTTGTTTACTGATGTGTAGTCAATGTCAGATGAAAATGCCAAGAACAATTATTTATACTATGTAACAATTATAATAATTTTCAAGACTATATATACAGACGTAGCCAAAGTTACCATGGCTTACAATACACCATCTTGATTACTTACAAAAAGTTTATTTTAATTAAGAGGATTTCACAACATTGCACAAGCCAATGATCATTGTCAAGTCAGGTGCTGAATTATACTTTTCATTATGTGATAATCGAGTACTGTGCTAAGTCAAGGTAACCTTTCCTAGCTCTCTAATTCATGAAATTTTTTTTTATCATTAAAGTTGGATATTTGAGTCTGGCCTTACAGTGGGTACGGAAAGTATTCAGACCCATTAAAATTTTTCACTCTTTGTTTCATTGCAGCCATTTGGTAAATTAAAAAAAATTCATTTCTTCTCATTAATATACACTCTGCAGCCCATCTTGACTGAAAAAAACAGAAATGTAGAAAATTTTGCCAATTATTAAAAATGAAAAACTGAAATATCACATGGTCCTAAGTATTCAGACCCTTTGCTCAGACAGTCATATTTAAGTCACATGCCATCCATTTCCTTGTGATCCTACTTGAGATGGTTCTACACCTTAATTGGAGTTCGGCTGTGTTTCATTAAACTGATAGGACTTGATTTGTAAAGGCACACACCTGTCTATATAAGACCTCCAAGCTCACAGCATATGTCAAACCAAATGAGAACCATGAGATCAAAGGAACTGGCCAAGGGTCTTAAGGCCCCATTACACATAACGATGTCCCAGCGATCCCACCAACGATCCGACATGATGGGATCGCTGGGACATTGTTTGCTGATCGCTGGTGAGCTGTCACTTAGACAGCCCCTCCAGCGATCAGGACCAGTGAGCAAGCTGGTTTCCAAGGTAAACAGTAATTAAGAGCCGCGCGGCTCCTAGATACCCAATGTTTACATTAGAAACCAGCGTCGCTGATCGCTGGTCTCTCACTGCCACACGCAGCTATGCGCACTGGCCAGCGGGAGGCCAGTGATGAAAAAACGGCCCAGGACAATAGTGCACGATCAGCGATAACCGGCGGGGGGGCCGGCCACTGATCCCCATCACACACAGCAATCTCGCTGGCAAGATCGCTGTGACATCACAAAATTAATGATCTCGCTAGCAAGATTGATGTGTGTGATGGGGCCTTTAGACACAGAATTGTGGCAAGGCACACATCTGGCCAAGGTTACAAAAGAATTTATGCAGCACTCAAGGTTCCTAAAAGAACAGTGGCCTCCATAATTCTTAATTAAAAGAAGTGTGGGACCAACAGAAGTCTTCCTAGACCTGGCCATCCAGCCAAAATGAACAATCGTGGGAGTAGAGCCTTGATGAGAGGGGTAAAAAAGAACCCCAAAATCACTGTGGCTGGGCTCCACAGATGAGGTAGGGAGATGGGAGAAAGTTCCACAAAGTCAACTATCACTGCAGCCCTCCATCAGTCAGGCGTTTAAGGCAGAGTGGCCCGACAGAAGCCTCTCCTCAGTGCCAGACATATGAAAGCCCACATAGAGTTTGCTAAAAAACACATGAAGAACTCCCAGACCATGAGAAATAAGATTCTCTGGTCTGATGAGACAAAGATAGAACATTTGGTGATAATTCTAAGCAGTATGTGTGGAGAAAACAAGGCACTGCTCATTACTTGTCCAATACAATCCCAACAGTGAAACATGGTGGTGGCAGCATCATGCTATGGGGGTGTTTTTCACCTGCAGGGACAGGACAAATGGTTACAATTGAAGGAAGCATGAATGCGGCCAAGTACATAGATATTCTGGATGAAAACTTCTTCCACAGTGCTCTGAACCTTAGACTTGGCTGAAGGTTCACCTTCCAACAAGACAATGACCCTAAGCACACAGCTAAGCTAAAATAACAAATGAGTGGCTTCAGAACAACTCTGTGACCATTCTTGATTGGCTCAGCCAGAGCCCTGGCCTAAACCCAATTGAGCATCTCTGGAGAGACCTGAAAATGGCTGTCCACCAACGTTCACCATCCAACCTGACAGAAATGGAGAGGATCTGCAAGGAAGAATGGCAGTGTATCCTCAAAACCAGGTGTGAAAAACTTGTTGCATCATTCCCAAGAAGACTAATGGCTGTACTAGCTCAAAATGGTGTATCTACTTAATACTGAGCAAAGGGTCTGAATACTTATAACCATGTGATATTTCAGTTTTTCTTTTTTAATAAATTTGCAAACATTTTCAGTCAAGATGGGGTGCAGAGTGTACAGTAATGAGAAAAAAGTGAAAGTCTTTGAATTTACCAAATGGCTGCAATGAAACAAAGAGTGGAAAATGTAAAGGGGTCTGAATACTTTCCATACCCACTGTATATACACTGCTCCAAAAATAAAGGGAATACTTAAACATCAAAATGTCACTCCCAGTCAATCACATTTCTGTGAAATCAACCTGTTCAGTTATGAAGCAACACGGATTGTGAATCACTTCCTCCTGCTGTTGTGCAAATGAAACAGACAACAGGTAAAAATAATAAGCAATTAGCAAAACAACACGACACCCCTGTGAAGGAATGGTTCTGCAGGGGGGTGACAACAGACTATTTCTCTATTCTCATCTTTTTCAAGTTGTAAGGCTCTTAGTACTCAGGAGGTCTAAGAGCTTTACAGCCTGAAACGCATAGGCCCATGTCCTTTTTCACAATACTTCTCTTACCCTTCCGTATCTATCTACCCTTCGCCCCTAATTTTTGTTTGGCATGTTTTTGTTCATATAATTTAAATGTTTTTCTCTCTTTAAATGTCATGTTTTAACTCTACATAATCAAGCAGATGCTTGGACCCCTTTGATTTCCCTCTGCTTCTTGCTCAGCTGCCGGTTTGGAGTCTGCACACTGCATTTTTTTGATGGAGTCCTCAATTGTCCTGCACCTGGTGAGTTGAATAATCCCTCTCCTCTTCTGCTCTTTTTCATTCATAATTAGCCAGAGGTACCCTGACTTCCATTAGGTACTGGCATGAGAACCTCATATCCATTGTGAGACCATATGCAGGTGCAGTGGGCTCTGAGTTCCTTCTGATGCATGACCATGCTATACTTCATGTGGTTGAAGTGTCAGCAGTTCCTGCATAATGAAGGCATTGATGCTATGGACTGGTATGCCCTTTCCCCAGACCTAAATCCAATCGATCACATCTGGGACATCATGTTTCGCTCCATCCACCAACTCCAGGTTACATCAAAGACTGTCCAGGAGTTTACTGATGCTTTAATCCAAGTCTGTGAGGAGACCACTCAGGAGAGCATCCACCGTCTCATCAGGTGCATGCCCAGGCATTGTAGGGAGGTCATACAGACACGTGGAGGCCAAACACACTACTGAGCATTATTTCCTTGTCTTGAGGCATTTCCATTTATGTTAAATTAGTCTGTAATTTGAGTTTCCACTTTGATTTTGAGTATCAGTCCAAATACGGACCTCCATGAGATATCAATTTTGAATTACATTAATCATTTTTACTGTTCTTAATGAATTCCACTATGTAAGAAATAAAGATATGCAACTGGAATATTTCATACAATGATATCTAGAATGTGGCATTTTAGTATTGCCTCTACTTTTTTGAGCGGTATATTTATATATCTCATACTAATATGGACAATTCAATATATTTATAATTAAGAGATTGCTTTTGTTTACAGATAATAATAATGAGATAATTTAAATTCACACAGCAAATCACATGTGCTTACAGAAGTTGCGCGGAATTCGTACATAGTATAGACACCAAGATCAATCGAGTCTAAAAAAGAAAGCACAGTACAATCAGTCTTTTACTATGAGCATGATAAATTCAACTGACAAATTTAAAAAAATGGAAATTGTAAATCTCTGGCTTAGGTACAGGAAGAAAATATCACTCTCAGCAAAGGATTTAACAAACACAATACACAAAATGTAAAATACATTTACATATTCATCAAATTAATATAATAAATAGAAGATATGAGGTTCCAATATTCCTTTATAACTTTAGAGTTATTCATTATGCTCATGTAAAGATTAAAAGTGTGAATACTTACTAATACTTTTACCATCATCCCAGAAAAGATGTCCATAGGCATTCTCGTGTGCATCTAGAGCAACTAAAAGATTCATTGTCTGCAATCGACTGAAAAAGATAAATAGATAAAAAATAAAGTCAAAGGTACTGAGAAAATAGTTTAATTACATTGCCTAAAATGTATAATTTATCCCATAGCATGATCAATATAAAAACACATATGATTTGCCGTACTGAGGCTTATGAATATAAATAGCAAGTACCACGAATAGTATCTTATAATTATTTATATTTATCCATCTAGATAGCTATAAGTTCAATATACTGTGCTCACCATAAATGAGTGCACCCCCTTTGAAAAGCAAGATTTGACATAAAGTGGGGAAAAATTATTTAGTCAGCCACCAATTGTGCAAGTTCTCCCACTTAAAAAGAAGAGAGAGGCCTGTAATTGACATCCTAGGTAGACCACAACTATGAGAGTCAAAATGTGAAAAGAATCCAGAAAATCATCTTGTCTGATTTGGCAATATTTATTTTGCAAATTATAGTGGAAAATAAATATTTAGTCATTAACAAAAGTTCGTCTACATATTTTGTTATATATCATTTGTTGGCAATGACAGAGGTCAATCGTTTTCTCTAAGTCTTCACAAGGTTGGCACACACTGTGGGTGGTATGTTGGCCTATTTCTCAAATGCAGATCTCCTCTAGAAGCGTGATGTTTTGGGCATGTCACTGGGCAACACGGACTTTCAAATCCCTACAAAGAATGTCTATGGTGTTGAGATCTGCAGACTGGCTAGGCCACTCCAGGTCCTTCATATGCTTCTTACTAAGCCACTCCTTTGTTGCCATGGTGGTGTGATTGGGATCATTATCATGCTGAAAGACCCAGCCAAATTTCATCTTCAATGCCCTTGCTGATGTAAGGAGATTTGCACTCAAAATCTCATGATACATGGCCCCATTCATTCTTTCATGTACCCGGATCAGTCATCCTGGTCCCTTTGCAGAGAAACAGCCCCAAAGCATGATGTTGCTACCCCCATGCTTCACAGTAGATATGGTGTTCTTTGGATGCCACTCAGCATTGTCTCCTCCAAACACGACAAATTTTGTTTCTACCAAACAGTTCTACTTTGGTTTCATCAGACCATATGAAATTCTACCAATACTTTTCTGGATAATCCAAATGCCCTCTAGTAAACTTCAGATGGGCCTGGACATGTGCTGGCTTAAGCAGGGGGACATGTCTGGCACTGCAGGATCTGAGTCCCTGGCAGTGTAGTGTTTTACTGATGGTAGCATTTGTTACGGTGGTCCCAGCTCTATGCAGGTCATTTACTAGGTTCCCCCCGTGTGGTTCTGAGATTTTTGATCACTATTCTTGTGATCAATTTGACCCCAGGAAGTGAAATCTTGTGTGGAGCCCCAGATCAAGGGAGATTATCGGTGGTCTTGTATGTCTTCCATTTTAAATTATTGCTCCCACAGTTGATTTCATCACACCAAGCTGCTTGCCTATTGCAGATTCAGTCTTCCCAGCCTGGTGCAGGGCTACAATTTTGATTCTGGTGTCCTTCGACAACTGTGTGGTCTTCAACATAGTGGAGTTTGAAGTGTGACTGTTTGAGGTTGTAGACCGGTGTCTTTTTTACTGATAACAAGTTCAAACAAGTGCCATTCCTACTGATAATGAGAGGAGGGCAGAGGAAGCCTCTTAAAGAAGAAGTTACAGGTCTGTGAGAGACAGAAATTTTTCATGTTTTTAGGTGACCAAATACTTATTTTCCACCATTATTTGCAAAATAAATCTTGCCAAATCAGACAAGCTGATTTTCTGGATTTGTTTTCTCATTTTGACTCTCATAGTTGTGGTCTACCTGTGATGTCAATTACAGGCCTATCTCATCTTTTTAAGTGGGGGAACTTGCACAATTGGTGGCTGACAAAATACTTTTTTCCCCACTGTAATATCTCTCTGAACATATGAACATATTTCCACAATTTTAACAAGACTGGGCTTTATAGAACATCTCTCATTACAAAATGTTTTGATTTTCTCAAATTAGTTGATACATTAATGCTTATATCCTAGATCAAAAACAACTGAATCTAGTTCACATTATGACCTCCAAGACTTTTCAAAACAGCACCAAGTCTCACTGCGTTCAATTAAATATTGATTAAAATCTTACTTTTCTAATAGGGTGCATTCATTTATGCTGAACACTGTATATATATATATATATATATACACAATACAGACCAAAAGTTTGGACACACCCTCTCATTCAAAGAGTTTTCTTTATTTTCATGACTATGAAAATTGTAGATTCTCTCTGAAGGCATCAAAACTATGAATTAACACATGTGGAATTATTTAATTAACCAAAAAGTGTGAAACAACTGGAAATATGTCTTATATTCTAGGTTCTTCAAAGTAGCCACATTTTGCTTTGATTACTGCTTTGCACACTCCTGGCATTCTCTTGATGAGCTTCAAGAGGCAGTCACCGGAAATGGTTTTCACTTCAAGGGTGTGCCCTGTCAGGTTTAATAAGTGGGATTTCTTGCCTTATAAATGGGGTTGGGGCCATCAGTTGTGTTGTGCATAAGTCTGGTGGATACACAGCTGATAGTCCTACTGAATAGACTGTTTGCTGCTTTTTTCTTGCCATAATACAAATTCTATTTATAGAAAAATGAGTGGCCATCATTACTTGAAGAAATGAAGGTCAGCCAGTCCAAATAATTGGGAAAACTTTGAAAGTGTCCCCAAGTGCAGTGGCAAAAACCATCAAGCGCTACAAAGAAACTGGCTCACATGAGGACCGCCCCAGGAAAGGAAGACCAAGAGTCACCTCTGCTGCGGAGGATACATTCATCCGAGTCACCAGCCTCAGAAATCGCAGATTAACAGCAGCTCAGATTAGAGACCAGGTCAATGCCACACAGAATTCTAGCAGCAGACACATCTCTACAACAACTGTTAAGAGGAGACTTTGTGCAGCAGGCCTTCATGGTAAAATAGCTGCTAGGAAACCATTGCTAAGGACAGGCAACAAGCAGAAGAGACTTGTTTGGGCTAAAGAACACAAGAAATGGACATTAGACCAGTGGAAATCTGTGCTTTGGTCTGATGAGTCCAAATTTGAGATCTTTGGTTCCAACCACCGTGTCTTTGTGCGACGCAGAAAGGTGAACGGATGGACTCTACATGCCTGGTTACCACAGTAAGGCAAGGAGGAGGAGGTGTGATGTGTGGGGGTGCTTTGCTGGTGACACTCTTGGGGATTTATTCAAAATTGAAGGCATACTGAACCAGCATGGCTACCACAGCATCTTGCAGTGCCATGCTATTCCATTCGTTTTGCATTTAGTTGAACCATCATTTATTTTTCAACAGGACAATGACCCCAAATACACCTCCAGGCTGTGTAAGGGCTATTTGACCAAGAAGGAGAGTGATGGGGTGCTACGCCAGTTGACCTGGCCTCCACAGTCACAAGACCTGAACCCAATCAAGATGGTTTGGGGTGAGCTGGACCGCAGAGTGAAGGCAAAAGGGCCAACAAGTGCTTAGCATCTCTGGGAATGCCTTCAAGGCTGTTGGAAGACCATTTCTGGTGACTACCTCTTGAAGCTTATGAAGAGAATGCCTGGAGTGTGCAAAGCAGTAATCAAAGCAAAAGGTGGCCACTTTGAAGAACCTAGAATATAAGACATATTTCCAGTTGTTTCACACTTTTTTGTTAATTAAATAATTCCACATGTGTCAATTTATAGTTTTGATACCTTAAGAGTGAATCTACAGTTTTCATAGTCATGAAAATAAAGAAAACGCTTTGAAAGAGAAGGTGTGTCCATACAGTACATATATATATATATATACACATACAGTGTTCAGCATATATATATATACAGTGTGTGTGTATATATATACACACAGTATATAAATATATATATACAGAGAGCATAGGTGAAATGACTATGGGTGTATGGCACAAGATTGAGGCCTGCAGGAGAATTAACAGAAGAGGTAGTTTGGGGATTAAGTATTGGAACAAAAATATGGAAAAGTCAAGTGTGAACATTTTCTACAATATCTTGTCTAATCAAATCTTATTGCTATACATTAATTTACAGTATAATACACTTTTAATATTCTAAATATTGGCCATTTTTACCTTTGGTTGGTATTCAAAGCAGGAACTTGCTGTGGCAAAATGTAGCCACCTCTGACATGAAGGTTAATGTGTTCTAATGGTGCTAGCAGAGTTTTCTTGCTGCCTGTGTTTTCTACTTTAAGACCCTTTAAAAGAACAATGTCAGTTATTAGCAAATTCTTTACCATACATATTATTAATTATTAAAATTATAGTAGAATCAGAAGACTGATTTGCAGAGCAAAGTTTACATGAATACTTTTTTTAGCTTTTCAACCTTTTCTCAACATTTATTTTACATGTTTGACAAATGGTGTTATTGCATTGAGCTGCCTCAGGATCTGCATTCAGGCACCCATTCAATCTCTTTGTGAGTGCTTACATCCAAACCTCACGTAAAATGCAATTTGGGTACATGTGCCAATGGAGCCATAAATTATAATGGTGCCAGCAAAGTGAACGTGCTCTCTGACGTGCATCATTTTCGGGAGTGTATGCCTTCTGGAGACAGCCACCCTGATGCAGTCTAATTCATCTGAGTGTCTTCCTCCAGTAGGCGTACAGTCCTGAAAATGAAGCATACAGAGCGCATGTTCACCCTGTTGGCACCATTATAGTTCAAATCTCATTTTGCGGGGAGTTCGCTTGTATGTATTAACACAGCCACTGAACAGCTACCTGAACTCAGTGTGAAAGCACCCTAAGTAGCACAAATAGTGCAATTAGTTAATCTTCTGCAAAACACACTATGGTCCTGATCACACTGTCGTCCTGGTTAATTAAGGCTGGAATGTCATACATCATAATGAGGGTAACCCTGGAGTAAGTTGTGGGTAATTCAATAAAGGGTATGCTCCTTTTGGTTAATTATGACTGCTGAGTACCGCTTCCAGAAGTGTTTCTCAAAGCAGAAGTTGGAGTACATTTTTGGTTCAATTTTACACCACTTTCATGTCATAAATTCTGATAAATTTGCTACATGGACTTTGTCACTTACTTTGAAGCATTGGTGGAGCTGCCTGGGACTAGCATAGAAATGCAAAAAGATGATAAATTGGCATGAACATTGCAAAAGACACTAATCTAGAAGCTGCACAAAAAATGGTGATGTTTCAAGATGCTGTTTGCCAAAATTCTAACAAAATACCTTCATGAATTGAGGCCTCAGTGCATTGCATACAGTTACTAGCTAACCAGGGTTGGCACGTAAGGTTCATGTATTCTGATGCTTTAATGAGAGAACTGTTTCTTGATTGCTCTACTTCTAAGCAGCAGAGTGTGCAAATGTCATTTTGCGCATGACGTCCATAGATTCGTAGAAGTGTGCAAAGCGGATGTGATCGCTATGCTGCGCACCCACAACACTGCAAAAAAGCTTATATGCATATAGTGAGAGACAATAAAGGAGCAAAAACTTATTTGTGAATGTTGCAATTTGTTTTCTTGATGTATAGAGTATGTGACATGCTGAGCAAAAAGTAGAACTGTGTCATGACAATATTTTCAACTCAATAGGACTTGATATGGTTTCAGCTATTCAACAACAAAAAAGCTGCCATCAACATTTAAGAGCTGCATTTAAGTTGCACAATTTGGACAACTTAGGGACTCATTGATCACCACAACATGATCACATAGTGCCAATAGGATGCCATGGTAGAAAAGGTCCTACTTAAGGCTCCACTATTGCAGTCATCTTTTTACTACTGTGAAGCCCAAAGGAGATTGCAAATTTCAATGTGTATTTCAAAATTTTAATATAGCATTATATAATATAATCGATCAAATAAATAAGTGTAATAAAAAGCATTCAAAACACATGTACATCAAAATAATACCACTAAAAATCAAAGCTCACCACCCCCATACAGCAAAATAAAAAATGGAAAAATAAAAAGTTACAAGCCTGAGAAAAATGGTGACATAAATATTTTTTTAAAACAAATGTTAGAATTATTAACCAATAAAACATAAAATCAATTATAAAAGTGTGAATTTACCTTAATTGTATTGACCTGGAAAATTAGTTTGCCAGGTGATTTCTACCACACAATGAACGTCGTAAAAATTAAATCCAAAAAACAATGATGAAATTGCATTTTCTTTACCATTTAGATACTGCATTTCAGTATATTATATGATAAAAAGAATGATGTCAATCAAAACTACAACTAATCATAGAAAAAACAAGCTTTTATACAGCTATGTTGATGGAATAACAAAAAAATGTCTTTTGTAAGGTAATCTGTTTTGCTAAAGCATAAAGTTTGCCTCAGAAGCGTTTTGCTATGGCTAGTACAGCAGCTAAGCACCATTCACTTAAATGGAGATAAGACACAGATAAGATGCAAAAACAAAAGTTCTACTTTTTCTAGAATAAAAAGTGATATTTTTCTCATGCATTTCATTTAACAGCTACAACCAATAAATATATAAATGCCAATGCACTTACTGTGTGATAATCATACCAAACTGTGTTTGGGAAATAGACGTCAACAGTTCTGGCGTTCTACAATTAAGAAAACATGGATAAGCGACAAATGCAGAAGTTCAATAAATAATAATGCTGTTAGACCCACTGATGTAATCATCGGACACAATGGTCATATTTATAATGCTGTGTGATTATTACACAGAGCAAACATAGGCTAGAAATTTTCGAAATGCACCAAATTTATCAAATGGTTCATACTGCTTGATATCTAACTCTAGGACTATCCAGTCTATATTTATGCTGACTACTAGCTGACTTACTTTTAACCACTAATTTGAGCCAAATATTATCAAATTGTTATGCCACATTGTGTATCACATTAGGTCTCATTTTCCAAAAGGACAATCCTCTTTTCAGTGAGAACACGTTCCCTTATGAGACAATGCAGAATGTGTATAAAACACATAATAAATATTTGTGATTCATGGAATAGATTTTAATGTCAGAAATTACACCAGAATTATGGTGCATTTAGATTAATAAATATGCCCCAATTGGAAATTCATCAAATTGTAAAAGTTACCACAGAGTTTAGTATAAATTGGGTAATCCTTTATTTCTTCAGCTTATTATCAGGAAAATCTGCCAATCAAACAACCCAATTGGGTCTCCTCCAAAGGCAGCTGTTAGGCGCTGGTATTTTCCCACTGTACGGGATGGATCCCAAGCCTTGTCTGGCCTTGCGGTCTTCCATTCAGGTCTGGCAACTGAAAGTGCTGCTCAGTGCAGGCTTCGGTCCTGGTGTCTTGCTCAGGCTCATGCCATATGTTTGATTACTGCTGACTCTCCAGTTAAGCCTTTAGTAACCAGTGGCATAATGGTACAGCTTTGCACTCTGGAGATTGCTTTACTGAGCATGCCCGTGATGTGGCATCTTCTTATTGGTGGTTGCACGTTAGCTGCTCTGGTTGTGTGGCAGCTCTGGATTGGTCTGGGGGCAAGGTCCGGTCTGTTCAGACAAGAGTATAAAAGATTCTCAGTGGCGCACAGCGTTTTGCTAGTGTCATTTATTGTTGGTTTGTGTGAGTGGATATGCTACCACTCTGTATGCATGTGTGTGTGTTTAGTTACCTCCTGAGTTTTAGCCAGTTAGTGCTTTTTGTAGCCACTTGGCTTAGCATGTTTCCCACATGTGTGCAGTTAGCACAGTGGACAAATATGGTAAGATTCAACCAAAGAGCTGTGCTCCCTTGTGAAGTCTACAGAGTTTGTAGTTAGCATCAGTTTTTGTATTTTTCTTGTGCCTCAGCGTCTGTTTTGGCGACATGTGTAATTGTCACAGGTCAGTTACAGAGCGAACACATCCTTTTAGTTCTACCTCTCTGTGAAGCTAACACAGTTGTACATTGTGCATTCTGTTCATAATGTGTGGAGTTAACGCAGCCCTATTAAGAAGTTCGCTCGCTGTCTTTAGTTCGTCATTGTTCACATTAGCAGCAGTTTTCCATCTCTGCACAGTGGACCCTGGGTTGTGATTGCACTTTATTATTTATTTAATTTAGTGTGATCCGCCAAACCTAACAGAAGCAATCATGTGTCTGTATGATGAATGTAACACTCGGATCTTCCACAGCTCACATGAATAGAGCTCATATCTCAGTGGGAGGTCCACAGCTCTGACATAATGAACTAAAAAGTGTTTGCCAAAAAGCCATCAGAGAGTGACTTTTGAATTCCTCATAAATTTTTAACTACTACAAACCTGTTCTAATCATGTTCAGCTGACACAGATTGCTGCTTTTCTTTCTATGGACATTGTTCTCACTTATTGCATATCATATGCAGCCCAAATACTAAACTCACTGGCAGACACAGACAGAAAAGGGGCCCTGTGCAAGAACAATATATGGACACCTTGCAGTCCAAGAGCTCCTGAAAATGAAAAATTGCACCTGTTTGGAAGTAAAAATGGGCCCCTCTACCCATCAAGCCCCTGTGTGGCCACACAGCTTACAACAATGTTATGTCTGTCACTGACTAAACTAGATGTGGGCACTAATTGAGCTTTATAGATGTACAATTTTAGTGCTTGATCCAATTGGGCTACGAGTACCCAGCCGTAGTCACAGTTTACATACCAAGTGAATGCTGAGGTCACACCTTTGCAGTGCTGCACACATTTAATGTTTTTTATGTGCTTAAGTTTGAAGTCAGGAGCAAGGCAGGTCAGGGAGAAGTTACAGATTAGATATTAGAGAAAACTTTTTGACAGTGAGGGTGATCAATGAGTGGAACAGGCTGCCACGAGAGGTGGTGAGCTCTCCTTCAATGAGCGTGTTCAAACAGAAGCTGGACAGACATCTGTCTAAGATAGTTTAGTGAATCTTGCATTGAGCAGGGGATTGGACATGATGACCCTGGATGTCCCGTCCAACTCTACCATTCCATGATTCTGTGATTTCAGGGTCCCAAATTCAAGAATGCCAAAACTATAAATGACCTTTGATATCTAGAGGCCCTGAGGGAAATTTTCCATTCATATAGAAGCATGACCCTCTCTGTAGGGTAGGTACTGACTGAGTCCTGAAGTGAGAACTGACAAGAGAGCCCAGTGAATATTTGGATAAGTTCTTGTAGATTCCAAAGCTCAACATTCCCTGGAATATAAAATCTGCTATTCCAATGACTGGACAGTTAGAGTATGAAAGGTAAAAAGAGAAGATTCTTATGAAGAATTTAATTTTTACTTACTTCCTTAAGAACAGGGCTGATCATAAATGCTGCTCCCCATAGGAACTGTTCATAAATATCCCAGGTTGTTTTATCTGCAATGAATCTTGAAAAGTTGGACAAACAGATGTAACTATTATGTATTTTCCTACAAAAGCTTAGTAATATAATATGAAATGGATGCTCTGTTCAAAGAAGGCACATCCAATAATCAAATCAAATCTATAGAACAGAAATAAAGTTTATTTAAATCTATTCAAATTTACGATATATAGTAGAAAACACAACTAAAACCAACAAAACCACCCAGAAATGCATAAAGTGCATAAAATGCATAAAGTACTAGTATGGTCAGAGACCCACAACATGGATCCCAATAATAAGGGCGACATATATAACCAAAAATACTATACGCAAATGTATCCAATCATACAATGTAATCATTGAGCCAAACCTAGATAAAAACACATGAAACAAACAGTAAAAAAATCCTTTATGTGCTAAAATAAATAAAATAAATAATATGAAGTAAAAATAGCTATCAAATAGCACAGGGTAGTCAAAAAGGACCATGTTTGAAATGAAGTCTCCACAAGCATCTTCCGAAAAATCGCCTTCTCAGGGTCAATGAATCTTGAAAAGTTGGTCAAAAAGGTGTGAATATTCCCCAAGACAGTCAGATTTGTAATTTTGTATACATTTAAATGAACTTTATTATTGTTATTATATTGCTCAGATTTCCTTTCACTGATTATAGTGGCACTCTAGCTATATGTTTTCTTGTGTCTGCCTTGGTATTCTTTGCTATTTTTACTACAGAAACATGATTCATAAAAATAATAAGCAGAACTGGAAATTTCTGGTTAATAAAACTAATAAAATTACAGTGGAGAATAACTTAAATTGCCCCAATTATTCTAGCTGTTTTATAAAGCAAAAAAATAAATAAGTAAAGCAAAAAATAAAAGCTTTAATATCTCTGAATGTAAAAGTAAGATTTAGGCAATCAAAGTCCAGGTTTACACGCACACCCATCATGGTCCGTACATGTACTGTGGTTTCTTGACCCTGTAACAGGATTTTTAACCCAGACTAACAGTCTAAGAAGACCCTGGTCAAAAATTTCTGGTTTGTACATGGACCATGAAATGCAGACTTGTCCAGTGGCTCTAACTTGCTTACTAGATCTTTCAGACTTTCAGATGCTGAACGATTTTAAAAAACTTTTTATGTTGATAATTCAAAATAAAATTTGCAAAAACTTTGAGTGTATAAAATCCATGAAATGAAGCTACGTACTCATGGAGGAGTGGTCTCACTACAGTGGAACCTGTAGTATGAGCGTCAAATAGCAAGGTGTACAAGTATGGCAGAAGTGTATATCGAATATTCAGGACATCCCTTGATAAAACTTCAAATGTTGAATTAAAGCTGACTGGATCTTGTCTCTGAAATAAAATAATATTTTATTAATGCAATTACAATTGTTGCCAACCTAAGTGTTTTCTTCATAGATGCCCTTACTATTAATAGTTTGTTCTTCATTAGTTACTAATTGAGATAAATATGAATTTCTTAGTATGAAATAATGTAGGTAATGTACTAACATTTCAGCAAAAGCAGAGTTAAATTTCAAAGAAACATAAGAAACTTGATTAAAGCAATGACATAACAGACCTACAAATACAGTAGATGTACAGTATAAAAGTTGACGTTTTTCAGATCAAAATAATCCAACATTTCCAAAAAAAAGTAAAGTTTGCTTAATAAAATACCATCCATCCTTTTCCATTGTGATTTCTTGAAAATGGGTAAAAAGCTCCAAGTTGCATCCATCGGGCACATAATTCATACGTAGTGTCTTGAAAAAATCCACAAATGTCCGCTCCAGTCTATATACACATATTAAAATGGGTAAAAAATAGTTTTAGTGAGATTATAATGCAGCATTTAAACATAAATACGTAAAGAAATAAAATATATTTTAAAAAATATCAAAGATTTGATGAGCTACTGTAGCAAATGTATCACAAGGCAGATAAAGTCCATGCCTTGGGGTCAGTCCTGAATGAACAGTCTCCAGTTTCTCAAGGTCAGGGCCAGATGAAAGTCCATAAATTTGGTGCAGTATTCCCCCTAGTTTATTTGTTTCAAAAAACGTATGATTGTCATAAGCCTTTATTAGCAGTAGAAGCAATCTGAATACATTCATCATACAATGGATCCCAACATTGATCCCACTAACTTAGCCTCTAACACATACAGTATGTGACCAGAGACTAAGCTCTTGAGCTGTGGATCTAGGAGTAACTCGGTAGGCATTGTGCATTTAAAACTATTAATTAAGTCTAGAAAATAAAAATACTAATACTGTACTTTCAATATATTGAAAGTCATTTCAACTCTGTAGTCCAAACTGAAAAATCCAAAGCTACAAATATATAAATATATATCTTTTTAAATAGCTACAATAACTACTCTGTGCAATCACAATTGAAGCAAAGAAACTCATTTGAATCATACCATTTTAAAGCACATTCAGACATTATTGTGTTATTTAAAATAAATAATTCATAGTTTTTTTATATTTAACCTCCAGCCACCTTGTCTAATCTTAAAGTCTGCCCCCTTCTTTTTCTTCAATCTCATATAGAATAATACATCCTATTGAGCAAGTGTCAGTCCAGTGGAGTCAGGAATATGTCAGTTTCCCGGTCACTTCCCACCTGTTCGGACCTCCTCACTGATGATCAGTTGATAAATCTGAATTGGAAGTATATGTGTCTAATAGACAAGATTCCTAACATTTACTATCTTTTATTAGGTGACATTACTTCAAAGTACTTACATATGAAATACCAAAAAGGCTGAAATCCAGCATGCCTAAAAAAAAAAAGTAAATAGTTATAAATAAATTATTGTCTGTGAACTTTTTCTTGGTTTCCAATTAATAACATTTTAATATACTGTTCTTGAAGTTGGAGCTGTCAGTTGCATAAGAGACATCTGTAGCAAAATTCAAACTGGAGTTGTCTTAACACCTCACAATCCCGTGACAGAAGAGGCTAAAAGCTTTTGTGATAGAATGGCAAAGGTGTTGTAGTCACTAACACCTTCTCTTGTAGAATAATATAACTCATTGGTTGCTTCCATCCATTTTTTTGAAAAAAGGAGACATCATGTTCATATTCTTAAGCAATTTGAAGTAGGACTAGGTTTAGCCTGAGCTATTTAATACCTAAAACCATTTAATATTTAATATTTTTATATTAAAAATTTAGCAATATTTATATCTCATGAAGTTCCATATGCTCTTTTAGATTCCTTCAGATATCATAGAGGATGAGTTCTTACTCTGGATATACATATATTTTATATAAGATACAAATATTAGCCCCTTTTCTGGAATGTTTGAGCCATGCTTTTATGACAAGGACTGTAATTTGTCAGAAAGGCTGCCTTGAAATATTTCTAACTAGGTACCATGTTATACCATAAAAATCATATAGCCTTATAAAATGGGAGACAAAAAGACAATAAAATGCTCAATTTACAAGAACTGCATGCATTTTTTTACTTATTTTAATCAGTCAAAAACATTATTCTATTTTATCCATATCAATATTTTAATGGAGTTTATGCAGATGCACTATTTAGTTGGCCTTCTTGTCTCGCATTTTATAAAAAATATGTTAAAATTAATGAGCAACCTTTTGTTGTTATTTTAGTAGGATACCATTTTTGATTAACTTATAAATTTCCCCAGCAAAATCAAACATAAAATACCAAAGGATTTGAAATCAGGGCAAACAAGCCGCAATTAGGATAATTAACTGATTTCCTGGAGGCTGTTATCGACTGATATACGATTTAAAATATAAAAAACTGCAAAACTGTAGTTGTTTGTTTCTCAGATAATTAGTGGTCAATCGTCATTCCAGAAAAAAGATTTATTATAACTAATAGTAAAATAAATTCCTCAATATAGAAATTGCAGTACCAAGTAGTTAATAATTATCTGAGGAATTTTCTGCCAGAATGGGTTAACTTGGGCACACAGATCATCAAGATCCTATACTGGCAGCTCCCATTGCGTTTGCCACCAATTCTAGATATGCTTGATGGTAGATGAGTCCAGAGACACTGCAGGCCATATTGTTAATGTATCTAGAATGAAGACTGAAGAAAATTTAGATTGTGAACCCCATTGAGGTCAGTGATTATATCTGAAAAGTGCTGCCGAATTAATGGCACTATATACTGTAAACAAAATAAATATCACAAGTTTTAAAAATTGGGAAGTACATGTTTAACGTATGCATAGTTTATATTAAGGTCATGATACTTACCAATAATTGATTTATCAATTTGATTCCAGGCAGCAGTGTTGTCTCCAAGCCAGTGACCAACCCATTGTCCAGATGTTGGATATGTAGAACGAGAGATGACTATTCCACGTTCTCCTGTGATGCGACGAAGAGCACTAGACAAATAGAAAGGATAATTTAATTTTCATATTTGTAATATCTAAATTTAAAAAATGAATCATGAATTTATTGAATTTTAAACTTAAAATTACAGTCACAAGTTAAACCTGTTATTATGATGGACCTCTTTTAATTATATCAGAAAGAAACCTTAAAGAATAATACGACAATAAATGTGTATCAACTTATCAAATGGGGAAAACAGGTGACTGAAAAAAATGTGCTTGTGCTATTCTAATATGTGTCATAATGTCAGTTACTTTTACCCCTTAAAAGTGACAATTTTATTGGGTGAATACAATCTGAAAAGGGTATTCCTGAAAAAATATTTAATGCCTATCCAGTCTATATTTTCCCATGATCGGGCAGAAAGTTTGAATGGACTGGAGATCGAGCATGCAGTGCTTATATGCCTCCATCGCTCACAAACAGTTTATATAGAATGGCAGTGCTTATGCTCAACCATCACTGTAACCAAGCATGATCACGTGAGTGGTCCCATAGGTCAGACCTCCAGCAATCTAACGTTTATTCAACAGAAAAATTATTAACATTTTGTCTGGAATACGCCTTTAAATGTAAATCTTGTTTAGAATAAATGCTTACTCATATGTAGGTTTTGCGTGTGACCATCCGTATAAACTGTGGACATCATAGTGGTTCACAGGAGTTCCATCAGGCAGGTACTGTTGACTTTCCATACATATTGTCTTATATTTTAATCCTGCATGACGGTCACTTAATGCTAAGAGAAAAATAAAGCAAGAATGTACCACCAAAAGTAATTTTGTTATGATTTATGCACAGTTTAATTTTTTTTTATAAAATTTGTGGCAACATTAGAAGGAGCTTCTGCTAATTGCTAATTATTTCCTAAAGGAACACACAGAGCAAGACTCGCAAAGTAAAATTTACTTCATTTACTCCTTATGTATTGCCTGTTCAAATGCTGGGTAAGCACTGCAAGCATATAACGTCCGGCATAAATTCACCTGTAAGCAATTTACCCGCCTTCTTTTCCAAGCAAAACACCTAGAGGAATTCCACATTCATCTAAGTAAATATGAAATACTAGATGGAGGCCCGATGCTATCGCATTGGGAGGGCGGTGACGCCCTGACGCTGTTACATGTATTTTTTTGTTCAGTGTCAGACTGTAACGTGTTAGCATCACACTGTAACGTGTGTTTTGTAGGTGCAGTGAGACGCTGTATCCTCTTTTTTTCCTCCAGAGGCTGCTGGCGGGCATGTCACAGCAATGACAGCTGTGACGCAGTTCCTAACTAAGCAGTCTGGGTTCGCGCATGCGCAGTGAATATGCCTGGCCACCGTCATCTGCCTCTCCTAAGATGGTGGTTTAATATACTGTGCTTGCTCAGTGATTAATGTTGCGTCTGCTGCCCGGGTGTTCGCACATGAGCATTGAATATGCCCGGCCACTGTCATGTGCCTCTCCTAAGATGGCTGTTTAATATACTGCGCTTGCACAGTGATTAATGTTGGCCTGGTGGTCTGGATCCGAGCGGCGGAGAGGGGTCCTTCTGGCGCGGGATCCTTGTGGCGTGGTGTCCTGGCGGTGGGTGAGTCCCAGCAGAGGGAGGTGCCATATTAAAAGGGAAGTGTGTGTGTGGGGTGTGTGTCCCGCCACTACCTTCTCACCCACCTCCATGTAGTGACAGCCATTAGGAAACATGGTGGTTTGAGGCCTGTGCTGGTGATGGTGTGCGACGGCATCACCAGAGGGTGGCATCACCAGAGAGTGCCCACACCCCATCTCCAGCACAGGCTGCAAGCCACGGTGTTTCCTGCCGGCTGTGACGGAGGTGGGTGGGCAGGCAGCAGCAGGTCCGGGGGGGCAGCGGGGTGGCCAACAGCGGCGGGTCCAGCGGCGGTGTTCAGGTCCGGCGGGGTGGCCAGCAGTGGTGAGTCCAGCGGTGGGTGGTGTCCTGTGCCCAGGCCGCAAGCCACGGTGTTTCCTGCTGACTGTGACAGATGAGCAGGTAGCGGCAGGTCTAGGGGGTCCAGCAGGGTGGCCAGCAGCGGCAGCAGTGGTGTTCGGGTCTGGCAGGGTGGCCAGCGGCGGCGATGGGGGGGTTCAGCGGTGGCAGGTCCAGTGGCGGGTGGGGTCCTGACAGTGGCCAGCCAGCAGGAAATTCCTCGGGTTGCGGCCTGTGCACAGGCCGCAAGCCATAGACTTTCCTGCCAGCTGTGACGGAGGTGGGTGGGTAGGCAGCAGCGGGTCTGGCGAGGGGGTCAGGCAGCTCCAGTGGCAGCAGGTCCAGCAGCGGGTGGGGTCCTGGTGGTAGGCAGCCAGCAGGCAAGTCCTCGGCTTGCGGCCTTTGGACAGGCCGCAAGCCACGGATTTTCCTGCTGGCTGTGACAGAGGTGGTGGGTCCAGCGGCGGCGGGTCCGGCAGCAATGAGGGGGTCCCGGCGGTGTCCCCCTGGTGGTACTGTGGAAGGGCTTGGTACCACCAGCAGGTGCCATATTGAAATATCCCTTACTTGGGTATTTCAATATGGCATTCGGCGTACTTCAGGTCGGCGCGGTGGATTTTGGGATTCAGGGACATCTAGACGGAAATGAAAATGTTACAAGGCAATTATGTATATAGATACATTTATATTAGCTATAAGCATTGCTACCTGGCATATAGGGAGGATTGTTCAAGGTTTCATCTCTGCAACCATTTACGGATCCATTCACAAAGCTAGCTGGTTCATTCATATCCTAAGATAATTGACAATGAGAAAAGTCACTTAATAGTCTTAAGTCATTTGTAGGTATAGTTGTGTGACGACTGACGGATATTTTGCTGTCTATATGGCCATATAGAGTCAAATTAATTGGGTTGATTGATTTCAAGTACACTATACTTAATAGAAGCCACAGATCTGAAGACATTCGAGAGCACTTATTTTGTACAATTGTTATGTTAATCTTAGTATTGTTTTTGCCTTTTATAGAAGTAAACAGAAATAAATGTAGGGCAGAGTAAGCATGCCATGTAAATCGGAGCGAGCTTGAAATCCAGTGCACGGACTAACTCTCCAACCCCCAGCATGCCAACTGCCTAGAAGTACATGCAGCTGTCATGCTCATGTTGGGAGTGCCGTTAGAAAGTCCGTGGGCTCCATTCAAATATCGCTTCGACTAATACGGCCGGCTGATTGCGCCCTTAAACTCATTATATACAAATTATGGGTAGAGTTATTAAGAAGTTTTGTTCATAGGCCAGTCTTAAGGACTGTTTTGTTAAATTGTTAAAAAGGAAACAGTACAGATACGCATCATGTACTATTAATGAAATTACAGAGAAGTAAAGACCAATCTGCGTATTTTAATTCACTGTTTTCTTCTGCTATTCCTATATTGTTTTCTCGCAAGTAAGTACATAACATATATAATTAAATTTTAAATGGCAGTATTTAATACAAGCTGCAGTATATACTATATATATGTCAAAGTATTCATGTTTTTATTTTACATTTGGCATTAATCAATTATTTTTAGCATAGAATGTTTTGATACTTTGGTAACTTGATGGTCATTTTATTTTTTTCTCCAGTGTCATTTTCTATTTTAGTCTAATTTAGATGCTCTAAAAGAATGTTTGTATCAGTGAATTACAGTACATGCAGTATCTTCATCCTCGCAAAGAACATGTGACTAATTAGAGCAAATGATACAGTTGTGGAGGCATCATGATTTATGATATAGAATTCTTAATTTGGTCATTACTTTATTATAAAAATTCAAAGTTACATAAATCTAAATGCTTCCTCTGTTTTTCCAGTTATAAGAACTAAACCTCATGGTTTACATTTTGAATGAAATCCACAACACAATGCCAAATCAGTCATGTGACTAAAACTCATTGATAACATATAATGCACCCCTTTAGTTTATAATGAGGTCCAGTTCAGCCAAGTTGTGTGCTGTTTTGATAAAGCCTCCAATGCAGATGTGAGCAGTGTTAACATAAGATCTATTTAATCTGAAACAGATGCATAGTTAAGTATTATCCATGATGCGGATTATAGTCTAATCCAAAAAGAAAATGTACTTACTATCCAAAGCCCATCAAATCTAATATGTTTGCTTCGATAGTCTTCAATTTCTTGGGCCCACCATTTTGCAGTTCTCTCAAGGAAAAAGTCTGGGAATGCAGCATAAGACCTGTAGAGCTTCATAATAATAAAAATAATGTTACTTAACATTTCATTATATTTTTTATTATCACATTATTTCTTCCTTTTTCATTTTGCTTTTTTCATTTCTTTAATTTCTTCGTCCTCCATGGGGTATATCATTGGGCTGAAGTAACAGCAAGTGACTAAGAATCTGAATGTCATCACTAATAAAAAGATTGTGTGCATGGAAAGAGATTGCATGAGATGCTTGACCAGCTTGTCGTTGACTCATGAGAACAGTAGTTTGATGCTAGTCCATGAAGGGTTGTACAGGAGGCCTTACAGATAGATGAATCAATGCTACGGGAGCTTCTCACAAAATTAGAATAACATCAAAAAGTGAATTTATTTCAGTTCTTCAATACAACAAGTGAAACTCATATATTATAGAGTCATTACAAGCATTTGGATTATCCAATGCTCCTGCTGTGCTTCAAAATGTTAAGAATAATATTTTCTCAAATTGCATTGGAAGAGATGTTGTGATTTACCTGAATGGTATTCTAATTTTCTCTGATTTGGACTCTCACCAGGAACATGTCCGTATTCTGTTGCAAAGGTTTGAGGATATACACCCTCTAGGCCTACTGATGCTGACTACTTTCTACTTTTGTATAAAGCTATACACGCTATTCTAGCAGTAGTCTGACACCTGACAAGCCTTATCCACTTGGACACCATTATATAAAAGTGCTTCTCCCTAAATTAGAATATCATTAAAAAGTTAATTTATTTCAGTTCTTCAATACAAAAAGTGAAACTCATATATAGTATAAAGTCATTACAAACAGAGTGATCTATTTGAAGTGTTTATTTCTGTTAATGTTTGTGATTATGGCTTACAGCCCATGAAAAGTCAAAAGTCATTATCTCAGTAAATTAGAATACTTTATAACACTGGCTAGAAAAATATTTTAAAATCTGAAATGTTGGCCTACTGACATGTATGTTCAGTAAATATACTCAATATTTGTGTCATGATCTGAATTTGATCTGACAGTTTTAAATTGCACAGGGTAAACTTTTTTTACTTTGGCAAGTGCCAAGTGACTTGACTGTCCCCGGTGGTGGTTAGTGGTATCGCACCTTAGGTTTTCAGTTTAAAGTTCTCTGTAATTATGATTCAGGTGTGGGGCTCTATAAATGAGTCTCAGGGTGTGCAATCATGGCTGGTGATATTCATTCATGGATTCTGAGTTGGTGAGAGCCTGGTGGAAGGATGGAGCTGAGGAGGAGTCCTGTGCAGCTTAGCCAGGGGGGAAGTGTGTCAGCTATGGTGTCTGGATGAAGGGCTGGCATGGCGTGGTGGGGTCGCAGTGATGGTGTCAGCGGGAAGTGTCTGCATGGACTGGTGGAGTGGCGACTATGGAGAGTGGCACTCACCATGTGGGACTTGGCTGCTGAGCTGGACTCAAGCATGCTTGACTTTGTGTCAGAAGCTGAACTCATCTTTGGGACTCTGTTACTAAGCAGCAGCAACTGGTGGTGGACTCTGCTCCAAGGCTGCACTATGGTGAAGGATCCTGTTATGGTGATGGATCCGGGTGGAGGAGAAGACGCACGCAGGTGGAGGGCTCTGTTGCAGGAGCATAAGCACAGAGCATAAAGCTAAGTGGTGTCCCCCTGTATTGTCTCTTTCCCTCATGTGTGTTGTTAGTGCAGTGGTGGGATTAGTTTCCGCACCGACCAATTCCCTAATGAGGGTTTAGGGTCAGGGCGAGCAAGGGCGTTGAGGTACGTGTGCGGCGCCCGGTGCGGAATCGGCATAGGGAACATTAGGAGTGCAGGGACACTGGCTCAGGGGAGCTCAGGAGGTCTCCAATTCCCTTTTCCCTATTGCAGGACCCACCATTGTTAATGTTTCCCAGGTCCCCCTTATTATTTAAATTCGCCGTACTGGAGGCGGGGTTTCCAGAATTTATATTAACGTGTAATACCTAAATTCGCCAGGTGGAGGAGGTGTATCCATCTGCACGTTTTATTATTTAAATTCGCCCCACTGGAGGCGCTGTATCCAGGGTCATGTGTGTTATGGGTTCGCCTTGCGGTAACATCTGTTTCCAGACACACGTTGACCGTGACAATTTGGTCACGGCTCCTTTTGCATCAAGTAGTGATTCAATGCGGCATGGCATGGAGGCGATCAGCCAGTGGCACTTGCTGAGGTGTTATGGAAGACTAGGTTGCTTTGATAGCAGCCTTCAGCTCGTCAGCATTTTTGGGTCTGGTGTCTATCATTTTCCTCTTGACAATAACCCATAGAGAATCTATGGGGTTAAGGTCAGGTGAGTTTGCTGGCCAATCAAGCACTGTTGTTTTTAAAACAAGGAATTGGTACTTTGGCAGTGTGGACAGGTGCCAAGTCCTGCTGGAGAATGAAATTTCCATCTCCAAAAAGCTTGTGGGCAGAGGGAAGCATGAAGTGCTCTAAAATTCCTGGTGGACGGCTGCACTGACTTAGGTCTTGATAAAACACAGTGGACCTACACCAGCAGAAGACATGGCTCCCCAAATTATCACTGGTTGTGGTAACTTCACACTAGACCTCAAGCAGCTTAGATTGTGTGCCTCTCTACTCTTCCTCCAGACTCTGGGAACTTGATTTCCAAATGAAATGCAAAATGTACTTTCTTCTGAAAACAACACATTGGACCACTGAGCAACAGTTCAGTTCTTTTTCTCCGTGGCCCAGGGAAGATGTTTCTTGTGTCTATTGGTCATGAGCTGCTGGACACAAGGAATGCAAAACTTGTAGCCCATGTCCTGGAAACATCTGTGTGTGGTGGCTCTTGAATCAATGACCCCAGCAGCAGTCCACTCCTTTTGAATCTCCCCCAAATTTTTGAATGGCCTTTTCTTAACAGTTCTTTCATGGCTGCAGTTATCCACATTGCTTTTGCACCTTTTTCTACCACACTTTTTCCTCCCACTCAACTTTCCATTAATATGCTTGGATACAATGCTCTTTGATACAGCCAGCTTCTTTAGCAATGATTTTTTGTGGCTTTCCCTCCTTGTGGAGTGTGTCAATAACTGCCTTCTGGACATCTGTCAAGTCAGTAGTCTTCCCCATGATTATGGAGCCTACTGAAACAGTCTCAGTAACCTTTCTAAAGACTTAGGAAGCCTTTGCAGGTGTTTTTTGCTAATTATTCTAATTTACTTACGTAAAGTCTTTTGGGTTTTCATTGGCTGTAAGCCATAATCATCAACATTAACAGATATAAACACTTGAAATAGATCACTCTGTAATGACTGTATATAATATATGAGTTTAATTTTTTGTATTGAAGAACTAAAATAAATTAACTTTTTGATGATATTTTAATTTTGTGAGAAGCACCTGAATATCTGACTAAAAGTTACTCATTATACAGTATCTCTTGAATTTGGGACGAAGACTAGGAGGTCTACAAAAGTGAAAGCAGAATAATGCTGCAAAATAGGAGTTCTCATGGAGAAAAATTCAGTCAATACACGTAGAAGATAATCTTGTAGACTTTATGGGCTGTGTGAAAATGTGTTCTTGCAATAGGCACTAGCTAAGATACCAACAGATATGTAAGACTTCAGGCCTGTTGGGCAGTGTGAGATTTCATCCCCAGAAGAACTCATATTTGGTGAAAGTGAGCTATTTTAGACTTAAGTCCTGAAAGAGCTTGAAACTACCTGATAGTGGTAGGCTGGCTGTTTTGTGGTAGTGGCCAGATCCAGAACTGTGAAGTCAATGAACAGTGTAAGCTAAAGGGAAACATTTATCTTCAAAGCTTTCAGAATATGAGGACTACAAAATGAAGACCATCAAACAATTAGGATTAAAACTTTTTTCCCCATCTTTATTACAACAGCTTTAAAATCCAGGTATTATTCGATGAAAACTATGAAATCATCCAATGCATTTCGGACATGTCGTGTTATGAATAAGAACCAAATTATAACTGAAATTGATGTTTCAATAATTTTAATTCACATTTACCTGAATTTTACCATGAAAATCTTTGTTTTGTGGTTCTTACATATTAAACCAAGCAGGGATTATTCCTTCATTATGAGGATAAAAACAGCCTTACAAAGGTTAAGCTGGTTTACTCTGTTCTTAAAATATGAGACAAACTATTAAATGGTTTCTCTTCTATGTAATGTGAAAAGATCCAGTGTTGATTTACAAGTTGTAGTAAACATATCAAGTTTAACTCACCTGTATGAATATATCACTAAAGGCGTATTCTCAAGTTATTAAATTGCTTTAGTTAGAAAGCATTAAAATTAGCAAATTTACATTTACCATGATTTTTCTATCTGCTGTCATTCTCATTCAAAGATTTTTATCTTTCAGAGTGTAGAGCTCATTTCCATGGAGTTTGGCCACTAGTACCTGCACAGACCATTGCTAAGTGGCAGCAGATACAAACCAAGAGAGAGGTTAACTCTGAATATCCCAGCTTCCTCTGTCCAGTCCATTAATTTCTATATAGTGGCTACCTGATCACATCTATTTCTTTCTTTTCAACATCCGTTGAGTAGCTGTCATAAAATCTTGCAAAATCACCAGCCCCTTAGCTTCAGAGCAGGTTTCCTAATCACATCATGGCTTTCTCCTTTCCAGAGTCTAGAGCTGTGTGCTTTTTCAAATGCCCTGTTATATTTCTATGTAAATATACAGTTGTGTAGAAAAGTGTTTGCCCTTTCCTGATTTCCTATTCTTTTACATGTTTGTCACACTTAAGTATTTTAGAACAATATAAGGCAAAGATAGCACAAGTAAACACAAGCAGCATTTTTTAAATAAAGGCCTTTATTATAAGGAAAAAGAAATCCAAACTTACAAGTGTTAGGCATTGAGTTCCTGCCACTGCACAGGAGAATCTCAAGCCATGTCCTCTGCGGTCTCCCATTCTTCTTCAGCCGCAGAGGTTACTGCTCAGCAGAGACATCGCTCCCAGAGTCTTGCTCAGGCTAATGCTATGCATCTGGTTGCTCCTGCCACCCGAGGTTCAGCTATAGCATTCAGCATTAGTAAGCGGTGAGCAGACACTCCTGGGACTAAGTCCTGCTTTTTTCCATCTGAGCATGCCCGTGAGATGACCGCTCATTGGTGGTCAGAGGTCACATGCTCAGGTCCTCAAGCAGCTTGGATTGGGCCATCAGCAAGGTCCTGGAAGGCTGCAGTTATAAAAGGATAACACGACCGCACGGCCGTGTGTTGGCATAGACCATGTGGAGTGAGTGTTGCATGCACGTATGAATGTCTCTGGTGAATGACTCATTATGAAATCCCTACCCTTGGTATGCATGTGTTGTTCAGCCTTGCCAGTTAGTGCCTAGGCTGTTAGTGCAGGTAGGAGGCAGAGTCAGGGACTAGCTTCAGCGCCAAGTAGTGGCTTTGCATATATGCCACTGTGTACTTGATCTGCACTCCACAGTAGCCAGTGTCTATTAGTGGCATTCGCAAGTGCGGCACCATGCACTTAGTGGGTCTAGAGAGGCTCTTACCCCGCATCCTTGGGGCAGAGTCTTGTGACTGTACACTAGCGCTGACTCAGCTGTGCCCTGTGCCAGTCAACAGGGTATGACATCTGTGATCTGCGGTACCATGGCTCTGTGAAGCAACAGAGCCCGTTGTTACTACACACTGGGTGGCATTTAACCCATGTGTGTCCAGTACGATACTGCCAATTTGTGTCAGCCATTACCGAGCAGCAGTTAACAGCTCTGCACGGTAGACCCCAGGCTGCGAACGCACCTTATTATCATCTTATTATTTGGTGCGTTCCGCCAGACTGTAACATTATATTAGCACCGGTGTCTGGCTAGTAATGTCGGATGAACAGCAACTACAGCGGAACATCCAGCAGCTAGAGGGCAGGTTGTCAGCTCGAGCGTACAACCTCAGCTGTGGATGTGACTGCAGTAGCTGTTCAGGCAGCCAGTGAGGCTTCAGCCCGTATGTCCGTTGCCACCTGTTCCGACCTAATGCAGCCTCCTGCTGCCTGAGAGGTTTTCACATGACAGCAAGTCATGGAGGGGATTCAGGAACCAGTGTGTGATACACCTGGAGCTACCGGCTGCATGTTTCCCCTCAGAGCGAGCTAAAGTAGGGTTTATTATTTTTCTGCTGTTGGACAGGGTGCTGGAGTGGGCTTCGCCGCTGTGGGAGCGCGACGATCATGTGGTGTAGAGTGCTCCATGGTTTTTGAGCACTCTGAAACAGGTCTTTTTGGGACCTCAAGTCACCCATGATACAGCGCTCCAACTGCTGACATTGACACAGGGCTCGTCCATCGTCAGCCATTTTGCCGTTCACTTCCGGACTTTAGCTTCTTAGCTGGAGTGCTGGAGAGGCCAGATAAAGACCTCATCCCAGCATTTTGGAGGGGGCTGGCTGACCATGTGAAGCACGCCTTGGCCACTAGGGAGATTCCCGCCACACTGGAGGAGCTATTTGCGATATCAATGTGCATTGACCTTTGTTTTAACGAGTAAAGTTTGGAGCAAGCCCAGTGTAGGCAGAGGTTTTGGCAAGCTCCCACCTTTGCCAAACCTCTGGAATCTCCGGTCCAGGTGTCTGAGCCACATGTGGCCGTGCAGGTTTCTTGAGGGGATCTAAGTCCCTAGTCATTCAAATACCCATGGTCTGTCCTGTCTGCCAGCAGTTGGGACATTATGCCAGAAAATGTCCCCAGTGGTCAGGAAAACGACCGTGTCTTGGCGTCTAGTGACTATAGGAGGAGGTTCAATAGACACAGTGGCATTTTCATCCAAACTGTCCTTCAAGGGGACAATAACCATTGGCCCATCCACTCATACAGTCGAGCTTTGCGTGGATTCCGGGGCGGAGGGCAACTTCATGTCATCTGCCTTTGCCCCAATGGCACGCAATACCCCTAGTAATGCTCTCCAAGCCAGTGACCGTACAAGTGGTAAATGGGTCGACACTGCCCTCACAGATAACACATCAAACCATTCTATTTACCCTCTCTATGTTGCCATCCCATCAGGAGATAATCTCTATGCTTGTCATTCTGTAGGGAATTGATGAGGCTCTGTTAGGGATACCCTGGCTACGTTACCACTTTTCTGTGTTCAGGTTGCTACTACAGAGGTACCCGCACATCTTTCCTCTCTCCCCAAGTACTATTGGCCCTATGTGGATGTGTTCTTCAAGAAGGCTGCGGAGACTCTTCCGCCTCACAGCCCCTATGACTGTCCTATTGACCTCTTGCCTGGTGCAGTGCCTCCCTGGGGTCGAGTCTGTACACTATCTCTCCCGGAGACAGAGGCGATGACCCAGTACATCCAGGAGAATCTGGCAAGAGGATTTATTAGGAAATCAGTGTCACCTGGGTTCTTCTTCATGCAAAAGAAGAAGAGAGAACTAAGTCCACGCATAGATTACAGGGGTCTTAACGCCATAACGGTTAAGAATAAGTACCCCCTGCTGCTGATATTTGAGCTCTTCGATATGCTGCAGGGAGCAAGGGATTTTACTAAGTTTGATATGCGGGGTGCTTAAAACCTGATTCGCAGCCGTGAGGGGGACGAATGAAGACAGCATTTAACACCAGGGACAGGCACTATGAATATCTGGTGATGCCCTTCAGGCTCAGTAATGCCCCTGTCATCTTCCAAGACTTTGTGAATGATATTTTCTGGGATATGCTCACCACCTCGGTCATAGCGGTGCAGCGCTTTATGGGGTTCATTAACTATTATCGCCAATTCATTCCCCACTTCTCAACTTTGGTAGCTCCCTTGGTTGCCCTCACCAAGAAGGAAGCAAATCCCAAATTGTGGTCAGAGGAGGTCTCCAAGGCCTTCCTCTCTATCAAGTCACACTTCGCTAGCGCTCCCATTTTACATCATCCCGATGTTTATAAACCATTTATTATGGAGGTGGGTGTTTCTTCCATCGGTGCTGGAGTAGTCCTCTTCCAGAAGCATGCTCAAGGTCGGAAGCATCCTTGCTTCTTCTTCCCCAAGACCTTCTCATCGGCGGAGAAGAATTATTCCATCGGTGACAGGGAGTTGCTAGCCATGAAGTTGGCCTTTTCGGAGTGGAGAAACCTCCTGGAGGGGGCTCATTTTCCCTTCCAAGTTTACACCGACCACAAGAATTTGGTGTACTTACAAACCACCCAGAGGCTAAATTCTCACCAGGATAGATGGTCCCTGTTCTTCTCCTGGTTCCATTTAACCCTCCATTTTCTATCTGGGGAGAAGAGCATTTGTGCCAATGCTCTTTCTTGTTGCGTAGTGTCATCAGAGGAGGAGGCTCAGCTTATTGTCCTTTCTGAGAGCCTGAGAACTGTGGCCCTGGTCTCGCTAGAGTCTGTGCCCCCGGGCAAGACTTTTGTGCCACTTAATTTTCGACCGGAGGTTCTCTCTTGGGCACACTCATCCAGGATGGGTGAACATTTTGGGACCATGAGAACATCTGACCTCCTGGCGAGGACGTAATGGTGGCCGCATATGGCCCGTGACGTCGATGACTATATTCGGACGTGTGTCTCCTGCGCCAAGAGATAGTCTCGTCGGCAGCTGCCTGCTGAGCTATTTTACCCCCTGCCAGTGGCTGACAGGCCCTGGGAAGTGGCCAGGATGGACTTTGCGGTGCGTGTACCCAAGTCTCGTAGATGCACCGTTGTATGGGTAGTCACCGACCATTTATCCAAAATGGTGCACTTGGTGCTTCTTCCGCGGGTGCCTTCTACACAGGCCTTGGTGGCGTTGCTCATTAAGCACGTAACAACAAGGCCCTGTGTGAGAAATTGATTGCCCAGTAAACCTAATAACTGGTTGAGCCACCCTTAGCAGCAACAACTGTAGTCAAGCATTTGCGATAACTGGTAATGAGTCTTTTGCAATGCTCTGGAGGAAATTTGGCCTGCTCATCTTTGCAAAATTGTCATAATACAGCCACATTGGATGGTTTTCGAGCATAAACCACCTTTTTAAGGTCATGCCACAGCATCTCAATTGGATTATGATCAGGATTTTGACTATGTCCTTCCAAAGTCTTAATTTTCTTTTTCTTAAGTCATTTAGTGGTGGACTTGGTGTGTTTTGGATCACTGTCCTGCTGCACTACCCAAGTGCATTTCAGCTTGAGATCACTAACAGATGGCCAGACTCTGTCCTTCAGGACTTTTTGGTAAACAGCAGAATTCATGATTGTATTTACCACAGCAATTCTTCCAGGTCCCAAAGCAGGAAAACAGCCCAGAACATCACACTACCACCACCATATTTTACTGTTAGTTTGATATTCCTTTTCTGAAATGCTGTTTCTTCTATGCTAGATGTTATAGGACATAGACCTTCCAAAACGTTCAACTTTTATCTTGTAAGTCCACAGAGTATTCTCCCCAAAGTCTTGGGGATCACAAATATGTTTTCTGGCAAAACTGAGATGAGCCTTTGTTTTCTTAATGCTCAGCAGTGGTTTTCTTCTTGGAACTCTGCCATGCAGGCCATTTTTTCAAGAACACTGACCTTAACTGAGGAATGTGAGACATGCAGTTCTGTGGATGTTGCTGTGGGGCCTTTTGTGACCTCTTGGATAAGTAGTCACAGTCCCCTTGCAGTAATTTTGGTCAGCCAGACACTCCTGGGAAGGCTAAACTTTGTTCCATGTTTTTGCCATTTCCGGATAATGGTTGTGGTTCGCTGGAATCCAAAAGCTTTAGAAATGGATTTATAACCATAATTAACAAATTGGGGAGAACACCAAATGAGTCATCACTAGAAGGCTTTAAAACTTAACTTTTAATCTAAAACTAAAATGTGAAGAATAAGGGTATAAAGTTCAGTACCTAATCAGCCTAAGTTATTTTTATATTATGAAAGTGCTTACTGCTCTCTATTAGAATAGTGCAGACCTGGTTCTATATATTGTGAAGCAAACAGCAAATGCGACAAAATAACTGAAAACTTCAGTGTGCATAACTATTCAGTAAATTTGGTACTTTGTAGAGTATCCTTTTGTAACATTTACAGCTGAAAATTACTTTCGATAAGTCTCTAGGAGCTTTCCACACCTTGCCACTGGGAATTTATTCTCATTCTTCAAGGCAAACCTGCTTCAGCTCCTTCAATTTTGATTCTTTCCTCTGGTGAACAGCAATCTTTAATTCTGACCACAGATTGTCAATTGGATTAATGTCTTGGTTTTGACTAGCCCACTCCAAAACATTTACAAGTTTCCTCTTAAACCAATGAAGTGTTGCCTTAGCAGTATGCTTTGCCCAATTTTATTGTTGAAAGGTGAACCTCTGCCCCATTTCCAATAGCTGACAGACTGAAATAGGTTTTGCTAAAGAATATCCCTGAATTTCACACCATCCATCTTCCCCTTGACTTGGATCATTTTCCCTGTCCCTACTAGCGGAAAACATCCCCACCACATGATGCTGCCACCTCCATGTTTCACTCTGGTGATGGTGTTCTTGGGGTAAAGAGCTGTTTTAGTTTGGCTCCAGACAAAGCGTTTACCTTGACGGCCAAAAATGTTGGTCTCATCTGATCACAGCATCTTCTTCCATACATATGGGGAACCTCTCACATGTCTTTTGACAAACTCAATATGAGCCTTACATCTTTTGTATGTAAGTAAAGGCTTTTTTCTGCCCACTCTTCCTTAAAGGCCACCTCTATGAAGTGCATGGCTTTTTGTGGTCAGATAATCCAGTCTCTGCTTGGCAGTTCTGCAGCCCCTTCAGGGATAACGTTGGCCTCTGTGCTACCTATCTGATTAATGCTCTCCTTGCTCAGACAGAGAGTTATGTTGATAGGCTGTCTCTCTGTAGGTTTGTTGTGGTACCATGCTCTTTTCATTTGAAGCTAAATGTATAATGCATTTGATGGCCTTCTGAGGGATCATCAGAGATTGGGTAATTTTTTTATAACCCAGGCTGAACTTGGACTTCTCAACAACTTTGTTCTTAACTTGTTTTGTGATCTTCATGGTGTTGTTTGGTTAGTGGGGCCTCTTGATTACCGGTGCTGCAACCTCTGGGGCCTTTCAGAAAATGTATGTATTCACTGACAGACCATGGGACACTTAGATTGCACACAGGTGGACTTCCTTTCACAAAGCAAATGACTTATGAAGGTATTTACTGCAACAAAAGATTTTAGATGCTTTCATCATCACCATTTTTTTATTATTTGTTCCCATAAATTAAATTTATGCCTATATTTATTTCACTTCACTTCACCAACTTAGATTATTTATTGCTGATGCATTTCACACAATCAATTCAAATTACAAAATATTTAAACACAGGTTGTAATGTAACAAAATATGTAAAAAGCAAGGGGGTGAATACTTTTGCAAGCCACTTTAAGTGACTTCTCAAAGATCCACTGAGGCACTGCAGGATAGATGAAAGCTGAACCAACTAACTATACCTTGCATGCTTATGAATCCTTCCTAGCTACTTAGTACTCAAAAGATCAAATTCATTATGCCGTGCACTTAATTTATTTTCAGAATCACATTTGTCATGCTACATGCAACCTCGGCAACTTTGTCTTTAGCATATTAATCAACTCCTTGTTATCAAGGTGTATCAACTATTTTCAAATTTAACATGTGTTATCCCCCACATTGCTTATCTAAAGAATCATAGATACATATTATGCTAAGTAAAGAATAATCCATGTGTGAGGGATGAGGGAGACCCCATTTTGGATTATAGGTTCAGGACATCTCACTCCACTCCTGGAATGTGCCTCCCACCCTTGGCATTCCCCTAGATCAATGTTTTTCTTTAATTAAAACTCCTGGAACAAGCTCTTTGAAGCTCGGTGACTAGCAATCAGCACAAGGGTGTGATTTCTAGTGCAGGCATAGCCAAATTGGATTCATTTTGTCTAACTCATGCACTACAGATCACAGCAAGGCTCTGAGGTATTAAATCTAGGAAATGGCCTATAATAACAGAATGCAATATCTCTGAGACTAGCCAATCACATAATTGGAACTGGCATGCTTTCCCCCACACGCCCTTGCCCGGCAGCCACCTGTAGCACTGTGTTATGGAGTTATGAAACATAGCTGCCAGGGATTACATAGGTAGGTGTATTTAGTCTCCCTGCACAGATAAAATCCAGCAGAATCCAGTGGTTGCACCGTTGACATATTTGGAGCTATGGGTGGAAAGTTATAGGCCATCCATGGTTCTGCCTGGAAAATCATACTCTGAAATGGGAGAAGAGAGGCTGCACGGGCCCAGGGGTGGGCACAAAGTGTGGGAGGGAACAGCCTATGAGATAAGAGGCAGCTGCTCATTTTGAGCTTAGTTTTTCCACTGGCAGGAGGGTACGTTAGCTGACGCAGCCAGGAAATCCACGTAACTAAGATTTGGACCTGTGATCCATCAGCACCTCCATGTGGTTACATGCTACATAACACGGTAATTGCAACCTATCTATATGCTATCCTTGTACTACACTCCTGACTGTATACCTGTATATTGTTCTTGTAAATATATACTTGTATATTTCTAGTGCGCCTTTTTGGTGATTAAATATAAAATTAATTTTGGGCTGCTCTTTTATCTCAATACATGAATCCACACGTCCGCATGCTTGGTTTGTTATATTATACGGTACCCAGATTGGCTTCTGACCTGATATAAGCTTGTTGTTGGACAGACTTATGTCGATTGATGAACGGGTGGCAGCATATTGTACAGTTAGTGAGGAACTCTGGCAGTGACAGCCAGGAGGTTTTTATATATATATATATATATATATATATATACTAGCTGAAGAGCCCGGCGCTGCCTGGGCATAGTAACTAACTGTGGTTAGTTATAGCAAATTATAATTATCCTCCATCCCATAGTCCCATGCCAATATACCCATCATACATATCCATGTTCTCATAGGCCCGTGCCCATATACCCATCGTACATATCCTCCATCCCATAGTCGAGTGCCCATATACCCATCATACATATTCTCCATCCCATAGTCCCATGCCCATATACCCATCATACATATTCGCCATCCCATAGTCGAGTGCCCATATACCCATCACACATCTTTCATCTCATAGTCCCATGCCCATATACCCATCATACATATCCTCCATCCCATAGTCCCGTGCCCATATACCCATCATACATATCCTCCATCCCATAGTCCCGTGCCCATATACCCATCATACATATCCACCATCTTATAGTCCTGTGCCCATATACCCGTCATACATATCCTCCATCCCATAGTCCAGTGCCCATATACCCATCACACATCCTCCATCCCATAGTCCCGTTCCCATATACATATCCTCCATCCCATAGTCAAGTGCCCATATACCCATCATACATATTCTCCATTCCATAGTCCCATGCCCATATACCCATTATACATATTCGCCATCTCATAGTCGAGTGCCCATATACCCATCACACATCCTTCATCTCATAGTCCCATGCCCATATACCCATCATACATATCTTCCATCCCATAGTTCCGTGCCCATATACCCATCATACATATCCGCCATCTCATAGTCCCGTGCCCATATGCCCGTCATGCATATCCTCCATCCCATAGTCAAGTGCCCATATACCCATCACACATCCTCCATCCCATAGTCCCATGCCCATATACATATCCGCCATCCCATAGTCCCGTGCCCATATACCCATCATACATATCCTCCATTCCATAGTCCAGTGCCCATATACCCATCACACATCCTCCATCCCATCGTCAACCATTATGACATCATAATGAGCGGCGGCAGGGCTTGCAACCTATGATGACATCAGCGTCGCCATGGCAACCATTGTGACATCATAATGAGGGGCGGGGCTTGACGCGCACACACTTTTTCCCCCAGTATGTAGATAGGGGCAAAATTGTTTGGTGAATTGGAACGCGCGGGGTTAACATTTCTGGTGACTATTTGCCCTCGGTGCTGGTCCCTGACTGACCAGGGGAAAGGGGTGGTGCCAGAGAGCCAATCCCTGCTGGGTCCTTCTCTCCCCTCCCCAGATGTGAGCAAAGTGCGATCCATCACACCATGTTTAAGTGGGGGTAGCACTGTAACCTTGCAGCACTGGCATCCTGGGTTCAAAACCATCAAGGACAACATGTGCAAGGATTTTGTAAGGGTTTCCTTTGAATACTCTGGTTTCTTCCCACAGTTCAAAGCCATACTAATAGGAAATAAATATAGATTGTGAAACTCATTGGAGGCAATAATGGTGAGATGTTAGTAATGTACTGTGGAAGAGAATGTTTGTATATATGCAAGTAAAACAAATAAATAATTTTAGATATATTTGAGTAACTTATTACCTGAACTTGTTCTTCCCAGCTTAGAGACTCATCAACAGTAACATTAGGAAAGTCTGGCCAAACCTAAAAGCAAAATAAATATGATACATTGAAAATAATAATAATAATATGTTTTTTCTATATATTTTAACAAATGTATTTTAATAAGCATTCTATGTATTCCGTAATTATCAGAGGTATTCCTTCATTATTAGTTAACACTTATCCACAGTATAGTTAATGATTGTTAAACTGAGACTGCAGGTAGCCCCATTATCGAGACTCCTAATAATTACAAGTCGAGAAAACATAAGTCCACTCATCGACATGTCCATGGAAAGGATAATATTGTATGAAGTGATAGCTGGTTATAAGCAGCAAGTCTGTACAACACTATGGAAATTACAGAAATAGCCAATGTCTCTCTTATATGCTAAAAAATTATTTGAAGTAACAATTACTGGGAAATCCAGTCAAAAAAGACAATGCATGCACAATTAAACACTTTTTTCCTGCACGAAGTTATTATAGGTTCATGTTGCATATCATCTGTGTAAAGTACTGTGTCTGTACGTCTTAAAAAGTATAGATTTTTCCAATGCTAAGCTTCTAACGCTTATTGTACTTACAGTGGTTCACTTCTAGAGTAAACAGTAATGATTCATACTTACTTTTCCCCAAACTATATCATTAGAATTGGGCCATTTAATAAATACATCTTCTTGCACACCTCGGTCAAAGGCAGGATAAGGTTTGGTTTCATTTCCTGAAATAGCAGGATCCTAAATACATGAGAAAGTATTCCAGATTTGTGAATTCAGTTACGTGAACTGTATTGTAATAGTAATTAGATACTTCACTTCACATGGGCTATACAACTTACTCATCAATTCCATAATTGAACATTATGTGGTGTGTGGATTTGATAGGTATCGATATATTTCAAACTCAGAAATATACTGCATTTTTCAAACTATGAGACGCACTTTTTCCTCAAAAAATTTGGGAGGAAAATGGGGGGGTGCGTCTTATAGTCCAAACGCAGGTTTTCTGGGGAGTTGATGCAGTGGTGTAGCAGCGTCCCTTCCTTAGGGAACCAGCGGCGGCAGAAGTGTGTTGATGCTGAAGCTTGGTGTCGGCGGTGAGCAGTGCGGAGTGCATCATTGGTTTCCTTGCGGCCATCTTCCTGAAGCCATGGGCAGCTGAAGATGATGCATGCATGGATTGAGATCTCGGCTGAAAACTCTCGCGCTCCATTTTCCTGAGGCTGTGGGCTTCAGGAAAATTGCCGACAAAGGCACGCGCGTGCGCAGATTGCAATCTTGGCGGCCCTCATCTTTAGAATAATGGCTGCTATAGGCGCACGTGTGCAGATTGAGTTCTTGGTGGTAATTTTCCTGAAGCTGAAGGCTGCCGAGATCACAATCTGCACATGTGTGGCCTCAGCAAAATGGCTGCCGAGAAACCAATGATGCACTTAGGCTCTGCTCACCGTGGACACCGGGCCACAGCATCGCCACATTTCTGCCACCATTATCCTGAGGAAGGGACCTTGCTCCATGCAATGCACTATGCTCTGCCTTACCGCCGACACCAGACCCACAGCATTGCACCTCATGGATACCCCGAGACTGCAGCATTACCCCACTTCTGCCACTGCTGGCTTCCTGAGGAAGGGAACATGCCTCCAGTGACCCTGCTCTACCACCACCAGCCCTCAGGTAAGATACCTTAAATACGTACAATAAGACGGACCCCCATCTTATAAAAATCTTTTTTTTGCTATTTTCCACCCCAAAATTTGGGGTGCGTCTTATGGTCTGGTGGATCTTATAGTCTGAAAAATATGATAGCTGACAATGCTTTCTTAAATGAATTATTTGCAACATATCTGTTCTATAAATGATTATGACTCACCAAGAGTATAATAAATTTCATTCCTTCCCCTCTAATTTTGTCCACTAGATTTGGTAGGCCTTGGAAGCTTTCACCCAGCGTAAAGTCCATCTGTCTCTCCATGTAGTCAATGTCAGCATATTGAACATCCTGCATGATTGAATAATACTTTGAACCACATCCTCATTTCAAGTACAATATAATATCATCAAGCACTATTATATGAATTTGTCAGCTATCATATGAAAAGACATTTAAGTCAAGTACAGTCATATGTTAAAGTTTGGGCACCCCTATTAATGTTAACCTTTTTTCTTTATAATAATTTTGGTTTTTGCAACAGCTATTTCAGTTTCATATATCTAATAACTGATGGACTCAGTTATATTTCTGGATTCAAATGAGGTTTATTGTACTAACAGAAAATGTGCAATCTGCATTTAAACAAAATTTGACCGGTGCAAAAGTATGGGCACCTCAACATAAACGTGACACTAATATTTCGTAGATCCTCCTTTTGCAAAAATAACAGCCTCTAGTCGCTTCCTGTAGCTATTAATGAGTTCCTGGATCCTGGATGAAGGTATTTGTGACCATTCCTGTTTACAAAACAATTCCAGTTCAGTTAAGTTTGATGGTTGCCAAGCATGGACAGCCCGCTTCAAATCATCCCACAGATGTTCAATGATATTCAGGTCTGGGGACTGGGATGGCCATTCCAGAACATTGTAATTGTTCCTCTGCATGAATGCCTGAGTAGATTTGGAGCGGTGTTTTGTCTTGCTAAAATATCCATCCCCTGCGTAACTTCAACTTCGTCACTGATTCTTGCACATTATTGTCAAGAATCTGCTGATAATGAGTTGAATCCATGCGACCCTCAACTTTAACAAGATTCCCGGTGCCGGCATTGGCCACACAGCCCCAAAGCATGATGGAACCTCCACCAAATTTTACTGTGGGTAGCAAGTGTTTTCTTGGAATGCTGTGTTTTTTAGCCTCCATGCATAACGCCTTTTTGTATGACCAAACAACTCAATCTTTGTTTCATCAGTCCACAGGGTCTTCTTCCAAAATGTAACTGACTTGTCCAAATGTGCTTTTGCATACCTCAGGCGACTCTGTTTGTGGCGTGCTTGCAGAAACGGCTTCTTTCGCATCACTCTCCCATACAGCTTCTTCTTGTGCAAAGTGCGCTGTATTGTTGACTGATGCACAGTGACACCATCTGCAGCAAGATGATGCTGCAGGTCTTTGGAGGTGGTCTGTGGATTGTCCTTGACTGTTCTCACCATTCTTCTTCTCTGCCTTTCTGATATTTTTCTTGGCCTGCCACTTCTGGGCTTAACAAGAACTGTACCTGTGTTCTTCCATTTCCTTACTATGTTCCTCACAGTGGAAACTGACAGGTTAAATCTCTGAGACAACTTTTTGTATCCTTCCCCTGAAAAGCTATGTTGAATAATCTTTGTTTTCAGATCATTTGAGAGTTGTTTTGAGGAGCCCATGATGCCACTCTTCATAGGAGAATCAAATAGGAGAACTACTTGCAAGTGGCCACTTTAAATACCTTTTCTCATGATTTGATACACCTGGCTATGAAGGTCAAAGCTCAATGAGGTTACAAAACCAATTTAGTGCTTCAGGAAGTCAGTAAAAAGTAGTTAGGAGTGTTCAAATCAAGAAAATGATAAGGGTGCCCATACTTTTGAACCGGTCAAATTTTGTTTAAATGCAGATTGCACATTTTCTGTTAGTACAATAAGCCTCATTTGAATCCAGAAATATAACTGAGTCCATCAGTTATTAGATATATGAAACTGAAATAGCTGTTGCAAAAACCAAAATTGTTATAAAGAAAAAAGGTTAACATTAATAGGGGTGCCCAAACTTTAACATATGATTGTACATTATGTTATGATATTTAACAAGAGGATGGAGTACTAGTTACTCCAAGATTTTGGGTAATGTGGAAATTCAACAAATTTAGACCTTGATATTTAAATTAACATCATATGATCACAACCTAAAAGTTCTAATATGTTAGATGAATTTCATGACTCATGGAAACAGTAATACTATGTTAGAATAAAAAGGCAGACATACTCTATACTATCACAATAACTCTTAAATATCTAAAGAATGAATTATTCATATGCAACACAAGCAATTTTGATACTTATCTGTTAATGATCAGATATCTGCAGTTATACAGCTATGAACAACCTAAAAATCTTTTATTCCAAAGAAAGATTCAATGAACTAACATTATATTACATAAATTCCAGTCACTGTAGAAGTAATGGAGGATTATGACTTTATTGCTAGCTTTTGCTTTGGTATAAGATGCATTTGTTTGTATTGCTTTGCAGTTAAGACTTTTAAATATTTGTTCCAGTATGTTTCGAACATTTGATGAACTGTTGCAGCTGCCTGTTATTTTTAAGATAAAAACTATTTCTTCATTAGAGGATAAAGATGTATGAACTTATTGAATAGCTTCTAGCAAAAGGAAAATCAGCTGACAGTTCTCTTCTGTCCCACTCATAAACACGTTTGCTTGAATGCTAGCCGGCACCTTGGGGATGCATGTTATTACTAGAGTTGAGCGATACCGTCCGATACTTCAAAGTATCGTATCGGATGGTATCGGCCGATCTTTAAAAAAAGTATCGGTATCGCCGATTCCGATACCGGAAGTCCCATTCAAGTCTATGGGACTTCCGGTATCGGAATAAGAAAAACCCTTTCCTGCCCTTGTACAGCCTCTCTGGGGTCTGTACGGGCCTTTCGGGGGGCTGTGCCGGCCTGCCAGGGGGTCTGTGCAGGCTCTGGTGGTCTGTGCCGGCCTGCCGGGGGGCTGTGCCGGCCTGCCGGGGGGCTGTGCAGGCTCCGGTGGGCTGTGCCGGCCTGCCGGGGGGCTGTGCCGGCCTGCCAGGGGGTCTGTGCAGGCTCCGGTGGTCTGTCCCGGCCTGCCGGGGGGCTGTGCAGGCTCCGGGGGGCTGTGCCGGCCTGCCGGTGGTCTGTGCAGGCTCCGGGGGGCTGTGCAGGCATCGTCCGATGGGACTACAAGTCCCATCGGGCGATGCCTGCTACCATGACAGTGATTGACACATTAGCCAATGATGGGACAGTAGTAGTCCCATCATCCGGCTAATGTGTTAAATGTAAAAAAAAAAAAAAAAAAATTACATGCTACATACATACAACATGCATACTACATACATGCTACATTCATACTACATACATGCTACATTCATACTACATAAATACTACATGCAACATACATACTACATATATACTACATACATACTACATATATACTACATGCATGCTACATACATACTGCATGCTACATACATACTACATGCTACATACATACCACATATATACTACATACATACTACATACATACTACATGCATGCTACATACATAACACATATATACTACATGCATGCTACATACATACTACATGCTACATACATACCACATACATACTACATGCATGCTACATACATACTACATGCATGCTACATACATACTACATGCTACATACTACATATATACTACATGCATGCTACATACATACTAGATGCTACATACTACATATATACTACATGCATGCTACATACATACTACATGCTACATACTACATATATACTACATGCATGCTACATACATACTACATGCTACATACATACTACATGCTACATACATACTACATATATACTACATGCATGCTACATACATACTGCATGCTACATACATACTACATACATACTACATGCTACATACATACCACATATATACTACATACATACTACATACAATACATTCATACAATACATACATAGACATACAGTACATATAACATAGAGTAACATACTTACCAATACTTGTCACATTGTTCCCCGAAGCCATTGTCTTTTCCGGAATAAATATTAACATAACAAATCACAAAAATACTCACCCACGATCCGAAGCAGTCCACGAGTGTGTCCCATGACGATCTTGGGTAGAGAACTGCAGCATCAGCTGATGCTGCCGTTCTCTACGGGCTGCAGGAATCCAATGACGGAAGGTAGGTATCCTTCCGCACTGTATTCCTCCGCCACTTAAAAAAAAAAAAGTCCCTAGTCTCACTTTATGCCATTGCTGTGTGGGAATTTCCCACGCAGCAATGGCATAAAGTGAGACTAGGGACTTTTTTTTTTTTAAGTGGCGGAGGAATACAGTGCGGAAAGATACCTACCTTCCGTCATTGGATTCCTGCAGCCCGTAGAGAACGGCAGCATCATCTGATGCTGCAGTTCTCTACCCAAGATCGTCGTGGGACACACTCGTGGACTGCTTCGGATCGTGGGTGAGTATTTTTGTGGTTTGTTATGTTAATATTTATTCCGGAAAAGACAATGGCTTCGGGGAACAATGTGACAAGTATTGGTAAGTATGTTACTCTATGTTATATGTACTGTATGTCTATGTATGTATTGTATGAATGTATTGTATGTATGTAGTATATATGTGGTATGTATGTAGCATGTAGTATGTATGTAGTATGTATGTAGCATGCAGTATGCATGTAGCATGCATGTAGTATATATGTAGTATGTATGTAGCATGCATGTAGTATATATGTAGTATGTATGTAGTATGTATGTGGTATGTATGTAGCATGTAGTATGTATGTAGCATGCATGTAGTATATATGTAGTATGTATGCAGCATGTAGTATGTATGTAGTATGTATGTGGTATGTATGTAGCATGTAGTATGTATGTAGCATGCATGTAGTATGTATGTAGCATGCATGTAGTATGTATGTAGTATGTATGTAGTATGTATGTAGTATGTAGCATGTATGTAGCATGCAGTATGTATGTAGCATGCATGTAGTATGTATGTAGTATGTATGTAGTATGTATGTGGTATGTATGTAGCATGTAGTATGTATGTAGCATACATGTAGCATGCATGTAGTATGTATGTAGCATGCATGTAGTATGTATGTAGCATGCATGTAGTATGTATGTAGCATGCATGGAGTATGTATGTAGCATGCATGTAGTATGTATGTAGCATGTATGTAGTATGTATGTAGCATGTAGTATGTATGTAGCATGCATGTAGTATGTATGTAGCATGCATGTAGTATGTATGTAGTATGTATGTAGTATGTATGTAGTATGTAGCATGTATGTAGCATGCAGTATGTATGTAGCATGCATGTAGTATGTATGTAGTATGTATGTAGTATGTATGTGGTATGTATGTAGCATGTAGTATGTATGTAGCATACATGTAGCATGCATGTAGTATGTATGTAGCATGCATGTAGTATGTATGTAGCATGCATGTAGTATGTATGTAGCATGCATGGAGTATGTATGTAGCATGCATGTAGTATGTATGTAGCATGTATGTAGTATGTATGTAGTATATATGTAGTATGTATGTAGCATGTAGTATGTATGTAGCATGCATGTAGTATGTATGTAGTATTTTTTTTTTTTAACATTTAACACATTAGCCGGATGATGGGACTACTACTGTCCCATCATTGGCTAATGTGTCAATCACTGTCATGGTAGCAGGCATCGCCCGATGGGACTTGTAGTCCCATCGGACGATGCTTGCACAGACCCCCGGACATCAGCACAGCCCCCCGGCAGGCCGGCACAGCCCCCCGGCAGGCCGGTACAGACCCCCACAGGGTGCACAGACCACCGGCAGGCCGGCACAGCCCCCCGGCAGGCCGGTACAGACCCCCACAGGGTGCACAGACCACCGGCAGGCCGGCACAGCCCCCCGGCAGGCCGGTACAGACCCCCACAGGGTGCACAGACCACCGGCAGGCCGGCACAGCCCCCCGGCAGGCCGGTACAGACCCCGGGCAGTCCACACAGCCCCCCGGCAGGCCGGCACAGCCCCCCGGCAGGCCGGCAGAGACCCCCGGAAGGCCCGAAATGACGGCGCATCATGATGCGCACACACCGCGCATCATGATGACGTCAGTCTGTCAATCAACTTTGAACTTCCGATTCCGATGCCGAATTCCGATATTGAAAAAATATCGGAAGTCGGTATCGGAATTCCGATACAGCAAGTATCGGCCGATACCCGATACTTGCGGTATCGGAATGCTCAACACTAGTTATTACATCACAATTTGTTAACAATGGCACAGCCAGGGCGCTGTGACTTCAGAGTCTTAAGGGGTTTTACACATAGCAATATCGCTAGCAATATAGCTAAAATGTCACTGATTTTGGGACATTATAGCGATATTGCTAGCGATATCGCTATGTGTGATACTTACCTCCGACCGGCTCCACCGCTGTCTGTCGCTCATCGCGCGAGATCGGGCGGCTCCATTTCTCGTCGTCTGCTTCCTGCTGGGCTTCCTGCTGTGTGAGACGAGCGACGCTGGACGCGGGCGGGAGGACGTCTGGATCGTTGTGTGTGAAAGGTGAGTATCGTCCACTGCGTCGCTGCTGCATCGCTGTGAGATCTTCCTGTGTGGAAGCTCACTAGCGATCATTTAGCGATGCACCAGCGATCCTGACCGGGTTATATCGCTTGTCGGATCGATGGTGCATCACTAAATGTAAAAGGGCCTTTAGTCAGGTGTCCTGGCATACATTTAAGCAGGCCATAGAAAACACATGTAGCAGGGGAGACGAAATCTAGAGATGGAGATGACCATAAGCATTCCTATTATTTTTTTTTTAAATTCTAAGTTTATTATACTCTTAGGTCTACATAAACCCCAAAGCATAATATGAAACATTTCATTTACATTGAATAACTTTGACGCAAATTTAATTTTCTTGTTAAATTTGGTGATTTGCAAAGCTAAAAATAGAACAAAATAAAGAATAGTAGTAAAAAAAATGGCTAATTCTAAGGTTAGTAGTTTCCTGGGTAATTGTTTTGATTGTATTCATGACTTTTGCTTCTATTAATAGTATCATCTTTATACACACATTTAGTTGTGATACCTCTCTGTAAGGGAAGAGCAACCCGTAAAAGTACGGCTTTGGCAGATTCAACCGAAATTGAGCAAAAAGTTTTGCTTGGGTCAAAAAAAATTGCTGTAAAATGGTCATAGTAAGGGCTAGGGGGCTGCAAAAGGAAGTAAAATAGGGGTGAGTCCAGGACAATCGTCTCAATGTTATAAATTTCTGTGAAGCACCTTGGGGTTCAAGATGCTCAACACATATGTACAGTAGATAAGTTCCCTGTAGGGTCTAGTTTCTAAAATGGTTTCAAATGTGTTGGGTTTCCACTGTTTAGGCTCATCAGGGGCTATCCAAGTGCAAAATGGTGTCCACTTTTCAAGCAAATTTTGAGTTCAAAAAGTCAAATGGTGCTCCTTCCCTTCCAAGCCCTGGTATGTGCTCAAACAGCAGCCTTCCCCCACATATGGGGTATCAGCATACTCAGGAAAAATTGCACAACAAATTGTATCATATAATTTCTCTTTTTATCTTTGTGAAAATGCAAAATCAGAGGCTAAAAATCATTTTTATCATATAAATGTCATTTTTTTTACTTTCACATCTCAGTTGAATATTCTTCTGTGAAGCACCTGGGGTTTCAAGGTGCTCACCACATACTAGATAAGTTCCCTGAGTGGGCTAGTCTCCAAAATGGTGTCACTTGTGGGGACTTTCCACTGCACATGAGGGGCTTTCCAAATGCGACATGGTGTCTAATTATTCCGGCAAATTTTGCATTCAAAAAGTCAAATTGCGCTCCATCCTTTTCAAGCTGTTCTTTGCACTAAAACATTAGTTTTCCCCCACATATGAGGAATCGACATACTCAGGAGAAATTGCACAACTAATTTTTTTTCTGCTAACTTTGAAAACATTTTTAAAAAATAGGTCTAATCTAAAATTGTTGTGCAAAAAGTTAAATGTTCATTTTTTCTTTCCAAAAATGCCTGTAATTTTTAGTACTTTGAGGGGTGCAGTTTTTGAATATTTTCTGTTATATATGCCCCTCAATGTCACTTCAAATGTGGCCCCTAAAAAATCATTTTGTAAATTTTGCTGGACAAAAAAAGTGTCAAAAATTGTTCTGATGTAAAGTAGACATGTGCTAAATGTTATTTATTAACTATTTTGTGTGATATAATGCTCTGATTTAAGGACAGAAAAATAAAAATATTGAAATATTGAAATTAGCAAAATATTCAAAATTTTCACCAAATTTTCAATTTCGTTCACCTCCCTACAAGTCAATGACCCTAAACACACAGCTAAAATAACAAAGGAGTGGGTTCAGAAGAACTCTGTTACCATTCTTGAATGGGCCAGCCAGAGCCCTGATCTAAACCCAATTGAGCATCTCTGAAGAGACCTGAAAATAGCTTTCCACCAATGTCCCGAATCCAACCTGATGGAACTGTAGAGGATCTGCAAGGAAGAATGGCAGAGGATCCCAAAATCCAGATGTGAAAAACTAGTTGCATCATTCCAAGAAGACTCATGGCTTTACTAGCTCAAAAGGGTGCTGCTACTACCTAATGAGCAAAGGGTCTGAATACTTATGACCTTGTGATCTTTCAGTTTTTTAATAAATTTGCAAAAATTTCTACATTTTCCTTTTCTTCAGTCAAGATGGGGTGCAGAGTGTACATTAATGAGAAGAAAATGAACTTTTTTGAATTTACCAAATGGCTTCAATGAAACAAAGAATGAAAAATTTAAAGAGGTTCAGATACTTTCTGCACCCACTGTGTGGTATATAATAAAGTAATATTTTTTATCATATTGCCGAGGACTAATTTTTATGATTTGTTGATAGCTAAAGGTTAATATCACTCATATCACTATTTATTTGTCTTTTAGTTTAACAGTACAGTAACTATTAATTTAACCTAGATATAGAGAGCGCAGAATAGCCACATCTAAAAAGTTTATTGCATTGCAAATTTGAAACTTTTGCAAGTCATTGATTTAAGTGCAATATTTTTTCTTTTAGCTATGTAAGATGAGTTTACGATGTAAAACATAACCCATTAGGCTATGTTCAATCTCAGAAAAGTGGATGGGATTTATAGAGATCTCATGCCCACTGCTTTTTTTACTCAATGTAAACTGACCTACAGTGCATGTGTTTCTAATCCACACCAAATTAATTTCTCTTGAGGGTAAGTTGATTTTTATATATAGATTTTCCCATAGACTGGCATGAAATGTGAAAAATATGGAGATAAAAAAAATGCACATGTGTGCTTAGTGTGTTTCCACCATGGAAATGTATCAAAAATGCAGGTCATCTGCATATGACAATATCAATAAGGTTTTGTCATAATCATATACCAGGAAATATCCAAAACAGAGTAGATTTATTGAAAGCATGACATACCAACAAGACGCCAAAAAATGCAGTGTCCAAAATGCAATAAAATGAACTCAAATACGCAATGAAAAAGCAAAGTAACCTAACTAATTTAACAGGTGCAGAAATGGTGCAGAAAATCTGCAGCATTAAAAACTCACCAAAAGCTCATCATTGGAACTTAGCCTTAGATTTCCTGTCGAAGGTCTCTTACCAGATAACCAATCTCTTGCTGTACATTGACTATAAGATTGCTGTTTCCAACAAATGGCACTAAAAACCCTGTTCTCTTCCTTTGTGAAGACACTACTAGCATATTTCATTATGTAACTTACGTAGGGAATCTGAGCACGCTTCATATTATCATACAGGTCAGAAATTTCAGAGTCATTTTCATATCCATATCGACATAATTGAAATCCAAGCGACCAGTAGGCTGGCATCACAGGGCGTCCAATGAGCTTAAAAAAATATACACAAATATATATAAATGCAGACTTGATAAAAATGAACTAAACCTACCAGTCACAGCAAACTGTATCTTACTTGTGTGTATTGCTTCACAACCGTTTCTGGCTCGGGTCCCAATACTACATAAAAATCCAGAATTCCTCCTATTGTGCGGAACGTTAATGCTGGGGTTTCTTGTAAAGAAATATCTGAAATCAAAATATTACAAATCCACAATGAAAACTATTGTGAAGCTACTAGAAAGCACGTAAAATAAAAAGTGCATCCTGTAATGAATTAATAAAAATGTATCCTCATTTTTCTAAGTATATATTGTAATATTTTCTTCTGATCTATTTTGCTCTTGGATTGCAGATTTCTTATATTCTATATTTTGAACATAATTATTGGATACAGCCATCTTGCCTGAGCTGCTACTCGGCTTCGCTAACATCATTCAGAGACATGATTTACAGCAGCTATAAATGAATGCTGTAATCATTATCGACTTTGAGATAATTTTTGGTTCATGCTGTGTGACTTGAGCAGAAGTCGTTGTACAGGTTGGGGAGAGGTGAGCTGTGGCCATCGCCTACTGTCATGGTGGTTTCTGTGTTATCGACATTGGTCATTAAGCATAATGAGATGTAAGAGGATTCAGAAATATTGCAAAAAATGACAAACAATATCACGGCTAAATCAGTACAAAATACACCACGTAAAACTGAATGTGCGTAGTACATTCATGTATGTCAAAAAAATGAAACAAAATAAGAAGCTAAATTAGATGGACCATGTATTCTTTTTTGTCCACTGTTAGCTTTCAATTTTTGAGGATGCTTGTACATTTGCATTGATGACACATAGATTAGATTGGTCACGCTGCCACAATGTCAAAAAGTACTGTGCATATCGTAATATGTGAAATGCAGAATATGCTGATAATTTATGTATTCTACATGATATTACAACTACACTGTCAGTCTTATATTTTATTCACACAATTTTGCAGCAATTTGGGAACAGAGCACAATAGGTTGAGTAGGGAAAACAAACATGCTTTTGTATGGATAAGACATCCATGAAACACAGATTCCGTAAATGAAGAAGAGAATGAATTACACTACGTAGATGCAAAAAAAGAGAAGATTTCTTAGGCAACACAGAGAAAGAATTAAAACTAATATTAATGCTCCTTAGAAACATAATACTAATTATCACATACATACATTATAACAAAAAAGAAAAAAAAAACAGTTTACCCATAGCATTGCTGTTGAGCAAAAGGACTCCATGAGCATTTCCATCATTATCCAATCCCATATAAAATGGATGAACTCCATATGAGTTAGCAAGGTACTAAAACAATAGAACAAGTCGTGTATTATTGAACTACTCTTGGAAATCATAATATAGTAGATTTTAGTGTGCCATGTAGCCAGACAACAACCAAAATTTTTGAAACTATAGCATACTTAAAGAGTAACTAATGTAAACTTTCAATTTTTATAGTCTTTTCTGACATAGAAAGCTCTGAAACTTTACACTTTATTAGAAAATTTGTATTAATTCCTGTAAAAAAAATTGCATGCAAGGGCTCAATCAGATGACCATGCAAATAGATCTGAGACGCATGAACTGGCCTCATCTACAGTACATGACCCAGTCATCTGGGACTCCTACCAGGAGCTCGGATGCATGCTCAGATGATTTTGAGGTCAATGCCATTGTCGAGTCCAAGGTGGTATGTGGCAAAAATTCTTTTTGGTGGACTGGAAGGGTCATGGGCCAGAAGATAGGATCTGGGAGCCATTTGAGCACAGTCGTGCCCCCCAGCTTATTGCGGCTTTTGAGCATAACGAGCCTAGCGGGGGGTAATGTTAGGTGCCGGGATTCTCCTGCTGCATAGGGTAGAACCCAAGCCTTGTCCGCCTCTGCGGTCTCCCATTCTGCTCCAGCCACAGTAAAGGCTGCTCAGCAAAGACATCAGTCTCAGCATCTTGATCAGATCTGTGCGGTTCACTTGGTTACTGCTGGCCTTCCAGCCAAAGCCAACAATAAGCAGCGGCTAGCATATGCTCCAGAGGTTAAGTCAAGAAATAACTCTACTGGGCATGCTTGCGAGGTGGCGACCTCTCATTGGTGGTCTGTTGTTAGCTGTTCAGGTAATGTGGCAGTTCCAGATTGGTCCACGAGAAAGGTCCTGTCTGACTGGACTTAAGTGGAGCATATAAAAGGGCCTTTGGGGCACAGATCAGCGCGCTAAGATCCTTTATGCTATATGTGTGTCAGTGGATACGTTACCACTCTGTGTGCACTTGTGCCACTTATAGCACGGCGATTGTGTGTCTAGGCATGCAGTGTAGGGTGGGGACTCCTGATTGGCTTAGCATCTGACCACGGGCATCCTAAGTTGCATGTGCCATTAGAACAGCCAAGTGTAAGAGAGAGCACAACCAACAGCCTAGATTTCCCTGAGGGGTAGCTATAGGGACCCCAATTATTTTTTTAATTTGCTGTACTCATGTGACGTATAACAGGGTATAGCTCCAAGTGCTCCTGTACCGCTCTGTGGAGCAACCGAGCAGGTACTTTGCACTCAGTCCGCACAGAGTGACCTTTAATTCTGTGTGTCTATGGTGCTTGCATGCAGCACCGCTCCGCCATTGTTCATTAGCTGTGGTTTCTCCATCACCACTTTCTCACAATTTATGTATAGTGCGATCCGCAAACCTTAACACAGTCTTACATAGTCGCCTTTATAAAAAACTTCTGTCCACAGACTCAATCAGTCAGACTCTAACATCTACAACATGGGCAAGACCAAAGAGCTTTATAAGGATGTCAGGGACAACATCATAGACCTACACAGAGCTGAAATGTACTACAAAACCATAAGTAAGATGCTGGGTGAGAAGGAGACAACTCTTGGTGCAATAGTAAGAAAACGTAAGAAATACAAAATGACTGTCAATCGACATCGATCTGGGGCACCATGCAAAATCTCACCTCATGGGGTATCATTGATCATGAGGAAGTGAGAGATCAGCCTAAAACTACAAGAGGGGAACTTGCTAATGATGTCAAGGCAATTGGGACCATAGTCACCAAGAATACCATTGTTAACACATTACGCAGTAAAGGTTTTAAATCCTGCAGTGCCTGCAATGTCCCCCTGCTCAAGAAGGCACATGTTGCCATTTTACTTGGGTCCGCTGCACCCTGTTAGTGCATTTGTATTGAGGCCTGTCTATACAAGTAAGCATCTCTGCCTGTTTTGGTTTTTTCTCAAATATTGGAGGATTCTTTCCTCTTTGTGTGATTTTCATGTTAGAGTAGGACTGTCAAGTGTAAGGAACTTTGACGATGATTTGCCAGCTTACGTATTATGGCCATAATATTAACCAAAACCTTACATATGTTGATATGGTTTTGTGCACTTTTTATCTTTTCAGGGTGCAGTTGGGCCCAAATGGTTCTGTAAACTGTGGCCTCTGTTCACACGGGATGCATTATAGTTAGCACTGGGCAGCCCCCCTATATGGTGTTACTAAGAGGCTGTGAACCATATGCTCTGCATTCCCTGTGTGAACATTGCCACATACGGATTATTTTTTTGCACTGGTGTGCCACACGGCCAATCCCTGATTGTAGGCTGGCTGTTTCATTAGGTATTATTGCACCTTTGCAGTTGCCATTTTACTGGCATGTCCCCCTGCTCAAGAAGGCACATGTGCAGGCCCATCTGAAGTTTGCCAATGAACATCTGGATGATTCTCTGAGTGATTGGGAGAAGGTGATGTGGTCAGATGAGACAAAAATTAATCTTTTTGGCATTAACTCAACTGGATGTGTTTGGTGGAAGAGAAATGCTGCCTATGACCCAAAGAACACCATCAACACTGTTAAGTACATAGGTGGAAACATTATGTTTTAGGGGTGTTTATCTGCTAAGGGCACATGACTACTTTACAGCATCAATGGGAGAATGGATGAAGCCAATTACCGTAAAATCCTGAGTGACAACCTCCTTTCTTCCACCAGGACATTAAAAATAGGTTGTGGCTCGGTCATCCAACAAGACAATGACCCAAAACATACAGCCATGGAAGCAAAGGAGTGGCTCAAAAAGAAGCACATTAAGGTCATGGAGGGACGTAGCCAGTCTCCATACCTTAAACCCATAGAAAACTTAGGGAGGGAGTTTACACTCTGAGTTGCCAAGTGACAGCCTCAAAATCCTAATGATTTAGAGATGACCTGCAAAGAGGAGTGGACCAAAATTCCTCCTGACGTGTGCACAAACCTCATCATCAACTACAAAAAATGTCTGACTGAGATGCTTGACAGCAAGAGTTTTGCCACCAAATATTAAGTCTTGTTTGTCAGAGGGATCAAATACTTATTTCTCCCAGCAAAATGCTAATAAATTTATATAATTTATACAATGTGATTTTCTGGATTTCACTTTTGATGTTCTATCTTTCAGTGTTCAAATTAACCTACCCTTAAAATTATACTGTTCATGTCTTTGTCAGCGGGCAAACTTACAAAATCTGCAAGACTTCAAATACTTATTTCCCCCCGCTGTGTGTGTGTGTGTATATAAATGTCTGGGATAGGCATCTGCACCGTCGCAGCTACAGTCACAAAATTTGGCACAGTCACATGTCTGGACCCCGAGAGCGTCCTAAGCTATGTTGTGAGGCAAAATTTTAACCCCGCGCGTTCCAATTCACCAAACAATGTTGCCGCTATCTACATACTGGGGGAAAAAAGTGTGTGCGTATCAAGCCCCGCCCCTCATTATGATGTCACAACGGTTGCCATGGCGACGCTGATGTCATCATAGGTTGCAAGCCCCGCCGCCGCTCATTATGATGTCATAATGGTTGACTATGGGATGGAGGATGTGTGATGGGTATATGGGCACTGGACTATGGGATGGAGGATATGTATGACGGGTATATGGGCACGGGACTATGGGATGGCGGATATGTATTTGGGCACGAGACTATGGGATGGACGATGTGTGATGGGTATATGGGCATTGGACTATGGGATGGAGGATATGTATGATGGGTATATGGGCACGGGACTATGAGATGGAAGATATGTATGATGGGCATATGGGCACGGGACTATGGGATGGAGGATATGTATGATGGGTATATGGGCATGGGACTATGAGATGAAGGATGTGTGATGGGTATATGGGCACTCGACTATGGGATGGCGAATAAGTATGATGGGTATATGGGCATGGGACTATGGGATGGCGAATATGTATGATGGGTATATGGGCATGGGACTATGGGATGGAGAATATGTATGATGGGTATATGGGCATGGGACTATGGGATGGAGGGTGTGTGATGGGTATATGGGCACTGGACTATGGGATTTAGGATATGTATGATGGGTATATGGGCACGGGCCTATGGGATGGTGGATATGTATGATGGGTATATGGGCACTCGACTATGGGATGGTGAATATGTATGATGGGTGTATGGGCATGGGACTATGGGATGGAGGATGTGTGATGGGTATATGGGCTTGGGACTATGGAATGGAGGATGTGTGATGGGTATATGGGCACGGGACTATGGGATGGAGGATAATTATAATTTGCTAAAACTAACCACAGTTAGTTACTATGCCCGGGCAGCGCCTGGCTCTTCAGCTAGTATATATATATATTTAAAAATCTCGGCTGGAAGTCTGTTGCAATGTTTGCTGTACTGAGGGAAGTCTATTGGGGAGGGAGAAAGAGAGAAATAGAGAGAGAAAATTTTCCAGAATAAAAGTACAGGTCCCCATTGTTTACAATGAGGTTTTGGCTCTGGTTGAAGTTCAGGTACAGTCCTGGTACCCAAATCAAACTTTGGAATAAAGTTCGGGTCTGGTTTCAGAACCCAAACTTTCACGGGTCCGCACATCCGTACACATGAACGTTGTTACAGACAGACCAATGGTCTGCATGTAAAGAATCACATCATCTAATACTTTGGTCCATAATACAGCTTCGACCCATTATAAGTCAGTAGGAAAAGAGTAGGTGCACAAAACAGACCACATATGAGTTTTCATCCATTTCATATGATTTTTACATGGATACATTATGGTAATTAAAATAGAAAATTGCATTTGACCTTTATTTTTTATTAAATTGTTCATGTAAAACCTGTATGTCACATACATGTAAAAAACGAACAGACAGATGGCACAGGGATACAAAAGACAAGCATATCTATATAATACAGATATGAAAAATGGATCACAATACGGATGCAAAAACATCATTTTTGTTCTGGATGAAAAACTGACGATTTTGCACACGTTTGTTTAGACATATGTATGAGACTTCTACATGCTGTTACTATACAAAACTGATAGCATACAGACAGTTCAGTACTACTGTTTTTTGTCGGTTACATATCTCACACTGGTGACACCTCCATTTCTTAAAAATAAGCTCTAGAGGTAGAGTCTCATGCAGATCAGTGTCCGGCCCACAGCCCTGAACAGGTCATTTGCATATGAAAATTCAAGGAAAATGTGGATTTATTCCAAATAAGACATCAGATCATATATACCAAGGCATCATTTTATTCAGCTTTCCATGACTTACCATACATGCTCAATAAACAGCTTAGGAAGGTTGGTCCTACTGACAGATTCAATCCAACCCCTTCACCTCCAAGCAATTTTCAGTTTTTAGTTTAATTTATTTTATATTTTGATAGATCGGACATTCCTGAATGCAGCAATAACAAATATGTGTAAATTTAGTATTATTAGTGTTTTATTTTTAATGTGGCAAAAGGGAGCTGATTTGAACTTTCGTGATTTTTTAAATTTTTTTAAATATTCTTTAAAGGTTTTTTTTACGGTTTTTAATAGTCCCCTTAGGAAACTTAAAGCTGCAAGCTTCTTATTGCCTGTGCTATACATAGCGGTGCTCCAGCAAGACAGGGGAGCTGATGGACGGGACTTGTGAGGCTTCTAGAGCCGGTGCATGTAAATGATGCTGACAGTGATTAATAATGATATTTAACTGGTTAACAGCCACGGCTGTTAGAGGCACTTAGTGGTTGATTAAATAAGCCTTCAAGTGCAGGAAAATATGTTGGCTCAGCACCAGAGCCTGCATCAAAGGCAAGGACATGGCTGATGACTTAAATATACTGTATGTAATCGGTCGTGAACTTGTTAATACATTTGCGTCACTAGCAGAGCTGGCAAATACTTTGCTCACAGAGTTCTCACACTGAAGTGGCTCTTTCTGAAACATTTTTCCATAGGCACAACTCACCCAGAGTACGTTTATGTGTTTCATTTGCCCCAACACACTTTCAACTCCTGGCTGCAAATCTACCTTTTTTTCTACAGGCTAGTGGGTTTTCCATGCCTTGGACAGTCTGCAAAGGCAATAACCCTTCATAAAGCCTGGAGTGGCACATCGATACATAGTTTTGACTGACCCAACATTACTCTGCCACAGGCAGAAACTCCCTCTTCCTCACATACCCCCTGAAAATGCCCCTAAGTGGCAAGAAGCAGTGGCATATGTATTCTGTGATGCCCTGTATGCATCCAAATACTGATATATATACTATACCTATCCAACTTTATCAAGTGCACCATATGACAAAGTAGTTGCATATAATTTTTTCTTTAGAATTTATTGCAAATGTCTGACTGGTCTGCATTGGGAACAATGTTGCCCACTAAACTGAGAGTTTCTATTTGGTGTTTCCTTTTGAATGCTAACAAGGTTGATATTTTGAGAGCAATCTAGAATGATAGAAAATTAACTTATAAAGGTCATAGCTCAAGCCAGGTCTAACTAGATAATCTTTATAACCACATGCAGCTCACAAACTATATTTTCTCATCTTCTCAAATGACTAAGGGGCTTTAATCATTACTCATGGAGCATTAACTTACACCTCTGACCATTATGTTTAATATTTTGGCTTTTCAACATCTTATGTGTTTTTGGCCTTATGCAACAGATCATCAATTTTGGACTTGTATCTCAAATGAATCTTTTAAAAATAAAGTTGATAGTGTTTAGTTTATCAATAACAGTTCTAAATGTTTGCAAAGGATAAAAGTTGTGAAAAACAGCTACTTACTGCGGGAGGCTGATCTTTAGAAAACAGACCTATTGTTTTTCTGTTCATTTCATGACGGTATTGTGGATGCTCAGTTTCTCCTAAACCAAAAACATAATCTGATGGAAGTCTTGTTGAAATCTGAAGAAACATATCTTCAAATGTCATTCCTGGCAGCTTAGAGTCCCAACTGAAAAAATAAATACAGTGACGATGATACATAGCTACATAGGTTGAAAAAAGATCTAGGTCCATCAAGTTCAACCTTTCTCCACCAATTATGCATTTTGTCTCTAAATTATCTATAACACACAATAATACATGTAAGTTTATAACAAAAATGCAATGGTCAACTGATTTAAACATCTAACAAAAATACCAAAAACTCAGAGGACAAGAAGGGAACAAATGAAAAAAAATTCCCAACAATAGCAGAAGTAAAGCTGTTTACAGTTCAGTGTACCCAAGCAAGATAGATATAATATGATATCTTTGTAAAAATGGAATTGGCATGAAATACCAATAAAAGAGGAATCACCTGTGCTCCTGAAAACCCCCTGACCTACTGTCTCCTTCTTTATTACCCTTTCAATTGAAAGCTCTTGAGGCCAGTGTCCTTCCTCCTTTTTACCAGTCTGTTAGTGTGCTTATCTTATTTTATGTATGAAATATGTATATACACCCTTTTAACATGTTAAGAACCATGCAATTCAGTGTGCTTATAATAAGAATAATAATTTAATTAACTCACTTAGCTCAAAGCCTGAATTTGAAATTAATTTTACCAACACTGTCCAAAATGAAAAACTTTCCTTTGAAGACTTATTGGCATGAAGATGATGGTGGTAAACTTTTTCGATGTGCAAAAAAATAAATAAATTGAAAATTGAAAAATGTAACTTCATTTACTGCATAAACAGCTTTTCACAGCATAAAATGATTAATTTCTCACTGCCAATATTTTAAGCAACAGGCGTAATTTTTGTTCATAATATATGTATGATTCATCTGTTCAGACTCTGCTAAAAAGACCATTTCTTAAAATATATCAGCTGCGCACGTTTCCATCAACATCTCTAATCTGAGTGTCTCAAACATTTGAAACTCAAAGGACAGATGATACAAGCAATAATCCCCCTGGACGGAAGTCTAATTTCTTTTTGTTCTGAATTTGATTAGAAGAGAGAGCCTGACATTTTACAGAGGAATCAATTGTTTTCAAAGCACAAATGAGTTTCTGAGGAAGTGCTTGAAGATATTCCCTTAGGCTCACTAATAGTCCCCTAAAAAAACAGACCTCTCCAAAAAAGTAGCTTAATTAATTTGCTTAACCAAACACATATTATTGAAAGTCCAAATATTTTGACTTTTAACCTCCAAATTAAGTACTTTATAATTATTACTAATAAACCTGACAGATTATAGCTGCCATTGTCACTGTGCCTATGAAGCTATTTTTGGACCCTGCTCTTCAACCTGAAACAATTTTTGGCAGTATATTGTGTGATATGAGAAATATAAATTGCTTTAGCATTCATTTTTACAATTTCTAGATAGGCTTCTCATACATCTGAATATGGTTCTGAAAAAAGGGACAGGGGAAGTCACAGAAATTAGTTAAAAAATTCTGTCACTTGGTTCATGCTGCACAAACCAAGGGCCGCATAAATCAAAGCATGGCTGCACAACTGTAGCCAGATATACTGAAACTCTAGCATTTTAGAAAACAATATAGTTAGAAGAGCCAGCCAGGAACCATAAAAAATGACACTAGTCCAGCACAAGCCCTTGCCAACTTTTCACAGTACTACTCCATGGCGAAAGAGCTGTCAATCACCTGGAGATTGTAGATTAATCTCATTTATTGCTGTGGTATCCTGATGGATTTTCTAATTCCAGAGTATTTCAGACATAAATATACATGGAAGCAATCATGGAACAAGGCCCTGATTTATGCTGCTCACTGTATTGGCTGCATGAATTAGGTGACAGGTTCCCTTTAATAAATGTGTTAGCTTAATTGAAGCATTATGGTTGCAGGTTTTTAAAAGGACTATCCCTTTTATCTTTATTTTAACCCCTTTCCAACATGTGGCATAATAGCACTCCCATGCCAGATTCTCCCTGTTTGATGCATGCCCTGGCACTGAGTTTGCACCTTTCTGGGCACATGACTGCTTATCTCTACAGCTGACATGTGCCCGCAACAGCTGCGGGTGGAATCACATTCCACCCTTGGCTGTTGACTTGCGAGCAATGTGCAATATGTACAGTACTGATCTCTCTAAGATGATTTACTGCCATCTTTGCATAAAGGGGGTGAAGGTAGGGATTTATTTTTTTATATAATTAATTATAATGTCAATCTCTTATAGCGACATTTAACTCGCATTTACAAGACGCGTGCTGCTAATCCCTCCCATCGGTGACCCCGTCATACAGTCATATGTTAAAGTTTGGGCACCCCTATTAATGTTAACCTTTTTTCTTTATAATAATTTTGGTTTTTGCAACAGCTATTTCAGTTTCATATATCTAATAACTGATGGACTCAGTTATATTTCTGGATTCAAATGAGGTTTATTGTACTAACAGAAAATGTGCAATCTGCATTTAAACAAAATTTGACCAGTGCAAAAGTATGGGCACCTCAACATAAAAGTGACATTAATATTTCGTAGATCCTCCTTTTGCAAAAATAACAGCCTCTAGTCGCTTACTGTAGCTATTAATGAGTTCCTGGATCCTGGATGAAGGTATTTGTGAACATTCCTGTTTACAAAACAATTCCAGTTCAGTTAAGTTTGATGGTCGCCGAGCATGGACAGCCCGCTTCAAATCATCCCACAGATGTTCAATGATATTCAGGTCTGGGGACTGGGATGGCCATTCCAGAACATTGTAATTGTTCCTCTGCATGAATGCCTGAGTAGATTTGGAGCGGTGTTTTGGATCATTGTCTTGCTGAAATATCCATCCCTTGCGTAACTTCAACTTCGTCATTGATTCTTGCACATTATTGTCAAGAATCTGCTGATACTGAGTTGAATCCATGCGACCCTCAACTTTAACAAGATTCCCAGTGCTGGCATTGGCCACACAGCCCCAAAGCATGATGGAACCTCCATCAAATTTTACTGTGGGTAGCAAGTGTTTTTCTTGGAATGCTGTGTTTTTTAGCCTCCATGCATAACGCCTTTTTGGATGACCAAACAACTCAATCTTTGTTTCATCAGTCCACAGGACCTTCTTCCAAAATGTAACTGGCTTGTCCAAATGTGCTTTTGCATACCTCAGGCGACTCTGTTTGTGGCGTGCTTGCAGAAACGGCTTCTTTCGCATCACTCTCCCATACAGCTTCTCCTTGTGCAAAATGCGCTGTATTGCTGACCGATGCACAGTGACACCATCTGCAGCAAGATGATGCTGCAGGTCTTTGGAGGTGGTCTGTGGATTGTCCTTGACTGTTCTCACCATTCTTCTTCTCTGCCTTTCTGATATTTTTCTTGGCCTGCCACTTCTGGGCTTAACAAGAACTGAACCTGTGTTTTTCCATTTCCTTACTATGTTCCTCACAGTGGAAACTGACAGGTTAAATCTCTGAGACAACTTTTTGTATCCTTCCCCTGAAAAGCTATGTTGAATAATCTTTGTTTTCAGATCATTTGAGAGTTGTTTTGAGGAGCCCATGATGCCACTCTTCATAGGAGAATCAAATAGGAGAACTACTTGCAAGTGGCCACCTTAAATACCTTTTCTCATGATTTGATACACCTGGCTATAAAGTTCAAAGCTCAATGAGGTTACAAAACCAATTTAGTGCTTCAGGAAGTCAGTAAAAAGTAGTTAGGAGTGTTCAAATCAAGAAAATGATAAGGGTGCCCATACTTTTGCACCGGTCAAATTTTGTTTAAATGCAGATTGCACATTTTCTGTTAGTACAATAAACCTCATTTGAATCCAGAAATATAACTGAGTCCATCAGTTATTAGGTATATGAAACTGAAATAGCTGTTGCAAAAACCAAAATTGTTATAAAGAAAAAGGTTAACATTAATAGGGGTGCCCAAACTTTAACATATGACTGTATGATTGTGGATCCCCGATGGGTCGGCATGACAATCAGAGGTCTGCAGAAGACTTCTATGGTTGTCATTGCCAGATTAATATGAGTGCTGACCCATGGTCGGCGCTCATAACAAGTGAGCATTTCTGGTACACCCAGGTGATCTGATTATCACCTGTGTGGAACAGATTCAATCAAAGTACTGCAGCTTCTTTTCTCCCATGGAGAATATTGAAGCATGCAAAAAGTAAAATGTTTTCAAAAATATTAAAAAAAATTAAAATATAAATGTTCAAAACACCCCCCATTTGCCCCATTCAGAATAAAACAACGAAAAATCAAATATTCATATATTTGGTATTGTCGCATTCAGAATTGCCCAATCTATCAATATAAAAAAAACCCGCTCGCTAAACAGTGTAGCAATAAAAAAAAATTAAATGCCTGAATTACGCTTTTTGTTTACTGCTACATTGCAATAAAATGCAACAACTGTCGATCAAAAGATCGCATTTACATCAAAGAGGTATGAATAAAAATGGCAGTTCGGCGCACAAAAAATAAGCTTTTACCCAGCCGCAGTTCATGAAAAATGGAGAAGCTACCGGTCTTGAAAACATTTTTGTTTTCACGTGACATATTTTACTTCATGATAGTAGTAACATTTGTTCAATATAACTTCAGCTTATTTCTGAAAATATCTGAAATTTGGCAAAAATGTGGCAATTTTCAAACTTTTAAGAGTTATGTCACACAACATAGTTAATAAATAACATTTCCCACATATCTACTTTGCATCAGCACAGTTTTCAAATATTTTTTGTTAGGAAGTTAGAAGGGATAAAAGTTGATCAGCAATTTCTCATTTTTCCCAAAAAAATTTGCAAAACCATTTTTTACGGATCACATCACATTTGAAGTGACTTTGAGGGGCCTATATGACAGAACATATCCAAAATTGACTCCATTATAAAACTGCACCCATCATTGTGTTAGAAAACACATTCAAGAAGTTCATTAACTCTTCAGGTGCTTCACAGGAATCAATGGAATGTGGAAGGAAAAAATGAAAGTTTTACTTTTTCCCACAAAAATGTTACTTTAGTCCCAAATTTTTCATTTTTACAAGGGAAACAGGAGAAAATTCACCATAAAATATGCTGTGCAATTTCTCCTCAGTATGCTCATATCCCATATGTAGTGGAAAGTTACTGTTTGGTGCATGGCAAGCCTTGGAAGGGAAGGATAAACACAGGACAAATAAGGAACCATTGATACAAATCTGCCATGCACGCTCCAAACCATGTGGAGAAGTCGTAAGCAAAGCATTCAAAAAAAGAACACTCCAAAACTGACTATCATTCACATATGAGAAAAATATGGAGTATAAGTTCAAAAGTTATAAAAAGGTATAAATATATTGAGCATAACCTCATAATAACATTAATATTGATACATGTGACATACTATAGTGTAACAGTACAAAAGACATATTCAGAAGAGAGATCAGGTAGAAAACGGCATGTGAACCAAATTGTACCACATTATTAATGGAGTAAAGTGCTTAGTGCAATCTTATCATGTAGGAAAAAGGGCAAAACAGGAGGGTGGTAAATAGAAGTAATAGTCATGCCTAGGGCAAAAATGCCCTATAAATATAAAGCCATCCCATGTCCTAATGTTCCTTACCCATGATGTGGTATATCTGGATGCACGCTGTGCAGTACGCGTGCCATACAACACTGTAGCCTGCCAACTAGATGTATTAGAGCTAGACCCGGAGCGGGACAAATGGATTATTATCTTCTCTGTGGACAGGTGAGGAATATAGATGTTTATTATTTTAATGCTGCCATGGATACAATGGCTTCTGTGGACTGGGTGATGACATGAGTATGGTTTAATTAGTCTGTGTTATTCTGTCAGGTAAAGGTTACCTGAGTTCAAACTACTGGGACAAATGGTAGCCAGACTGTTGAATATCAGAGTGCCGAATACCAGACTCACGGCTGTTCATTAGCCAGCACTGGCACTTGCAAAGCAAGAGAAACAGCTGCTATGAACTCAGGTGACCTTAATGTTCTTGTTGACAATGAAAAAAGTAATTGAAAAAACATGTTGGAATCCCTCAGATTTTTCATAATTAGCAGAGGGAAAGCTAACGGCTGGTGGCTCATGTTAATATTCTGATAAAGAGACAATATTCGTAAATGTTCCCAGGCTACTGAGATCAGTTCCCAGCTGTATACTTAGCCTTTCCTGGTTATTAAAATAGGGGTCCCCACAAAAGATGACTTAGAGTTTCCTTGTATTTTTCATAACCAGCCAGGCAAAACTGACAGCTGTGAGCTGCATCCCTCACCTGTCAGCTTCAACAAGGCTGGTTACCAAGAAAAGAGAGGTAAGCATGTTGTATTTTTAAATTATTTAAACAAATATTTTAAAAAACAGCATGAGTCCCCCCATTTTTGACAATCAGCCAAGCTAAAGCTGGCAGTTGGGGCTGGTATTTCCAGGCTGATAAGGGACCATGGGTATTGGTTGCACCAAATCTGGTGCTTTATCCACTTTTTCTCAACTGCCCTGAGGCAGTGGCAAGTAGGGTTCATATTTGTGGGGTTGATGTGGTTTAGGTGAGGGATATGGTTGTTTTTTATTTTTTTACAGGTGACCATGGCTTTAGTGGAATGGGTGATGACGTGGGTATGGTTTAATTTAGATTCATTAAAGGAGTTTGTTCTTTCAATTAAATGACTTTATTCTGACTGTGTGATTATTTACAATATAGGATTAAAAAGGATAGGAATTGTGTAGACACCTATCAACTACTAAACCATGGGCTTTATGTCACCGGAAAATAAAAAGGTGACATCAACCCCACAAATATGAATCCCACTAGCGACCACCACAGGGCAAGTGGGAATAGCCGGACAAAGAGCCTGAATGGATGCATCTAATAGATGCACACTTTTTGGAGTGGCTGAGGTGTGCTATTTTTAGGCTGTGGGGCCAATATCCTAACCTTAACTTTAGCCTAACCTTAACTTTAGCATAACCCTAACTCTAACTTTAAGCCTAACCCTAACCCTAGCTTTAGGCCTAACCTAACCCTAACTTTAGCCTGACCTTAACTCTAACTTTAGCCTAACACTAACCCAAACTCAATTTTTCTATTTTTTTAATTTATAGCAAGATCGCTAACTGACACAGCTGTTGCCAGCACCAATTGTCACACTGTTTCTTCTCTATCTCCTGTCAGTGAGAGATCAGAGGAGAAACAGCATTTTTATGAGGCAATATGCCTAGGAACGTTTGTTGCTACAACAAACTTTCCCAGTGTTTACTATTATTTGCTGGTTTGACACTGAAGTCATCAGGACCTGAACTAATCAGGTCTTGATGAGGTCAGAGTCAAAGCCAGCATTCTGCACCAGAATCCCCATGTTGCAAGGTACATGGGGGTCCCGATCAGAAATAAAATGCTGACCATAAAAAGAATTCAGGCGCTGCAAAAAGTCCAGCTAGCGCTGACATTTATCTACCGTCGGCGGTTGTGAAGCAGTTTTAGATAAAGTGGACAATCCTTTTGAGAGACAAGGTTACACAGGGTGGGCCAGTTATATGGATGCACCTAACTGAAAAGGGAATGGTTGGTGATATCAACTTACTGTTTGTGGCACATTAATATACAGGAGGGGGGAACTTTTCAAGATGAGTGGTGACCATGGTGGCCATTTTGAAGTTGGCCCTTTTGGATCCAACTTTATTTTTTCCAATGGGAAGAGGGCATGTGACACAGCAAACTTATTTAGAATTTCACAAGAAAAACAATGGTGTGCATGGTTTTAAAGTCACTTTATTCTTTCATAAGTTATTTACAAGTTTATAACCACTTATAAAATGTGTTCAAAGTGCTGCCTATTGTGTTGGATTGTCAATGCAACCCTCGTCTCCCACTCTGGACACACTAATAGCAACACCACAGAAGAAATGATAGCACAGGCTTTTAGTATCCGCTGTTTCAGATGCTGCACATCTCATATCCTCACAGCATAAACAATTGGCTTCACATTTTATAAGTGATCATAAACTTGTAAAAAACTCATGAAAGGATAGCTATGTTAAAAACAAGCAAACCATTGTTTTTCATGAAAGGATGGCTATGTTAAAAACAAGCACACCATTGTTTTTCTTGCAAAATTCTCAATAAGTTTGATGTGTCACATGATCTTCTTCCCTTTGGAAAAAATAAAGTTGGATTCAATATGGCCGACTTCAAAATGGCCACCATTGTCATCACCCATCTTGAAAAGTTTTCCCCTCCCATATACTAATGTGCCACAAACAGGAAGTAAATATCACCAACCATTCTCATTTTATTTAGGTGTATCCATATAAATGGCCCACTCTGTATAATATTGCATATTAAAAATTGAATGCTGTCCCTACTTTTGATTATTAATTTTGAAAATTTGTAAATGTATATAATGCAAAGTTTATTAAATATCGTATTATGCACAAGGTAAATATTTAGCAAACGGTAGCTTCACACTCAGTGGGTTATGGTACTAGGGTTCACCATGGGGGTTTGCTTCATTATGGGATGCAAGACATTACTTGCAAATGTCAAGTTAAAAGGAATCTGTCATTAGCTTCATGCTGACAGAATTGCATTAAGCATGAATCACAGCCTGGATGAGTGACTGCAGACAGAAACATTTTATTCTAAATTTCTGTAGTAATTCACAGAAAACATAATGTGGAAAACTGGCCAGGGAATAGAGGGCGAGATCTAACTAATAAGCAGTATTTTCCAACTGTGCTCCAGTTGATTGAAAGGTCATACCAATATATGAACATAGGAAGTGTTGATTAACTTGGGTGGAGAGAAATAATCCAGGAATTGCATCAGACTAGTAAGGTCCCTCCCCCTAGTCCGCAGTCAGCGTTCCAAACTCTTACCCTGATTTATTAATACTGGCGCTTCATACACAAGTATTAATGATGTGCGTACAGGAATAAAATGTGCCGAAATTCATTAAGTGGCACACTTCACTTAATTAATTTGGTGCATTTTATCAGTGGCATGCACCTTGCCAGAAATGTTGTTACAGTCAGGAAAACCACTATTAATTCATTTTATGAATGAATGTAGTTGTATCATCTTCCAGCCTTGCTCCTCCCGTGTTCCTCTTAATTTGATAAAACTGCCTGAAATTGCTGTGTTTACTCCAAAAGTAAAAGAAAACCTCATAGAGTTAAAACTATTCAAAGTGTTTTATGCCTTTGTTTGGCATAAGCACTCTAATGAATTAGGGCCAATTTCTTGTCATATGATGAGTATTTCAGGTTTTGATGTTGCAATTTTTTTTCATTTACAGTATTTTCACTTGTGATTTTTACATGCACAGAAGAATATTTAGAATTGAGAGTCCTCATTGGTTGATACCTTTTAATTCATTTATTTTATTTTTTTTTATATAGCGCTAACATATTCCACAGCACTTCACATTTTGCACACGTTATCATCACTGACCCCGATGGGGCTCACAATCTAAATTCTCTATCAGTATGTCTTTGGAATGTGGGAGGAAACCGGAGTACCAGGAGGAAACCCACGCAAACTCCTTGCAGATGTTGTCCTTGGTGGAATTCGAACCCTGGACTCCAGCGCTGAAAGGCTGCAGTGCTATCCACTGAGCCAACATGCTGCCCATATGGCTAACTGAAAAGATGGTAACACATAGCAAGCTTTTAAGATAACTCAGGTGTCTTCATCAGGCTAGACTAATATAACATCTGAAGAATCACATATTTATACACAAAACAGCACAGAAATAATGCAATAGATAAGACAAGTGATGTGAAGTGGAATCATCATTATGGGAGAGGGATAAACATAAAGTTTGGAACAGTTCATAGGTAAAGAGTGTGAAAGTCTTATTGCCCTCTGATTGTGGTTTAGTTCTATGTTGTGTGATGAGCCCAGAAGGTCTGAAGAGCAAATTCCTTAATTGATGTAAAAAGACATAAATTCATACAGCACATTTATTCCTGCACTGAGTGTGTCAAAAGTTGTCATAAATTTGTACTCTCAGACTTTTCTGTCTCTCTGAGACTGGAAGTTACCTTTTAATACAAGTAATTTAATGTCCATCATGCTATGCGGATACAAAAATGTTTTGCCACAGGTAGATCCATTCTTTTTTCTCTTATTGTGTGGCCATGAGAATTCATCCTTGTTCTCAGTTTTTACCCAGTCTCCCCCTCATACAGACCCCCAGTTTGACATTTAGTACAAATGATTAGGTACACCACATTAGATGTGATGCAGCTGAAAGTACCTGGGATCTTGTAGTCCTGTAGTCTTCATTGTATTTGACTTTGACAAAAGTTTATTGATACACTATAGTCATGTGAGGATTACATGTGCTTGTGTGTTTGCACCGTAGAAAGGCACAAAAAATTCTTATGCATTTTTTACCTGCAGATTTTACCCATGTAATCCATTTCTATGTTTAAAACCAGCACAAAAAATCCAGCGTACTGATAGAGAAATGGACATGTTGTGAATTTCAAACAAGCAACACAGGTTAGTTTAATCAGTGTTAAAAAAAGCAAAGAGGGTTTGAGATTTCTATAAATCCCATTCTTTTCGCTAGAACTATAAAAAGAGGAATTGGAGCTCGTGGGAGATCATTTGTATATTCCTGGTGCATTCTGGGAAGAGTGAAGAGTTGCTGTGAGTCTGAGGATCTTATGGTGTAGCTGGATTGAATTGCTTGGAGGAAATCATCAAATCTTAATGGTAGTTCCACAGAAATTTGTTTTGTTTAATATGGAGATTGCCCACTTGGTGTGCTGCAATGTGTACTATATGTTTACAGACCTGCCAGAGAAAAAGATAAACTTTACATGCCAGAACAGTGATACTGCAGAAGATAATGAAAGAGTAAAAAATCTTTTCCGAATGTTCAAAAGTACCTTTCAATGTACATGCAGAAGAAGAAAATTCGAAGCATGTGACCCAAAGAAGCAGGAGGATGAGGAGGCAGTCAGCACCCATACCACTGAAGAACCGCTCCCAGGTCAACTATGAAGATGTACATCAAAAAAATCCTTTGTCCACAAAGAACACTCCAATATGAAAACAGAAGCATCTTGAAGCGAGAAAAAAAGTGCTGTGGTGAAGAAGTAAAGGAGAGTGGTGGTCGTGGAGGATTCCCTAATGAGAGGAAAAGAAGTCACTATCTGTCGACCAGACATTATTTCACAAGAAGCGTCCTGTCTTCCATTTGTCTGGTGGGGTATCAATGCTAAAGATGACATTGACTACTCATTTCTATTAATAAATATAGGAACAAATGACACAGCAAGAATGGACCTGGAAACTATGGGCAGAAACTTTGAAGACTTAGGCCAGAAAGTAAAGGAACTGGGAGCTCAGGTTATGCTCTTATTCATCCTCCCAGTGGATGGACATGGACCAAGGTGATTGATCATGACTCTACAGAAGAACAACTGGCTATGTTGATGGTGCAGTGAGCAACGTTTTGGGTTTCTTGACCATGAAGTGAATTGCCTGTATGATGAACACCTTGTTAGAGATGGTTTGCATCTTACAAAAACAGGAAAACACATATTTGGTTGACGCCTTGCTGCACTCATCAAGAGATTTCAGCTAGAGCAATATGGGATGTGAAATATTCAGCCTGCAAGAAATATGAATCTAATGAATTCTTTTGAGAACCCTGCTATTAGAAGTGGAAAGTAAGAACAAAAACATCAAACTCTGAATGAAACTAGGGAAGCAAAACAAACCAACTAAAAACTAAAATGTGTGTATACAAATGCACAGAGCATGGGAAACAAACAAGGAGAATTTGAGCTGCTAACACAGGAAGACAGATGTGATGTCATAGGCATCACTGAAGCTTGGTGAGATGATACACATGCTTAGAATACAAACCTTGAAGGCTACAACTTATTTATTAGAAGCAGGATTAACAATAAGGAAGGAGGTGTTGCATTGTATGTTAGGAAAATGTATATCTTCACAGAGATAGAAGCTTCAGAGACTGGTAGCTCTGTGGAAACTGTTTGGGTAAGAATTCAAGGAAAGAAGAGCAGAAAGGACATGCTTAAAGATATTTCCTATAGGCCATCTGGACAAACTTTAAATATGGATGAACTATTGCTATATCAGATCTCTCTATTCTCAAAAAAGTATGACATATTGATCTTGGGAGATTTTAACTATCCGGATATTTGCGAATCTCTCTCTGGCAAAAGTACTGGACCCAGAAAATTCTTATCTCATCTTGCTGACAACTTTATCTTTCAAAAGGTAAAAGAGACAAAAAGAGGATCTGCAACCTTAGACCCAGTTCTTACCAACAGATAGGATATGGTTGAGGAAGAAAGTGTGGCTGGGAATTTATGAGACAGTGATCATGGCTATGCTCAAATTTTGGATTACAAGAGGAGGAAGACCTGAAAGGACTCAGACTTTAAGGTTGGACTTCATAAAGGCAGATTTTAATGGACTCAGAAAGAGGGTAGAAAAGATCCAATGGTTGGATGTTCTAAAGGACAGAAATGTTCAAGAAGGATGGAATATTTTGCTAAATGATATTCTCACTGCACATTTGGCAACAATTCTGAAAAGAAGAAAGAATTGGAAGCATTTAAAAAGACCAAGGTGGATGAACACAGAATTTAATCACTTATTAAAATGAAAAAAAAACTAAACATTTATCAAATGGAATGAAGGGGGTACATCTAAAGAAGAATGCTGTTTGCATTGAATGCAGGGCAAGAGTTAGAAGAGCTAAAGCCAGTAATGAAGTAAGACTTGCAAGTGAGACCAATGGTAGCAAAAAAGGATTTTGGAGGTATGACAAAAGCAAAATAAAAGTTAAAGATGCTACAGGATGTTTACAGGATAAAAAGGGTGAAATAGTCAAAAAAGTAGTTGAGTGGAAGGCTGAACTTTTAAATTCCTTTTGTGCATCTGTTTCCTCTAAGAAAGATAATGTGACATCAACTGATCTTCATGGTGTAATCAATGGAATAAAAAAATCCTCTCTATCCATAAACAGAGAGATGGCGAGTAGAGTTGAGCGAAACGGGTCGAAAAATTTCAAAAGTCGCCGACTTTTGGCAAAGTTGGGTTTCATGAAACGAAACCCGACCCTAGGATGAGGTCGGCCACGAGGTCGGTGACTTACGCACCAAAGTCGCGCTTCAAAAGTTTGTTTTGCGCTCTTTTTCAGCCAATCAGGATCCACGGACACTGTGGGCAACGTGATGACATAGGCACGGGTCACCACCATCTTTCAGAAGGGCATGCAAATGATTGGCTTGCTTTGGTGGGCGTCACAGGGGGTATAAAAGGGCGTGTACGCCGACCGCCATCTTACTTCTGCCGATCTTAGTATAGGGAGAGGTTGCTGCTGATTCTGTAGGGAGAGCGTTAGGCAGGGAAGAAGGCAAAAGAACTGCTTCTGCTGCTAGCGATTTGGCCTGCACAACACACAAGTCACTGTGTGTGCAGTGCAAGGGGAGGCTATATTGTGGTGTATCAGTGGTGTTGGTTGTTGGGCTGCCTTCTAAGGCTTCCTGACACGCTGGCATTGCTGTTTACCCACTGCTCCGCAAACTGCTTTTTTAAAAGCAATCCAATCTCCCTTATCCTCTAGTCACTTTTGTCACAGCTGTGCCATCGAGCGTGTCACATAGCGCTCAGATATCAGTGGGCCTCACACAATCTACAAGTGTCCAGTGTCCAAAAGTGTACGCAGAGATTCAAAATCTCCATTATCCTCTCGTCACTTTGGTCACAGGCAGCTGTGCCATCGAGCGTGTCACATAGCGCTCAGATATCAGTGGGCCTCACACAATCTACAAGTGTCCAGTGTCCAAAAGTGTACGCAGAGATTCAAAATCTCCATTATCCTCTCGTCACTTTGGTCACAGGCAGCTGTGCCATCGAGCGTGTCACATAGCGCTCAGATAGCAGTGGGCCTCACACCATCCACAAGTGTCCAGTGTCCAAAAGTGTACGCAGAGATTCAAAATCTCCATTATCCTCTCGTCACTTTGGTCACAGGGAGCTGTGCCATCGAGCGTGTCATATAGCGCTCAGATATCAGTGGGCCTCACACAATCTACAAGTGTCCAGTGTCCAAAAGTGTACGCAGAGATTCAAAATCTCCATTATCCTCTCGTCACTTTGGTCACAGGCAGCTGTGCCATCGAGCGTGTCACATAGCGCTCAGATATCAGTGGGCCTCACACAATCTACAAGTGTCCAGTGTCCAAAAGTGTACGCAGAGATTCAAAATCTCCATTATCCTCTCGTCACTTTGGTCACAGGCAGCTGTGCCATCGAGCGTGTCACATAGTGCTCAGATAGCAGTGGGCCTCACACCATCCACAAGTGTCCAGTGTCCAAAAGTGTACGCAGAGATTCAAAATCTCCATTATCCTCTCGTCACTTTGGTCACAGGCAGCTGTGCCATCGAGCGTGTCACATAGCGCTCAGATATCATTGGGCCTCACACAATCTACAAGTGTCCAGTGTCCAAAAGTGTACGCAGAGATTCAAAATCTCCATTATCCTCTCGTCACTTTGGTCACAGGCAGCTGTGCCATCGAGCGTGTCACATAGCGCTCAGATATCAGTGGGCCTCACACAATCTACAAGTGTCCAGTGTCCAAAAGTGTACGCAGAGATTCAAAATCTCCATTATCCTCTCGTCACTTTGGTCACAGGCAGCTGTGCCATCGAGCGTGTCACATAGCGCTCAGATAACAGTGGGCCTCACACAATCTACAAGTGTCCAGTGTCCAAAAGTGTACGCAGAGATTCAAAATCTCCATTATCCTCTCGTCACTTTGGTCACAGGCAGCTGTGCCATCGAGCGTGTCACATAGCGCTCAGATATCAGTGGGCCTCACACAATCTACAAGTGTCCAGTGTCCAAAAGTGTACGCAGAGATTCAAAATCTCCATTATCCTCTCGTCACTTTGGTCACAGGCAGCTGTGCCATCGAGCGTGTCACATAGCGCTCAGATATCAGTAGGCCTCACACAATCTACAAGTGTCCAGTGTCCAAAAGTGTACGCAGAGATTCAAAATCTCCATTATCCTCTCGTCACTTTGGTCACAGGCAGCTGTGCCATCGAGCGTGTCACATAGCGCTCAGATATCAGTGGGCCTCACACAATCTACAAGTGTCCAGTGTCCAAAAGTGTACGCAGAGATTCAAAATCTCCATTATCCTCTCGTCACTTTGGTCACAGGCAGCTGTGCCATCGAGCGTGTCACATAGCGCTCAGATATCAGTAGGCCTCACACAATCTACAAGTGTCCAGTGTCCAAAAGTGTACGCAGAGATTCAAAATCTCCATTATCCTCTCGTCACTTTGGTCACAGGCAGCTGTGCCATCGAGCGTGTCACATAGCGCTCAGATATCAGTGGGCCTCACACAATCTACAAGTGTCCAGTGTCCAAAAGTGTACGCAGAGATTCAAAATCTCCATTATCCTCTCGTCACTTTGGTCACAGGCAGCTGTGCCATCGAGCGTGTCACATAGCGCTCAGATATCAGTGGGCCTCACACAATCTACAAGTGTCCAGTGTCCAAAAGTGTATGCAGAGATTCAAAATCTCCATTATCCTCTCGTCACTTTGGTCACAGGCAGCTGTGCCATCGAGCGTGTCACATAGCGCTCAGATATCAGTGGGCCTCACACAATCTACAAGTGTCCAGTGTCCAAAAGTGTACTCAGAGATTCAAAATCTCCATTATCCTCTCGTCACTTTGGTCACAGGCAGCTGTGCCATCGAGCGTGTCACATAGCGCTCAGATATCAGTAGGCCTCACACAATCTACAAGTGTCCAGTGTCCAAAAGTGTACGCAGAGATTCAAAATCTCCATTATCCTCTCGTCACTTTGGTCACAGGCAGCTGTGCCATCGAGCGTGTCACATAGCGCTCAGATATCAGTGGGCCTCACACAATCTACAAGTGTCCAGTGTCCAAAAGTGTACGCAGAGATTCAAAATCTCCATTATCCTCTCGTCACTTTGGTCACAGGCAGCTGTGCCATCGAGCGTGTCACATAGCGCTCAGATATCAGTAGGCCTCACACAATCTACAAGTGTCCAGTGTCCAAAAGTGTACGCAGAGATTCAAAATCTCCATTATCCTCTCGTCACTTTGGTCACAGGCAGCTGTGCCATCGAGCGTGTCACATAGCGCTCAGATATCAGTAGGCCTCACACAATCTACAAGTGTCCAGTGTCCAAAAGTGTACGCAGAGATTCAAAATCTCCATTATCCTCTCGTCACTTTGGTCACAAGCAGCTGTGCCATCGAGCGTGTCACATAGCGCTCAGATATCAGTGGGCCTCACACAATCCAAAAGTGTCCACTGTCCACAAGTGTGTGCAGAAATTCTAAATCTCCCCTGTCCTATAGACACCTTTTACCTTGTTTTACATTACTATATAGTTTGTTGGATTTTGTCTACATTTCTACCAAAAATGAGGAAGGCTGGTGGAAGAGGCTGTGGAATTGGGCGGGGGTTGGCAGCTGGTAATGATGGTGTTGGTGGTGGATCTGATGGTAGTGGCAAGAGCAAAATAGGACCGAATGCAGGAGGTGCTGACCCTGCGTCATCATCTGGCTACATAAGGCCTCGAACGCTTAGTTTTCTAGGAGTTGGCAAACCGCTTTTAAAGGCAGAGCATCAGGAAAAAGTTTTGTCTTACATTGCTGACTCAGCCTCCAGCTCTATCGCCTCCTCTTCTTCAGTTGTAAAAAGTAAAAGCACTGAGTTGTCATTGGAGGCTCATGTTCATGAACCACACCTTTCCTTGTGTCCTTCACCCCAACCAAGATTGAAGGATGACGCAGGCCATCCTACTGATTACTCCATGGAGCTGTTTTCACATACCATGCCTGGATTATCAAGTCAAATGGTGAATTACCCAGGCCAAGATGAATCTGACATGGAGTGCACTGATGCACAGCCGCTGATGGATGATTCTGCTGGTACATTCACTCAGAGCACTACATTGTCCTCGCAGTGTACAGAGCCAGATTTTGATCCTGATGAGACTCAGGTGCTCCTTCCCGCACACTATACCACCATACACGGTGACACAGAGGAAGGTGCACATGACATAGAAGAGGAGATGATGGATGACCCAGTTGTTGACCCAGATTGGCATCCATTGGGGGAAGAGGGTGCTGCTTCCAATAGCTCAGATGAGGAGCATCCACAGCAGACATCGACATCGCAACAGCTGTTATCTGGCAGGCCCGGAGCACTCCAAAGACAGGTTCCAAACATCAAAAGAGTTGCTGGACAGCTTGTCCAGAGGGTCAAAAGATCACAGCGTGCTAGGCCGCAAAATGTCTGCCAAAGTAGGAAGAGTGCAGTGTGGCAGTTTTTTGAACAAAATCCTCATGATCAGGCCAAGGTTATCTGTAAGAAGTGCGCAAAGACCTTTAGCCGAGGGAAAAATCTGAAAAATTTGAATACCAGTTGCATGCTTAGACATTTAACCAGCATGCACTTGCAAGCGTGGACACAACACCAAACCTCAAGTGCCACATGTGCAACTGATCACAACGAAGGTAGTCAGCAACGCTACATTGTTTCCCCCACTGTAAGCCCACCGGTTAGCACAGCAGCAAATGTTGAGGTGTTGTTGCAAGGCCACAGCAGTCAGGGAATCCCACTGTTATATCAACGAAAGACTGATTCTAGGCCATCAGAAAGAACACCAACTCCATCACCATCATCAACCCTCTCTCAGTCCGCCCTGTCCACCGCTACTTCCACCATATGCAGCTCTCAAGTCCAGCTCACCCTCCCAGACACTATGAGTAGGTCAAGAAAGTACTCAGTCTCTCATCCGCGTACACTGGGTTTGAACGCCCACATTGCCAAACTAATCTCGTTTGAGATGATGCCCTTTCGGTTGGTGGAAAGCACAGCTTTCCGCGAACTCAAGGCCTATGCAGTACCACGCTATGACCTACCCAGTCGCCACTTCTTCTCTCGCAAAGCCATCCCAGCCCTCCACCATCATGTGAAAGACCACATTGTCCATGCACTCAAGCAGTCAGTGAGCGGAAAGGTGCACCTCACAACTGATGCATGGTACAGTCGGCATGGCCAGGGCCGTTACGTGTCCATCACTGCGCACTGGGTTAATGTGGTGGATGCAGGGTCCACAGGGGACAGCGGTGGTGGGACAGTGCTGCCTAGCCCACGGTCTAGGAAACAGTTGGCTGTAGGCGTTCGACCCTCCTCCTCCTCCTCCTCCTCCAGAAGCGACAGCTCGTCCACAGAGCGCAGTCGTACGAGCACTCCATCTGCAGCTGCCACTGTTGCACATGATGTGTCCCCCTATCGAGCAGCTAGTGGAAAGCATCAGCAGGCTGTGTTGCAGATGATGTGTTTGGGCGACAGACACACCGCCGAGGTGCTGGCCGAGTACTTGAAGCGACAAACTGAGTCATGGCTGAGCAGTGTACATCTTGAGGCAGGCAAGGTAGTTAGTGATAACGGCCGTAATTTTGTGGCAGCCATAGCCCTTTCAAAACTCAGCCACATACCTTGCTTGGCTCACACCTTGAACCTGGTGATGCAGTGCTTCCTCAAAAATTATCCGGAGTTAACAGCCCTGCTCCAGAAGGTGCGAAGACTGTGCGCGCACATCCGCCGGTCGCCTGTACACTCCGTTCGTATGCAGAAGCTGCAGCGATTGCTCCACCTTCCCAACCACCGCCTCATTATCGACATTGCAACAAGGTGGAACTCCACCCTGCACATGGTGGAGCGGCTGTGCGAGCAGAGGCAGGCCATAATGCATTTGTGGGAGGATACACGGCCAGGCACTTTGAGAGCAGACATGGAGTTGACAGGCGTGCAGTGGTCGAAGCTGAAAGACCTTTGTAAAGTCCTTCAGTGTTTTGAGGAATGCACACAGCTGGTAAGCGCAGACGACGCCATCCTAAGCATGAGCATCCCACTTATGCATCTGCTCATGCAAACTTTGACGCACCTTAAGGAGCAGGCATCTGCAGCCAATGTTGATGAGGAGGAAGAGGAGGAGGGAATCCTTGATGACATTCAGCCATTGTCTGCTCAGGGACCTCTCCTGGACGAAGTGGAGGAAGAAGAGGAGGAGGAGGAGGAGGATGATGGGGATGATTACTTAGGGGAGGAGGATGCATCTCGTGGGGCAAGTGAAAATGTTGGCGTGGCAAGGTCTGGTACAGGGTTTGTGCGTGACTGGAGGGATGTGGATTTGCCAGAAAGTGCTCCTCCACCCAGCACTCGCAGTGCATCATTGACACCGGGAACATTGGCCCACATGTCAGATTATGCCTTGCGGATCCTAAAAAGGGACCCCCGCATTGCCAAAATGATGAACGATGACGACTACTGGTTGGCCAGCATCTTGGATCCACGCTATAAAGGCAAATTACAAAACATCATGCCACAGGAGAACCTTGACCTAATATTGGCTAATATACAAGCAACTCTGGTAAATCGGTTGCTTGAGGCATTCCCAGCACACAGCAGCGGTGATGGTTCTCACACGAGCCGTACGGGCCGGGGGCAGCTTGGCAGAGGTGTTCGTGGTGCACACAGCAGAAGTGGCGTTGGAGACAGGGGTTTCATGACAATGTTGTGGACTGATTTTTCAAATACTGCTCACACAACTGGTAATACTGCATCGATGGAAAGTGACAGGAGACAGCAGTTGTCAACTATGGTTACAAACTACTTTTCCTCCCATATCGATGTTCTCCCACACAGGTCATTCCCCTTTGACTATTGGGCCGCTAAACTGGACACCTGGCCTGAATTGGCCCAATATGCCTTACAGGAGCTCGCTTGCCCAGCTGCAAGTGTGCTATCGGAAAGAGTCTTCAGTGCAGCTGGATCAATCCTGACAGAAAAAAGGACCCGTCTGTCAACCCAAAATGTGGATGATCTAACCTTCATTAAAATGAACCACGCATGGGTTTCCAAGGATTTTGTCCCACCTTCCCCTGATGACACATAGGGTGACAGAAAAATGGCTTGCTTTGGTCCACCTCTTCCTGGTACTTCACCTATTTCGCCTTTTGCATCAGCTGAATGTCCAACATCAACATATGCCACTTTCTAAAACTCCCTAACTGTGCTGCCTCCCCCCCCATGGCCGGGGTCACCACCTACCGCACGACACAGTGCGAGTGCCGTTGCCCTGGACAGGTGGGTAGGCCGACTCTTGGGCGCGGGCACTGGCACAGGGTCCCTCATAGTGCAATCAAGTGTCTCTGACGGCGGTGGTGCACACCCGCCGTCAGACACACCGCTGTACTATGAGGGGCCCAGTGCCAGTACCGACGCCCACGAGTGGGCCCCCCTTGCTTGGGCAGGGCCCCAGCATTTGCAATCTTTACCTCTCCCTGCTCCTCCTCTGTGTAATCTGGGCCATCAAATCCATACTGTGCCTGACACTGTCTGAGCCTGCCTCCTGAGACATATATTTTGAATGTATACGCTATCCATACATGTTATCCGGGGATACGGTACCCTTTCTAACCTTTGTGCAATGACGTGCAATCCATACTGGGCCTAACACCGTCTGAGCCTGCCTCATGCTGTATAGACATATATTTTGAATGTGTACGCTATCCATACATGTTATCCGGGGATACGGTACCCTTTCTAACCTTTGTGCAATGACGTGCAATCCATACTGGGCCTAACACCGTCTGAGCCTGCCTCATGCTGTATAGACATATATTTTGAATGTGTACGCTATCCATACATGTTATCCGGGGATACGGTACCCTTTCTAACCTTTGTGCAATCATGTGCAATCCATACTGTGCCTGACACCGTCTGAGCCTGCCTCCTGAGACATATATTTTGAATGTGTACGCTATCCATACATGTTATCCACGGATACGGTACCCTTTCTAACCTTTGTGCAATGACGTTCCACCCATACTGGGCCTAACACCGTCTGAGCCTGCCTCATGCTGTATAGACATATATTTTGAATATGTACGCTATCCATACATGTTATCCGGGGATACGGTACCCTTTCTAACCTTTGTGCAATGACGTGCAATCCATACTGGGCCTAACACCGTCTGAGCCTGCCTCACGCTGTATAGACATATATTTTGAATGTGTACGCTATCCATACATGTTATCCGGGGATACGGTACCCTTTCTAACCTTTGTGCAATCATGTGCAATCCATACTGTGCCTGACACCGTCTGAGCCTGCCTCCTGAGACATATATTTTGAATGTGTACGCTATCCATACATGTTATCCAGGGATACGGTACCCTTTCTAACCTTTGTGCAATGACGTGCAATCCATACTGGGCCTAACACCGTCTGAGCCTGCCTCATGCTGTATAGACATATATTTTGAATGTGTACGCTATCCATACATGTTATCCGGGGATACGGTACCCTTTCTAACCTTTGTGCAATGACGTGCAATCCATACTGGGCCTAACACCGTCTGAGCCTGCCTCATGCTGTATAGACATATATTTTGAATGTGTACGCTATCCATACATGTTATCCGGGGATACGGTACCCTTTCTAACCTTTGTGCAATCATGTGCAATCCACACTGTGCCTGACACCGTCTGAGCCTGCCTCCTGAGACATATATTTTGAATGTGTACGCTATCCATACATGTTATCCAGGGATACGGTACCCTTTCTAACCTTTGTGCAATGACGTGCAATCCATACTGGGCCTAACACCGTCTGAGTCTGCCTCATGCTGTATAGACATATATTTTGAATGTGTACGCTATCCATACATGTTATCCGGGGATACGGTACCCTTTCTAACCTTTGTGCAATGACGTGCAATCCATACTGGGCCTAACACCGTCTGAGCCTGCCTCATGCTGTATAGACATATATTTTGAATGTGTACGCTATCCATACATGTTATCCGGGGATACGGTACCCTTTCTAACCTTTGTGCAATCATGTGCAATCCATACTGTGCCTGACACCGTCTGAGCCTGCCTCCTGAGACATATATCTTGAATGTGTACGCTATCCATACATGTTATCCAGGGATACGGTACCCTTTCTAACCTTTGTGCAATGACGTGCAATCCATACTGGGCCTAACACCGTCTGAGCCTGCCTCATGCTGTATAGACATATATTTTGAATGTGTACGCTAACCATACATGTTATCCGGGGATACAGTACCCTTTCTAACCTTTGTGCAATGACGTGCAATCCATACTGGGCCTAACACCGTCTGAGCCTGCCTCATGCTGTATAGACATATATTTTGAATGTGTACGCTATCCATACATGTTATCCGGGGATACGGTACCCTTTCTAACCTTTGTGCAATGACGTGCAATCCATACTGGGCCTAACACCGTCTGAGCCTGCCTCATGCTGTATAGACATATATTTTGAATGTGTACGCTATCTATACATGTTATCCGGGGATACGGTACCCTTTCTAACCTTTGTGCAATGACGTGCAATCCATACTGGGCCTAACACCGTCTGAGCCTGCCTCATGCTGTATAGACATATATTTTGAATGTGTACGCTATCCATACATGTTATCCGGGGATACGGTACCCTTTCTAACCTTTGTGCAATCATGTGCAATCCATACTGTGCCTGACACCGTCTGAGCCTGCCTCCTGAGACATATATTTTGAATGTGTACGCTATCCATACATGTTATCCAGGGATACGGTACCCTTTCTAACCTTTGTGCAATCACGTGCAATCCATACTGGGCCTAACACCGTATGAGCCTGCCTCCTGAGACAAATATTTTGAATGTGTACGCTATCCATACATGTTATCCAGGGATACGGTACCCTTTCTAACCTTTGTGCAATCACGTGCAATCCATACTGGGCGTGAGAACGGCTGGTGAGCTGTTAAGCAAGCTACAGCACCTGTCCAGACAAGTACAGGGATTCCCTAGCGAGGAGACTTATTTGATTGTTTTCAATGTTGGGACAGCAATTTTTGGGGAGCACTATACTCTGGAGAATGATAGATGGGGCCCACCATACACTGGAACATTCCAAAGGTGGACATCAGACACTGGAGCAGCATTTACAGGGCCCATTATACACTAGAGCATTAGAAATGGGGCCCATTATGTTTGGAGCATTATTTGGGCCCATAAGACAGTGGAGCTTCATCCATGGGGACCAACATATACTGTAGCATTATGTGGAGCTCATCATATACTGTTTCAAACATTATATGGGACCAATGATTCTGTATGGAGAAATAGATGGGCCTCGTCATGAGATGTAAAAAGTGAGGTATTTTTCATTGTACTATACCGCTATTTCTCTGCCGTATCGGAGCATGATGAGTTGTGGTATGTGTTAAAGGGGCTCTCTTTCGCCCAGGGCACATGAAAACCTGGAGCCAGCCCTCCCCCCCCACAGTTTGTAGCCAAATAACCCCCAGTTTTCAGTGCGTAACTTGTAATATGAAGTTAATTAAGGTTGACAAGCTTAAGAAAGAAGAATTGATGCTTTTGGCATTCAAATGGGCACTGTAGGTGTGTTTCCTGTCCTCCTCTCACTGCCGACTTTTATTCCCCATTGACTTACATTGGGTTTCGTGTTTCGGGACGACCCCGACTTTTCCCTATAATCGGACGATCTTGCTCGACCCGACTTTTGGAAAAGTCGGGTTTCACGAAACGAAACGCGACCCTAATAAACCAAAAGTCGCTCAACTCTAATGGCGAGGAAATACTTGGCTAATTTAAATTAATTTAAATCTCTGGGTCAAGATGAATTACATCCTAGGATATCAAAAGTGTTAGCAAAGGAAATTGCAGAACCACTAGCCAGAATCTTTCAAAAATCCTGGAAAACAGGAGAAATCCCAGAAGATTGGAGAAAGGAAAATGTTGTTCCCAGCTTCAAAAAAGGAAAGAGGGAGACAGGAAATTACAGACCACTTCTTTATCAGGTGTCACGATCCCACCACTGACACCGGTGAGTCACGGATGGGGGGACGTGATGTACTGCCACACACGGCTATCACAAGCACAGGGGGGCTTATCTTAGTTATCGCACCGCTGGCACCATGTGAAAAAAACAGCAAGCTAGCCTTGCCCTAACAATTTAACGCAGGGGGGTTATTTTGGTTGTCCCTCCACTGCCAACAATACTTCACGAACTTGCATGGATTTATGTATATCCCACTTTTCAGTTCCTCTTGGGAACTCGCAGCTCTCCGGCGCCCCCCTTACCCTCAGGTCAGTCAGGGAACTACTCCAGGGATAATTGGTCGCCGGCCGGCTGCTTCAATGGGGACTGGTCACTCGGTACGCTGCAGTGAGGGAATTATAAATGTTCTGGCCACATCCTCCCAATTAGCTTATAAAACCCCTTCCGTCACTGTCAACAGTACCCACGACCCAGACCACACTTCTCCGCCACCAGCTCTAGATTTTCTCTTATTAATATTTAAACTTAATAGAGGGGTTCAAAGCCAACCCAAATCAGTAGCGTAATTATCTTATCTTAGAGGCACGCAAATTCGTTTTTTAGAGCATGAAGACAAAGCTAATAAGTTTTATAGTTTATTCCCAAAGATGGGCAGTGTTTACAAAGATAAAAAAAAGGTTTTACAAAGTTGAGACATTAAGATATCTTCAATGCAAATATAAAATAAAAGGTTTAAAAGCAGAAATCAAACTTACATTTGCTTAGATGGTCTTAGGCAAACCATGTGGGGAGGTGGGGCCAAATGTGTCTCCCTGCATTTGAGATCCTATCAGCACGGAATCTCCAGCTAGAATGAATGAAGGTTTAGGGGACAATACCTTCTAATTTTGCGCTAGTGACAGCACAAAAAGGGCTGTCTGGCGATGGTCCTCCCCCTGTTCTTGGATTTAGAATCTGGTTCTGAAGCTTCTAATAGCCATAATTAGCAGAGGGTACCTCGTACAGAAACGCACATAGTATCATCTTTTCCAGCTCGTCGCTGGCATTAATTCAAAACCAAACATGCAGTAATTATTTTACATGGTTCAGGAGAAATCGATTTCTCCCATTCTGTGGGTGCTTGTACTGTGAAAAACATGGGCTAGGTAGCTGGGTCGACGCAAATCGCAGAAATGTAATTTTCATGTTTTTACCATAAACGCGCCGCGTTTTATGACCAAATGATTAGCTCCCCATTAATGTCTATGAAAGTAGCTGCACATGGTAGAACAGACAAAAGGGACCCCCCACTGTGAGGCAGGAAGGGGCTCACACTGGTAATTCAGGTTAAGGGGGTTTTACACATAGCGATATCGCTGGCAATATCGCTAAAACGTCACTGATTTTGTGACGTTATAGCGATATTGCTAGCGATATCGCTATGTGTGATACTTACCTCCGACCGGCTCCCCCGCTGTCCATCACTGATCACGCGAGATCGGCTGGCTCCATTTCTCATCGGGCGCTTCCTGCTGGGCTTCCTGCTGTGTGTGACGAGCGATGCTGGACGCGGGCGGGAGGACGTCTGGATTGCTGTGTGTGAAAGGTAAGTATCGTCCGCTGCGTCGCTGCTGCATTGCTGTGAGCTCTGCCTGTGTGACAGCTCACTAGCGATCATTTAGCGATGCACCAGCGATCCTGACCAGGTCGTATCGCTGGTTGGATCGCTGGTGCATCGTTAAATGTAAAAGGGCCTTTAGACTGGTTGTTTGTGTGAGCTGAGGAGGAAGAAGGGGGGTCACAGCTGCTGACAGGCAAAATATGCAGTGTAATATTCAGGGAACTTTATGTCAGATCTTACAGTATCTTTACACCAGGAATGATATTTGAACAAATTATTAAACAGAATTTATGTAAGTACTTATATAAGAATATATTATTGAAACATAGCCAGCATGGCTTTGTAGCAAACAACTAATTCCAGACTAATTTAATTTCCTTTTATGATGGAATCACTGACTGGGTGGATCAGGGAAATGTGGTTGATATAGTGTATCTCGACTTCATCAAAGCATTTGATAAAGTATCTCATACTATCCTTATTGAAAATATGACTAAGTATGAGATTGACAAGGCTATGGTTAGGTGTATTCATAACTGGCTCAGTGATTATACTCAAAGAGTGGTAAAAAATGGTTGCATATCCAATTCAAAAAGTTTTTCAATAGGGTACCACAATGCTCTGTCCTGGCCCCAGTGTTGTTCAACATTTTTATAAATAATCTAGATAAGCGAACTGAAGGTAAACTAATAAAATTTGCAGATAATGCAAAGCTAGGAGGGATAGCTATAGGCCCCGTTACACATAACGATGTCCCAGTAATCCCACCAACGATCCGACATGGATGGGATTGCTGGGACATCATTAGGCTGATCATTGGTGAGCTGTCACATAGACAGCCCCTCCAGCAATCAGGACCAGCGAGCAAGCTGGTATCCAACGTAAACTTCAGGTTTCTAAGAGCCACGCGGCTCTTAGAAACCCGATGTTTACGTTGGATATCAGCTTGCAGCGCTGGTGATTGCTGGCTCCCGCTGCCACACACAGCAATGCGTGTTGGCCAGCGGGAGACCAGCGATGAAAAAACGGCCCAGGACGATCCAGCGCGATCAGCGATACCCGGCGGGGGGGGCGGTTGCTGTCACACACAGCGATATCGCTGGAGAGATTGCTGATGTCACAAAATCAGCGATCTCACCAACGATATCGCTGTGTGTAACGGAACCTTAACACAAGAGAAGACAGCAAAGGAATTCAGAAGGATCTAGATAAGGTTGATCGTTAGGCAGCGACTAATATAATGGTATTTAACAGTGAGAAATGTAAGATTCTTCATTTGGGCAAGAAAAACGAAAATGACATCTATAGAATGGGAGAAAAATAACTAAGCAGTAGTCCACGTGAAAAGACTTGGTTATGCTAACCGATCACAGATTGCACATGAGTCAACAGTGTGAAGCACCAGCAAAAAAGGCAAACATGGTTCCAGGATGTATTAGGAAAAGCATGGAGTCTAGATCACGTGAAGCAATTATCCCCCTCTACACCACCTTTGTCAAGCCTGATCTGGAAACTGTGTACAGCTCTGGGCAAAACATTTTAAAAAAGACATTGAAAAACTGGAGCAAGTTGAGAGAAGAGCTATCAGGATGGTAAGCGAACCGCAAAGTATGTCCTATGAGGAACGGATAAAGGATCTGAGAATGTTTAGTTTGCAAAAAAGAGGGCTAAGAGTAGACTTAATAGTGGTCTACAAATATCTGAAGGGAAGTCACAGAAGCGGGATCAGTATTATTCTCATTTGCACATGGAAACAAGAGAATATAATGAAACTGAAAGGGTGATAATACAGATTAGATATTAGAAAAAACTTTTTGACAGTGAGAGTGATCAATGAGTGGAACAGGTTGCCATTAGAGGTGGTGAGTTGTCATTCAATGGGAGTCTTCAAACATGCTGGACAGACATCTGTCTGAGATGGTTTAGTGAATTCTGCATAGAGCAGGGTGTTGGACACAATGACCCTTGAGGTCTCTTCCAACTCTAACATTCTATGATTCTATGATGTTGAATTTTTTACATATCAAAATTATGCAGTGTCAAAAACTCAACAAAAACTCATTGTCAGAGCTTAACCTAAGAAAATAAAACATACCTGGCTACAATTGCACACATACACTCACTGGCCACTTTATTAGGTACACCTGTCCAACTGTGTGTTAAGACTTAATTTCTAATCAGCCAATCACATGGCGGCAACTCAGTGCATTTAGGCATGTAGACATGGTCAAGACAATCTCCTGCAGTTCAAACCGAGCATCAGTATGGGGAAGAAAGGTGATTTGAGTGCCTTTGAACGTGGCATGATTGTTGGTGCCAGAAGGGCTGGTCTGAGTATTTCAGAAACTGCTGATCTTCTGGGATTTTCACGCACAACCATCTCTAGGGTTTACAGAGAATGGTCAGAAAAAGAAAAAAAATCCAGTGAGCGGCAGTTCTGTGGCCGGAAATGCCTTGTTGATGCCAGAGGTCAGAGGAGAATGGGCAGACTGGTTCGAGCTGATAGAAAGGCAACAGTGACTCAAATTGCCACCCGTTACAACCAAGGTAGGCAGAAGAGCATCTCTGAACGCACAGTGCGTCGAACTTTGAGGCAGATGGGCTACAGCAGCAGAAGACCACACTGGGTACCACTCCTCTCAGCTAAGAACAGGAAACTGAGGCTACAATTTGCACAAGCTCATCGAAATTGGACAGTAGAAGATTGGAAAAACTTTGCCTGGTCTGATGAGTCTCGATTTCTGCTGCGACATTCGGATGGTAGGGTCAGAATTTGGCATAAACAACATGAAAGCATGGATCCATCCTGCCTTGTATCAACGGTTCAGGCTGGTGGTGGTGGTGTCATGGTGTGGGGAATTTTTTTCTTGGCACTCTTTGGGCCCCTTGGTACCAATTGAGCATCGTTGCAACGCCACAGCCTACCTGAGTATTGTTGCTGACCATGTCCATCCCTTTATGACCACAATGTACCCAACATCTGATGGCTACTTTCAGCAGGATAATGCGCCATGTCATAAAGCTCGAATCATCTCAGATTGGTTTCTTGAACATGACAATGAGTTCACTGTACTCAAATGGCCTCCTCAGTCACCAGATCTCAATCCAATAGAGCATCTTTGGGATGTGGTGGAACGGGAGATTCGCATCAGGGATGTGCAGCCGACAAATCTGCGCCAACTGTGTGATGCCATCATGTCAATATGGTCCAAAATCTCTGAGGAATGCTTCCAGCACCTTGTTGAATCTCTGCCACGAAGAATTGAGGCAGTTCTGAAGGCAAAAGGGGGTCCAACCCGTTACTAGCATGGTGTACCTAATAAAGTGGCCAGTGAGTGTAGACTGTGATAAATGCTGCTAATGGTTAGGGCAGCATACATTTAATGGCAGGTTCCCTTTAATCTTTGCTATAATATATAGAGTATGCTGTGTATATGTTTTAACTGGGAGGTCATATAATTCTGAGCTTGAGCCTGGTATAAATATAAATACTATTTCTCTGCTTTAAATTAATACTGCCAAATTATCTAAACCACTTGAAGTTTATTAATGATGACTTAAACACTTTCTCTTCCAAAGTAATATATTTATTCTCAAATGCAGTACTTAAAATATATAATTTATTCCATCATGGTTTACAAGCTTTCAAAGCTTTAAAAATTAATTTGAATTAAAATAGGTTTCTATTTTTCTGTATTTATTTTGCTAACAGTTTTTCACTTTGGCCAATTTCAACCTTTAGAGACCCTGTCAGTTTTGATTACACTAGTGACAGGGATTAGGGATCATAATGATATCTTCATTCTCTGTCACTGCTCAGCTAAATATGAAGCTTTAGCAGTAATAAGTACCGTAATTTGTGAAGTGTGACTTGCACTTTACTCCTTATTCTAAAACATTGCAGAGTACAAAAATTATGTACAATAAAAAATTCCTTGTGGTACCGTTTTAGCCAGAAACATCAATGTAAATATTTTTATGCCTAAAATTGACAAAAGTATTATTGGAGTGACACCTTTATTGGCTAACCAAAAATACTACATTTGCAAGCATTCACAGCACAGATCATCATTCTTCAGGCAGGTTTACACATGAATAACTGAGACAAGAGAACAACATATAGGAGAAAGAAGATGTCGCTGTTCAGTTGTGCTGGTTTCCTAAGTAGGTCTTTCAGATTCATCTGTGTTTGGTACATTGGTTTCGGAAAATGCCTGAAGAAGGAGCTTCTGTGCTTTGAAAACTTGCAAATATATTTTTTTATGGTTAGCCAATAAAGGTATCATTTTTGGGCATAAAAGCACTTACATCAAGAATCCCAAAAAATCAATTTGTGGGATTACGAGCAGCTGTCAGTAGCTTATAATTGGTTGTGGGTGGAGTTAATACAGTAGGTACAGTATTTTTAGACTAATTTGTTTGGTTTCTAAAAAGTTTTTAAAATCTTTTAAAACAAGATTCAACAAATATTGAAACATTTTTTTCTGACACACATACTAGGTTTGTGGGTTTTCAATAAAAACATGTTTGTAAACCAAAAACTCATTAAAAGTGTTAAAAAACATAAGAAATAAAAAAACTTGCTGATTTTATAACATACCTTATTAATTTTGTAACCAAAATCTAGTCGCTATGTGTTTTTTGCCACAGAAAGTGTCATAAAATCCTAAAAGAAACATTTCGTAATATTTTCCACAAAAATTTGATTTATGCTGAATAAATTTGTGAAAATCTTAATACTGTAAAGCTTGGAATTGCTCAGAAAATGCACACAGGGCAAACGAGAGAGAGAACTCAGCTGAGAATAAGAGCTTACTCTTCACAGGTGAGAGAGATGACCCTATTGACCATAAGAGTTTACACTGAGAGAACCCTGCCAACCATAAAAACATATACGCTATAGGAAAGAGAGAGAACCCTGCTAACCATAAGAGCTTACATTCTACAGGTAAGAGAAAGGATCCCACTAACAACAAGAACTTATACTCTATAGTAGAAAGAAACCCACCCACCATAAGAGCTTACACTCCACATGAGAGAGAAAGGGAGGACCCCACTGATCATAAGAGATGACTATAAGAGCTTATACTTGACAGCCAAGATAAAGAGAGAGGACTCTCATGACCATAAGATATTTCACTCTACAAGAGAGAGATACAGGAGTCTACTGGCTATAAAATTTTACACTCTGCAACAAAGAGAATAACTAGATGATCATTAGAGCTTACACTCTACTGGAAAGAGAGAAAGAGAAGATCCCATTGACCATAAGAGCTTACACACTACAGTTAAGAGAAAGAAAGAACCCTACTGACCATAAGAACCTACACTCTAAAGGATAGTGAGTTGACTATGCTAACCATAAGAGTTTACATTGTATAGGAGAGGGAGAGGGGGAAAGAGAGGATCCCACTGACCATAAGAATTTGGAGATACTTACTCAGTGACTCTTGATTTTGAAGATGATTGCTGTACAAACTGAGCTAAACTGGAAAATACTGAACTGGGGTGGCCCAAGAACTGATCCCACCTATACAGGGTATGATAATCCAAAAGACATCATAGTTGTAGGGCACAATGTGTAGGCCCACATGACAATGCAAAAGGATTTTAACCTTCTCTCACTAGTATGGGAAAAGGTGCTGAGCAATTTTTTGGGAGAAACCGTGAATCAAATCTCAAAGTGTTCTAGTTCCCATGAAACCACAAAATTGAAATAATTAGATTCAGACTCAATGCTTCACTGATCGATCCGCTCATCTCTATTGACAACATCTGTTGGTTGCACAACATATTTTTTCATTTAAAATATACCTAAGAAAAGGAATATAATGTGTTGTCCAATCTTGCCCAATAATCTTCAGCTCACATTAGCCACCTATCAACAGCACATAAAATATGTACAATATTTTCATTGACCTAGTTACTATAAATAAACATGAAAAATCCAAGAGGCGTTCTCTGCTGCCCAAAAGAAAATATTTTCAAGGGCAGGTATAATTATAATCTACTAAAATGCTACTTACCTGCTCTAATCCCACTCCATTACAGATTGCTAAAACATTGTATCATGTGGCATCATTAGATGCACATCTGATGAACTCACGCTCTAGTTGGTTGACCTTTTCAGCCAACTGCTGCTGACCAAAGGATGGGGCAAAATAGCTTGTGCTCTCATTGAGGCAGCATGCATTAAAGCTGATGAATATACCTCATATTATTATTTTATAACCATGTCACCCTTCCTAAAGTTCATGGAAGTTGACAACTGCATTTATAACCATGTCACCCTTCCTAAAGTTCCTGGAAGTTGACAACTGCATTAAGGCAGCCAATGTAGGCATTTTTCGCAAATAATGTAATTAAAATAGTAGGTAAAAGTTAATAGATGTCTTGCTTGATGGTAGTTTTAACTTACATAACAGCAAGATTGCTTTTCCGTATAACACGAAGTCCTAATGGCCTGCCCTTAACAACAACAACATCGTATAGACGATTATTCGCTGTGCTACTTGGTTGGCTTGGCTTATTCAGAGGTACAGGAACTTCATATCTTTTGTTGTTAGGATCAAAGATCTATGAAGAGTAAACAATAGTAAGACATTCAGCTGTCCAACACCAATATAAAGGTTTCATAATTATTGGAAAATACAGCAAGTATAGTTTAAACAATCTGCAGTACTACAATATACCATCAGTCTAATATTGTTCAACACAAGTTCTTTAATATTATACCCAGACGAGCCTTTGACTAACATACACTCTACATGTGATGTAATTGGAGAAAACTTTTATTTAGAAATCAGCAAATAGTCATTTACAATATACTTGTATCAGTTATTGTTTTGGTCCTACCTGGATCTGGTTCATGGGCTGTGTTTAATACATTTTCTATACAGTAGCTCTATCACATGTAGAGTGCTATACTTTCTACGGTATATACTACAGAGTCACATCCTCTTAAAGTACACCTAGGAAATGCCTTTGGGCTTGTTCACAGGACACCACCACTAACAGGCGCAGGAGCGCTTCTTTCTTATGCACACATTAGCAATAAAGTGATAAAGGCTCGGGCTGAGCCGAAACGTCTTGTTTATATCGCTTCTACTGTGTGCTATATATTCTTGTTTGGCTCCCACATGTAATAAAATGAACACCCATTTGCATAAAATCTGTTTGAGTGTGCGGTGAATTAGACTAATTTGGGCTTGTTCACACATTACATTTATTTGGTTCAGCACATTTTTCAAGAATATAGAAAGCTGCAATTTAAATTTAATGGCAAGAAAGATCCAATACTAATTAAAAAGAGCTTCAGGCTGATAGGAGCATGGAGGTGGTCACCACTTCCAATATTATACTACAAAAATCTTCAAAAAATAACCAGTACTGCTGAATAGAATAAACAAAGTGTGAACAAGTGCAAGCTGCTATGAATTCATAATAAATAAACTTATTTGCATCAATGTGGTAAAAAAAGACTGTATTCAATGTTTGTATACATCTTAGAATCTTAGCATACATACATTGTTGCGTGAGTAGCACTGTGAGGGAAGAGCGCTGCAGCACAATGGGGTCTTACTTCTTGATGGGGGTCATACAAGGGGGCAATATTACTATATGGGGGCAAAGTAGATGGGGCATTATTAATGTATTGGGACCACATAGCCAGAAATAATGTCCCCATATGCGAACCCCATACATTAATAATGTCCCACTGTGTGGCTCCTAATGCAGTAATAATGCCCTCCTATGTGTTCCCATACAATAATAAATGTATGGAGTCATATAGGAGTCAATATTATTATATGGGAGCCACATAATTGGACAATGTTATTGTATAGGGGCTACACAATGGGACATAATATATTAATGTATGGGGATGACATAGGGTGACATTTTTAATAAATAATTGTCACATAGAAGAATGTTATTAATGTATGAGGCCATACAAGGGGACATTATTATGTATGCTGCCACATATGGGAACACACAGGAAAATACTACTGTATCAGGGCCATAAAGAGGGACAGTACCCATGTATCAGAGCATCATAGCTGGACAATTTTACTGTATAGGGGCCACAGCAGGGGGAATTCTACTGTATTTTGACTAAAAAGGACATAAACATTGCAACTTTATGGGGGGTGACATATTTTATTTATGGGGATACCGGTACTGAGATTCAAAAGGGAGGTACTGTTACTGTAAAATTTGGGAAAAATGTTAGGATGGTGCAATAGATGTTGTCAGCCATGTATATTTGTGTATTCCAGTTTGCAGATATCACTCATGGTTGGAAGAAGACATATTTTGGGGCTATAGAAGTAAAAAATATCATTAGAAGTTCTATTCCAGGGTGGTGGCACCTGTTTGGGGGGCTGTGCTGATCTCTTTTCTCCCTGCTTGCCTTCTTCTCTACTTTCCAATGCACAATGACAGTGCACTCTCTGGCCGGCTTGTACCTTCTCTTTAAAGCTTGCTAGGGAGCACAAAGTCTAAGGGCACTCAAAGGAAAATTGAACAAAGAATGCATACAGAGCATGGATCGAAATTGGCAACTGCGCATGCTCTGTAGAGCAGGGACTAAAACATCCCCTGAAATGGATGTCACTGATGGTGCTTTTTTAAGGTAGGGGACAGCAGCTGTGGCAGTGACTGCAGCCCTGGACTCCTGATGACTTCCGGTTTAAGTAACACACATGCACTGGAAAATTTCAAATGAAACTTCATTTCAAGTTAAAAAGAAGTAGACATGAAGTTAAAGTAGAGAGGGAGTAGTAGGGAATTTTAACTTGAAGCATAGTGGAAAAGTAATTAGGTTATTAAATTAAATGGCCTTACATTTAGCATGAAAATCGTCTTTGATTTTGGACCATCACCTTAAGGTGTAATTGCCCCTGACTACACTACTGACTACAATAGGTACTAAGGACATACCCAGTGGATGGCACAGGAGCATGAGTTGATCAGGTCAGTTATCAATCTGCACATGCATATAGTAAATGCGGCATCTAGATGGTTATAGGATTATGCTCAACACATCTGCCTCCTAAGAACATGATTGCTGTAGCATCTGGCAGAACTATCAAAAGCCCCCAGGCCAGTTACAGTTGTATATATCTATTAAGCTTTGCCAAAGGCACAATCTAATTAATTTTCTGTCAGTTTATCAGCATTAAAAATACAACTAATTCCATAAGAAACAAGGAAAGCTACGCACAGTATGATAAAGTAATAGAAGAAAATCTGCTGATGAGTGCCTGGAGGGAGAGGGGAGCTTGCATGTCATGGAATATATCAATACCATTGCCAGCATGCCATGCAGCTGGCCACAAGAAATAAGACCCAATAACTGGCAGCAGAAATCATTGTTTCTCTCACTAGTTTTTCGAACTAGTGATGTATGACAGCTACTTCTGTCTGAAACAAAAGTCAGTCTCTCTCTATACAACCCTATGAAATTCACATTAAAGCATCCATAGGAATGTACATGGGTTAGTGATATCGCAGATCGAGTAGGGCAACTGAAGAATGGTACGGAGACCTATAACAGAAGCAAAGCAGGAACAAAGAACTTCATTTTCTGCAACTGAAGATTTATTTCCAAGATTTGAATGGAACATCAAAACGACAGCTGTTCTATTTTATGTCACTTCTTTTATTCACTTCAGCATTTGTATACCTCGTAGCAGTTAAGAGAAGTGACTTGCTCATTTTTGGGCGGCTTCTATTTAGAAGTTGCTTGCTCCCTAAACTTAACAGCAAGAGTGAATCTGTCTCTAGAAAATGGCCACTGGCATTTTCCTCAGATGTCTTTGCCCTGGATGACTACACGGGTGTCTAAAGGATGCTACGTGTACACACCCTAAGGCTATGTGCACAGAAAGCTTTTCTTGGATTTTTCGGAGCAGAAACTAAGTGGAAAGTCTTCAAATCCTGCTCAAAAACTTTGCATTTCTGTTCCGAAAAACTCTGTGTGCGCAGAGCCTAAACCATCCACTTGTAAAAATACCTGTTTGAATAACGTCCTGGAAGAGAGGAAGAGGGAGAAAAAGGGAGAGCGCTGTTTAAGCATAGTAGATGAGTCAATTCTGCTTGGTATAATTTCAAACTTGATCACCTGGTGTGGTTGTGCAAGGAGGCACAACACTGGGAAGAGTTTGCAAACAAGGATGATCCTTCCACAGGTATGCTGCCCATCTGTAATAACATGGAGATAATTTTCCTCTCCCAGAAAGAAATTTTTCTCCACGTGATACTGCGAATAAAGAAGTTTCAGGGCGCTTCCTTCATAGGATCCTTAACCCAATTTGGAGGAAGAGGGTTATATAGCCAAAGAATTAAGCATCTCTGGTGTTGAATCAGATGATATTTTATTAGCTAGGTAAAATGCAAAATTTTCTAAAAGACAATAAAAACATTAAAACTTTTTCTGTTATAAAAAAACACAACACGTTTTGGCCATGTAGGCCTTCATCAGGTGTATAATAAAATGATTTTATTGTAAGCTATTTATACCCCATTTTTATTGGTAATGGATGTGGTTGTACTAACTGAGGAACCGATCGCTATTTATCAATCTCTTTAGCAGTTAGAGTACATATATTGTAACAAGAAAAGAATATTGTACACATATATTACATAGCATCATCCCTCCTTCAGGGTTAAAACAGTGTATCTGTAGATTTTAGGCAATCACACATGTCAATGTAAATGTTCCCAAAAAAACAAAAAAAAAACCTGTACATATTCCTGATTAAACACCTCACTTCTCTTGGTGCAAGTGGTCAGGTGGTAAACTAGAAGAGCTGCAGGTACTAAAGAGAATAAATGAAAGAAATAAATTAAAAAAAAAAAATTCCAAACATTTTTTTCCAAAAAAAATGTAAAAAAATAAATAAATAAAAAAAAAAGGCAAAAACAAGAAACGGGGAACCTAATAATTTATCTATACAAGATCAGAGATCTCAATCATTCCCTCAGGGTACAGACTGCAAAGACTGTATATCCAATAGGACGCTTTGGCATTACAAACTGCTTTTCTGTTTCTCACTGCTACAGGTATTTGTTCTATTGGTGTGACCTTTATACATTCAAAGTTTTTGTTATGTATAAGAGTGATGTGCTTAGATAAACTTTGTTTTAAAAACCCTATTTTCCCATTATGTCTATGACCAGTCATACGATATCGTAGTGCGGCCGATATATAAAAGTCCACACATACAGGTTACCACATACATAACCAAATCAGAACCACAGGTTAATTATTGGGTAAAATTGTATGTGGTATTGCTGTTTTTTATATTTAAATTTTTCTTACCATGATCTATAATTTTATAACAGTCACAATGTTTTTTTCCACATTTAAAAATTCCTTTTTTTCTCATTTTTTGGACAGATGGCACATTTATTGGTATTTTTTTTGGGAGGGGGTGTAAATAACTAGGTGCTAAATAATTTTTAATCGTTCTACCTCTTCTAAATACAATATTAGGTCTTTTTGGAATCAGATCTTTGAGTAGTGGGTCTTTCCTCAGTAAGTACCAATATTTTTCAAGAATACAGCGGATGGATTGGTGGTTTCTATTGTAGGTGGTAATGAAGCTATATTTCCATTTTGCTGTGCTAGCAATAACATCTTGTTTTGAGGAATGTTTTTTCAAGCAATCATTCTGTTTGAGAGAGAGATTGTGCTGATATGCTGCATGTACTAATGGTTTTGGATACCTTTTTTATTTATACCTGGAAAGTAAAACCCGTGTGTGATGGGGCCTTTAGACATAACAAAAACTTTGAATGTATAAAGGTCACACCAATAGAACAAATACCAGCAGCAACGAGAAACAGAAAAGCAGTTCTTAATGCCAAAGAGTCCTATTGGATATACAGTCTTGGCAGTCTGTACCCTGAGGGACTGAATGAGATTCCCAGTTTTTTGTTTTCGCATTTTTTTGGGTTTAACATTTTTTTTTATTTTTGCTTGTTATTTATTCATTTCATTTATTCTCTTTAGTACCTGCAGCTCTTCTAGTTTACTGCCTGACCGCTTGCACAAAGTGAAGTGAGGTGTTTAATCAGGCATATGTATTGGTCTTTTTTTTGGGAACATGTACACTGAGATGTGTGATTGCCTAAAATTTACAAATATACTGTTTTAACCCTGAAGGAGGGTTGATGTTATGTATTATGTGTGTAATATGTATGTCTTTTCTTGGGGAAGAAGTTACAATACACGTACTTTAACTGCTAAAGAGATTGATAAATAGCGATAGGTTCCTCAGTTAGTACAACAACACCAATTAGCAATGAAAATGGGGTGTAAATAGCTTACAACAAAATCATTTATTTATACACCTGATGAAGGCCTCCATGGCCGAAATGCATTGTGATTTTTTATAGCAAAAAATGTTTCAATGTTTTTATTGTCTTTTATAAAATTTTGCATTTTACCCAGCCAATAAAATATCATCTGATTCAACATCAGAAATACTTAATTCTTTGGCTATATAACACTCTTGCTCCAAATTGGATTAAGGATCCTCTGAAGGAAGCGCCCTGAAACGTCTTTATTTGTAAAAATACCTGAAAAGGGTTGTCCACTACTCGAACAACCTCTGCTCAATCTCTATATTCCCCAACTAGAATAAAAACAGCTTGCACTCACCACCAGTGTGTTACGCCCACACACCCAGCCGCTCCCACCTCCCAGCACGCTCCCGACATAGCCCTACGCCATTCCCCGTCTGCCTTCTCTGGGTCACGGTGCATCGGGAGTTCGCGCATGTGCAGTAGTGCTCGCCTCACCGCTGAGCCTCCTGGGAGGCCGGGACCCAGTGGGTCCACCCCATCATGGCAGCGCCCACTGGGTATTTCTGCTCGGCGTCTCCTCTGGTAAGATGCCTGTTCATCGTGTACGGTGGTGGCAGCTTCCCTTTCAGCGTCACTCCTCGTCCTCAGGCCTCTGCACCTCTGACCCTGCCTGTCAGCGCGGTGCCTCTGACACTGTCCGTCTGCACTGTGCCTCTGACACTGTCCGTCTGTGCTGTACCTCTGACCCTGCCTGTCAGCGCCATGCCTCTGACACTGTCCATCTGCACTGTACCTCTGACCCTGCCTGTCAGTGCTGTGGCTCTGACACTCTCCATCTGCGCTGTACCTCTGACCCTGCCTATCTGCACTGTGCCTCTGATACTGTCTGTCTGTGCTGTGCCTCTGACACTGTCTGTCTGTGCTGTATTTCTGACCCTGCCTGTCAGTTCTGTACCTCTGACCCTGCCTTTCAGCTCTGTACCTCTGACACTGCCTGTCAGCCCTGTGACCTCAGTCGTAACTCTTAGTCTCCTCCCTTGTCTCATTTTGTCCCTTCTTCTTTTTCAGCATCAGCCCCCAGCCTGCCCTGTGCCTCCCGTGGCCCTCCGCTTCTGGTACCTGTCGGTGCACACCTACGCTCCAGCTTCACTCCGGCCTTCTTCTTCTACTTTCCTGTGTTGACATAAGTCACCCCTTTGGCTCCAGTCATCGTGGTTCCATCTCCCTTGGACCTGCCCCTAACACTCCCTGTATTGGGGGTGGTCATCACCTGGTCCGCTCGCCCTTGGGGGCTCTGGAGCCATGACCCAGAGGGTCCACTTTTGGGTTCTCCCTTAGAACCCTCACGTGGTGTCTCCTTGCAGCCAATCAGCAGCAGCTTCACTCTCACTTTCTTCTGATGAAAGTCACAGAGCAGCCGTAGCTCTCACTTTTCCTATATTGCAGCTTCTTCTGAAATAAGTGATAGTGATGTTGTCGTTGATGGACTGCATGGCTTTTGTGACATAGCAACATCAAGGGAGCCTTGGTAGACCAAGCGTCAACATTGCTTAGATGTCGCTGTCACAAGTGGTGTTCACAGGCTGCAATTATTTTTCATATTTCATAGGGGAATATCGTGATTGAGAAGTGGATTGTCCGAGTAGTAGACAACCCCCTTAAATGAACCAATGTTACTTCACATTACTGTCATTATGATTTTATTTTTAATACAGTTCTTTCTAACCCAAACAGAGCAGCAATATACAAATTAACATTTCATTTATTTAGACACAACTTATCCATCTAAATTACCTTAAACTGCAGCATGTGATTTTCATGAAATGTAACTTCAATAGTAAGTTTTGTGATTCTTTTGGAGTTTGTGTAGCGCTGTGATGTTCCAGCAGGCAAGGTGATATTTAAAACGATGCCATTATCAGTGGTCACTTCATTGCCATCAACAATATAGCCATAATCATCTGGATAATAGCAATATGGAATACCAGCTGTACTGGATACCTGGAATAGGCAGGACATGTTTACAGAAAGTTCGAAAATAAAAGACTTTATAATTACGTAAAAAACAGAAACACAACTGTTAGTCTTATCTAGTGATTGTAATGCTGGATTTACACAAAATGCACTCTTAGGCCGGAGTCACACTGGCGAGGAATACGGGAGAGTGAGAGGCGCAAAAAGCACGCATTAGACACGGACCAATGATTCTCTATGGGGTCCCTCGCACCAGGCGTATATTTCTCCTCAGTATCCTATGCTCCGTGCCACTCGCAGCATGCTGCGATTGTCAGCGTACTACGCCCGTAGTACGCCAATGCAAGTCTATGGGTGCGCAAAAAATACGGATTACACACGGACCACACATATGACTTGCGAGAAATACGCACCAGGTGTCTTTTAGAAACCCTGTCATAGGGCTCCATTATATGTCCATTTTGCAAGCCTGCGAGAAAATCTCGCCATACGGATTGCATATGGATGCTTACATGCGCAAAATACGCGACCACACCTTGATTACGGATGACATACGGAGCACTATTTAGGGGTCTGTCATCCGTATTACGCATGTAAAATACTGACCGTATTTTGCGCTGGTTAGTGTGACTCCAGCCTTAGACTGTGAGCCCATGATGAGTTTTTAGTGAGTTTTTGAAGCTACATATTTTTGTTGAGTCAAAATTCAGCAACCTACAGTCACCAGCAACCTACAGTCACAGCAAAATGGATGGGATTTATAGAAATCTTATGCCCACTGGGCTTCTATTTTGCTCAGCGTAATCTGAGCTGTGGTGCAGATTTCAGATCTGTGTAAAATTGTCAAGCAAAAAACACATATGCGTTCTTAGTGCATTTTTGTTGTGGTAACGCTCAAAAAACTCAGGTAATCCGCACATGACCAAATCAGGAAAGTTTTCTCAAAGCCAAAATCTAAGTAGTACACAAAATGAAACAGCTTTGTTTAGGACAAAAAGTATCTTAAAGAGAAAAAACAACAGTGTCAAAAATATGTATAAAAAGCAAGTAATCCAATTAAGTTACCTAATAGTTGCAGAAATGCTACAGAAAATCTGTAACATTGAAAACTCACCAAAAGCTAACTGTGGGACCGAAGCCTTATGGCTAGTTGGTTTTGCGTTTTTGTGTGTATGTGTTGGTAGCCATTATTTTAAGCCTAAAATTCACCACATGCATTACATTGTTTGTTCGTTCCATTTTGTTTAGGTCAGTGGTGTTTTATCAAAGCAGATGGATGCTGAGGGTATGTTCATCTTTATACCTCATATGCTAACTAAAATACCTTAAATGCATTTGAAAACTCCAAAAAATTAAACTTTGTGCTAAAGCTTCACCAAGCTGCTTTCATGAAGTTGAGCTAAGCAAATACTAAAAACAATGTTTTCTCAACTGAACAGAAGACAAAAACAGAATACAGTTATTGTTTATTTGTTATTTTATAAGGAATAAAACGAATATTTAAAGGATTTGTTATTACGGGTGTTCTAGCACATATTCCATGGTGGTTAGAGAGCCAATATATGTGGGCATGGCCCACCATACACAGTAATGCAGCAGCCATATTGGCTACTGGCATTATTGTCATTGGCCGACAGAATTGTGTCATCGGATCTTATAGAAGACCCAGTGACATGATGATCGGCACACTCTCCTCCTGCCCTCTCAGCGCCAGAGATTTTTACTGCCACTGACCTGATACCAAGAGGTGGGTGTGGGGAGCAGTGAATGTGATGCCGGATAAGCTTCACACACAAGGCGCTAAAGGGTGCAATGTTATAATGTGGTGTGGGGTTGTGAAATTATCTATCTATTATCTATCTATCTATCTATCTATCTATCTATCTATCTATCTATCTATCTATCTATCTATCTATCCATCCATCCATCCATCCATCTATCTATCTATCTATCTATCTATTTATCTATCTATCTATCTATCTATCTATCCTGTATCTCTTTATGTAAGATTTTTTTTCCTTTTTTTCAACTAGCTTTAATAAGCAACAAATAGCAGTCATTGCTTTACAAAAACGCTTGAAAAATACAGGTAAAAATTGCACAAAAAACACAAAAAGCATCAAAATGTGCATATTGTTCTCTGTTTTTCCTGCCAAGAAATGTAGAAATCAGTGCAATCAAATGCTCAACGTGTTCACATAGCCTACTCTATTTTATTTTTACGTACTGACATTAGAAGCATAGAAAACCGAAGATGAAGTGGATTTTACAGGAAAAATCGCTAAGAAACATTCTTTCTTGTATTATGACTAGTGTTGAGCGATACCATCCGATACTTAAAAGTATCGGATCGGAATGGATCGACCGATCTAAAAAAAATATCGGGTATCGCCGATTCCGATACCGGAAGTCCCATTCAAGTCTATGGGACTTCCGGTATCAGAATAAGAAAAACCCTATTTTTGCCTTGTACAGCCTCTCTGGGGTCTATACGGGCCTTTTGGGGGGCTGTGCCGGCCTGCCGGGGGTCTGTGCCGACTGCCCGGGGGTCTGTACCGGCCTGCCGGGGGGCTGTGCCGACTGCCCGGGGGTCTGTACTGGCCTGCCGGGGGGCTGTGCCGGCCTGCCGGTGGTCTGCGCAGGCTCCGGGGGTCTGTGCCGACTGCCCGGGTGTCTGTGCGGCCTGCCGGGGGGCTGTGCCGGCCTGCCGGTGGTCTGTGCAGACTCCGGGGGTCTGTGCGGCCTGCCGGGGGGTCTGTACCGGCCTGCCGGGGGGCTGTGCTGGCCTGCCGGTGGTCTGTGCAGGCTCCAGGGGTCTGTGCTGGCCTGCCGGGGGGCTGTTCTGGTCTGCCGGGGGGCTGTGCCGGCCTGCCGGTGGTCTGTGCAGGCTCCGGGGGTCTGTGCAGGCATCGTCCGATGGGACGCAGCAATGACATAAAGTGAGACTAGGGACTTTTTTTTACAGTGGTGGAGGAATACAGTGCGGAAGGATACCTACCTTCCGTCATTGTATTCCTGGAGCTGGTAGAGAACCTGAGAAAAAAAAATCCAGAAAATCACATTGTCTGTTTTTTTTTTTCATTTTATTTGCATATTATGGTGGAAAATAAGTATTTGGTCAGAAACAAAATTTCATCTCAATACTTTGTGATATATCCTTTGTTGGCAATGACAGAGGTCAAACGTTTTCTGTAAGTCTTCACAAGGTTGCCACACACTGTTGTTGGTATGTTGGCCCATTCCTCCATGCAGATCTCCTCTAGAGCAGTGATGTTTTTGGCTTTTCGCTTGGCAACACGGACTTTCAACTCCCTCCAAAGGTTTTCTAATGGGTTGAGATCTGGAGACTGGCTAGACCACTCCAGGACCTTGAAATGCTTCTTACAAAGCCACTCCTTCGTTGCCCTGGCGGTGTGCTTTGGATCATTGTCATGTTGAAAGACCCAGCCACGTTTCATCTTCAATGCCCTTGCTGATGGAAGGAGGTTTGCACTCAAAATCTCACGATACATGGCCCCATTCATTCTTTCATGTACCCGGATCAGTCGTCCTGGCCCCTTTGCAGAGAAACAGCCCCAAAGCATGATGTTTCCACCACCATGCTTTACAGTAGGTATGGTGTTTGATGGATGCAACTCAGTATTCTTTTTCCTCCAAACACGACAAGTTGTGTTTCTACCAAACAGTTCCAGTTTGGTTTCATCAGACCATAGGACATTCTCCCAAAACTCCTCTGGATCATCCAAATGCTCTCTAGCAAACTTCAGACGGGCCCGGACATGTACAGGCTTAAGCAGTGGGACACGTCTGGCACTGCAGGATCTGAGTCCACGGTCGCGTAGTGTGTTACTTATGGTAGGCCTTGTTACATTGGTCCCAGCTCTCTGCAGTTCATTCACTAGGTCCCCCCGCGTGGTTCTGGGATTTTTGCTCACCGTTCTTGTGATCATTCTGACCCCACGGGGTGGGATTTTGCGTGGACCACCAGATCGAGGGAGATTATCAGTGGTCTTGTATGTCTTCCATTTTCTAAGTATTGCTCCCACAGTTGATTTCTTCACTCCAAGCTGGTTGGCTATTGCAGATTCAGTCTTCCCAGCCTGGTGCAGGGCTACAATTTTGTTTCTGGTGTCCTTTGACAGCTCTTTGGTCTTCACCATAGTGGAGTTTGGAGTCAGACTGTTTGAGGGTGTGCACAGGTGTCTTTTTATACTGATAACAAGTTTAAACAGGTGCCATTACTACAGGTAATGAGTGGAGGAAAGAGGAGACTCTTAAAGAAGAAGTTACAGGTCTGTGAGAGCCAGAAATCTTGATTGCTTGTTTCTGACCAAATACTTATTTTCCACCATAATATGCAAATAAAATGAAAAAAAAACAGACAATGTGATTTTCTGGATTTTTTTTTCTCAGTTTGTCTCCCATAGTTGAGGTCTACCTATGATGTAAATTACAGACGCCTCTCATCTTTTTAAGTGGTGGAACTTGCACTATTGCTGACTGACTAAATACTTTTTTTCCCCACTGTATGTAGCATGTATTTTTTTTTTTTTTTTTTACATTCAACACATTAGCCGGATGATGGGACTACTACTGTCCCATCATTGGCTAATGTGTCAATCACTGTCATGGTAGCAGGCATCGCCCGACGGGACTTGTAGTCCCATCGGACGATGCCTGCACAGACCCCCGGAGCCTGCACAGACCACCGGCAGGCCGGCACAGCCCACCGGCAGGCCGGTACAGACCCCCCGGCAGGCCGCACAGACCCCCGGAGCCTGCACAGACCACCGGCAGGCCGGCACAGCTCCCTGGCAGGCCGCACAGACCCCCGGACAGTCGGCACAGACCACCGGCAGGCCGGCACAGCCCCCCGGAAGGCCGGTACAGACCCCCGGACAGTCGGCACAGACCCCCCGAAGGCCCGAACTGATGGCGCATCATGATGCGCACAGACAGCGCATCATGATGACGTCATTTCGGCAGCCAATCAGAGCCACAACAGTGGCTCATTGCATTTTGGACTTCCGATTCCGGTATCCGATACGAAAAAAGTATCGGTACTCGGTATCAGAATTCCAATACGGCAAATATCGGCCGATACCCGATACTTGCAGTATCGGAAAGCTCAACACTAATTATGACTTGTACATAAGGCAGGCTTAAAAAGAGAAAAAAACAGCCTCCTCCACAGATTTTTTTTCTGCATTTTTTTTGCAAATTAAAAACTGTTTTTTAGAGTACCAGAAAAGGCTGTGAGATTTTAGAAATTTCATGCACACATTTGCTTTTTTTCTGACTGAATTGAAAAACTGCAATTTTTTTAAATCTGCAGCACATGAATTCTTTTAGCATTTTTGCACTTTTTGCAATGAGAAAGTGCAACAATGCAGGAAAAAGGAAACCCTACATTTTTGCTGCATTCTTACTTCATTTTTGGTGAATAAAACTAACTTCAGTAAACATGTATTGAAGACCAAAACACAGCAAAAATGCGGCAAAGAGTAGTCCAAAAAAGCAACAAAACCACAGCAAAACATTTTTTGTCAACAGTTTACTGTCAAGAGAGTAGGTTTTGGCAGCAGACAAAAATGCAATGTGTGAACATAGCATAACTTTATTTAACATATCGTGTAGACAAATGACACATATAATCTGCACAAAAATCACAGCAATAATGCACCAAATAAACAGAAAAATTACAGCAAAAAACACAACAAGAAAGCAAGCAAAAATGCACCAAAACCTGCCTTTTTGTAAGCAGCGTCTTTACTGCCTATAGAGCAGATTTTGGCTGCAGACAATAATCAGCAAAAAAGCATCTTGTGAATATAGCCTTAGACTATGTGTCCATGTTGAGTATTTGATTGCTGAGATTTCTGCAACATTTCTGTATCTCTTGGCAGGAAAAATGCAGCATACATTATGCTGGCACTGACATCAAGCACAGGGGTTAGTGTTGAAGAGGTATCTGTCAGATACCCCCATTACAGCTGACAAAGAGGGCAGTGCGAGAGCAAGATGATGAGTGGTGAAACTCATCATTCCAGCTCTCATGCTATGCAGCATGAGGCCCAGTGGTTGTGAACTGCGATAATTTTACTGATGTCACAGCTCATCCCAGCTGCTGGGTCTCGCTGAATGCAACGTAAGGGTATGTGCACACGTAAGCTTTTTTTCGTGTTTTTACCAAATAAAATGCTTAAAAAATGCTTAAAAGATGCATCCCATTCATTTCAATGAAATTCCTTCATCAAACTGGCGTAGCTTGATACATGAATTTTGAGTAAGGCCCAAAATTTAGTTTTTTGTCTGTCTTTAACTGCTTCCTGACTGCCCACAGTAGATAAACGTTGGCGCTTGGTGGGCTTTGTGCAGCGCCGATGTTTATCTACTGTCAGCAGTTTTGTGCCCCCCGGGACCCCCACATACCTTATAACGCGGGGATCCCGGTGCACAATTCATGCTGGGACCCCCGACGTCATCGAGACATGATTGGTTCAGGTCCTGATGACGTCAGCGTCACAGCAGCCAATGAGAGTGCTCGCTGGGAAAGCTGCTTGTTTCCCGGCGATCAGACTCATTGTAACGCGACTTCTCCTCTGATCTCACACTGACAGATGATCAGAGGTGAAGCAGCGTTACTGTGTGACTAGATCACTGCATGGCACAGCTGTTCGCTACCTGGCACAGCTGTGCCAGGCAGCGATCTTGTCACACAGTAACGCTGCTTCTCCTCTGATCATCTGTCAGTGTGAGATCAGAGGAGAAGTGGCGTTACTATGAGTCAGATCGCAGGGCAGCGATCTTGTCACAAAAAGAAAAAAAAGTAAAGGAAAAAAAGCAGGCACGCAGGTTAGGGCTAGGCCTAGGGTTAGGGCTAGGGTTAGGGCTAGGGCTAGGGTTAGGGCTAGGGCTAGGGCTAAGGTTAAGGCTAGGGTTAGGGCTGAGATTAGGGTTAGGGGTGTGTTGGGGTTAGGGTTGGAATTAGAATTGGGGGTTTCCACTGTTTAGGTACATCAGGGGCTCTGTAAACGCAACATGACGCCCGCAGACCATTCCATCAAAGTCTGCATTTCAGAACATCACTACTTCCCTTCCGAGCCCAGACGTGTGCTCAAACAGTAGTTTTCTCCCACATATGGGGTACCAGCATACTCAGGACAAATTGGACAACAACTCTTAGGGTCCAATTTCTCCTGTTACCCTTGTGAAAATAAAAATTGGGGGCTAAAAGATCAATTTTGTGGAAAAAATGATTTTTTTATTTTCACAGCTCTACATTATAAACTTTAGTGAAACACTTGGGTGATCAAAGTGCTCACCACCTATCTAGATAAGTTCCTTGGGGGGTCTAGTTTCCAAAATGGGGTCACTTGTGGGGGTTTCCACTGTTTAGGTACATCAGGGGCTCTGTAAACGCGACATGACACCCGCAGACCATTCCATCAAAGTCTGCATTCCAGAATGTCACTACTTTCCTTCCGAGCCCCACCGTGTGCCCAAACAGTAGTTTTCTTCCACATATGGGGTACCACTGTACTCAGGACAAATTGGACAACAACTTGGTCCAATTTCTCCTGTTACCCTTGTGAAAATAAAAAATTGGGGGCTAAAAGATCATTTGTAGAAAAAAAATGATTTTTTATTTTCATGGCTCTACGTTATAAACTTCTGTGAAGCACTTGGGGGTTCAAAGTGTTCACGACACATCTAGATAAATTCTTTAAGGGGTCTAGTTTCCAAAATGGGGTCATTTGTTTGGGGTTTCCACTGTTTAGGTACATCAGGGGCTCTCCAAATGCGACATGGCATCCGATCGCAATTCCAGCCAATTCTGCATTGAAAAAGTCAAACGGCACTCCTTCCGTTCTGAGCTCTGCCGTGTGCTCAAACAGTGGTTTAGCCCCACATATGGGGTATCGTCGTATTCGGGAGAAATTGCACAAAAAATTTTGTGGTTCATTTTCTCTTTTTACACTTGTGAAAATAAAAAAAAATGGTTCTGAAGTAAAATGTTTGTGAAAAAAAGTTAAATGTTTATTTTTTCCTTCCACATTCCATTCATTCATGCGAAGCACCTGAAGGGTTAATAAACTTCTTGAATGTGGTTTTGAGTACAATGAGAGGTGCAGTTTTTAGAATGGTGTCACTTTTGGGTATTTTCTGTCATATTGACCCCCCAAACTCACTTCAAATGTGAGGTGGTCCCTAAAAAAAATGGTGTTGTAAATTTTGTTGTAAAAATGAGAAATCCACTGATCAAATTTTAACCCTTATAACTTCCTAAAAAAAAAAATTATGTTTCCAAAATTGTGCAGATGTAAAGTAGACATGTGGGAAATGTTATTTATTAACTATTTTGTGCGATATCACCCTCTGATTTAAGGGCATAAAAATTAAAAGTTTGAAAATTGCAAAATTTTCTAAATTTTCTCCAAATTTTGATTTTTTTTAACAAATAAGCGCAGTTCATATCTAAGAAATTTTACTACCAACATGAAGTACAATATGTCACGAGAAAACACTGTCAGAATCAACAGGATCCGTTAACGCGTTCTAGAGTTATGACCTCATAAAGTGACACTGGTCAGAATTGAAAAAATTGGCCCGGTCACGAAGGCAAAAACAGGCTCGGGTGCGAAGGGGTTAACTGGTTTTGTAAATTTTAAGTGGGAATTCTTCCATGTTTCTCAAAATGCTACAAAAAAATTGAGACAAAAATAACTGGCATAAACAAAACTATTGAGAGGGGGAAGGTTACCACAGGAGTACAGGTGTGTCAAATTTTGCAACCTTTTTTTTTTAAAAAAAAGTCTGTTTAAACGATCTGGAAAAGTCACATTGATATAAATATAGGTCAACTAGCCAAAACACAAAGGCAACTTGAAAAAAGGTGACACTAACTTGATGATTTTGCTTCAAAACACTCAAAACAAGAACTCACTAATTGAGAGATATTGAAGCCAAAAAATGACAGAAACAAAATAATAAATCAGGCCCTATTTATATACTTTAGTAATTTGCCTTTCTTCTGACAGAAAGGTTAACATGCATAAGAGCTGATCAAAATTAATTACTTTGTGACTGCTTTTTATGTAAAATTGTTGTAAGTTTTAAATTTTGAAGCTTAAATTTTTTCCCAAAATTAATTGGATTATTGCATTAGCTTGTTTAAGCCTTAACTCACTAGATTTGCTCCAAAATCCTCTGGGACTTTTTTTAGCAGGTGTCCCAATTTATGAAATGTAATCAATCTTTAAATGACATAGGACACTTATGTACTTTAAACATTTTAATTATCTAAAATAATATCTAACTAGAATCTAAAACATGGCCCTATCCTTTAAATAAAAATGTGTAGAAAACTAAACCATGACTTGTGCAGTTCTCTAGGCTTCATGCCCTGAGCAGGAACAGTTTAGGCATCAATGGGCATGCAACAATTGTTCCCTTGTGTGATTTTCCTTGCACAACTGTTTATGCAGTACAACAGTTATTTGTGATTATGTGAATATTCATAGCATGTGATACGTGGATTCTAATGTGTCATCATGCAGTTGATTATGAGCAGAAGTGACAATGTTTACAGGATGTAAAATACACTGCAAATGCAATTAGGGGTGACATTTTTCCCCCATAGCTCTTTCTGCACAGAAAACAACACTTAGTGTGTTTACATTTATATTATTCAATTATAGTTATTATTAGAGGTGTCTATGTTAAATATTACACTAATTGTAAGTAATTATTATTATTAAGATTTAGGTAACTGTTATTTTAAAGAAACAGCATTTGAAAATGTCATATACTATATTATTTCCATGATATGTTAGTAATGATATTAATCATTCACTTTATGCTCATTGTATTTTACTCTGCATATTATGTCAAAAAGCTTTATTTCATTCTACAGTTTCACAAACCTCCCAGATGCAGCCAAGGTTGATACATTTGGCTTCACTAGCATCAAGTCCGGGGTGGCAATCAAACCTCTCCGATTCTGGCGTCTCTGCAGCACCCAATTGATTCCATTCTACAGTGAAAGATTCTCCAAGTCTTAGCTGGAGACCGGTTATATGTAAGACCTAAAACAAAGCACAAAACCTAAATGAAGTAAAAAGTTAGGGGAAAACTTAAGATGATTGGATCCATTCACTGTGAATAGAATTTGATTAAAAATTATTTCTCGTTCTGTACTTTCTGTTCTCTATCTACTCTATATCCTTTTTCTCAATCTCTGTACTCTCTCTTTTCACTGTCTCTTCTCTCTCTTTGCGCTCTTTCTTCACTCTTTCTCTTCTCGAGCTTTCACTTTACTTTTCTATCTCTCTTTTCTCTTTCTTCTTGCTCGTATCTCTATTTTCTCTCTATTCTTTTTTTATCTCTCTCTGTACTTTCCCTTCTCTCTCTTTACTCTTTATTGTCTCTGTGTCATGGAGTGCTCAGTAAGTAAGATAACATGCAAATGACAAAAAACTGGCACATCCAGACTAGTGTGAATAGGTGCATAACCAGGATGAGCTACCTCCATATACAATATGCAAAATATGGTTGCACTCTATCATGCTAAGGCATGTCAATGTGGAATATGTGAAATTTGAATAGCAATGCACTCCGACCTTCACCAGGTAGTGATTTTAATCACAGCAGGTCCCTACTTACCCATAAATGCAGGCATTGCTGACAGAGGTGTCCACATTCACCCAGGAATTCAGACATCAGCCTTATAGAGGTATTCACACAGGTCAGGGACCCATCAGACTTTTAGACAACCTTGAAAATGGTTAATGGGCAGATATAATTTGGTCAAGTTATACGTTATGCGTCTCATATTTTTTCCTTATACTCCATAGCTGTATTGCTATTCAAATTTCACATATTCCACATTGACATGTCTTAGCATGATAGAGTGCATCCTTATTTTGTATATTGTATATGGAGGTAGCTCCTCCTGGTTATGCACCTTTTCACACTAGTCTGGACGTGCCAGTCAGTTTTTTTGTCATTCAGATGGTGTTAATGTCACGGAGTGACTGACCCAATGTGACACAATCCAACGGTTGATCTGTCACCAAAAGCACAACACACAAGGGAAACAATAACAACAATGGGCCCTGTCGATAGAATGGACACCTCCTGCACTCACCTGAGAATGTGCCCTGATCTCCCTATTGCCCCTATATGGGTTCTTTCACCCCATTGCCGAGCAGGATACCTAATCCCTCACTTGTCCTGCTCTTATCCCTAAGTATGGAACTGGCAAGTGAGAGCACTGGTCCCACCGCTGCATTAATACAACAAAAGGAATGGGAAGACAGACAGCAAAAGGGACAACGTAACAAAAAATGCAAAACTTAGCTTTCAGCTGCAAAGCACCACACAGCAGGATAAAGACACCAGATCAATGTATTCATCTGAAGCACCACTGCACCCAGCCAGCTCCTTCCTCCAATTTGTTCACTGTAGAATACTCTAACACCGACAGTCAGCTGAAGCATCAGGTGACCTCTTGAAGGATGGTGGGAGTGGTCAACGCCCTCATTAGCAGACCCAGCAGCAATGCAATTACACCAACAGGCCAGAGGGAGTAAAAACTTACATTAACCCCCGATGGCCTGAATATAAAAAAACTTTAATCTGAGAAGCCAGATCTGCCACAGATCCAAAAATGGATTGTGATACTCATCTGTATTCTCTGTTTTTGCTCTCTCTTCTCTCTCTTTTTACTCTCTTTCTTCTCTCTCTTTCCCTTTTGTCTCCTCCTGTCCAAATTGCAAGGTATTCTGGCTTTCTGTTTGATGTTACTACAGGCATATGTGGATGTAGTGGGTATACCCTCTAACTGTACATGTGCATAAAATCAGAAAACTCTATAGAAAGATTTGATTTCAGGAATGTTGTCCCTCAAGACAACACAAAAACCCATACATAATATACAACTCCATGACTTTTCTTGAGTAACATTGAAGCATAGCAGATTTAGTAAAGAATGTTGACACAGATCAGCAGTTTGAGTTTAATGTATTTGTAGGCCAACAGCTTAAAGATAGTCAAGATGAAAGTTATTTATTTGAAAGACATATTGAGACTAGATTATCTCTATATAGTCTGTACAGCCCCATAGAAGATAGCTGTGCAACCTTCATGCACTGCTCAGATCATTACATAATGGCACATGATAATTTACAGTTGTGGCCAAAAGTATTGACACCCCTGCAATTCTGTCAGATAATACTCAGTTTATTCCTGAAAATGATTGCAAACACAAATTCTTTGGCATTATTATCTTCATTTAATTAGTCTTAAATGAAAACAACACAAAAAGAATTGTGCTAAAGCCAAATTGGATATAATTCCACATCAAACATAAAAAAGAGGGTGGACAAAAGTATTGGCACTGTTTGAAAAATCATGTGATGCTTCTCTAATTTGTGTAATTAACAGCACCTGTAACTTACCTGTGGCAATAATAATAATAATAACAGGTGTTGGCAATAACTAAATCACACTTGCAGCCAGTTGACATGGATTAAAGTTGACTCAACCTCTGTCCTGTGTCTTTGTGTGTACCACATTGAGCATGGAGAAGAGAAAGAAGACCAAATAACTGTCTGAGGACTTGAGAAACCAAATTGTGAGGAAGCATGAGCAATCTCAAGGCTACAAGTCCATCTCCAAAGACCTGAATGTTCCTGTGTCTACCGTGCGCAGTGTCATCAAGAAGTTTAAAGCTCATGGCACTGTGGCTAGCCTCCCTAGATGTGGACGGAAAAGAAAAATTGACAAGAGATTTCAACGCAAGATTGTGCAGATGTTGGATAAAGAGCCTCGACTAACATCCAAACAAGTTCAAGCTGCCCTGCAGTCCGAGGGTACAACAGTGTCAACCCGTACTATCCATCGGCATCTGAATGAAAAGGGACTGTATGGTAGGAGACCCAGGAAGACCCCACTTCTTACCCGAGACATAAAAAAGCCAGGCTGGAGTTTGCCAAAACTTACCTGAAAAAGCCTAAAACATTTTGGAAGAATTTTCTCTGGTCAGATGAGACAAAAGTAGAGCTTTTTGGGCAAAGGCATCAACATAGAGTTTACAGGAGAAAAAAAGAGGCATTCAAAGAAAAGAACATGGTCCCTACAGTCAAACATGGCAGAGGTTCCCTGATGTTTTGAGGTTGCTTTGCTGCCTCTGGCACTGGACTGCTTGACCGTGTGCATGGCATTATTAAGTCAGAAGACTACCAACAAATTTTGCAGCATAATGTAGGGCCCAGTGTGAGAAAGCTGGGTCTCCCTCAGAGGTCATGTGTCTTCCAGCAGGACAATGACCCAAAACACGCTTCAAAAAGCACTAGAAAATGGTTTAAGAGAAAGCACTGGAGACATCTAAGGTGGCCAGCAATGAGTCCAGACCTGAATCCCATAGAACACCTGTGGAGAGATCTAAAAATGGCAGTTTGGAGAAGGCACCCTTCAAATATCAGGGACCTGGAGCAGTTTGCCAAAGAAGAATGGTCTAAAATTCCAGCAGAGCATTGTAAGAAATTCATTGATGGTTACCGGAAGCGATTGGTCGCAGTTATTTTAGCTAAAGGTTGTGCAACCAAGTATTAGGCTGAGGGTGCCAATACTTTTGTCTGGCCCATTTTTAGAGTTTTTTGTGAAATGATCAATGTTTTGCTTTTTGCTTCATTCTCTTTTGTGTTTTTTCATTTAAGACAAATTAAATGAAGATAATAATTCCAAAGAATTTGTGTTTGCAATCATTTTCAGGAAGAAACTGAGTATTATCTGACAGAATTGCAGGGGTGTCAATACTTTTGGCCACAACTGTATTACATAAATGTATTATTATTATCATTAGGACACTTTTTAATATTTGTTAGTATATAGTATTAATGTAGTAAATATTAGCATATGAATTAGAAAGCAAATTTAAAAGTGTGATGATAATATAATCCTACCTTGTTCACAAATGTGAAAGAATGAGTTCCACTCTGTTCAACGCCACCCTTTTTAACTGTGACAAGTGTAGTTCCCCGAGGAAGTCCATAGATTTTAATTTCTTCAAATTTAAGATCATTGGGGTCAGCATACCCTGCTTTTGTTGCATCCATAGTTAAAATATTCTGTTATATAATCAAACGAAAATAAAATAAATGAGATATGTCTCATGGAATCTTCAATTGTCAGCAAATTAAAAATGGTAAAATATAATTGCCAGGCATGATACATATCTAAAGTAATTATTAATTTAAAGGGGTTAACCTTCAGTTTTAATGTTTAACCCCTTTCTGCCATTAGACGTACTATCCCGTCCATGTGCCCTGGGACTTAATTCCCAAGGACGGGATAGTACGTCTAATGCGATCAGACCACGTGGTGAGCGCCGCTGATCGCGGCCAGGTGTCAGCTGATTATCACAGCTGACACCCGGCACAATGTGTCAGGGGCGGTCAAGGACCACCCCCGACACGTTAACCCCTTATACACCGCGATCAAACACGATCGCGGTGTACCGGGAGTTAAAGGGAAGCATCGTCAGGGAGGGGGCTCCCTCCGTGCTTCCCTGAGCCCCCCACGGCAGCGCAATGTGCAGCGCTGCTGCGGGGAACTCTTTCCCTACAGGCCCCCCGATCCAAGATGGCGACGGGGGCCTTCGGGGGCCTGTAGGGAGCTGACTTCCTCACTGCCTGCAAAGCGCAGGCATGAGGAAGTCTGCAGAACTGCCTGTGACAGATTGCTGATCTGTCACAGTGATCTGTGATGTGACAGATCAGCGATCTGTCACAGGACAGTGATGTCCCACCTGGGACTATGTAATAAAGTAAAAAAAAATAAAAAAAGTGTAAAAATAATTTTAAAAAAATCGCTAAATAAATTAGTAAAAAAAAAAAAAATATTCCCCAATAAATTCATTTAAAAAAAAAAAAAAAAAAAAAAAACAATAAAAGTACACATATTTGGTATCGCCGCGTCCGTAACGAACCGCCCTATAAAACTGTCCCATTAGATAACCCCTTTAGCGAACCCCTAAAAAAATAAAAATAAAAAACGAAGCAAAAAATAATGATTTATTATCATACCACCGAACAAAAAGTGCAATAACGCGCGATCAAAAAGACGCATATAAATATCCATGGTACCACTGAAAATGTCATCTTGTCATGCAAAAAACAAGCCATGATACAGCATCATCCGCAAAAAAATAAAAAAGTTATAGCTCGCAGAATAAAGCGATGCAAAAATAATTATTTTTTATATAAAATTGTTTCATTGCAAAAAACCGACAAAACATAAAAAAACGACCTAAATGAGGTATCGCTGTAACCGTACCGACGCGAAGAATAAAAGCGCTTTATCAATTTTACCGCACGCGGAACGGAGTAAACGCACCCCCCCAAAAGAAATTCATGAAACGCTGGTTTTTGTTCATTCTGCGTCCCAAAAATCGGAATAAAAAGCGATCAAAAAATGTCATGTGCCCAAAAATGGTACCGATAAAAACATCAACTCGTCCCGCAAAGAATAAGACCTCACATGACTCGGTGGGTCAAAATACGGAAAAATTATAGCTCTCAATATGTGGTGATGCAAAAACTATTTTTACAATAAAAAGCGTCTTTTAGCGTGCGACAGCCGCCAAAAACAAAAACCGCCATAAATAGTAAATCAAACCCCCCGTTATCAACCCCTTAGTTAGGGAAAAATAATAAAATTAAAACAAAGTATTTATTTCCATTTTCCCATTAGGGTTAGGGTTAGGGCTAGGGCTAGGGTTAGGGTTAGGGCTAGGGTTAGGGCTAGGGTTAGGGCTCAGATTAGGGTTAAGGGTGTGTTGGGGTTAGGGTTGGAGTTATAATTGGGGGGTTTCCACTGTTTGGGCACATCAGGTGCTCTCCAAATGCAACATGGTGTCTGATCTCAATTCCAGCCAATTCTGCGTTGAAAAAGTCAAATGGTGCTCCTTCCCTTCCAAGCTCTGCTATGCGCCCAAACAGTGTTTTACCCCCACATGTAGGGTATCAGCATACTCAGGACAAATTGCAAATCAACTTTTGGGGTCCAATTTCTCCTGTTACCCTTAGGAAAATAAAAAATTGGGGGCAAAAATATCATTTTTGTGGAAAAAAATTATTTTTTTATTTTCACGCCCAGGCGTTATAAACTTCTGTGAAGCACTTGGGGGTTCAAAGTGCTCACCACACATCTAGATAAGTTCCGTGGGGGGTCTAGTTTCCAAAATGGGGTCACTTGTGGGGAGTTTCAATAGTTTAGGTACATCAGGGGCTCTCCAAACGCACATGACACCCGCAGACCAATCCATCAAAGTCTGCATTCCAAAACGTCACTACTTCCCTTCCGAGCCCCGACGTGTGTCCATACATTAGTTTTCTCCCACATATGAGGTATCAGCATACTCAGGACAAATTGAACAACAAATTTTGGGGTCCAATTTCTCCTGTTACCCTTGGGAAAATAAAAAAATTGGAGACTAATTGATCATGTTTGTGGAAAAAATACAATTTTTTTATTATCATGCCTGGGCATTATATACTTCTGTGAAGCCCTTGGGGGTTCAAAGTTCTCACCACACATCTAGATAAGTTCCTTAGGGGGTCTAGTTTCCAAAATGGGGTCATTTGTGGGGGGTTTCCACTGTTTAGGTACATTAGGGGCTCTCCAAAGGCAACATGACACCCGCAGACCATTCCATCAAAGTCTGCATTCCAAAACATCAATACTTCCCTTCCGAGCCCCGACGTGTGCCCATACAGTAGTTTTCTCCCACATATGGGGTGTCAGCATACTCAGGACAAATTGGACAACAACTTTTGGGGTCCAATTTATCCTGTTACCCTTGGGAAAATAAAAAAATGGGTACTAAAAGATGATGTTTGTGGAAAAAATACAATATTTTTATTTTCACGCCCGGTCGTTATAAACTTCTGTGAAACACTTGGGGGTTCAAAGTGCTCACCACACATCTAGATAAGTTCCTTAGGGGGTCTAGTTTCCAAAATGGGGTCACTTGTGGGGAATTTCCACTGTTTAGGTACATCAGGGGCTCTCCAAAAGCAACATGACACCCGCAGACCATTCCATCAATGTCTGCATTCCAAAACGTCACTACTTCCCTTCCGAGCCCCGACGTGTGCCCATACAGTAGTTTTCTCCCACATATGAGGTATCAGCGTACTCAGGACAAATTGGACAACAACTTTTGGGGTCCAATTTCTCCTTGTACCCTTGGGAAAATGAAAAAATTGGTGACTAAAAGATCATATTTGTGGAAAAAATACGATTTTTGTATTTTCACGCACGGGCGTTATAAACTTCTGTGAAGTACTGGGGGGGTTAAGTGCTCACCACACATCTAGATAAGTTCCTTGGGGGGTCTAGTTTCCAAAATGGTGTCATTTATGAGGGGTTTCTACTGTTTTGGTACATCAGGGGCTTTCCAAATGCGACATGGTGTCCGATCTCAATTCCAGCCAAAAACGTCAAATGGCGCTGCTTCCCTTCCGAGCTCTGCCATGCGCCCAAATAGTGGTTTACCCCCACATGTGGGGTATCAGCGCACTCAGGACAAATTGCACAATATCTTTTAGTGTCCTGTTACCCTTGGAAAAATAAGAATTGAGGGTGAAAAGATCATTTTTGTGGAAAAAATATGATTTTTTAATTGTACGGCTGTATGTTATAAACTTCTGTGAAGCCCTTGTGGGTTCAAAGTTCTCACCACACATCTAGATAAGTTCCTTGGGGGGTCTAGTTTCCAAAATGGTGTCATTTGTGGGGGGTTTCTACTGTTTTGGTACATCAGGGGCTTTCCAAACGCGACATGGTGTCCGATTTCAATTCCAGCCAAAAACGTCAAATGGCGCTGCTTCCCTTCCGAGCTCTGCCATGCGCCCAAATAGTCATTTACACCCACATATGGGGCATCAGGGTACTCATGACAAATTGCACAATAACTTTTAGGGACCTATTACCCTTGGAAAAATAAAAATTGAGGGTGAAAAGATCATTTTTGTGGAAAAAATATGATTTTTTAATTGTACCGCTGTACGTTATAAACTTCTGTGAAGCCCTTGTGGGTTCAAAGTTCCCACCACATATCTAGATAAGTTCCTTGGGGGGTCTAGTTTCCAAAATGGTGTCACTTGGGGGGTTTCCACTGTTTAGTTACATCAGGGGCTCTCCAAACACGACATGGCGTCCGATCTGAATTCCAGCCAATTTTGCATTGAAAATGTCAAATGGCGCTCTTTCCCTGCTGAGGTCTGCCATGCGCCGAAACAGTGGTTCCCCCCCACATATCAGGTATCGGCGTACTCAGGACAAATTGCACAATAACTTTTGCAGTCCAATTTCTCCTGTTACCCTTGGTAAATTAAAAAAAATTGAACCTGAAGTATTTTTTTAGTGAAAAAAAGTTAAATGTTCATTTTTTTTAAATATTCAAAAAATTCCTGTGACACACCTAAAGGGTTAATAAACTTCTTGAATGTGGTTTTGAGCACCTTAAGGGGTTCAATTTTTAGAATGGTGTCACTTTTGGGTATTTTCTATCATATAGACCCCTCAAAGTGGCTTCAAATGTGATGTGGTCCGTAAAAATAAAATGGTGTTGCAAAAATGAGAAATCGCTGGTCAACTTTTAACCCTTATAACTTCCTAACAAAAAAAAAATTTTGTTTCAAAATTGTGCTGATGTAAAGTAAACATGTGGGAAATGTTACTTATTCAGTTTTTTGTGTGCTATATCTCTGTGATTTAAGGGCATAAAAATTCAAAGTTGGAAAATTGCAAAAATTTTCAAAATTTTTGCCAAATTTCCATTTTTTTCACAAATAAACGCAAGTTATTTGAATGAAATTTTACCACTAACATGAAGTACAGTATGTCACGAGAAAACCATGTCAGAATCACCGGGATCCATGGAAGCGTTTCAGAGTTATTACCTCATAAAGGGACAGTGGTCAGAATTGTAAAAATTGGCCTGGTCATTAACGTGCAAACCACCCTTGGGGCTTAAGGGGTTAAAAAATAAAACCTTATCATGACCTTTAAAAAAATAACAACATACTTTTAGCTAGCTACAGGTTACTATGCTACAAATACCCTAGCACTCCTCTCATGATCAGGTTTTGTTTTCCAATTCATAGTTTTATTAAGAGAATTTGACAAAACAAGAAACTTCCAACACTAGACATCTGATCAACATTATCATAAGAAAGCAGTCAACAAACAAAAGACATAACAGAGATAAACAGAGACACAAGGACACAAGACAAGAACACATAAGGGGATAAATCTGAAAAAATCATCAGATGGCCTAGGAGAGGCATCACCCCAAGGAAAATCGCGGATGACTCAAAAAGGGGACCAATTACCCTTGAATGGATATATAGAGTGGAGAGGTCAGGAAAATGCCCCAGTAAAACCATTCTTTTGTGTTTAAGGTGTTTTCTTCAGGGGAACTGGCAATCAGCAATTCCATATGCTGGGTCAAAGCCACTTCCGAGAACCATTCCTCTATAGAAGGACAAATCTGAGACTTCCAATGATGTCGCTTTTGCCACTTGAAGCAAGTGTCACAATAGCTAGGACTCAACATACATATGGAACATGTGCAAAAGAAAAGCTTCTGGACTTTTCCAGTCACTTCCAGGATCACCCTGAGCACTCCCTCCCAAAATGGAGTCAGAACTGGGTAAGACCACTAAATATGGGCCATTGTGCCCACGTGAATGCCACAGTGCCTGCACAAATTGGAGGTACTAGGAAACCATTTATGAAGAACAAGAGGAACCAGATACCTCCTAGAAACAATTTTATTGTTTGTCTCCTGGGATTTGGTTGTGATGAGAGATTTATGGGAGAGATGTAAACATCTCCACTGCTCAACTGGAATTGTTAGCTGTAGTTCAGTTTCCCAGGCTCTGCAGAAGTGGGGGAAATAATTTAATTCAGAAGACAATAGTTCCTACAGAAGTGAGACTGCATGGTCCAGTTTTTAGGGGGAGATGCTTAAATTTTCAAAACTGGATAGAGGATGGGCCAGATCCAGACCTCCAGAGAGAGAGCAGAAAAAATGCTTGAGTTGGGTGTACTCAAATTATTGGTGCATTGTGGAAGTCCTGCCAAGTAAGAGCTCTGCAAGAGAAAAAAAAGTTCCTTTTGGGGCAATTTGTTATAAGTTGAGGGTTTTTTCCTGAGAACCTTTTAGAAGTGTAGAGGAGTAAATGCCCGGTGGGAAGGTCAGATTACCAATTATAATATAAGGGTTAGGGGGCCCAGAGGGGCAACAAGAAGATCCCCAGTTTTGATTGAATATACGGCTTTAATAGTGCTATTCAGACTGAATGACAATGGAACCTCTTTATTTTGAGCAATAAGAGACCAAATCCATGGCAATGATGGAATGGAGAATGGGTAAATGACTTTGACGATTGCACCACTGTGGTATTCCATAGATATTTTCAAGCAAAGACACTTTATAAGCACAGAGACACTTTATTCTTCTACATTGCAACAACTTCAGGGTATTCATGCTGATGTCTCCCAATAGCAAGCATATTCACCTGATGATTTCTCCTGATGGAGAAAGAAACACGTCGGTAGAGAACATCTTTTTGAGATAACAGCTCCACTTGGGTACTGCCCTTGTTAGGGCAGGAGCAACTGCAGAGGGCACAACAGGGGAGAGTGAGGGATGTTTCTACCCGTATAGATGTGACCGGGAGAACAGTCTGCACTTCAATTTTCAATTGGATGAGAGCTACGATGTTTCTTCATTTTTCATTCACCTTATTGCACTGTGACATTTTACTTGTTTAGTCCTAGCATCACTAGACAGATACATTAGTTATTCTTTCTAAAGGATGGGAATGCTTTTTTAGTTGTTTGTTGTTGTTTCTTGACAGTAGGCGTTAGGTTTGGATTTGGTCTCTTGCTGCTCTGCTGAATTTTTAAGTTATGATTGAATTAAGTTAATTTTTAAGAGTATCCTCTAGGCTGGATAAGTGCGATTGCAACCCAGAGCTTATAGGATGAGCAATTTATCATATCAAGGGCTAAAGAGTGAGCAGATGCCAAATAGTATCTACAACAATCCGGCATTACTGTACCACCTAAATCTCTATATTTGGTTAATATGTTATATGAAATTCGAGGGCGACCTGGTGAACAAACAAAGCGATTAAAGATACTCTGAGTTTTATACCAGAAGGAGAGAAGGATACTGTATGTGCTGGAATCATCTGGAAGAGATATAGGAATCTGGGTAGGACTGCCATTTTTATTATATTGATCCTTCCAAACCAAGAGAATTCATTGAGATGCCATAGGGTGAGGTCCCTATCTAGCCTAGCTAGGAATGTCTGGAAGTTCAAGGCAAATGTACAGCCATCAGAGCGGATCCTGATACCAAGATAGTTCATGGATTTATCGGTGGGCCATTTGAAGTGGAAATTATCCTTCAGTTTATTGATAATCTGAGGCAGTAGAGAAATGTTTAAAACGTAAGATTTATCCGTGTTTATTTTAAAATTAGACCATTTAACAAATTTGTCCAATTCTAACATTAGTGAGGGAGATATATGTGGGTTAGCAAGGTGATAATCAGGATTTTCTGCATCCTATTTCCTTTGTACACACATGTGATTGCTTCAGTGTTCACATACCTACCCCCATCAAAAAAGAAAGACTTATATTTAACTGTGCTGCAGTACAAGAGGTGCGTTGGGGGACCAATTGGGAAGTATGCTGTATTTTTTATTTTCAGATACTGATGGGTTATTTATGAAGCAGTGACGTTTTGGTCAGAACCTTTAAGTCTCCCTTAATTACAATGTCCATTAAAAACATATTTTTTAATGTCTTTATTAAAATCCACACTGTAAAATATGTCTATTCATTTTTTCCTATTCAAATACACATAGATATCTGAGCATACATGGCATGCTATTTGTTCACAATTGTATGAAAGATACTTACATTGGAAACAGAGAAACTATATAAAATATATTTTTCCAATTGTATGGTTTCTAAGAAAAAAAGAATAATGGAAAGTAGTGATAAATATTACAGTTCTATTATGGTACAAATACAATATCAATAAAATTGTGTTACTTGCAGTTTAGTCAAATAGTATAACACATTTGGCCCTTAAAGTGGATATGTTAGGTCTCCTATGCTTCACTATCTGAAAGTAGCGGGGGACAGCTTGGGAGACACAGGGTTAATGGATATATAGTTTTCTGCTCAGTATTTCATATTAAAAAGACATGTAAAATTTGACAGAAGTAAAGAATCTCCTACCTCCCCACACACTGAATGACAGTTCCTCATTTATGAGCTTACATGACAATACCTAGCACTGCCTTATTATAGAATAGCATATGTTAGGCGTCGGGATTCTTTCCCTGCACAGCATAGATCCTAAGCCTTGGCTGCCTCTGCAATCTCCCATTCTGGTTCGGCCGCTGCGGGTACTGCTCAGCATAGACGTCTGTCCCAGTGTCTTGCTCAGGCCCGTGCTATGCACTTGGTTTCTTCTGGCTCTCCAGCCAAGTCCTTAGTAACCAGTGATATTCAGGTGCATCCTGGCACTAAGGAGTCTAAGTCTTGAGATCACCGCACTGGGCATGTCTGTGATGTGGCATCTCCCTAATGGTGGTTGGACATCAGCTGCTCTGGTGATATGGCCCTCGGGCAATGTCAGCGTGAGTGTTTGGGGTGGAGCTTTGGGAATAAAAGGCTACCAGCAATGCTCGTGTGCGCACTAGTATCATTCATGGTTGGTGTGTGAGTGGATATGCTACCACTCTGACTGCACATTTGTGTGCTAGTTACTTCATGGGTTTTAACCAGTTAGGGCTTTTTGTACCCGCTTGGCTTGGCATCTGTTTCCGTCTTGTGTGCGATTAGCACAGGTGAATTACAGAGCAAGAACCAACCAAAGAGCTGTGCTCCCCTGTGAAGTCAACAGGGTTTTTGTAGCTAGCGTCAGTTTAGCCTTTTCTTTTGACTCTGCGTTTGTTTCGGCCACGTGTGCGAATGGGATGGGTCAGTTACAGAGCAAGCTTAACCCTTAGCTCTCTCTTTGTGATGTTAACAGAGCTGAGTATAGTGCGCTCCACTCAGACTGTGTGGAGTTAACACAGTCTTAGTAAGGTGCATTCGCTGTTTATTTTCGTCATCATTCATACTAGCAGCAGTTAACATCTCTGCACGGTGGGCCCCGGGTTGCGATCGCACTTTGTTATTATATTTTATTTAGTGTGATCCACCAACCCTAATGGCATAGGAGTTCAGATAGAGCTATTTAAAGCATCATTCCAGTGTTTTCTTATTTTTCAAAGCTGTAGTGGTACTACAGATCTTCGTTCCCTATCCCTAGTTTTATACCTATCTGCTGCGATCTTCACCATATCCACAGTGTCATTTTGAGTTCTGACTGACCAGAAGTCAGAGGAAATGGTCCCAAACACTCAGTGTAAATTTATAGGAGCCAGAACAAGGCTCTCATAGACTTAACATTGAATAGTGGCTTTCAACTCTCTCCAGCAAACACTGAAGTGATCCGGCAGGTCACAGCCTGCTGAAGACCAACTGGAGTGATGCTGATAGAAGATAAAGATGGCTGTGGGGAAGTAGAAGACCTTATATTAGAAACACTACTCCAGTGCTTCATTGAAATTGACTGATGTAATGTTTTAAATAACCAGGAATTTTTTGTATTCCGGAAAATGCACAATGAAAACGTATGAATTTTATATCACTATTGTCAATGCAAAAATAAGCCTTACATATACATACAGGGACATGGCTGAGGATTTCCAAAACAAGTACTGTATAATGAAAGGACAGGTCTGTGAGCATTTGAATGGCCCAAGCTGTAATTAAAAATATATATATACCTAACAGATTTAGATTATGATCCCATGATGAGTATTTGGGGAGTTTTGATGTTGTGGATTGTTTCATTTTATTCATTGCTTTTTTTAGCGCATTACTTTTACATATACTTTTATTTTTATTTTAACTCTGCATTTTTTTGGTGTGTTATGTTTAAATAAAGCTGGTTTACTTTTGATACTTCCAGATATTTGGCTTTGACAAAACCTCATTGATGTGTAGATGACATGTAGATGACATGCATTTTTTACCTCCAGATTTTCTACATCTAATACAGCTCTATGGGTAAAATCCACACATAAAACTCTGCATACCCACAAGACATGTGAGCCGACCATTCTTCAGGCACGTTCCGCTCTGATGATGGTTTATATTTTACAGTACAAGCCAATGTGATAGCTCAACAGACGCCCGGGATTCTTTTTGAAAGTTTTCTCAGAGCTTTCACATCAGAAACTGATAATTTCTTCATTATTAAATGGAGAAAAAAAATTACCAAAAAATTCCAGTAGAAAAGACAACCCCCAGCTGTCAAAAGTGGCACGGGAGGTGCTCATGAAACAACCAAAAAGATGCAAGAAAATATAGCCCAGGACCAAACTGCCAACGTGTCCTGAATTGACTCCCTCTTGGAATACTTGGGAGTTTTGCACAGATTTAAAAGATGTCATAGGCATATACACTTGCTGTACATTGCTTTATTTTTAGTGTCAGCCATACTTTTAGACTATCTTCTTAAAATACCTCATACATAACAATAAAATAAACTCAGTTATAAGTTGCTATTCAGTGTTATTGGATTGACCTTTTTGACTGCTATAAATATCATATAGTTCACTAATGTTCAAGTACAGTTCCTTAGCGGAATGTTAATGAGAATCTTGTGAGCTTCCTCCCTCTGAACGTGCCACCACCAAGCATTGTGGGTTATCGTTTAAGAAAATCAATTTAATTATTCTGCTCTGCAGTGTGAAAAGAGAAATGCTGCCTACATGCATAAATAGGATTATCCACACAGACTCGCGAAAGCTAAGACCATTTGCAAATAATTTATGTATGTTTAAGTTATTGCTAGAAAATTTGCTATTTGAATAGTTTGTATGTGGATGTCATTCTTAACTACGTACTTAAGCCACAATAAAAGAACATCGCACAAATTATGATTTGCATTAGCCTGCTGCTCTTAAACATTGTACTTCTGTTTCTTATTTAAGTCTAATGTGAAAGTATGTTTTACTGATTGCAGACTACTATACTAAACACACTCCAACTTAATGGGATTGGTGTATAAGCTCTCAGAAGTATTCAACGTTCCTGCACTCAAATGGGGAGGAGCAAAAAAGCAAAATGGAAAAATAAGAAAACATTAAAAGGTGTTGTTCATTAGGAAAAGGAATCATCTCATTTCTTATACTGGGACTATATTTGATCTTGCAGCCTTTGGACAGAAGTACCATTATTTCTAGTCCCTTTTCTAAATCCTGCACAGCCCCTTAGGTCTCATTCATATTCTGGTGTTTAAACATGTATGTGAAAAAAATGTACCAGTCACATCAGTGTTGTGTATCAATGTCTCATGTGTGTGCCCATTCTTATCATCAGTGTGTCATCTGTGTGTCCATTTTTACATTCAGTGTGTCATCACTGTTTTTGATGGATGGGTAAGGAAATAAGTAAATGACCAAGCGTCTCTGAAACTTTGCAATTTTAAACATGGACAGCACATGGATGGTACATCGATGTCATCATTTTGCTGTACATATTTTTCACGGAACCAAAGACTTGTATCAGCCTTTTTCATCACTGCTACAGGAAAAAAATTGTACATGTCTTCATGTGTTTTTCACAGATATACAATCCATGGAAAACACAGATATGTGACGAGCACCATAGCTTATAATTATTACGTATTGTATCAGTGAAAAAGATGGACACTACATGTACATGCAACACGGATGTCTGAATGAGGCATTAAAGAGGACCTTTCACCTCTTACACATCAATTGTGTAAATATTTTTATGCCTCTCAAAATCAAAATTTTTGTGCATCTTTTCTCCTCTTTATCATGGTGCTTTTCCTGTGTTTCTCCTGAATATTTTTAGAATTGGACAACTGGGTGTTATCATATTCATCTTGTAAAAGAGTGTGTCTTGATAAAGTCAATACTGATTTGACAATATTCGAGTGTGTATGGACACACCTCAGTTTATTTCATTCATGGATTTCAAGGTGAAATTATAAAAGTGGACGCACATTTCCGAGTTATAAGGAGAAGTGCTCTTAAGTTAGTTCACAAAGAATACATAATGTCTGCTAAAAAGGAGATCTGAGAGACCTTATACCTGGCAGACAGAATAGTTCAACTGGATTGATAAAAGGTGTTTGTACCTACCTCTAGAATCTAGATCATCCCAGAAGAACTCGCCATTGGCCTTCTGGCCATCATCCAATGCAACTATTAGGCCTAGAGGTTTTTTACGACTGAATTAAAAGGAGAAGATAAAGTTAGGTACAGAATTTGCACATTAGACAGTGAATGGATTTCATTATAACTAAATTATGTTACAGACAGCTTTGATTTTGGCTGACAGGTCATATAAATTTGTTTATTTCCCATTTCTTGAACAGCTCCATTGCATTACAATAAAGTTAAATATTCATTTTCCAGGTGTACAGTCATGACCAAAAATGTTGCCACTCTTGAAATTATTTCAGAAAATGAAGTATTTCTTACAGAAAATGATTGCAGTTACACATGTTTTAATATACATGCAGTATCTTTATTTTCTTTGTGAATATCGGAACAACACAAAAAAACAGAGAAAAAAGGCAATTTGGATATAATTTCACACAAAACCCCAAAAATGGACCTGACAAAATTGCTGAAACTTTACAAAATTGTGGGTGAACAGCTTTGTTTCAAACATGTGATGCTCATTCGAACTAACCTGTGGCAAGTAACATGTGTGGGCAATATGAAAATCACACCTGAAACTAGATAAAAAGGGGAAACATTGACTCATTCTTTGCATTGTGAGTCTATGAGTGCCACACTAAACATGGAGAATGAAAAGAGAAGAAAACTGTCTGAGGATGTGAGAACCAAAATTGTTGAAAAATATCAACAATCTCAAGGTTGCCAGTCATCTCTTGATGTTCCTTTGTCCACAGTGTGCAACATAATCAAGAAATGTACAACTCATGGTGCTATAGCTAATCTTCCTAGACATAGAGAGAAAAATTGATGAAAAATTACAAAGCAGGATAGTCTGGAAGGAGGATAAGCAGCCCCAATTAAGTCCCAAATAAATTCAAGCTTTCTTGCAGGCTGAGGGTGCATCATAGTTCATTTTCTTAAAAAATTCCAAAACTGTCAACAATATCGGCCATGACTATGCGTTGTTTTTTCTTAGAAATCCTGGGGTACATATTGTAACTCTGTGTCCTGCCATTATTAAATGAAGGTGTTTCATAGAAAAATTCTCTTTTCTCACAGATTCATACAACATATTTCTGGGAAAAGATTGGCATATTTCAATTCATAAATTCATACATATTATGCTTTGTTCACATTTGCATTGTATTTCAGTATTTTCTTCTGTTATAGGAAGAGTAAATAAAAAAATTGAATTGCTGGGATACACGACACACATCTGTGGCATCCAATGGTCATAATTTGGTGTTTCAACTATGGAGGCGCCTAAAGGAGCCTTCAAAATAGAGGTGAACAGAGCCTAACATTGAATGGTATTCTTCTTTGGAATTATTGCTTATGGAGGAACACATCATCCTATATATTGTGCATACATGAGGCTGCATTGCAGGACCACAATATTATTTCTACAGAAACATTTTGCATGAGACTTAGAAGAGACTATGATTTAATTTTCTTTTAAATCGTTACGATATGTGAAAATCACAAACTTTGCAATATATCTTATTAGAAAAATCTTCTTTCTCTTCCCGGACTGATCATTCATTCTCAATTCATGAGTAAACTCTGCCTTCAGTGAATGTAGAATTTCCCATTGCTTAGGAGATTACAATAGGTGCTCATAAAGTTCTTTGAAGAATTGTAACTGTAATTTCAGAAGAAATTGTAGCAGAATGTCTGTGTCTGCCTCTAGCTCTGCCCCACTCCCCTCTCCATAGACCTTTACAGGCAGCAACTGTCATCTATCTCGGTAATGTGAACATCATTCTTCACTACATACAGATTTTTCAGATGAACTGAAAGGAAAAAGTCCATCCAGGAGGAGAAACAAGCGAATTTGTCTGATCAGATATATTACAAAGTTGCTTATTTTCTTGTGAACCACTGATTTACGAAATAAAAAATAAAATGAAGGTTGCTCTTTAAATCTTATGCTTTCCACTAAAAGCAAACAATGTTATTATCTGCCACAAAATAGCAGAAAGCCATGTATTCATTTATAAGGGATAATAGCAAACACCTACAATTGCTTCCAAATCGTCCCATTAGCCAAGCAATGTATCACAAAATCACCCTTAATTCTTAGCTTTTCATGAACTGTAGAATACTTTTCCACACGCTCTATGATGGGATAATGAAACTGTTCACCTTTCTCAAAGTCGTTTAACTCCGACCAAATGTCAGGCTTGAAGCGTAACTTTTCTTTTATTGGCATTGTGTTTTGGGATTATGGGGGATCAAGTTCAGTTGCACAAGCAACATCAGTATTGAGATTCTTTTCTTTCATCTCAGCAAAACTTTTTCATTTAGTAGCTCTTCATATTTACAGATGCCTAACAGACCTCTGGGGATGAATAATGTCTGGCTGCTCGAAAATCAGCTTTTGCAGGGAAGGCAGTGTGTAATGCTGAGATGTTGACATAATGCATAATGTTATGTCCATTTCAATGCTTAAAGCAATATTTTACACCCCTGTAAGGGAATTATCCTCTTACCATAATTACCGATAAGATGCAATTATCATTCTGCTAACTATCAAGGAGTGAATATATAATAAGCCTGAATCATCCTTTGTTTAAGTTCTTTATCACGGAATCACTTGGGTCTTTTAGGAAAAATGACTGCAACTCTAAAGAGGTATATCTAGTAAGTCGTTTATTCTTATTATTGGATTATTTTCAGAGGCTATTTTCACTTATTATCCTCTCCATAATACAATTCTGTCACAACGAAGCAGCTACATGAAAACTTTGCTTTTTAGGGTTTTTGAGACATAGTTGCAAAAATTAAGTAGTGATCTGACTTAGGGTACCGTTACACTTAGCGATGCACCAGCGATCGCGACAACGATATGGATCGCTGGTGCATTGCTAAGTGGTCGCTAGTGAGCTGCCACACAGGCAGATCTCACCAGCGACATCGCAGGGGTCGGGGGTCGCTACTTACCTGTCAGACGAGGTGATCCTGACATCCTCCCGCCCACGTCCACACATCGCTCGCCGGCGCCACAGGAAGCCCAGCAGGAAGCTGACGACGAGAAATGATCCAGGAGCTTCTTGCTCGACCAGTGATAATCAGCGGGGGAGCCGGTCGGAGGTAAGTATCACATGTAGCGATATCGCTAGCAATATCGCTGCTACATCACAAAATCGGTGACTTTACAGCGATATTGCTAGCAATATCGCAGTGTGTAACGGGGGCTTTACTCAGACAAACTTTTTTAGCATTTTTAAATGCTCTTAAACAAAATGCCTGAAATTTGAAAGCTTTTTTAAAGTGCTTTTTCCCCTTAATTTATGTCATTTTCAGCATAAAATTTTCTTGATGTATTTTATGCCCTATAGAGAAGGTTATTATTTATTATGCTTATATAAGAATATCATATTCCACAGCGCATTATAGACATCATCATCACTGTCTCCATTGGGACTCACAGTCTAACTTTCCTATCAGTATGTCTTTGGCGTTTGGGAGAAAACCGGACAATTAGGAGGAAACCTAACACAGGAAGAACATACAAATGCCTTGGAAACGATGTCCTTTGTGGGATTACAACAAAGGACCCCAGTGCTGCAAGGCGACAGAGCTAACCACGGAACGCTATGCAAAAATGCAAGAATAAATGCCATACAATTAACATACTGGGTCACACAAAAATCTAATGACCCAAAAAGCACCACCATTATGCCAAAATGAAAGATTAAACTCTGAATGATTTTTTATACACTTGTGTGAACCTTAGGCACCATAAGAAAATATATATCTCATGGCAAATAAATGTGGCTATGACTAGGGTCTGTGCTATTTAGTGCTTGTGATTACCATATCTCAGAGGCATTCTAACACTTATCCCTAATATTTAGCACTGAGAACATTTCATATTTGGGATATATTTGTTACTTTTTTGCCTAGGTCATATTTATGGTATTGTTTTATAGTATTCTTGAAAAGTGATAATTGAAATATGATGTTGATACTTTAACTGCGCGAGTGAACCATAGAATCGTAGAATCGTAGATTTAGTAGGGACCTCCTGGTCCATCTGGTCCAACCCCCTGATCAAAGCAGGATTCGCTAAATTATCCCAGACAGTGCTATGCTTTCCTTTTTTTATATTATATATATATATATATATATATATATACAGTCATATGTAAAAGATTGGGCACCCCTATTAATGTTAAGCTTTTTTCTTTATAACAATTTTGTTTTTTGCAGCAGCTATTTCCGTTTCATATATCTAATAACTGATGGACTCAGTTATATTTCTGGATTCAAATGAGGTTTATTGTACTAACAGAAAATGTGCAATCTGCATTTAAACAAAATTTGACCGGTGCAAAAGTATGGGCACCCTTATCATTTTCTTGATTTGAACACTCCTAACTACTTTTTACTGACTTCCTGAAGCACTAAATTGGTTTTGTAACCTCATTGAGCTTTGAACTTCATAGCCAGGTGTATCAAATCATGAGAAAAGGTATTTAAGGTGGCCACTTGCAAGTAGTTCTCCTATTTGATTCTCCTATGAAGAGTGGCATCATGGGCTCCTCAAAACAACTCTCAAATGATCTGAAAACAAAGATTATTCAACATAGCTTTTCAGGGGAAGGATACAAAAAGTTGTCTCAGAGATTTAACCTGTCAGTTTCCACTGTGAGGAACATAGTAAGGAAATGAAAGAACACAGGTACAGTTCTTGTTAAGCCCAGAAGTGGCAGGCCAAGAAAAATATCAGAAAGGCAGAGAAGAAGAATGGTGAGAACAGTCAAGGACAATCCACAGACCACCTCCAAAGACCTGCAGCATCATCTTGCTGCAGATGGTGTCACTGTGCATCGGTCAACAATACAGCGCACTTTGCACAAGGAGAAGCTGTATGGGAGAGTGATGCGAAAGAAGCCGTTTCTGCAAGCACGCCACAAACAGAGTCGCCTGAGGTATGCAAAAGCACATTTGGACAGGCCAGTTACATTTTGGAAGAAGGTCCTGTGAACTGATGAAACAAAGATTGAGTTGTTTGGTCATACAAAAAGGCGTTATACATGCGCTGTATTGTTGACCGATGCACAGTGACACCATCTGCAGCAAGATGATGCTGCAGGTCTTTGGAGGTGGTCTGTGGATTGTCCTTGACTGTTCTCACCATTCTTCTTCTCTGCCTTTCTGATATTTTTCTTGGCCTGCCACTTCTGGGCTTAACAAGAACTGTACCTGTGTTCTTCCATTTCCTTACTATGTTTCTCACAGTGGAAAATGACAGGTTAAATCTCTGAGACAACTTTTTGTATCCTTCCCCTGAAAAGCTATGTTGAATAATCTTTGTTTTCAGATCATTTGACAGTTGTTTTGAGGAGCCCATGATGCCACTCTTCATAGGAGAATCAAATAGGAGAACTACTTGCAAGTGGCCACCTTAAATACCTTTTCTCATGATTTGATACACCTGGCTATGAAGTTCAAAGCTCAATGAGGTTACAAAACCAATTTAGTGCTTCAGGAAGTCAGTAAAAAGTAGTTAGGAGTAGTGTTGAGCATTCCGATACCGCAAGTATCGGGTATCGGCCGATACTTGCTGTATCGGAATTCCGATACCGACTTCCGATATTTTTTCAATATCGGAATTCGGCATCGGAATCGGAAGTTCAGTTGATTGACGGCCTGACGTCATCATGATGCGCGGTGTGTGCGCATCATGATGCGCCGTCATTTCGGGCCTTCCGGGGGTCTCTGCCGGCCTGCCGGGGGGCTGTGCCGGCCTGCCGGGGGGCTGTGTGGACTGCCCGGGGTCTGTACCGGCCTGCCGGGGGGCTGTGCCGGCCTGCCGGTGGTCTGTGCACCCTGTGGGGGTCTGTACCGGCCTGCCGGGGGGCTGTGCCGGCCTGCCGGGGGGCTGTGCTGATGTCCGGGGGTCTGTGCAAGCATCGTCCGATGGGACTACAAGTCCCATCGGGCGATGCCTGCTACCATGACAGTGATTGACACATTAGCCAATGATGGGACAGTAGTAGTCCCATCATCCGGCTAATGTGTTAAATGTTAAAAAAAAAAAAAAAAAAAAATACTACATACATACTACATGCTACATACATACTACATATATACTACATACATACTACATACATGCTACATACATACTACATGCATGCTACATACATACTACATATATACTACATACATACTACATACATACTGCATGCTACATACATACTACATACATACTACATGCATACTACATGCATGCTACATATATACTACATGCTACATACATACCACATACATACTACATGCATGCTACATATATACTACATGCTACATACATACCACATACATACTACATACATGCTACATATATACTACATACATACCACATACATACTACATACATGCTACATACATACTACATACATACTACATGCATGCTACATACATACTACATACATACTACATGCATGCTACATACATGCTACATACATACTACATGCTACATACATACTACATATATACTACATACATACTACATATATACTACATACATACTACATACATACCACATATATACTACATACATACTACATGCATGCTACATACATACTACATGCTACATACATACCACATACATACTACATACATGCTACATATATACTACATGCATGCTACATACATACTACATATATACTACATGCATGCTACATACATACTGCATGCTACATGCATGCTACATACATACTACATACATACTACATGCATGCTACATACATACTACATGCTACATACATACCACATACATACTACATACATGCTACATATATACTACATGCATGCTACATACATACTACATATATACTACATGCATGCTACATACATACTACATGCTACATGCATGCTACATACATACTACATACATACTACATGCTACATACATACCACATATATACTACATACATACAATACATTCATACAATACATACATAGACATACAGTACATATAACATAGAGTAACATACTTACCAATACTTGTCACATTGTTCCCCGAAGCCATTGTCTTTCCGGAATAAATATTAACATAACAAACCACAAAAATACTCACCCACGATCCGAAGCAGTCCACGAGTGTGTCCCACGACGATCTTGGGTAGAGAACTGCAGCATCAGATGATGCTGCCGTTCTCTACGGGCTGCAGGAATCCAATGACGGAAGGTAGGTATCCTTCCGCACTGTATTCCTCCGCCACTTAAAAAAAAAAAAGTCCCTAGTCTCACTTTATGCCATTGCTGTGTGGGAATTTCCCACACAGCAATGGCATAAAGTGAGACTAGGGACTTTTTTTTTTTTTAAGTGGCGGAGGAATACAGTGCGGAAGGATACCTACCTTCCGTCATTGGATTCCTGCAGCCCGTAGAGAACGGCAGCAACAGCTGATGCTGCAGTTCTCTACCCAAGATCGTCGTGGGACACACTCGTGGACTGCTTCGGATCGTGGGTGAGTATTTTTGTGGTTTGTTATGTTAATATTTATTCCGTAGACGACAATGGCTTCGGGGAACAATGTGACAAGTATTGGTAAGTATGTTACTCTATGTTATATGTACTGTATGTCTATGTATGTATTGTATGAATGTATTGTATGTATGTAGTATATATGTGGTATGTATGTAGCATGTAGTATGTATGTAGTATGTATGTAGCATGCATGTAGCATGCAGTATGTATGTAGCATGCAGTATGTATGTAGCATGCATGTAGTATATATGTAGTATGTATGTAGCATGCATGTAGTATATATGTAGCATGTATGTGGTATGTATGTAGCATGTAGTATGTATGTAGCATGCATGTAGTATATATGTAGTATGTATGTAGTATGTATGTAGCATGTAGTATGTATGTAGCATGCATGTAGTATATATGTAGTATGCATGTAGCATGTAGTATGTATGTAGCATGCATGTAGTATATATGTAGTATGTATGTAGCATGTAGTATGTATGTAGCATGCATGTAGTATATATGTAGTATGTATGTAGCATGCATGTAGTATATATGTAGTATGTATGTAGCATGCATGTAGTATATATGTAGTATGTATGTGGTATGTATGTAGCATGTAGTATGTATGTAGCAAGCATGTAGTATATATGTAGTATGTATGTAGCATGTAGTATGCAGTATGTATGTAGCATGCATGTAGTATATATGTAGTATGTATGTTGCATGTAGTATGAATGTAGCATGTATGTAGTATGTAGTATGCATGTAGTATGTATGTAGTATTTTTTTTTTTTTTTTTTTTTTACATTTAACACATTAGCCGGATGATGGGACTACTACTGTCCCATCATTGGCTAATGTGTCAATCACTGTCATGGTAGCAGGCATCGCCCGATGGGACTTGTAGTCCCATCGGACGATGCCTGCACAGACCCCCGGAGCCTGCACAGACCACCGGCAGGCCGGCACAGCCCCCCGGCAGGCCGGCACAGCCCCCCGGCAGGCCGGCACAGCCCCCCGGAGCCTGCACAGCCCCCCGGCAGGCCGGCACAGCCCCCCGGCAGGCCGGCACAGCCCCCCGGAGCCTGCACAGACCACCGGCAGGCCGGCACAGACCACCGGAGCCTGCACAGACCCCCTGGCAGGCCGGCACAGCCCCCCGAAAGGCCCGTACAGACCCCAGAGAGGCTGTACAAGGGCAGGAAAGGGTTTTTCTTATTCCGATACCGGAAGTCCCATAGACTTGAATGGGACTTCCGGTATCGGAATCGGCGATACCGATACTTTTTTTAAAGATCGGCCGATACCATCCGATACGATACTTTGAAGTATCGGATGGTATCGCTCAACTCTGGTTAGGAGTGGTCAAATCAAGAAAATGATAAGGGTGCCCATACTTTTGCACCGGTCAAATTTTGTTTAAATGCAGATTGCACATTTTCTGTTAGTACAATAAACCTCATTTGAATCCAGAAATATAACTGAGTCCATCAGTTATTAGATATATGAAACTGAAATAGCTGTTGCAAAAAACAAAATTGTTATAAAGAAAAAAGGTTAACATTAATAGGGGTGCCCAAACTTTTACATATGACTGTATATATATATATATATATATACATATATATTATGTATTGATGAAATAAAAATCACTGTTTTAACATATGTGTGGTAATACTTGTAGGTTTTGGTTGTGTGAACCTAACCTAAAGATTTTTTTTTCAATAGTATGCTGGCAATTTTACTTAAGCATATAGGCATCAAAGGTCCTCAACTTTGGTCGCACTGCACATTTGTTCTTGTTCCGCTTTATCTGCAGGAGGATGGGTTATGCTTACCTGCAGCACAGATATTTATTAAATGTTTCTGTGACTGGATGAAGGAATAAGAGGCATCTGAGGAACCCTGTTTTCCCCTGTTAGTAGCAGGAGGTCATAAGAGCTCATGGCACCATTGACTAGTTTGTAATTTAGTGCTTTAGGTTCTAAACCAGCATACCATTTGTCTGAGCAAGGTACAGGCAAAAAATCTTAGCTACTGGGAGTGACAATTTCCTTCACGTCATGATCCTATGAATTAGAGAAGATAGTGACAGAAGGCTTGATGATTTATAATGGTGGATCCAGGTACAGAGGTGCTGACTATGGGGCAGGACCAGACCCTAGAGTACAGTTTGGCTGTCTTAGCAAATGAGGTATAATGAGTGAGTCAAAGAGAGGACAGTAAGCTACCAATTCACGAGTAATGGTCTGGGCTGTAAAGGATATAGGCCAATTAGAGTTTCATATAAATTACCACCTAAACATTAATAACAGGGGTATTGTCACGTTGCCATCAGACTCGGGGACTGCTGTTCCTGCCTTGGCCACTGGAAGGTACCGGACTGTCACGTCGCCGTCAGACTTGGGGACTGCCATTCTGGCTTCGGCCACTGGGAGGCGCCGGACTGTCACGTTTCCGTCAGACTTGGGGACTGCTGTTCTGGCCTCAGCCACTGGAAGGTGCCGCACTGTCACATCGCCGTCAGACTCAGGGACTGCTGCTCCTGCTTCGGCCACTGGGAGACAACGGACTGTCACATCGCCATCAGACTCGAGGACTGCTGTTTCGGTGTCGGCCACTGGGAGGCGTCGGACTGTCACGTCGCCATCAGACTCGGGGATGGCTGATCCTGCCTCGGCCACTGGGAGGTGCCGTGGTTCGCCCATGGGTGATGGTGGTGACAGAGAAGGGGCTCTTGCACAGGCATCTGGTGGGCTCAGGCTCCTCTCCTCTGTCAGTCATGAAGGGGTTGGTGCATTGCCATCTGGCCTGGTTCTGGGGGCGGTCCAAATGGGGTCATCAGACTGAGCATGTGAGTGATAGCCTGATCCTTCAAATACTTTGGGGCCTGTCTTGCAGGCCACCAGATATAGTCTTGGTTTCCCCAGTGTGCTAGTGTGTTATTTGCTATTGCTGACTCTGACCTTAGCCTGGATTTTGACTCTGCTACTGTCTGCCGATTTTGTACCTCTGTTGCCCTCCTGGTTTAAGACTCTGAACTTGGCCTGGATTTTGACTCTGCTACTGTCTGCCGATTTTGTACCTCTGCCGCCCGCCTGGTTTAGACTTGGACTTCTGACTACTCCTTCGGTTCTGTTAATTTATCCATTTCTGGCGACCGTCCTGCTCTGGTCCGCTGCTCTTATACACACAGTTACCACCTGGGCTCTGCTGTAATTTCAGATCCCTGTATAGGGGTAAAGTGTTTCGGGGTTGCTCAGGGTGCTGTCTCAATTGCAGTCCAGACTCGCACCAGACAGTCATCACAGATATACCATTAACCTGTTCATGTAGCCCTATGTGTCTACTAGAGTGGAGGAAATAATGAGACATTCAGAACAGTGATTAATTTTGAACAAAATCAAGGTATTATCCCAGGGAACAATAATAGTGACTAAATTCTAGTAGATTGAAAGACTTGTACAAAAGGACATCAACATAAATAGTGACAAGGTTCTTAAGAATTTTCTCCAAAAGCAGAGATGCAATTAACAATGGTTCATAATCGAGAACATGTATTCCTAGGAATGCCTGTTTCATGAAAAATTGGCCTGTGTAAACAGACTACCAAGCTCCCAAATGAACCAGCGAAATGGTGTTGGATGAAATGATTTTAAAACTGGCTTAAAAATCATTGCTTTTAGCAGCACATCACCCTGAGTGAGTAGGTGTCATGGTCACATGACACACCACTTCCAGCAGGGCGAATTTATATGACACGCATGACCCTTGATACACCGCCTCCAGCAGGGCGAATTTAAATAATAGAACGTGCAGCCGGATACACCGCCTCCAGCAGGCGAATTTCAGTAGTACACGTATGTCTGGATACACCGCCTCCAGCAGGGCAAATTTCAGAATAAAGGGGAAAAACAGAAAAACAATTACAATGGTGGCCCTGCAATAGGGAACGGGGACATGGAGACCTCCTGCACTCCCCTGAGTCAGTGTCTCTACACTCCTAACGATCCCTAGGCCGGTGCCGCACCGGGTGCCGATCAAGATACCTGAAATCCCTAGCTCACCCTCAACCAATCCCTTACTAGTGAAGTGGACGGTGCAGAAACTAATCCCACCACTGCAATAAAACACACATTGAGGAAAGTGACCAAAAGGAAACACCACTTAACTTTGCTCTGTTGCTAATGCTCCAAGCAACAGAGTCTGACACCTGAGTGCATCTTTTCCTCCAACCGGATCCAACACCTGAGTGCAGCTTTCCAGCAACAGAGTCCTGCATCTGAGTGTAGCTTTCCAGCAACAGAGTCCAGCATTTGAGTGCAGCTTTCCAGCAACAGAGTCCAACATCTGAGTGCAGCTTTCTAGCAACAGAGTCCAGCATCTGAGTGCAGCTTTCACTATAGCTGCCACTCCACCAAGCTTTGCAAGAACTCCTCGGTGACACCATAGCTGCCACTCCACCAAGCTTTGCAAGAACTCCTTGCTGACACCATAGCTGCCACTCCACTATGCTTTACAAGAACTCCTCGCTGACACCATAGCTGACACTCCACCAAGCTTTGCAAGAACTCCCCCCTGACACCATAGCTGCTACTCCTCCAAGATTTGCAAGAACTCCTCGCTGACACCATAGCTCCATGATTCTGACTGGGCTGCCTAGGACTCTTCTCAAGTTCCTTCCTTCACCAAGGATGGTTGGAAAACACCAATATCACCAACAGTGAGTGAGAACACCTGACACACCTTTATAGTAAGGAGCCAGGGTCTCACACCTGTTAGAGATTCCCATGCAATAATGCTCACCACCACCGGGGGCAAACTAGAACAAAAGACACCACTGTGCAATAACCCCAATGACCACCGGGGTCAAAACCAACTCCAAGCAACCAGCTCAAAGGAAATAAAAAGGTTACTTATTCAAAACCTGTCATACCCAACCTGGATCATGACAGTAGGACATACATGTGCTGCCAAGAACAATAATTTATGCACAAAGAACAAACATATTAATGATCACACTGTGCACATGGACAGTGGAAGGAGTATAGCTAGGAGAGTCTCCCTTAGAAATAAAACAACCTTTAATTGATCTGTCTTGAAATGATAATTCCAGACGCAACATAAAAATAAAAGTAACACAGATTACAATAAACACATACATAAAGTGCTAGTGCTCAACCAGTGCTCATTAAAAAATGGTTTGGTCTCACCCATATGAAGAAGGTTGTTCGTAGCAAGTTCACATGAAAAAGGAACAATGAATGTGTATATGGGGGGATTTTTTCTCTCTTTTTCCCTGTCATGCCCCTGTATTGCTCCTGTCCTCACAAGGACAGTTCCAAAGTGTAGGCTGCTACAGATTACCCACCATCCATGTAAGTAGGTTAGTCTTCTTACATGTTTCCTCCCCAGTGGAGAGGATTCATCAGGGGAGCAAAAAAACAAGAGATTTATTAGTGGGAAAAGAATGTATGCATGGACCCTGCAGTGGCTGGAGACCAGTGTTTCAGGTATGACCATTCGTGTCACAACCCATTGGAGGTAAATGGTACCATGGATGATGGGTAACCTGTAGCAGCCTACACTTGGGGACTTTCCATGTGAGGACAGGAGCAATGACAGGGAATAAGAGAGAAAAAAATCCCCCCATAAACACATTCATTCCTTCTGTTTCATTTGAACCTGCTGCAAACAACATTATTCATATGGGTGTGACCAAATCATTTTTAATGAGCACTAGTTGAGCACTAGCACTTTATGTATGTGTTTATTACAATCTGTACCACTTTTATTTTTATGTTGCATCTGGAGTAATCATTTTAAGACAGATCAATTAAAGGTTATGTTTTATTTCTAAAGGTATTGTCACACTTAGCGATGTACCAGCGATCCCGACCAATGATATGACGTGGTCAGGATCTCTGGTACATCGCTAAGTGGTCGCTAGTGAGCTACCACACAGGCAGATCTCACCAGCGACATCGCAGGGGTTGGGGGTTGCTACTTACGTGTCAGACGAGGCGATGAAGACATCCTCCCGCCCGCGTCCACGCGTCGCTCGTCGTCACAGCAGGAAGCCCCAGCAGGAAGCTGCCAACGAGAAACGATCCAGGACGTTCTCACGCGATTAGCGATAACCAGCGGGGGAGCCGTCGGTGGTAAGTATCAGACATAGAACTATCGCTAGCAATATCTCTATAACGTCACAAAAACCAGTGACATTATAGCGATATTGCTAGCGATATCGCTTAGTGTGACAGGCCCTTAAGGGAGACTCTCCTATCTATACTCCTATCAGTCCTGAGGGTAAATTATACTGAATTTTAGAATTAACACACTGTAACTGTTTCTGAATTTCCACATGGGCAGTGCAATCAGTCTGGCTATTAAAGGATCACTGATCTACAAACATGAGGCTCATTAGCAGCTGTTTAGTGCCTGTGATATTGTAATACAAATGCATTCTGCTTGAAGGGACTATGAAAAAGACAGGGATGGAGGTGTAATAGTGTGGGGGTATATATATTGTGTTTGTTTAGTTCTATTTATTATTTCTGCCACACTTCAATAATAATTCTCTAATAGAATGCATCAACAAATACACATTTTGTCCTTTTTAATATTAGAAAAATAATTCATGCGGTACTTGCAGCTGTGATTAGTTGTTTTTTACTATTTAGTCATCTTCAGTCATATGGATGAATATAGTTAAATTTACACATAACCTTAACCTTTTTCAGTCCAGAATAATAAGTCTGCAGTCACTCTGTGTGACTTCAGACTTATCAATCCCCCTCAGCACATGCACTATGCGCTGCAGGGATTCACCAGTTTCTGAACCGGGGCCAGCGGTTATGTATGCGTTATAAATACTCCCAGAGAGGCCGTCCAGTGGGCACGGCCTCACTCCATGCACTAGCTAAATACAAGCTAGTCCCGGCTCAAAAAAACAGTGAATACCCGCAACAAACAGTGCATGTGCTGGGGTGGTTGATAAGTCTGTGATCACACAGAGTGACTGCAGACTTATCATTTCAGGCAAGATAACAAACTGAATGTTGTTCAGATTACCATAGGATTTTATGGAGGATCCAGGCTTTCAGACAATAGTCAGCCCCGATGTTCAGAAGAAAACAACCTGATTTGGAGGTAACTTTGGAACAATCACTACAAAGGTGAAACTTATTATGTGATTATTTTCAAATAATATATATTTTTTTACATCTTCTGCCTCGACATGTACAGACTTGAGAAGTGTCCCTTAGAATATTCAGTTCTCACTAGAGCAAAAATCTGTAGCCTAAATATAATTATGTATTTTTTCCACACTGTCTATTAGCAGTATATAATAAACCAGCCTAACAAATAAATATACAGAAAAAAAGCAAAGACTCCAGTTCATTAAAATCATTGAATTTCATGTCAGCCTGTATGAGGGGACAAGAGGGGTACGAGGTGCCTGATTCATTTAAAGGCACATACCTTGCAATTAATCACGAGATGCAAAGTGGTATGGGTCAACTTATCTTAAGGGGGTTTTACACATAGCGATATCGCTAGCAATATCGCTAAAACATCACCAATTTTGTGACATTATAGCGATATTGCTAGCGATATCGCTATGTGTGATACTTACCTCCGACCGGCTCCCCCGCTGTCCGTCGCTGATCGCGCGAGATCGGGTGGCTCCATTTCTCATCGTCTGCTTCCTGCTGGGCTTCCTGCTGTGTGAGACGAGCGACGCGTGGAGGCGGGCGGGAGGACGTCAGGATCGCTGTATGTGAAAGGTGAGTATCGTGCGCTACGTCGCTGCTGCATCGCTGTGAGATCTTCCTGTGTGAAAGCTCACTAGCGATCACTTAGCGATGCACCAGCGATCCTGACCGGGTCGGATCGCTGGTGCATCGCTAAATATAAAAGGGCATTTAGTTTCAACCATGAATTTGATCAGCAAGTATTGCCATTCCCCATCCCTCACATGTCCCTCCCCAGCTCTGACCAGCCTTGCTTTGGGCAAAACATTTATGACTTTTATGACTTTTCAAAGCTTTTTACACAAGTTTTCTGGAGTAGAAATTTGATGAATTGGGGTACAAGATTATACAGTATATGACACAACTAATGGTTTTCTAAATGAAAAAATGATAAATTGCATCAGGCATTTTCTTTTTTAAAACAAATTAAAATAAATGAATACAGACACAGCTTCACAACAATGGTCTGTGATTATAACGATTGAATGAGTCCTGGGAGAAGTTATATGAGGATACATAACAGAAAGTCTGGCATCTGCAGGTGCTCAATTAGAACAAATGATGATTACATAGTATAAAAACCAGAATAGGTAATAGGACAGTTGTTCCTTCTATGTGCTGCCAAAATATGTCACTGTTTTAAATGCCAATCAAGCTTGTTATTCATACCTGGCTTCAGTAGTGACATCTGGTTGCTGAGTAGGAAATATGTAACCTCCTCTGAGATGAAGTCCAAGTTTGTCTATTGGGAGATGCATATTTACATACTGTTTCCTGCTTTCGTACTTTGAACCCTACAAAGGTGATCAGTACAGGAGTTCATTAGTATAATATATACATATATATATATATATATATATATATATATATATATATATTGTTTCACATTACTCTTCTTTCAAAAACGCTTCTGCTTTTCACAAAAATGCTATAGTAATTTGTAGATGTTAGGGTGATATTAATGTTATTAATGATAGTAGATTTTTGTATTCATTCTGTGCCAGCAACTGATATGTATGGTCCCATATTCATGCAACATTGTAGCATGCATGATGTGCAGTTATCTATTTTTTAGTGCAGCTCTTTTTTAACTCTTCTTTTCCTACTTTACTGCACAAAGGAAGTCAAGGTATTCACATTTTTGTAGAAGTAACAGGTCACAGATGTAGGACCCTCACCAGGGCTAGCGTTATACAACAACTATTGCAGCATCAAGGAGAAAGACTGCACTTGTCCTGATTCGAACTGCAACTTGAGGGATGCAGGAATCTACCTCCTAGACCAGGATATGATCCAAACAAAGACAACTATTGGAAAGTAAGTTTTTGATTGATCCTGCAAATTACTATTAAATAAATTATATTTTTTTTTATAATTACTTGTTAAAACTATTAACTTACTGTTTCATAATCATACCATACAGCATCAGGAATGTAAGCATTCACAGTTTCAGTATTCTAAAATGACAAAGAAACAGTTTTTATATACAATATAACATTTATACATTGGCTAAAATACTTTAGAACACTTGTAAGGTAAGAATGGTCACGGGTCACCTAGACATTCTGGTTACATTCATTTGTACTCATTTTGTCTGCTACGGACTAATAGCATGCTGGAATAAGGTATGCCAAGTTTATTAAAAGGCCACTCCTATTTATATACAGTATTTGGCGCACCTTTGTCTTGTCCATGCTCTTGGAGATGAATTCAATGCCGGTCCTAAGCTGGAGTAGATTTCAGTTACTATGTACTCCAGTTTTTAAGTGTATATTACAGTAAATTTGTTGCACGGTCACAGGCCATGCTTCTTTTGTGAAATTTTGTGTACTTTGTTGGTTTATTTAATAAAAAGTTTAAAGGGTGATGAAAAAGATGAAAAGTCCAGAAGCTTTTTTCAAAAACAGCAACTGTCAAAATTTGTGATTTTTTGATGACAGCGTTAATGAATCCCTCTGGAGTGTTTCAACAATCATTTGACAAAGTATCTCACACCATCCTTATTGCAAAAAATGACTAAGTATGGAATGAACAAGGCAACTGTTAGATGGATTCATAACTGGCTTATTGATCAGATCCAATGAGTGGTCGTAAATTTGCAGAGGACACAAATATAGGAGGGATAGCTAATACTGGAGAAGAAAGAGAGGATACAAAAAGATATAAATAAACTGGAGTAGTGGGCAGCAACTAACAGAATGATTCATAACAGGGAAAAATGCAAAGTACTTCATCTGGGCAATAAAAATAAAAAAAGCATACACAGAATGGGTGGAATAGAGCTAAGCAACAGCAGGTATACTAATAGATCACATACTGAACATGAGTCAACAGTGTGATGCAGCAGAAAAAAAGGCAAATGCAATTCTGGGATGCATTAACAGAAGCATAATGTCTAGATCACATGAAGTCATTATTGTCCTCTACTCTTATTCAGACCTCATCAAGAATACTGTGTCCAGTTTTGTGCACCACATTTTAAGAATGACATCAACAAACTGGAGCAAGTTCAGAGAAGAGCAAACAGAATGGTGACCGGTCTGTATACCATGTAGTATGAGTAACAGTTATTGGATTTGGGAATGTTTAGCTTGCAAAAAAAGAAGACTGAGAGGAGACTTAATTGCTGTGTACAAATATCTCAAGGGCTGTCACATTGTAGACGGAGCATCTACATTCTCATTTGCACAAGGAAAGACTAGAAGAAATGGGATGAAACTGAATGGGAGGCGACACAGATTAGATATTAGAAAAAAACTTTTTGAAAGTGAGGATAATCAATAAGTGGAACAGGCTGCCGTGAGAGGTGGTGAGTTCTCCTTCAATGGAAGTCTTCAAACAGAGGCTGGACAGACATCTGTCTGGGGTGATTTAGTGAATCTTGCTTTGATCAAGGGGTTGGACAAGATGACCCAGGAGGTCCCATCCAACTCTACCATTCTATGATTCTTAAAGAAAATGCTATGAAATATTATACTGTAGATATTCCCAAACATCAAAAATTCCACAATGAGCCATAAATAAGCTTTGTCTAAAGCAAAAAGTGGGCTAAAACAAACTTATGTAATACTCTTAATTATTTCATGCATCTAAAACCAAAAAAAAACACAAGCAATAAAAATGTTTTTTGTCTAGATAGATCAATCATTTTCATGGTAGCAAATTACAAACCAATCCTATACAGTGTGAAAGGGCAGTCATAGGATTAATGTACATGTAGCCTCTATACACTGGTGTAAATAGTGTACAGAGATATTCTACTGTAAAATCAATGCTCCTGAGGAAATTAGCACTCCCCTAGAAGCAGAAAATTACGGCACATGGAGGATCAGTAGAGAGAGACGTTAAGGCCCCCAAACACATTAGATTTCTGCTGTACCTAGAAAAAAACAGTTATCTCTCCCAAATCCCCCATGCACAGGAATTCTTGCCTTGGCCAACTGTTCCTGCGTTCTTTATTAGAGAATCACTGCCAGAATTATTTGACAGCATCTTATCACCACTGATTGAACTCCCGTGGGCAGATGCCCATTGTACATTAGTCATTAGTCGGACACCGATTAAATCAGCTGAATAAGACTTTTATGTAATTTATAGGGGGTCTTTACTCGCCCCCACCTTTTACATACTCCTACTTAACAAATATTTTCCACATTAGCAAGTGATAGAGGAGATAATGAAGGAAGAAGACCACAGGATATAACTAGGATTTCTTTGATGTTTGTCTCCAAGGAGGCAGATAAATCTGCATGGCAGTTATAGACACCAAAAAAGTAGAGGATTTTTAAATTAGAACTTATTTTACAAAAATCCCTTCTTTTTCTTTCAGTTGCATTAGAGCCGTAACAAATAATTGTACATTGAAAAAAAGGATGTGTCATCAGAAAACGAACTGCAGTATTAAATGAGATTTTTGTGCTAAATATTTTTAATGTCACAATCTTTAGTTAAAAACAAAGATTAATCCTGCATTTTCGAACTGGTCACTGGGTCTATTATAGACTTATACTTCCTGTCCTTTCAGGAAGACTGTAAATCAAGCTTCTTATCATCAGAGATCGATGTAAATACTTATGTTCCAAAAAAAAAGAGAAAAGTATTCAAGGAGTGATATCTTTATAGGCTTAACAGAAAAATTATATTTGCAAGCTTTACGGTTCTCAAAAGGCCCCTTCATCAGACTTAATTACAAGTGACTTTTACTAAGAAGAGATGTCAACATTTAAATAGGAATTACAACAGAATATGAGGTGATGCTTGCTAGAGACAGGCCAAGGAAATCAAATTAAGGTTTTTGTTATACAAGCAGATGAGGTGGAAGTGTTCTATTAGAGATCTGAAGACCTTCTTGTGCAGGTGTGAACTGAGTCCATGCAATGACACATGAATCCAGGTGTCAAATTGAGTCCTATTGTTAGATATTTAAACATATTTAAAAACTTAAACTCCCAGATTTTTCTTACTCTGTCACTACTGAAATGACCTTTCAATATTAGGACTTTTAAATCTGCCATACTGTGTCAAGGTCTAGAGAAGTGTATTCCTACAGGCGTATCCAGCTCATTTTTAATAGTATGTCTATGCAAATTCATCCTTCTTTGTAGTCTTTATTTTGTTTCCCCGATGTATGACCCTGCATTGCACCTTGTACATTACATCACGTACACCACATTGGAGGATGTACATGAAAAAGAGTCCATGATCTTATAGTCATGATTTGTATTGGGTATGGGGACTTTATCTGTTGGTGATATGTGGGTGCAGGTCTTGCATTTCTTACTGCTACAGAGGACTGTGCCCATCTCTGATGGTGATGTGAGGACACTTCTGACTAGGATATTCCCTAGGTTGGGAGGCTGTTTGTAGGAGAGCAGTGGCAGTTCTGAGAATACAAACAGTCTCCCAACCTAAGGAATATTTACCTAAGTAAAAAAGCAAAACATAAAAAACTATATACATCTGTATCTATATACCCATCTTCTTGTATCCATAATTGTACTCCATTCTTGTTATCTTTGCCACACATCTAAGTGGTCTGTATAACCCCTTCCCCCTTTTATGACCTTTGCTTAACTCTGTGCATTTGGCCTGGGCAGTCACACCCCACCTTCACTCACACCTGATTATCTTTAGCTGCACATATATTCAGCACCATGGGTCTGCTCCAGACATAGTCGGCTCCATCTATTTCAAAATCCATATTTCAAAGTACAGATTTCTAAGTACAATATGCTGAATTAGACTAGAATTGGACTGTAATTGACTGTAAGATAATGGACTATAACACCACAACAATGTTTCGCCTTCTTTTTACTATCATCCCCATACTACTCTATTTCTCCCTAACTCCTGCAATCCCTCCACCCAGTAAGGAAGTAGTCATTTCCCCCTCCATCCTTCCCAGCCATCTCAACTCTTTGACAGAACTGTTCCTCCACATACAATCCTTTTTCTCCAGACACCCACGGCCACATCATGTCCTATCCTGCTCCCACCTTCTAATGCTCTGTCTACTACTCCTCACTGCTGGCGACTAGTGTTGAACGATACTGTCCAATACTTAAAAGTATTGTATCGGATGGTATCGGCCGATCTAATAAAAATATCGGGTATCGCCGATTCCGATACCGGAAGTTCCATTCAAGTCTATGGGACTTCCGGTATCGGAATAAGAAAAACCCTATTTTTGCCTTGTACAGCCTCTCTGGGGTCTGTACGGGCCTTTCGGGGGGCTGTGCCGGCATGCCGGGGGGTCTGTGCAGGCTCCGGTGGTCTGTGCAGGCCTGCCGGTGGTCTGTGCAGGCTCCGGTGGTCTGTGCAGGCCTGCCGGGGGGCTGTGCCGGCCTGCCGGTGGTCTGTACAGGCTCCGGGGGTCTGTGCCGACCTGCCGGTGGGGCTGTGCCGGCCTGCCGGTGGTCTGTGCAGGCTCCGGTGGTCTGTGCCGGCCTGCCGGGGGGCTGTGCCGGCCTGCCGGTGGTCTGTGCAGGCTCCGGTGGTCTGTGCCGGCCTGCCGGGGGGCTGTGCCGGCCTGCCGGTGGTCTGTGCAGGCTCCGGGGGTCTGTGCCGGCCTGCCGGGGAGCTGTGCCGGCCTGCCGGGGAGCTGTGCAGGCTCCGGTGGTCTGTGCCGGCCTGCCGGGGGGCTGTGCCGGCCTTCCGGTGGGCTGTGCAGGCTCCGGGGGTCTGTGCAGGCATCGTCCGATGGGACTACAAGTCCCATCGGGCGATGCCTGCTACCATGACAGTGATTGACACATTAGCCAATGATGGGACAGTAGTAGTCCCATCATCCGGCTAATGTGTTGAATGTAAAAAAAAAATAAAAAAAAAAAAAAATTACATGATACATACATACAACATGTATACTACATATATACTACATGTAACATACCTACTACATATATACTACATGCAACATGCATACTACATGCATGCTACATACATGCTACATACTACATACATACTACATACATAATACATATATACTACATGCATGCAACACACATACAACATATATACTACATGCATGCAACATGCATACTACATATATACTACATGTAACATACTTACTACATATATACTACATGCTACATACATGCAACATACATACTACATACATGCTACATACATGCTACATACATACTACATACATAATACATATATACTACATGCATGCAACATACATACAACATATATACTACATGCATGCAACATGCATACTACATATATACTATATATACTACATGTAACATACTGTAAATACTACATATATACTACATGCTACATACATGCAACATACATACTACATACATGCTACATACATACTACATACATAATACATATATACTACATGCATGCAACATACATACAACATATATACTACATGCATGCAACATGCATACTACATATATACTATATATAATACATGTAACATACATACTACATATATACTACATGCTACATACATGCAACATACACACTACATGCTACATACATGCAACATACATACTACATACATGCTACATACATACACACTACATGCTACATACATGCAACATACATACTACATACATGCTACATACTACATACATGCTACATACACACTACATATATACCACATGCATGCAACATGCATACTACATATATACTGCATATATACTACATGCATGCAACATACATATATACTACATACAATACATACATATAGACATACAGTACATATAACATAGAGTACATACTCACCGTCACTTGTCACTTTGATCCCCGAAGCCATTGACCCCTTGAGGAATAAATATCAAAATAAAAAAACACCAATATACTTACCCCGATCCGCAGAAGTCCACGAGGGTCCCACGTCCATCTTGCGTGGAGAACAGCAGCATCAGCTGATGCTACCGTTCTCTACCAGCTCCAGGAATACAATGACGGAAGGTAGGTATCCTTCCGCACTGTATTCCTCCACCACTTTAAAAAAAAAAAGTCCCTAGTCTCACTTTATGCCATTGCTGCGTGGGAATTTCCCACGCAGCAATGGCATAAAGTGAGACTACTACTGTCCCATCATTGGCTAATGTGTCAATCACTGTCATGGTAGCAGGCATCGCCCGATGGGACTTGTAGTCCCATCGGACGATGCCTGCACAGACCCCCGGAGCCTGCACAGCCCACCGGCAGGCCGGCACAGCCCCCCGGCAGGCCGGCACAGACCACCGGAGCCTGCACAGCCCACCGGCAGGCCGGCACAGCCCCCCAGAGCCTGCACAGACCACCGGCAGGCCGGCACAGCCCCCCGGCAGGCCGGCACAGACCACCGGAGCCTGCACAGACCACCGGCAGGCCGGCACAGCCCCCCCGGCAGGCCGGCACAGACCCCCGGAGCCTGCACAGACCACCGGCAGGCCGGCACAGCCCCCCGGCAGGCCTGCACAGACCACCGGCAGGCCTGCACAGATCACCGGAGCCTGCACAGACCCCCCTGCAGGCCGGCACAGCCCTCTGAAAGGCCCGTACAGACCCCAGAGAGGCTGTACAAGGCAAAAATAGGGTTTTTCTTATTCCGATACCGGAAGTCCCATAGACTTGAATGGGAGGGCTTTCAAATTACATATCCAAGCCCTCGCCTCCTCCTGCTGCCTCAAACTCAAAAATATTTCCCAGATCTGCTCATTCCTCAACCACAAAACCACAAAAACTCTAGTGCATGCTCTTGTCATCTCCCACTTCGACTACTGCAACCTCCTACTCTCTGATGTCCCCTCTGGCACCACTCCAGTCCATCCTACACTCTGCTGGCTGCCTGACTAATCCACCTGTCTCCCCACTATTCCCCAGCCTCCCCCATGCCAGGCCCTTCACTGGCTTCCTATTGCCCAGAGGCTCCAATTCAAAACCCTAACCATGACATACAAAGCCATCCACAACCTTTCTCCTCCATACATCTGTGACATGGTCTCCAGGTACCTACTCGCACGCAACCTTCGATCATATGAAGATCTCCTTCTCTACTCTCCCCTTATCTCTTCCTCCCACAACCGCATACAAGACTTCTCCCGTGCTTCCCCCATACTCTGGAACTCTCTGCCACAACACTTCAGACTATCACCATCAACGGAAACCTTCAAGAAGAACCTGAAGACCCACCTGTTCCGACAAGCCTACAGCCTGCAATAATCCTCGGTCTACTGAACCACCGCACGACCTGCTCTTCCCTCTCCTACTGTATCCTCACCCATCCCTGTAGATTGTGAGCCCTCGCAGGCAGGGTCCCCTCTCCTTATGTACTTGTGTGTCCCTTGTCTTACACATTTTTATTATACTTATCTATATTTCCCCTTTTCACATGTAAAGCACCATGGAATAAATGGCGCTATATAAATGCATAATAATAATAATATTACTGTATATATCAGTGTAATCACATCAACCTGAAGAATAAATCCACCTTATCACTTTTACTGCATGGTGAATGGCACAAAGATAAGAAGTATTCTTCTACTGCAGTCTATATGTTCATTCTGGCTCCAAAAAATTGGAATAATTTAAATTACACACAAGGGGGCACCATTGACATATAAAAGGGAATCCAATCAGACCTATACAAGATTGATGCCAATTTACAAAAATAGAGAATATATAGGCCACACATTGGGGATCACCCAACATAGGATTTAGCAAAAATTGTAACAGTCTTTATTTAGATACACAAACCAAAACACCCAATCGTTAAAAACATTAAAATTGGTCACACATGTGACATGAAAATCTAGGCTCAAAATAGAGCCAAACCCTCATGGCTCCATATTCCACATGAAATAACTCAATAGAGAACCAAATGTGTATATAGATAGCATACCACAATATAAAGGCTTTACATAAAGACTAGTTCATAAGAACAAATGAATGCACATACCATAAATACAAATGATCGCAAATGGTCACAAGTGAGTTAAACAGCATGTATTGTGCATACAGATAAAGGTGATTTAAACCATGTAGCAGAGAATCTAGATATTTGAAATAACTCAATAGAGAACCAAATGTGTATATAGATAGCATACCACAATATAAAGGCTTTGTATAAAGACTAGTTCATAAGAACAAATAAATGCACACACCATAAATACAAATGATGACAAATGGTCACAAATGAGTTAAACAGCACTAAGACAGCATGTTTTTGCATACAAATAAAATTGATTTGAACCATGTAGCAGAGAATATAATACGCCTGTAAAAAACGTGCTAACAAGCCCAAAAGCAATATCCAGCTTGAGTAGCCCCCTAATACAATGATATTAGCAAAATCCTAAAAGGGTATGCATACTTCCCTAAGAGTAACTCAAATTGTCACGATTAATCAGGCATGCTGAAATTAGATAGCACAGGCTAACAATAGCCGCCTGCAAAGAATACTGAGCTCAGCTTTAAATTAGTTGTTTAAAAATTACAAATCAGAGGTGGAGTGGAGCTTGAGCGTCCTGAGACCCGACGCGTGTCGCCACCAGTTGTGGCTTTGTCGTGGAATAAGGCTTAGCTCAAATTTATCCTGTGCTCTCCGTTGAGTGCTTATGTTGTGGTTACCATGTAAATTCACCAAAAATGCAATTCAGACAAAAACCCAGATGGAATCACTCACTTATGAGGCAGATAGAGTAACTTTTGACTGGTCTCTGCTCTGGCAGTGTCACATTATTTTATGCATCTTTTTAGCACACAAGTATGGTCAACCACATATCTGTGCACATCTAGAAAGATGGATACCACCAAAACAGAGGGTAATCAGAGTACGAAGTGTCTCCATCTGCCTTATTATGGTAGGTGGGTCTGTTGGGGGTTTCCCCTGAATTGCATTTTTGTGTTATTTATACAGAAACCCCTGCATAAGTGCTCAAAGTACAAAACAAGAATGTGATCCCAGCCTGATACTGGAAGAGATAAAAAAATATTATATACCAAAAAATTTTTCCAATTAAAACCATCCCCTACTCAGGTCCATGATCTAACAGTGGATATATAAGGGGTTACCACCTTTTTAGTAGAACAAAGACTCTTGAAAAGTGACATGGTCCCAAAACCTCAAATAAAATCAAGTGAATTCTGCGCTCCCAAATCCAAATGCCTCCCTCTTTCTAAACCCCACTGTGTCTAAACCACAGTAAGCAGCCACATGTTTGAAATATTAATGGAGAGAAGGCACTTAATTTATGGGTGTGCACTGCTAGAAGTAAAAGCTGGACACAATGTGTGAGGGCGCTTTATGGGGGCTCTACACTGTATGGGGACACAATGTATGGCCTCTAGACTTGCAGATTTGCAATTCTCCAGAAAAAAAGCTTGGCATGGATGTCACAAAATTGTCACTGTAGCTGTAGATGAATTAATTGAGAGGTGCAGTTTCTACAATGGAGTCACTCCCATTGAGGAGGAAGCAAAATATACACAATGCCTCTCGGCCATTGGCTGGGGAGGAAATAGCAGGTGCATACACTGGCCCTTTAAGAGGGCAGGATCAAGTGCGCATGTGCCCTAAGGACAAAGATGGTAGCCAGGCAGGAAGCTCTGATATGAGCATGCAGAGCATGGGGAAGGGAAGCACCAACCGCAGTGCGGGTGTGTGAAGTGACATGCCGGAGACCCTGCCTGTCAGAGCAGGTCTCCAGCGTGGTGCTAATATTACCACTAAAATGTCATATTGCCATGTCTCAATGTTATAAAATTCTGTGAGGCACCTATGAGTTCGAAATGCTCACTACATCCATAGGTATAGTCACGATCTGGACAAATTGCATATTAAACTATGGGGTTCAGTTTTTTGTGGAAAAAAAATTAACATTTTCTATATAACTACCTAAGTTTATCAAATTATGTGTTGTACCTATGAGTTCAAAATGCTCACTATACCCCAAGATAAATTTCTTGAGGGGTGTAGTTTCTAAAATAGGTAACTTAATTTTTTTTTCACTGTTTAGGCACATCAGGGGCTCTCTAAATGCGACATGGTGCCTTCTCTCGATTACAGACATTTTGGTGTTTAAAACGTCAAACTGTGTTATTTTCTTTCCGAGACCGGCCATGTGCTCAAACAGTGAACTTCCCCCACATATGGGGTAGTGGCATACTCAGGAGACATTTGTCTACAAACTTTAGGGTTCGTGTCCTCCTGTTACCCTTGTAAAAATAACAAATTTGGAGCCAAAGTAAAATTTTGGTGAAAAAAGTTAAATGTTCATTTTTTTCCATCAATATTGCTTTAATTCCTGTAAAGCACCTTAAGGGTTAATTAACTTCTTGAGTGTGGTTTTGATTACTTTGAGGGGTGAAGTTTTTAGAATGGTGTCACTTTTTGGTATTTTCTGTCATATATATTCCCCAAAGTCACTTCAAATGTGATGTGGTCCCTAAAAAAATGGTTTTGTAAATTTTGTTGGAAAAATTAGAACTCACTAGCTAGATTTTAACCCTTCTAACTTTCTAATGAAAAAAATGTTTCCAAAATTGTGCTAACATAAAGTTGACATGTTGGAAATTATATTTATGAAGTACTTTGTGTGACAAAAATCTCTGGTTTAAGGGCACAAAAATTAAAAGTTTTAAAATTGCTAAATTTTCAAACTTTTACTAAATTTCCATTTTTTCATAAATAAAGGCAAGTCATATTGAAGATATGTTACCACTAGTGTTGAGCATTCCGATACCGCAAGTATCGGGTATCGGCCGATACTTGCTGTATCGGAATTCCGATACCGACTTCCGATATTTTTTCAATATCGGAATTCGGCATCGGAATCGGAAGTTCAGTTGATTGACGGCCTGACGTCATCATGATGCGCGGTGTGTGCGCATCATGATGCGCCGTCATTTCGGGCCTTCCGGGGGTCTCTGCCGGCCTGCCGGGGGGCTGTGCCGGCCTGCCGGGGGGCTGTGTGGACTGCCCGGGGTCTCTGCCGGCCTGCCGGGGGGCTGTGCCGGCCTGCCGGTGGTCTGTGCACCCTGTGGGGGTCTGTACCGGCCTGCCGGGGGGCTGTGCCGGCCTGCCGGGGGGCTGTGCTGATGTCCGGGGGTCTGTGCAAGCATCGTCCGATGGGACTACAAGTCCCATCGGGCGATGCCTGCTACCATGACAGTGATTGACACATTAGCCAATGATGGGACAGTAGTAGTCCCATCATCCGGCTAATGTGTTAAATGTTAAAAAAAAAAAAAAAAAAATACTACATACATACTACATGCATGCTACATACATACTACATATATACTACATACATACTACATACATGCTACATACATACTACATGCATGCTACATACATACTACATGCTACATACATACTACATGCATGCTACATACATACTACATATATACTACATACATACTACATACATGCTACATACATACTGCATGCTACATACATACTACATACATACTACATACATACTACATGCATGCTACATACATACTACATATATACTACATACATACTACATACATGCTACATACATGCTACATACATACTACATATATACTACATACATACTACATACATGCTACATACATACTGCATGCTACATACATACTACATACATACTACATACATACTACATGCATGCTACATACATACTACATGCTACATACATACCACATACATACTACATACATACTACATACTACATATATACTACATGCATGCTACATACATACTACATGCTACATACATACCACACACATACTACATACATACTACATACTACATACATACTACATACATGCTACATACATACTACATGCTACATACATACCACATACATACTACATACATACTACATACTACATATATACTACATGCATGCTACATACATACTACATATATACTACATGCATGCTACATACATACTACATGCTACATGCATGCTACATACATACTACATACATACTACATGCTACATACATACCACATATATACTACATACATACAATACATTCATACAATACATACATAGACATACAGTACATATAACATAGAGTAACATACTTACCAATACTTGTCACATTGTTCCCCGAAGCCATTGTCTTTCCGGAATAAATATTAACATAACAAACCACAAAAATACTCACCCACGATCCGAAGCAGTCCACGAGTGTGTCCCACGACGATCTTGGGTAGAGAACTGCAGCATCAGATGATGCTGCCGTTCTCTACGGGCTGCAGGAATCCAATGACGGAAGGTAGGTATCCTTCCGCACTGTATTCCTCCGCCACTTAAAAAAAAAAAAGTCCCTAGTCTCACTTTATGCCATTGCTGCGTGGGAATTTCCCACACAGCAATGGCATAAAGTGAGACTAGGGACTTTTTTTTTTTTAAGTGGCGGAGGAATACAGTGCGGAAGGATACCTACCTTCCGTCATTGGATTCCTGCAGCCCGTAGAGAACGGCAGCATCATCTGATGCTGCCGTTCTCTACCCAAGATCGTCGTGGGACACACTCGTGGACTGCTTCGGATCGTGGGTGAGTATTTTTGTGGTTTGTTATGTTAATATTTATTCCGGAAAGACAATGGCTTCGGGGAACAATGTGACAAGTATTGGTAAGTATGTTACTCTATGTTATATGTACTGTATGTCTATGTATGTATTGTATGAATGTATTGTATGTATGTAGTATATATGTGGTATGTATGTAGCATGTAGTATGTATGTAGTATGTATGTAGCATGCATGTAGCATGCAGTATGTATGTAGCATGCATGTAGTATATATGTAGTATGTATGTAGCATGTAGTATGTATGTAGCATGCATGTAGTATATATGTAGTATGTATGTAGCATGTAGTATGTATGTAGTATGCATGTAGCATGCATGTAGCATGCAGTATGTATGTAGCATGCATGTAGTATATATGTAGTATGTATGTAGCATGCATGTAGTATATATGTGTTATGTATGTGGTATGTATGTAGCATGCATGTAGCATGCATGTAGTATGTATGTAGTATGTATGTAGTATATATGTAGTATGTATGTAGCATGTAGTATGTATGTAGTATGTATGTAGCATGCATGTAGCATGCAGTATGTATGTAGCATGCATGTAGTATATATGTAGTATGTATGTAGCATGTAGTATGTAGCATGCATGTAGTATATATGTAGTATGTAGCATGTAGTATGTATGTAGCATGCATGTAGTATATATGTGTTATGTATGTAGCATGTAGCATGCATGTAGTATGTATGTAGTATATATGTGGTATGTATGTAGCATGCAGTATGTATGTAGCATGCATGTAGTATATATGTAGTATGTATGTTGCATGTAGTATGAATGTAGCATGTATGTAGTATGCAGTATGAATGTAGCATGTATGTAGTATGCATGTTGTATGTATGTAGCATGTAATTTTTTTTTTTTTTTTTTTTTTTTTACATTTAACACATTAGCCGGATGATGGGACTACTACTGTCCCATCATTGGCTAATGTGTCAATCACTGTCATGGTAGCAGGCATCGCCCGATGGGACTTGTAGTCCCATCGGACGATGCCTGCACAGACCCCCGGAGCCTGCACAGACCACCGGCAGGCCGGCACAGCCCCCCGGCAGGCCGGCACAGCCCCCCGGCAGGCCGGCACAGCCCCCGGAGCCTGCACAGCCCCCCGGCAGGCCGGCACAGCCCCCCGGCAGGCCGGCACAGCCCCCCGGAGCCTGCACAGACCACCGGCAGGCCGGCACAGACCACCGGAGCCTGCACAGACCCCCTGGCAGGCCGGCACAGCCCCCCAAAAGGCCCGTACAGACCCCAGAGAGGCTGTACAAGGGCAGGAAAGGGTTTTTCTTATTCCGATACCGGAAGTCCCATAGACTTGAATGGGACTTCCGGTATCGGAATCGGCGATACCGATACTTTTTTTAAAGATCGGCCGATACCATCCGATACGATACTTTGAAGTATCGGACGGTATCGCTCAACTCTAGTTACCACTATCATGAAGTACAATATGTCACGAAAAACAATTTCAGAACCAGTGGGATCTGTTGAAGCGTTCCCGAGTTATTACCACATAAAGTGACACTGGTCAGAATTGTAAAATATGGCTTGGTCACTAAGACCAAAATCGAGTCGGTCACTAAGGGCTTAAATATCCCTAATAAAAATCAGCTTTTATCATACAATGGGAACTAGTTTATCTCTCTCTGGGGACTATTGCGGCTCTTAGTTCTTTGATGTCATATATTTCAAGAGTGTGTTTCTCGTTACTTTGTTGGTTCTGTTTTAGGCTTTCTTTTTTGTCCTTATTATCAGACATAATTATATTGACTGATAGCACCTCTCTACACAGCTGCTAATACTGGATCCACCATTTACAATAGGCGATGTCATAGCTGACTCTGCTCCCGTTACTTCACAATGACCTTTGCACATTAAAAGTTTCATTACAAAAGATTGTCTTAGTCAGTCTATTTGTCACGTGGACCCGTCCTGTGTGACACAACCCGCAGGTCGGTAACTAAAACAACAAGACATGGCACATGTAACTGTCCTGTGTGACACGACCCGCAGGCCGGTAACTAAAACAACAAGACACGGGGGAAGGGGAAACAATTACAATGGTGGGCCCTGCGATAGGGAACGGGGACGTGGAGACCTGCTGCACTCCCCTGAGTCAGTGTCCCTCACATTCCTAACGTTCCCTATACAGGCTCCTCACCTGTCGCCGAGCTTGAACTTGTCACCCTAGCACACCCTATACCTATCCCTTGCTAGGGAGCTGGGTGGTGCAGGTACTGGCCCCACCGCTGTACTAATACACACCAGGGAAAAATACAAACAGGAATAACACCACTTAGCTTTGCTCTGTTGCTATTGCTCCCAGCAACAGAGTGCACCACCAGAATGCAGCTTTCCTCCAGAATAGCTGCTACTTCTCCAAGCTTTGTCAGAGCTGCAAGGAACACCTCTCTGTAATTCCTTCCTTCACCAGACTTTACAACAGAGCTCCCCTGAGCTGCTCTCTGTAGTTCCTTCCTTCAGCAGTCTTGGAAATGAGCAATATCACCAACAGTGATTGCAACCACCTGACAATCTTTTATAGGTAAGAGCCAGCAATCACACCTGCTTCATAATCATATGCACTAAACTAAAGTAACCAGAGTGCAATGACCCTAACGGCCACCGGGGGCAAAACTAGAACTGAAACCACACAGTGCAATGACCCTAATGGCCACCGGGGGCAAAAACTAACTTTAAGCACACAGCTTAAGGAAAAAAAAGGTTACTAGTGCTTTTTATCTGTCATGATCCAGCATGGATCATGATACTTTTGCTGCTGATGTATATGTAGATTTCCTAAAACAATAGGAAATTAGAAAAAAACTAAAACAAAAAACTCTGTAAAAAAAAATTGGAATATGGCTATAAATTTCAGCCCAACCAAATACCTAACTATTTAGGGGTACTTGTGCCCATCACAGTTGGGTATATGATAGGGTTGAAATACCTTTTCATGTTTTAAGATTTTTGTTTCCATCAATCTATGGGTAGCAATAGAGGAATAGTTTTCTGACTCCTGCAGGAGAACTAATTTCCAGACTTCTACTTTGGAATAATTGTGTACAAGACTCCTTATACCAGTTATGTCTGCACAATCAAAATCTCTGAAAGGTCTCACTGATTGGCAATTTTGTGAGCAATTTTGTGACCAGGTGTGTTCCTACAAAAAAGTCTAAAAGAGGGAAAAAGAGCACACAATAGAGTGATACCCTATGGAGGTGTTTATAAGGTATTTGATGAACTGTGGGCACAAAACCTGTACGATAGAAGCTATAATGCTCACTAGTGGCCAACTTTGTTGCTTAGCAAGTTGCTGCATGTAGGAATATGCTTCACAACAAGAATATCTACATTTTATACAGCATCCAGAGGAACATGCCACAAAATGTTGGTGAGTATATAAACCCTAAATTTAACCTGAGGGAAAGAGAAAATATTTCTTTAAGTCTAAACTACTTTTCTTGGAAATTTATTAGAATTTATTAGATCGTAGAGATGAGAACTCCATGAATAGATCCAGAGTAATTACATCCATTAAATAAACAAGAAAATAAAGTAAACAATATCAAAAAATAGATAAAATGATATAAAAGAAGGCAAAAACATATATGTACCTGATCAAGAACGGGTGTTATAAGAAGGCCTGGTCCCCATAAAAATTGTCTGTCAATTGCCCAAGTTTCTGGATCAGAATAGAATCTACAAATAAAGGATTAGAAAGATATGTTTTATCCATCGGATATTAACCTCGTGCCTATAAAATTTGTTAAAAAAGCAATTTTTTTATTTAGAGCAGTGTTACATAGCTTGAAGTGAGGAGCCAAATGTCCTCTACTAAGACACTCTATATATTATGAACATCTAAACAATAGATCCCTGACACATAACAATGGCTGTAATCCTAATATCCCTAAAGAGAAATCAGAATCTAAGCTTCATCTGCACAAAAAATACCATATCTATTTTATGGAATTCTATGCATGGAGGACGAAGCCTTGCTACAGAGTGTCCCCTAGACTTTGTGCACTTCATTCACAGAATACAAGCTGCTATAAAGATCTGTCTTCTGCTAACAGGGCCTGGAAGGCATAGGTAAAAAACAAGTTAAGTAATAAAATTTTGCTGACAAACTTGTTTTCCTTCTTAATTACATAGCAGTTCTTTCTTTTTATGCCTTCATTTTGGCATCCACAACTGTACTAAAGAAGTCCATATTTAAAATGGTGTCTCCAAAAGAAGATGTTGCAATCATTTGTTGGAAGACAGTATTTAATGATGGTACTTACTCATGAAGTAAAGGCCTCACTACAGTTTCTCCCTTGGTATGGGCTTTGAAGAAGAGAGTGTAAAGGTATGGAAGGAGAGTGTATCGGATCTTTAGATAATGTATTGATGTTTGCACAAGTACAGAACTTGCTCCAAAGAAGGCAGGGTCTTGTGCCTGATGAGGAATAAATCAATAAAATAATATTTTTTTACTTAATATAAATACTTTTCACAAATACTAGAGTTCTACTTAGGGTTGAGGTAAGAGCTTATCCGAATAGCTATAGCGCTTACCGAATAGCTGCCTCGGGAACCCGGATACCTGGAACGCTCCCGATAATCAGCTGTTCGGCTCTGCAGCTGTGTCGCGACTGTGTGACAGTCACAGCACATGCATGGAGAGCCTGTTTATTGTGACAGTGAAATAGCCGCAACATATGCAGCTGCGAAGCTAAACAGCTGATCATCGTGAGTGCTCCAGGTATCCGGGTCCCCGATGCAGTGATTCAGTAAGCGCTATAGTTATTCGGATAAGCTCTTATCCAAAGCTTTTCGCTCATCCCTAGTTCTACTATAAAAAAATAACCAGTGAAGCAATTAGATAAATATCTACTTCTCTAAACTCAGGAGAAACAATGTTTTACCCACTTATGTAGAGTAACATGCCACAATTTCAGTGAATTTCTCCCCATATACGGCTTTTCCGCAGGACATCATAGATGTCAATGTTTATGATGTTCATATGTCCTCTTGGAGAATAAACACAGAGTTTATCTTTTCTTTTTTTTTATTAATCTCTTTCCGCTAAATGGATGCACATTAATTGTCATGTTCTTCCCACCAGAAAACATGATGGCACATTCAGTGCCGGTTGTAAAATGCAGCTGACAATCTGCTCCGATCAATGGTCAATGAAAGATCACAGTTATCTTTGATCTCAGTACCTCTGCCATCATAAGTAGGTACCCACTGCAATATACAGCCATCACCAGTTGCTTATGGCTCATCAGTGGTCTAGTCCTCTGGTGGGACAACATATTGTGAAATTAATATCAATAAAATTTAGTTAAAAAAGTTCCCCTCCTCCAAAAACAATTAACACATTATTTTAATCGTTCATATACATTAGCTATCTCAAACCAACCAAACCGTAATTCCATGAATGACTGGAGTCTGGCACATAGCAAGAGGATGCTGTAGTAGTAGCAAAATCTAAAAAATAGTAGGCTATAAGTCTAAAAGTTTCTTAATTCATCATAAGAGACATCAAGTAACACAGGAACAGACATATCCTTGATAAACCCTAACATTTCAAACGCAGCCATTCTTAGTCATTATTTTATCCATATCTCCCATGGTGCAAAAAATAAAAGTTCAATAAAAAAATAAATCTCTGAAATGCTGTTTTTCCCATTTATCCATATAAAATGTAATAAAAGCCATGCAGTAACATGTCCCCATAAAAGAATGATAAATGCATACTCTTGAATACAATAAAGATGGCATTTACACAGGATCGTACAAGTACAAAAAAAAACAATGGAGAAATAAATATTTTTCCATTAACCACATGAAGAAATATGTTAATCAATAAAGCCTCATTCCTATCTTATATTTAGTGGAGACAATGGGAAAAGCTTACTAAGTTTATGTTAAAGTCAGCCATGACAGCTCTATTAGCTGTAGTGGGATCTATTTAATATATTTGTCATGAACTTTTCAGCAGCTTTTTATGACTTATGTGTTTATCAATAGAGTTGAGCGATACCGTCCGATACTTCAAAGTATCGTATCGGATGGTATCGGCCGATCTTTAAAAAAAGTATCGGTATCGCCGATTCCGATACCGGAAGTCCCATTCAAGTCTATGGGACTTCCGGTATCGGAATAAGAAAAACCCTTTCCTGCCCTTGTACAGCCTCTCTGGGGTCTGTACGGGCCTTTCGGGGGGCTGTGCCGGCCTGCCAGGGGGTCTGTGCAGGCTCCGGTGGGCTGTGCCGGCCTGCCGGGGGGCTGTGCCGGCCTGCCGGGGGGCTGTGCAGGCTCCGGGGGGCTGTGCCGGCCTGCCGGGGGGCTGTGCCGGCCTGCCGGTGGTCTGTGCAGGCTCCGGGGGGCTGTGCCGGCCTGCCGGGGGGCTGTGCCGGCCTGCCGGTGGTCTGTGCAGGCTTCGGGGGTCTGTGCAGGCATCGTCCGATGGGACTACAAGTCCCATCGGGCGATGCCTGCTACCATGACAGTGATTGACACATTAGCCAATGATGGGACAGTAGTAGTCCCATCATCCGGCTAATGTGTTGAATGTAAAAAAAAAAAAAAATTACATGCTACATACATACAACATGCATACTACATACATGCTACATTCATACTACATACTACATACATGCTACATACATGCTACATTCATACTACATAAATACTACATACATACTACATATATACTACATGCATGCTACATACATACTGCATGCTACATACATACTACATGCTACATACATACTACATGCTACATACATACCACATATATACTACATACATACTACATACATACTACATGCATGCTACATGCATGCTACATGCTACATACATAACACATATATACTACATGCATGCTACATACATAGTACATGCTACATGCATGCTACATACATACTACATGCTACATACTACATATATACTACATGCATGCTACATACATACTACATGCTACATACTACATATATACTACATGCATGCTACATACATACTACATGCTACATACATACTACATATATACTACATGCATGCTACATACATACTACATATATACTACATGCATGCTACATACATACTACATGCTACATACATACTACGTATATACTACATGCATGCTACATACATACTACATGCTACATACATACCACATACATACTACATACATGCTACATGCTACATATATACTACATATATACTACATGCATGCTACATACATACTACATGCTACATACATACTACATATATACTACATACATACTACATACATACTACATGCTGCATACATACTACATATATACTACATGCATGCTACATACATACTACATGCTACATACATACCACATACATACTACATACATGCTACATATATACTACATATATACTACATACATACTACATACATACTACATGCATGCTACATACATACTACATACATACTACATGCTACATACATACCACATACATACTACATACATACTACATGCTACATACATTCATACATATATACTACATGCATGCTACATACATACTACATATATACTACATGCATGCTACATACATACTGCATGCTACATGCATGCTACATACATACTACATACATACTACATGCTACATGCATACCACATATATACTACATACATACAATACATTCATACAATACATACATAGACATACAGTACATATAACATAGAGTAACATACTTACCAATACTTGTCACATTGTTCCCCGAAGCCATTGTCTTTTCCGGAATAAATATTAACATAACAAACCACAAAAATACTCACCCACGATCCGAAGCAGTCCACGAGTGTGTCCCACGACGATCTTGGGTAGAGAACTGCAGCATCAGATGATGCTGCCGTTCTCTACGGGCTGCAGGAATCCAATGACGGAAGGTAGGTATCCTTCCGCACTGTATTCCTCCGCCACTTAAAAAAAAAAAAGTCCCTAGTCTCACTTTATGCCATTGCTGTGTGGGAAATTCCCACACAGCAATGGCATAAAGTGAGACTAGGGACTTTTTTTTTTTAAGTGGCGGAGGAATACAGTGCGGAAGGATACCTACCTTCCGTCATTGGATTCCTGCAGCCCGTAGAGAACGGCAGCATCATCTGATGCTGCAGTTCTCTACCCAAGATCGTCGTGGGACACACTCGTGGACTGCTTCGGATCGTGGGTGAGTATTTTTGTGGTTTGTTATGTTAATATTTATTCTGGAAAAGACAATGGCTTCGGGGAACAATGTGACAAGTATTGGTAAGTATGTTACTCTATGTTATATGTACTGTATGTCTATGTATGTATTGTATGAATGTATTGTATGTATGTAGTATATATGTGGTATGTATGTAGCATGTAGTATGTATGTAGTATGTATGTAGCATGCATGTAGCATGCAGTATGTATGTAGCATGCATGTAGTATATATGTAGTATGTATGTAGCATGCATGTAGTATATATGTAGTATGTATGTAGCATGTATGTAGTATGTATGTGGTATGTATGTAGCATGTAGTATGTATGTAGCATGCATGTAGTATATATGTAGTATGTATGTAGCATGTAGTATGTATGTAGTATGTATGTAGTATGTATGTGGTATGTATGTAGCATGTAGTATGTATGTAGCATGCATGTAGTATGTATGTAGTATGCATGTAGTATGCATGTAGTATGTATGTAGCATGTATGTGGTATGTATGTGGTATGTATGTAGCATGTAGTATGTATGTAGCATGCATGTAGTATATATGTAGTATGTATGTAGCATGTAGTATGTATGTAGTATGTATGTAGTATGTATGTGGTATGTATGTAGCATGTAGTATGTATGTAGCATGCATGTAGTATGTATGTAGTATGTATGTAGTATATATGTAGTATGTATGTAGCATGTATGTGGTATGTATGTAGCATGTAGTATGTATGTAGCATGTAGTATGTATGTAGCATGCATGTAGTATATATGTAGTATGTAGTATGTATGTAGTATGTATGTGGTATGTATGTAGCATGTAGTATGTATGTAGCATGCATGTAGTATGTATGTAGCATGCATGTAGTATGTATGTAGTATGCATGTAGTATGTATGTAGTATGTATGTAGTATGTATGTAGTATGTATGTGGCATGTATGTGGTATGTATGTAGCATGTAGTATGTATGTAGCATGCATGTAGTATATATGTAGTACGTAGTATGTATGTAGTATGTATGTGGTATGTATGTAGCATGTAGTATGTATGTAGCATGCATGTAGTATGTATGTAGCATGCATGTAGTATGTATGTAGCATGCATGTATGTATGTAGCATGCATGTAGCATGCATGTAGTATGTATGTAGTATGTATGTAGTATGTATGTAGCATGCAGCATGTATGTAGCATGTATGTAGCATGTATGTAGTATGTATGTAGTATACATGTAGTATGTATGTAGCATGTAGTATGTATGTAGCATGTAGTATGTATGTAGTATTTTTTTTTTTAACATTTAACACATTAGCCGGATGATGGGACTACTACTGTCCCATCATTGGCTAATGTGTCAATCACTGTCATGGTAGCAGGCATCGCCAGATGGGACTTGTAGTCCCATCGGACGATGCTTGCACAGACCCCCGGACATCAGCACAGCCCCCCGGCAGGCCGGCACAGCCCCCCGGCAGGCCAGTACAGACCCCCACAGGGTGCACAGACCACCGGCAGGCCGGCACAGCCCCCCGGCAGGCCGGTACAGACCCCCACAGGGTGCACAGACCACCGGCAGGCCGGCACAGCCCCCCGGCAGGCCGGTACAGACCCCCACAGGGTGCACAGACCACCGGCAGGCCGGCACAGCCCCCCGGCAGGCCGGTACAGACCCCGGGCAGTCCACACAGCCCCCCGGCAGGCCGTCACAGCCCCCCGGCAGGCCGGCAGAGACCCCCGGAAGGCCCGAAATGACGGCGCATCATGATGCGCACACACCGCGCATCATGATGACGTCAGGCTGTCAATCAACTGAACTTGCGATTCCGATGCCGAATTCCGATATTGAAAAAATATCGGAAGTCGGTATCGGAATTCCGATACAGCAAGTATCGGCCGATACCCGATACTTGCGGTATCGGAATGCTCAACACTATTTATCAATGAAAGATGGCATCCATCACAGTCATCCTTTATATACTGTATATACAGTTTACTTAAGGAGCGTTATACACATGTCTATGACAGATGCCCTTATAAGGTAGCTGTCACTCATATGGAACAAGGCTAAATATGTATATATACTGTAGCTTGATTTAATCCACTTACTGGACACCACTAGTGATGAGCGAGTATACTCGTTATTCAGGTTTTTCCGAGCATGCTCGGGAGATCTCCGAGTATTTTGGCGTGCTCGGAGATTTAGTTTTTGTCGCCTCAGCTGCATGATTTGCGACTGCTAGACAGCTTGAATACATGTGTGGAATGCCTGTTTGTTAGGGAATTCCTACATATATTCAGCCTGTCTACAAGTCGCAAATCATGCAGCTGAGACGACGAAATCTAACTCTCCGAGCACACCAAAATACTCGGAGATCACCCGAGCATGCTTGGGAAAACCCAAGCAACGAGTATACTCGCTCATCACTAGACACCACCAGATAGAATAGCTAATTATTACTATGCTAATGTCTACTATTTTTGCAACATACTCAAATATAATACCTGCAAAAGACAAAATGAGCAAAAAGGACTATCCCGAACAGAGTTACCGTGTCGTGGTGAGATGGCTTTCATGCTACTTTTGATCAAAAACAGTATTACTTAAAACTCTGTATTATTTAGATGCACTTTTGCTTTTACTTATTTAGTTACTGCAGGGTTTTGCAGGTTTTATGTTTTATGGCCAATGTCAACATGCATTTATATACTGCATGTGTATCAGCTCAAACCAAGCTCAATTTTTGTGTTTATACTCAAATATAATGTCTACATTTTCAGTTAAGAAAACTTACCCTGTAATTTTCAGCATTGTGATTTCTCGAAAATGGATAAAATGCCCCAACTTGCATCCATCGAGTGCATAGTTCTTCAGTGCAATCATCAAAGAAGCCACAAATATCTGCACCAATCTAAAGGCAAAACATTGAATGTTTTTTCACCACAATATAATATATTGTGTATTGCTACTATGCATTATGAATGGCTCTCCTATAATAAATGTTTTATCCTAATGAATATTTTTCACTGGATAGGTGATGTATGTCTGATGACTGGTGGCATCATGGGAAAGGGGAAGGTGTAGTTCTTCTTCACCGTACAATCAAAATGAGAACTTTAAATGAAGCAGCAGAGAATAATGCATTATGCCATGACATACAAGATCTATGACGGATGGAGACAGACAAGTAAAGCACTCAGCTGTTTATGTCAGACCCATTTACATTGTATGCTTGACAACTGCTTCACGAAAAGAGAATCTGGGTGAAGATTTTGCTACCTCATCTGAATGCAGCATAATGTAGGCAAAGACACCCTGAATCAATGATGTACCACTTATATTATTGGGTGCAGCCATTCTAACACAATCAGAGCTCTTAGATGTAGAATGAAGCCAAGCTGAGAATGCTAACTCTGCCCACACAAGGCTCTGTGTGCACAAGTCTATAGACAGTGAGGTGCTTATTAAATGAGGAGGGGCATGGCCGCACTAGTATAGTCCAGCAATGTCAATGTCTTAGTGATGCACTCGTGTTTCAGTCTCTATACCCTGCTGTCTACAGATTACAAAGCAAAACCCTTCTGACAGATTCCCTTTAAATGCCTCCTACTTTTAATGAATGGAAAGCTTCCCAGCAGTGAGCCTTGAGCAATGATATATATACTGTATATATATATATATATATATCTCTGTCCGTTGTATAGGTTTCAAATACGTATTCTGACAAAATCCCATAGCTACATATTTGATCAAACAAAAACTTACAGTAAGGGTTCTTTACAGTTAGAGCAGTCAAGAGTGTGGAGAATCCTACTGCAAAAAGTAGTAATGGCAAATACTATCTCAGCATTTAACAAAGGTGTGAGTGCTTTTCTCACAACAAATGGCATTGTGGGTTATAAATAATCTAGTGATGAGAGTCAACTTTTCAGCTTATGTAATTATTTCAGTTTGAAATAATTGACCCAAAAGTAACATTTAGACTTTTTGAAAGGTAGACTTTTATTTACCTATTGTACATTATTTTATGAAAATCCAACTTGTAAGAATTCTTTAGGAAAATGTTTTTTTTTTTTTGGGGGGGAATATCTAAAATAATTCCACTGTAAAGGAAAGAAAAAAGCACACCTAGTCACATCTCTTGTTGGCTGCCTTGTAAGTCAATGTACAACGACTTACACAGATACTTCCTGCGGAAAGCACTAGAGAGAAAGTTTTTTTAGTATTTTCCTAGCATACTTATTGTCTGCAAATCTAGAAAGCCTCATGTAGACATCTGTTGTTCATGTATGTGATCTATGTGTGTTTGTCATGGATAGAACACATCACTGTCACAGTCTACGGAGCTGCTTTTAGAACGTCGTGGAGACGTCACGCAAGTCTATGGGTCTGAGAAAATCATGGAAAAATCATGGAAAGCACACAGATTGCACTTGTTTGTTATACGTGTACGTGTGCTGTCCATTTCTAACATTTTAATGGGTAGAAGAAGCATAGCTTTCGTTGGCATACAAGAGAATCATTGATGTAAAAACTGACACAATGCCCAAATACTGCTGAAAATTGGATCCCGAAAACTGATGAAAATCTGTCCTTTTATTCTTATTCGAAAAAAGAAAAGGATATCTGACTAAGGTATAAACAGAATGGGAGCTACTATTATTGCCTGCATACTGTCTAGAGAACAGATTAGAGAGAAATTAAATGGACGGCGGTGTGTATATATTTTTTGCTGTGATATCATAATGCTCCTTTTAAGTATAATGCTAAGTATGTGGAACTTATTAGTTATGCATTTTTCAAAAACAAAAGTTAAAATATGCCAAAAATATGAGACATTTTCTGCAAGTAAAAAAAAGAGTTATTGGGCTTCTATTCTACCTTTATGTACACGATGATAAAAATCATATTTTTAGATATAAATGATTCCCCATGATTTCATGATAATATGTAACTGTGCAAAAAAAAGTAATAAACAATTTAAGTGATATAATAAATGTATGCAAATCTGTATTTTAGCTTTAATTTTCATGTAGACTATTGTATTCTCTATCTATGTATAATAGACATCTGCTTACAACGCATTGTTGCCACTGAAATATGTAGCTGGAAACGTCGCCTATTTTCCCGCTTCTCGCAATGTTGACTGTCACTAAAACCTCCAATTGGCAACGAAATGGATCATGATGTTCTACACAAATAAACACAATTTAGTGCTAATTCCCAGAGATGACCATTTGTCTTTCAAGCTTATTTTTGTAATGTGCTTACATAAGGTATTCCAAAAAGACTGAACTCAAGCATTCCCGGTATTGCCCATTTAATATCGTTCCAGTTGGCAGCATTATCTCCAAGCCAATGTCCTGAGTATTTGCCGGATCCAGCAAAAGTAGATCGAGAGAAAATAATGCTTCTTTTTCCAGGGAAAACAGCTTTGATGGCTCTGAAAATGAAAAGCCGTTATAAATTGTAGCTCGCTGCAACTACTGTCTTGATCACATGCATGCTGTAATCATTCTTCTGCCTTAGAAAATGTTACATATTGACGAATGCGGTGACATTTCTGCTCATAATATTTCTAAAAATAATATACCACAGGGTTCTGGGCACTAAACTGTGATTTTCTATTAGTTTACATACTGTATATACATCTCTAGAAAAAAGGAAAATAGCTCATTATTCTATACAGTGGCTTACCAATTGCTTTAGCGTAGAAGTTATTCATGTTAAAAGTAATGATGAAAAAAAAAACGATTATAATGTGGTACCGTGTTATTCATAAAAATCAATGGTAAAAATAAAACAAACTTTAGAAATGCTTGCACAAATAAAATATTCTAACATGCTATCTTTCAAAGTAATGGAACTTTTCAGAGGATAAAGAAGTGTTTCTGCACAAAGGGCTAAAAAGTATTTGCTTTATTAAATTATTTCAATAATGGCATTCACAATAATTAATAAAAGGGTCCCTCAAGCCATGAGGGAACCCAGCTCTAAATTACCCTATATAATTAATGTGTGTGCATTGTAATATAATATTTCACAAATAAAGAAATATATGCATTCAAGAGCTAGCGTGATATCAATAACGTTGCACCTGGCACAATTGATGGCCAAAAAAAATTAATTTTCACTTGCCACTATAATAAATACCTATCCTTGTTTGCAGCATGTAAGCTGAAAAAGCCCATGTAAACAGTGCGTTCTTAGCATGCATCAAAAAAACAAAGGAAACACACGAATCCAGTCAAATATTGCTATTATTGCTATACAAGTGTGCCAGTATAAACATAAGATTAAAATTATGGGTATATTAAATGAACATTAAGTGTGCTAATCATATGGGTTAAATTGCAAATAGGAGATGCGTCCCTTCACCTTGATGTGCGTTTCTTAATTGCTTCTTCTGGGAGCATATAAAGCAAAGGTGAAACGCCCCTGAAAGAAGCAAAGGCGAAACTAGTGTTAGGATGGAGGGACGCAGCTCCTACTTCCATTACAACCCTTGATATTAGTACACTTAATGTTCAGTTAATATACCCATAATTTTATTATTATATTTATACTGGCACACTGGTATAGCTACAGTGGGTATGGAAAGTATTCAGACCCTTTTAAATTTTTCACTCTTTATTTCATTGCAGCCATTTGGGAAATTCAAAAAAGTTCATTTTTTTGATCATTAATGTGCACTCTGCACCCCATCTTGACTGAAAAAAACAGAAAGGTAGAAATGTAGAAATTTTTGCAAGTTCATTAAAAAAAGAAAAACTGAAATATCACATGGTCATAATTATTCAGACCCTTTGCTCAGTATTGAGTAGAAGCACCCTTTAGAGCTAGTACAGCGATGAGTCTTCTTGGGAAAGATGCAATAAGCTTTTCACACCTGGATTTGAGGATCCTCTGCTATCCATCCTTGTAGATCCTCTCCAGTTCTGTCAGGTTGGATGGTGAATGTTGGTGGACAGCCATTTTCAGGTCTCTCCAGAGATGCTCAATTGGGTTTAGGTCAGGGCTCTGGTTGGGCCAGTCAAGAATGGTCATAGAGTTGTTCTGAAGCCACTCCTTTGTTATTTTAGCTGTGTGCTTAGGGTCATTGTCTTGTTGGAAGGTGAACCTTCGGCCATGTATGAGGTACAGAGCACTCTGGAAGAGGTTTTCATCCAGGATATCTCTATACTTGGCCACATTCTATGTTTCCTTCAATTGCAACCAGTTATCCTGTCCCTGCAGCTGAAAAACACTCCATAGCATCATGCTACCATCACCATGTTTCACTGTTGTGATTGTATTGGGCAGGTGATGAGCAGTGCCTGGTTTGCTCCACGCATGCCACTTACCAAAAAGTTCTATCTTCATCTCATCAGACCAGAGAATCTTATTTCTCATAGTCTGGTAATCCTTCATGTGCTTTTAGCAAACTATATGGGGGCTTTCATATGTCTGGCACTGAGGAGAGGCTTCTGTTGTCCACTCTGCCATAAAACAGCCAGACTGGTGGAGGGATGCAGTGATAGTTGATTTTGTGGAACTTTCTCCCATCACCCTACTGCATCTGTGGACCTCAGCCACAGTGATCTTGGGGTTCTTCTTTACACCTCTCACCTCTCACTTCTCCCATGAATGCTCTGTTTGAGTGGACGGCCAGGTCTCGGAAGACTTCTGGTGGTCCCAAACTTTTTCTGTTTAAGGATTGTGGAGGCCACTGTGCTCTTAGGAACCTTGCGTACTGCAGAAATTATTTTGTAACCTTGGCCAGATCTGTGCCTTGCCACAATTCTGTCTAAGCTCCTTGGCCAGTTCCTTTGACCTCATCAATCTCATTTGGTCTGATATGCATTGTGAGCTGGGAGACCTTATATAGACCGGTGTGTGCCTTCACAAATCAAGTCCTATCAGTTTAATTAAATACAGCTGGACTCCAGAGAAGGAGTAGAACTATCTCAAGGAGAGTCACAAGGAAATGGACAGCATGTGTTAAATATGAGTCTCCGAGCAAAGGGTCTTAATACTTATGACCATGTGATATTTCAGTTTTTCTTTTTTAATAAATTTGCAACAATTTCTAGATTATTGTTTCTTTTTCAGTCAAGATGGGGTGCAGAGTGCACATTAATGAGAAAAAAATTACCTTTATTGAATTTACCAAATGGCTGCAATATAACAAAGAGTGAAAAATTTAAAGGGCTTTGAATACTTTCCGTACCCACTGTATATTTAACAGGGTTCACGTGTTTCTTTTGATTTTTGACACATACTGTGAACATACTGTTTATATGGGCTTTTTTAGTTTACATGCTGCACACAAGGTTAGGTATTTATTATAATGGAAAGTGAAAATTAATTTTTTGGCCATCAGTTTTGCCAGGTTCAACGCTATCAACATCATGCTATCTCTTGAATGCATATTTTTCTTTATTTGGGAAATATCATGTTACAATGTGCACATACTTTAATTATATATGGTAATTTGTAGCTGGGTTCCCTCAAGGCTAGAGGCACCCTTTTATTAATTACTAGCTGAAGAGCCTGGCGCTGCCCGGGCATAGTAACTAACTGTGGTTAGTTATAGCAAATTATAATTATCCTCCATCTCATAGTCCCGTGCCCATATACCCTTCATACATATCCACCATCCCGTAGGCCCATGCCCTTATACCCATCATACATAGCCTCCATCCCATAGTCGAGTGCCCATATACCCATCACACATCCTTCATCTCATAGTCCCATGCCCATATACCCATCATAGATATCCTCCATCCCATAGTCCCGTGCCCATATACCCATCATACATATCCACCATCCCATAGTCCCGTGCCCATATACCCGTCATACATATCCTCCATCCCATAGTCCCATGCCCATATAACCATCATATATATCCTCCATCCCATAGTCCAGTGCCCATATACCCATTACACATCCTCCATCCCATAGTGAACCATTATGACATAATAGTGAGCGGCGGGGATTGCAACCTATGATGACATCAGCGTCGCCATGGCAACCATTATGACATCATAATGAGGGGCGGGGCTTGATACACACACACTTTTCCCCATTATGTAGATAGGGGCAAAATTGTTTGGTGAATTGGAACGCGCGGGGTTAAAATTTCACCTCACAACATAGCTTAGGACGCTCTCAGGGTCCAGGCGTGTGACTGTGCCAAATTTTGTGGCTGTAGCTGCAACGGTGCGAATGCCAATCCCGGACATACACACACACATACATACATACACACACTTGAGCTTTATATATTAGATTGTGCATGTCATTATTGAAATAATTTAATAAAGCAAATACTTCTTTTCTCTTTGTGCAAAAAACATTTCTTTAACCTCTAAGAAGTTCTATTACTTTTGAAGTAAGTATATTATAGTTCCTTTTGACTTGTTAAAACCTCTTTTTGAGAAAAGGATTGTTTTGGGGGGGAACTATAATGTTTATCACAAATAAAATATTGCAAATACTTTAAAATTTTAGTAAGTCATTTTGTGATTGGTCGCTGTTGTTTTAACTATTTTTGCATAAATTATTAGTGCAAGTGAGTATAAGAAACTTTGTATCCAGGAAAAACTGATTCCTTCTCCAACTATCAGCAACTTTTTCCACTGCCCCTTACGCCCTGAGCTCATCATTCACACTCAAAAATCAATTTAGTATCATCTTAATTAAAGCAAAATGGCTTGTCTGCTCACTGAGGTGTCAGGTTACACCTCCTAGTATACTCTATGGGGAAGGGAGAGGGCAGGAGGATCAAAGCAATACATATGCAGGGAAGCATTCACATATAGACCAAAAAGCAGTGTTCTACAAATAAATGGGTCGTGTACTCTCTTCAAGGTACAAACATGAAACAACTCCAAAAATAGAGCTAATTTTTTTGCACGTATTATTTCATTGTGCATTTTATCTTCCCTTTGAAAACAGCTAGATTGTTCCTGCTCCCTAAGAAAATAATAATTTTTGAATGGCTTGATAAAAAAACTTTTATAATTGTTTAAACGTCTTGAAAAAAGAAAGCCTGTCACGCATCTTAAAAAATGAGATTATTGATAAATCTAATTGTAATTCCGCTTTTACCAGAACTGGATTTATGGGTACATTGCTTAGTCCTGCAGTATAATGTCTTTTTTGATGCTGTTGCATTTGTCTGTGTTCTAAACAGGGAAATAAGAGCAGGAATCATGATGTTTCTGTGAACTGCTTAAGGGAGACATCATAGCGGATAGTCTGCGGCCTTTATCTCACAGAGAGCTGAAGTTTCAGGGAAAATGAGTGAAAATTGCTGGATCCAAATCATATAATAGCAAGAGATGACGTTATTCTTCATGCACGCTAAACACACAAGACAAACTATTTTGAAAAACCACCTGGAATGACAGATGCGTTTAAGCGGCTTCTTGAATTTTTTCACATTGTGCAATCTAGTAAAGGATCTAAGGGAAATTACATTGGGGACTCTCAGCAGGACTTAGAGTTATAGTTTCAAATAATACTATTCATTTTAATATATTTGTGGTATCCCATTATAACTAATCTTGTGAACACTGTTAAATACAGTGGGTACGAACAGTATTCAGACCCCTTTACCCCCAAGGGTGGTTTGCATGTTAATGACCGGGTCAATTTTTACAATTCTGAGCACTGTCCATTTATAAGGTAATAACTCAGGAATGCTTCCATAGATCCCGATGATTCTGACATTTTTTCTTGTGACATATTGTACTTCTTGATAGTGGCAACATTTCTTTCATATTACTTGTGCTTATTTGTGAAAAAAAATGGAAATTTTGGCAAAAAAATTTAAAATTTTGCAATTTTCCAACTTAGAATTTTCATTCCCTTAAATTACAGAGAAATGTCACATAAAATACTTAATAAGTAACATTTCCCACATGGCTTCTTTACATCAGCACAATTTTGGAACCAATTTTTTTTTTGTTAGGAAGTTACAAGGGTTAAAAGTTAAACTGCGATTTCTCATTTTTGCAACATCATTTTTTTTAGGGACCACATCACATTTGAAGTCAATTTGAGGGGTCTATATGATAGAAAATACCCCAAAGTGATACCATTCTAAACACTACATCCCTGAAGATGCTCAAAATCACATTAAAGAAGTTTATTAACCTTTCAGGTGCTTCATATGAATTTTTATAATATTTAAAAAAATGAACGTTTAACTTTTTTTTCACAAAAAAATTACTTCAGGTTCTTTTTTTTATTATACCAAGAGTAAAAGGCGAAATTGGACCACAAAAGTTGATGTGAAATACCCCGCTGATACCCCATTTTTGCTGAAAAAACACTGTTTAGGCACATGGCAGAGCTCAGAAGGGAAGGAGCACTGTTTGACTTTTCAGTGCAAAATTGGCTGGAATTGAGATCGGACGCCATGATGCGTTTGGAGAGCCCCTGATGTGCCTAAACAGTGGAAACCCCCCACAAGTGACACCATTTTGGAAACTAGACCCACTAAGCAACTTTTATAGTTGTGTGGTGAGCATTTGAACCCCCAAGTGCTTCACAGAAGTTTGTAACGTAGAGCCGTAAAAATAAAAAATCACATTGTTTTCACAAAAATCATATTTTGCCCCCAATTTTTTATTTTCCCAAGGGTAACAGGAGAAATAGGGCCACAAAACTTGTTTTGCAATTTGTCCTGAGTATGCTGATACCCTATATGTAGGGGTAAACCACTGTTTGGGTGTATGGCAGAACTCGGAAGGGAAGGAGCACTGTTTTACTTTTTCAGCGCAAAATTGGCTGGAATTAAGATCGGATGCCATGTCGTGTTAAGAGAACCCCTGATGTCCCTAATCAGTGGAAACCCCCCACCAGTGACACAATTTTGGAAATTAGGGGCAGGACCTTGGGCCTGACATCACCACTCCCAGTGCCGCAGCCGGTCCGGGGTCCTGTCGGGTGTGCACATGCACCTATCGTACCTAGTCCCATGGCTGCGAAGTGTTCTTGCCGCTTACACCTAAAGAACATCTCTAGAATCTGCCCTTTTTTCACCATGGAAGCAACAAAAACCCTCAATGTAGCATTGATCCACTCCTGCCTGTATTACTGCAACGCTCTATTAATTGGCCTCCCCATTACTCGACTATCCCCTTTCCAGTCCATACTTAATGCAGCAACCAGGGTCATCTATCTGGCTAATCGGTACTCAGACGCGTCTGCTCTTCACCAGTCCTTACACTGGCTGCCCATTCATTATAGGATCCAATTCAAAGTACTTGTTCTCACCCACAAAGCTCTCCACGGTGCGGCACCCCCCTACATCTCCTCCCTCATTTCTGTCTATCGGCCTAGCCGATCGCTGCGCTCTGCAAACGACTCTTTCGACTAACCTCTGCACTAATCTGTACCTCCCACTCCCGACTCCAAGACTTCTCCCGTGCTGCTCCTATCCTCTGGAATGCTCTACCCCAAGAAATTAGGACTAACCACAATTTGCATAGTTTTAGGCACTCCCTCAAAACACATTTGTTCAGAGTGGCTTATCACGTTCACTAATCAAAGTTATTCTATGTGTAAGTGTGCGTGTGTAGCCCATTCACTATATCCATCCATCCTTCACTCCCTCAAGATGGCTGGACCTTCATAGTAGATATACAATTGTAAATACACACCTGTACTTTGTATCTTCCTCACCTCATTGTAGATTGTAAGCTCTCACGAGCAGGGTCATCTTATTTCATCTTATTTTGCTTTAATTATTGTATTGTTAACGTTGTTACTTATGGCTTGTGTTTTGAAACTGTTAAACTGTAAAGCGCTGCGGAATATGTTGGCGCTATATAAATAAAGATTATTATTATTACCTCCAGTTACTGACACTGCATTCCCCAGCATCTCATTCATTCACCAATGGTTTTCAGCCGGAATATTCACATCTTGGCACCATCCAGGTTGAAAAAAATTTAGTCCACAGACATGGATTATGGCGTGGGACACCAGGACAGACAGGTATAATATATTGTTGTTTTTCATTTTTATTACATGAGATCGAGGGCTTCGCTTGAATTAGGCATGATTTTAAGTATGGTTTAATTGAGATTAATAAAGGAGTCCATGTAATTTTTTTTCACATAAAGGACTTTATTCTTGGTGTTTGTGTCTTTATTTACAATACAACTATAGAATTAGTAATGGATAGGTGACTTATAGACTTTGCCATTACTAAGCCTTGGGCATGATACCCCACTTGCCACCGCTACATGGCCGTTGGAAGAGCCAGACAAAGCGCCAGAATTGGCATATCTAATAGATGTGCTATTTCTGTCCAACGGGTGGGCTGTTATTTTTAGGCTGTGCGGGGGGCAATATCCATGGCTCCTTACCAGCCTGAGAATACCAGCCCCCAGTTGTCTGCTTTAGCAAGGCTGGTTGTCAAAAAAAAGGGAGGACCCATGCCTTTTTTTTATAAATGAAAAAAACAGCGTAGGGACCCCTCTATTCTTGTTAACCAGCCTTGCTGAAGCTGACAGCTGAGGGTTGCAGCCCCTAGCTGTGAATTTTGTCTGGCTGGTTATCAAAAATAAGAGGGAAGCTATGCCTTTTTTTAAGTTATGGTATTTATTTACAGAACAGAAGCGGCAGTTGAATACTCCCATGCGCTGCTCCTGCTGTCACTGTTATTAACAGCAGCAGTGGTTGGCTGAAGGGAGTAATAGTCCCATCAACCACCGCCTGCTGTCTCTTTTATTACTTAAATGTAACTCATCATTATCCCCTGCTCGTTTCGATCTCAGGCAGATCAGGAGAGAATAATGAGAGTCATGTTCAGCACCCTGCATTGGGGAACAGCGCTTACTGTAAAGCTTCTTTCCTGGAGCCCGTCCTTGTGGCACTGATATGGCACACATGTGCCACAAGTATTACACACACATACACTTAAATCTCTGGTACCGGAAATATCAGGAAGTGTGAAAGAGGCCTTATAGCGGGTTTTTATGCTTGGCTGCTGTCACACGCTAAAAGATGCTTTTTATTGCAAAAAATAGTTTTTGCATCACCACATTTTGAGAGCTATAATTTTTCCATATTTTGGCTCACAGAGTCATGTGAGGTCTTTTCTTGTGGGACAAGCTGACAATTTTATCGGTACCATTTTCAGGCACATGACTTTTTTTATTGCTTTCTATTCCGATTTTTGGGAGATGGAACGAGCAAAAACCTGCAATTCATGAATTTCTTTTTGTGGGGGTGTTTCTACTGTTCCGTGTGTGATAAAATTGATAAGGCAGTTTGATTCTTTGGGTCAGTACAATTACAGAGTTACCTCCTTTATACAATTTTGTTATGTTTTGGCGCTTTTATGTAATAAAACGATTTTATAGACAAAATTATTATTTTTGCATCCCTTTATTCTGAGAGCTTTAACTTTTTTATTTTTATGCTGATGGAGCTGCATGGTGGCTCCTTTTTTGCTGGACAAGATGACATTTTCAATGGTTACGTGTTTATTAGAGATGAGCGACTTTGCCTTTTTTAGGGTCGAGTCTTGTTTCATGAAACCCGACTTTCTCAAAAGTCAAGTCGAACGAAATCGGCCGACTATCATGAAAAATCGAAGGTCCGACTGAAACACGAAACCCAATGCAAGTCAATGGGGAAGCAAATTTGGAAGGGAGTGGAGGACAGTAAACACACTTACATGCCGGACGGCTTTTTTAATGTGCGGAGAAACTCTCTCTCTCGCTCTCTCTCCCCACACGCTGCACATGTCATCTCGTTGCCCACAGTGTACGTCCTTGCTCAGTGGCTGAAAAAAGTCACGTGCAAGCATTCTGGGAAATCCGACTTTGGCGCTCAGGTCAGCGACCGCATGGCCGACCTCACGCTATGGTTTGGCAAAACCCGACTTTAGCGAATTATGGCGAATTTTGAATTTGACTGACCCATTTTGCTCAACTCTAGTGTTTATTTATATCCATCTTTTTGATCGCGTTTTTCCACTTTTTGTTCAATGGAATGATGGCAAAGCATTGTTTTTTGCCTTGTTTTTTAATGGTGTACACTAATGGGGTTAACTAGCGGAACAGTTTATAGGTCGAGTCATTATGGGCACGTCAATACCAAATATGTGTACATTTACTGTTTAGATTTTTTGTCATTCAAATATTTTTTTAGTGATAGAATACATAATGATTTTTTATTATTATTATTTTTTTTATATTTTCACAATTACTTAAATCTTTTTTTAACTTTTTTCTGACTTTTCCACTTTGTCCCTCTATGGGACAATCATTTTTTGCAGGCTAGTCGCTTCTATAGCATGCAGATGAAGCATCATCTGCATGCTACAGAAGCTTTCAGTGCTGCACTGACACTGAGACACTTCCTGATCGTGCACTGCGCATGACATGAAGTTTCTTAGCTCTAGTGACCCGGATGTCATCATGATGACATTGGGTTTCCATGGCAGTGATTGAGACCCTGCATCACGCCATGGGGTCTGTGATCCAAAGGCAGAGGGGCTGTCAGCCCTCTGCCTGCTCCCGAAATGCTGTGATCATGTTCGATTGCAGCATTTGAGGGGTTAAAGTGCAGGGAGCGATCTGTGACCGCTCCTGGCAACTAGGCCAGGTGTCAGCTATGAGAATAAGCTGACATTCGGAGGTGATCAGCTGCGCACCCCCCCAGTGTGCTTGGCCGATCACGATGACGTACTATACCATCCATGGTCAGACAGGTCCAGGTCACATGGGTGATATAGTACGTCAGATGGCAGAGAGGGGTTACATTTTTCACTCCTTTTTTCATTGCAGCCATTTGGTAAGTTCAAACAAGTTCATTTTTTTCTCATTAGTGTACACTCTGTACCCCATCTTGACTGAAAAAAACAGAAATCGAGAAATTTTGCAAATGTATTAAAAAAGAAAAACTGAAATATCACATGGTCATAAGTATTTGCTCAGACACACATATTTAAGTCACATGCTGTCCATTTCCTTGTGATTCCCCTTGAGATGGTTCTACTCCTTCATTGGAGTCCAGCTGAGTTTAATAAAACTGATAGGACTTGATTAGTAAAGGCACACACCAATCTATATAAGTCCTCCCAGCTTACAATGCATGTCAGACCAAATGAGAATCATGAGGTCAAAGGAACTTTCTAAGGAGCTCAGAGACAGAATTGTGGCAAGGCACAGATCTAGCCAAGGTTACAAAATAATTTCTGCAGTTCGCAAGGTTCCTAAGAGCACAGTGGTCTCCATATTCCTTAAATGGAAAAAGTTTGGGACCACCAGAAGTCTTCCTAGACGTGGTCATCCAGCCAAACTGAGCAATCATAGGAGAAGAGCCTTGGTGAGAGATGGAAAGAAGAACCCCAAGATCACTGTGGCTGAGCTCCACAGATGCATTAGGGAGATGGGAGAAAGTTCCACAAAGTCAACTCTCACTGCAGCCCTCCATCAGTCGGGTGCTTTTATGGCTGAGTGGCCCAATGGAAGCCTTTCCTCAGTGCCAGACATTTGGAAGCCTGCATATAGTTTGCTAAAAACACAAGAAGTACTCCTAGACTATGAGAAATAAGATTCTCTCGTCTCATGAGATGAAGATAGAACTTTTTGGTGATAGTTCTAAGTGGTATGTGTGGAGAAAACCAGGGACTGCTTATCACCTGTCCAATAAAATCCCAACAGTGAAACATGGTGGTGGCAGCATCTTGCTATAGGAGAGGTTTTCAGCTGCAGGGACAGCACAACTTTTTGCAATTGCAGGAAACATGAATGCGGCCATGTGCAGAGATATCCAGGATGAAAACCTCTTTCAGAGTGCTCTGGACCTCAGACTTGGCCAAATGTTCACCTTCCAACAAGACAATGACCCTAAGCACACTGCTAAAATAACAAAGGAGTGGCTTCTGAACAACTCTCTGGCCATTGTTGACTGGTCCAGGCAGAGCCCTGATCTAAACCCAATTGAGTATCTCCAGAGACACCTAAAAATGGCTGTCCATCAATATTCACCATCCAACCAGGCAGAACTGGAGATGATCTGCAAGGAAATTTGTTGCATCATTCCCAAGAAGACTCATGGCTGTACTAGCTCAAAGGAGTGTTTCTACTCAATACTGAGCAAAGGGTCTAAATACTTATGACCATGTGATAATCCAGTTTTTCTTTTTTTAATATATTTGCAAAAATATCTAGATTTCTGCTTTTTTCAGTCAAGATGGGGTGCAGAGTGTACATTCATGAGAAAAAAAGAACTTTTTTGAATTTCCCAAATGGCTGCAATGAAACAAAGAGAAAAAAATTTAAAGGAGTCTGAATACTTTCCATACCCACTGTAGCTTTAGGCTTTACGTGGCAAAATCCATATGAAGAGGCATTCACAGAAATGTTTTATTCCTTAAAGCTGCCTAAACTCACCAATATCTCTCTTCCTCAATTTCCAGTGCCGCTCTGATCCTATTTTCACTCATAAGACTGAAATTTGGGCTCACAGAATCACACAAGATTTTATGGGTAAGTAGGAATTGCGTTTATGATATAAGCCTGTGGAGCGTCAGAACAATCTTATGCTGTAAAATTGGCTTTCAGCACAAACAAAGACCACTGTCTGATCAAGAGAGTCAGAGTTTTAGTCACGTTATTGAGAAGAGGACTAGAGTAGTGCTGGAAATCAAGGAAGACAGCAATCAGTAAGTATATTAACCCCTTAAGCCCCAAGGGTGGTTTGCACGTTCATGATCGGGCCAATTTTTACAATTCTGACCACTGTCCCTTTATGAGGTAATAACTCTGAAATGCTTCCATGGATCCCGGTGATTCTGACATTGTTTTCTCATGACATATTGTACTTCATGTTAGTGGTAAAATTTCATTCAAATAACTTGCGTTTAGATGTGAAAAAAATGGAAATTTGGCGAAAATTTAGAAAATTTCGCAATTTTCCAACTTTGAATTTTTATGCCCTTAAATCACAGAGATACAGCACACAAAAAACTTGATAAGTAACATTTCCCACATGTTTACTTTACATCAGCACAACTTTGGAACAAAAATTTTTTTAGGTTAGGAAGTTATAAGGGTTAAAAATTGACCAGCGATTTCTCATTTTTGCAGCACCATTTTATTTTTACGGACCACATCACATTTGAAGCCACTTTGAGGGGTCTATATGATAGAAAATACCCAAAAGTGACACCATTCTAAAATCTGCACCCCATAAGGTGCTCAAAACCACATTCAAGAAGTTTATTAACCCTTTAGGCGTGTCATAGGAATTTTTTGAATATTTAAAAAAATGAACATTTAACTTTTTTCAAAAAAAAACTTCAGGTTCAATTTTTTTTTTGTTACCAAGAGTAACAGGAGAAATTGGAATGCAAAGTTTATTGTGCAATTTGTCCTGAGTACGGTGATGCCTGATATGTTGGGGGGAACCACTGTTTCGGCACATGGCTGAGCTCAGAAGGGAAGGAGCGCCGATTTACTTTTTCAATGCAAAAGGGCTGGAATTCAGATCGGACGCCATGTCACGTTTGGAGAGCCCCTGATGTACCTAAACAGTGGAAACCCCCGACAAGTCACCTCATTTTGGAAACTAAACCCCCCAAGGAACTTATCTAGATATGTGGTGAGAACTTTGAACCCACAAGGGCTTCACAGAAGTTTATAACGTACAGCCGTACAATTAAAAAATCATATTTTTCCAACAAAAATGATCTTTTCACCCCAATTTTTATTTTCCCAAGGGTGACAGGACCCTAAAAGTTATTGTGCAATTTGTCCTGAGTATGCTGATACCCCACATGTGGGGGTAAACCACTATTTGGGTGCATGGCAGAGCTCAGAAGGGAAGCAGTGCCATTTGACGTTTTTGGCTGGAATTGAGATCGGACACCACGTCGCGATTGGAAAACTCCTGATGTACCAAAGCAGTGGAAACCCCCCCACAAATGACACCATTTTGGACACTAGACCCCCCAAGGAACTTATCTAGATGTGTGGTGAGAACTTTGAAACCCCAATGGCTTCACAGAAGTTAATAACATACAGCCGTACAATTAAAAAATCATTTTTTTTCCACAAAAATGATCTTTTCACCCTCAATTCTTATTTTTCCAAGGGTAACAGGACCCTAAAAGTTATTGTGCAATTTGTCCTGAGTATGCTGATACCCCATATGTGGGGGTAGACCACTATTTGGGCGCCTGGCTGAGCTCGGAAGGGAAGCAGCGCCATTTGACTTTTTTGGCTGGAATTGAGATCGGACACCATGTCGCGATTGGAAAACTCCTGATGTACCAAAACAGTGGAAACCCCCCCACTCGCTGATGATGCTGTATGGCAGTTCGTTTTTTGCGGGACAAGATGATGTTTTCAGCGGTACCATGGATATTTACATGCGTCTTTTTGATCGCGCGTTATTGCAGTTTTTGGTTGGCAGTATGATAATAAATCATTATTTTTTGCTTCGTTTTTTATTTTTATTTTTTAAGGTGTTCGCTAAAGGGGTTAACTAATGGGACAGTTTTATAGAGCAGGTCTTTACGGACACGGAGATACCAAATATGTGTACTTTTATTGTTTGTTTTTTTTATTTCCAAAAAATGAATTTATTGGGGGAATATTTTTTTTTCTAATTTATTTGGCGATTTTTTTAAAATTATTTTAACACTATTTTTTTAACTTCATTACATTGTCCCAGGTGGGACATCACTGTCCTGTGACAGATCGCTGATCTGTCACATCACAGATCACTGTGACAGATCAGCGATCTGTCACAGGCAGTGCAGCAGGCTTTCTCATGCCTGCGCTTTGCAGGCACTGAGGAAGCCTGCTCCCTGCAGGCCCCGAAGGTCCCCATCGCCATCTTGGATTCGGGGGCCTGCAGGGAAGGAGCCCCCCGCAGCAGCGCTGGACATTGCGCTGCCGTGGGGTCTCAGGGAAGCACAGAGGGAGCCCCCTCCCTGCCGATTCTTCCTTTTAACCCCCGGTACACCGCAATCGTGTTTGATCGCGGTTTGCAAGGGGTTAACGTGTCGGGGGTGGTCCGTGACCACCCCTGACACATTGTGCCGGGTGTCAGCTGTGATAATCTGCTGACACCCGGCCGCGATCAGCGGCGCTCACCACATGGGCACCGCTGATCGCTATGACGTACTATCCCGTCCCTGGGAATTAAGTCCCAAGGGCACATGGACAGGATAGTACGTCATATGGGATTAAGGGATTAACACACTTACACTACATTTCCTACACATTTAGACAACTTTACAAAATAAAAAAATGGTGACAATGCTTCTTTATTTTCAAGTTAGGTGTGAAGTTACAGTTTCCTGTATCAGTAAATCTAGCTGTACATTCGTATGTATGTCATGTTAGAAAATGATGCAGATTATTTTTATTTTATAGCCTCAATTATTTCAGCTATTTCATCCACTAAAATTAATATTTTAATGTGATTGTCCAAAATTTAAAAAAAAACCATGCAATCAGTACTGCACCTATCCACAGATTGAAACGCGTAGGAGCGCTTGTCAAAATCCATGGACATGGTAAGAACTAATGATGGGAATATTACCTCCCCTCGTGCATGGGTCTTTCTATTGACTGGTTGCTAACCATTTAAAAAACTTTGGGATATTAAAAAGACTATACTCATGCAATAGCAGAGAGCTTGCTACCCCTTAAAAAATATATAAATTGTTGCACTGTCACTTTATAAGTATATACAGTTTTCTTAAAGGGATTTTTTTTAGCTCTGTGATTACTTTGCCCCAATCTCCATGACAGTGATCTGACACCAGTTATGGTGCACCTTTAACCGTATTCAAATAGCTCTGTCTTTTATAATTTATGTGATTAATTGTTTGTCATTACATATTTTTTCATTAAAATTCTATATTTTTTAATTATTATGCAATTTTTGGTGGTTTATATGCTCCAGTTCTTTGTGTTTTAATGCTATTGGTGAGCTCCACTGGGTACATCCCTTAATAGTCCGGGTTTTTTTCCAAGGACTATTTCATTATTATGGTATCTGTATCTGATATTTTTTATTTGAGTAATATTGTAGCTGAGCTGTACTGCAATACTGAATGATACAACCCATTGTAGAGTGTGGTGATGTTTATGGAAGGAAGCAGCCATGTTTGTCTAATACTATATAGACCCATTAATTGTTAAACAGGACTTGACTGACACCACTTTTGACACTTTTGCCTAGTAAAAACTTACATTTCCAATTAAATTCTTATTCTGGGGAATCTTGTCTTATATCTCTATATTATGTCTGTTATGTAAATGTTTAACTGCTTAGAAGTTATAACAAAGTTATTAATAATAATACAAATAATAATAGTAATAAATATACTTACTCTTCTGTAGAAAGAGTCATTGAATATCCATACAGGCTATGAACATCATAATGGGACCCCCAAGCTTGTTTTGCATCCATACAGAGTGTCTTCGAATACATTACCCGATCGAAAATTGCTTAATAAAGAAGACAAATATTTTCTTATACCTTTTAGCCACTTTTCACTCATCTAATTCCCACAAAGATACTTTTTTTTACAAGAGTGAATTATAAATGTGCTGGCTCCTTGATACATGACCATGCAGCTTGTACTAAGGCTGTTTAATGAACATCATAGTTCAAAGTGATCAATAAGTCAAGCTTAAGACAAACTCTGCCATTAACCTTTACAACCGCTATTAAAATATTTTGGAAGTACTTTCAGTGACACGTTAATTAGTGTCTAGCTTATATTTTGTTTATTAGACATCAAAATAATTATCATGTAGTAATGGTTTACGTAGATCAGCTTGTGCAGCCCATTTTTATACACATTTTATTCTTATCTAACAACAAGGAGTTTGAAATAGAAAACACAAGAAAAATTCTTATATCATTATACCTATATATTATACACTTATGAGCAAAGGGGTAACAATGTTTTGAACTTTTGAATTTCAGGTTTCATATCTCACCATCCACTATTACTTCTAAAGTGAAACTACCATCATATTATAGACAATCATCTTGGTTGTCTCATAAATAAATATGACTTGCAACTATTTAGCATATAATTAGTATGCAGATTCTTCTCATGTCACGGCCTTGTTTTTGTTTTGCTCCTGGTAATGGAAAAATCTTTTCTTCATATGAACTACAAATTATAGGTATTAGTTTGATTCCCAAATGAAAGGTAACTGTTTTGAGTCAAGGAGCAAGACTGAAGAAGGTTTCCCAAGAAAATAGAAACTACTTGTTCCAGCTCATCAATAGCAGTCTTTTAACCAAGAAAATTGTCAAACTGCATCATGTGAGCGCCATTACAGTTGGAAAAATATGAAATGAAGTCCATACATAGATAGTCCAGGCAAAATATCAGAGTCAATAAGTCGGCTCATGATGAAGTCTATCAGTTCCAGTGCAATAAATACGGCAGTGGAGGTGGCTTATATGCTTTGTATCAGTGAGATCACAGATGTCCATGCAAGCACCATGCAATATACTGTACACAAGTACAAGTCTATAAAGGTGCCAGTCATTACACTGGCTACCCATCCACTCCAGAATTCAGTATAAACTTATTACCCTCACCCACAAAGCCCTCCATGGCTCAGCACCACCCTACATCTCCTCCCTTGTTTCAGTATACCACCCTACCCGCGCCCTCCGTTCTGCTGATGACCTGAGGTTAGTATCCTCAATAGTCAGAACCTCCCACTCCCGTCTCCAAGACTTTACACGTGCCGCGCCAATTCTTTGGAATGCACTTCCCAGGTCAATACGATTAGTCCCCAATCCCCACAATTTTAAGCGTGTCCTGAAAACACATTTATTCAGACTGGCCTATCGCCTCAACACATTAACCTAACCTATCCCTGTGTGGCAGAGCCAAAAGTTTTACCATAACCAGGTTCCCAGCATCATGTTCCCACATGCTTTATGCATCCATTAGCCCTCTGTGTCTGTACTGTTACACACTTAACATTATGGCTGGTCCATACAATCAGGGCAACTGTTACCACCCACCTTTCGTGTCTACCTCTTTCCTCATAGACTGTAAGCTTGCGAGCAGGGCCCTCACTCCTCTTGGTATTTGTTATAATCTACTGTATGTGATTATTGTTATGCTGTAATGTCTATTGTCTGTACAAATCCCCTCTGAAATGTAAAGTGCTGCGGAATATGTCGGCGCTATAAAAATAAAATTTATTATTATTTATTATTATTATAAATGTGGCCCGAAAAAAGATGAAGAATTCTTGCCTTCAATATTGCCATAATAATCATCGGCTGAAGTTTGCAAAAAAGTACAAAAAGTGGACCGTAGAAGATTGGAAATGAGTGATTTAACGTGATGAGACAAAAGTTAACAGACTAGGGTCAGATGGGTCTGGAAGAAACAAGGAGATAAAAAGGGGCAAATGGATCGAGATATTAAAGGAACGGTCAAGTTCGATGGAGGTAGACTGATGATGTTGGGTTTGTTTCATAGCCAAATGCAGTGGATACTTGACCAAGATTGATGGTGGTCTCAATGCTGAGCTATACGTGAGTATTCTACAAGACAGGTTACTTCAAACTCTTGAGTAATATGGTTAGGAATAGGATGACCTGAAGCATACATCAAGATTGGCAAAGAAAAGGTTCAATGACAGTGAAGTAGAGGTGCTGGATTGGCCCCCCCAGTGCCCAGATGCCAAGAAGAAAAGATTTGAAGCATAAGCTTTATACTGTATGTACATACCTAAGAGAGTCACCTAATATGTACCAACTTTGCGAACATGTAGAAGACACCTGGGAACAGATTTTGGTTGATACATGCTTGAATCTATTAAAGAACATGCCAAAAAGGATTCAAGCAATGTAGAAAACAAAAGGTGGATTAGTAACCTAACAGTAACAAGATAGTGACATGACAATAATCAGCATAACTATTCATATGCTAAATAATTGCAAGTCAAATTTATGTATGAGAGAGCCAAGATGACTGTCTATAACATGATGATAGTTTCAAGTTAGTAGCAGTAGTGGATGGTGAGATGAAGCCTGAAAGTCAAAAGTTCTGTCAACATATAACTTGACATGCTTGCCTATTATTACTCTACTTTAGGATAGTACACTTGGCCAGGTAATTAGCAATGATAAACATAGGCCTAAGACATATTCAAGTATATGCCAATACTTTGACTCTCATGAAAATAAAATAAGCATAACATGTGGTATACAGATCTGTCCTTCCTTAACTTTCTATTTGGCTTGACATTTCTGTAGGCCTGGCTTTGAAAAATAAAAAAAACAATAAAAAATCTGGCTTTGGAAAATAAAAATATTTTGTAATATTCTGTTGGGAGATGCGTAAGCTATGAGTGCCATGTATAGGCTTCAAATTTGTATGTGGTCCCTTAATGGTTGAGAGGTGGCCAACTAATGGTTGAGATGTTTAATAGCCCACCTCATCTCTTCCTGCCCCCCTGAGGGGAAGAGTTAGGGGGTCTATTAAATTTGTAATTTGGGAAACATGGGAAACATGAGTGCTTAATGAAATTTGCTGCAAGGTAAGGATGAATACATTTGTCTTTTTTGTTGTGGTAAAGATTAACATAACTATACTTTTCAACATAGTTGAAGCCAAGGTACTGGCCAAAAGTATGGAAAAAATGTGTTTTAAATGCAAATATCTGTCTTATGATTGTCTGGGGACACACTGGGGTAGAATTATTAAGCTAAATGTTTCAGAATTTAATTTGTGTGAAGGGCCATGAATTCATGTGAATAGAAGATTGGTTTGAGATCAAACAGTGCACTAAATTTATGGTTGAAATTTATGACACAAATAAGCTACAGTGGCCTACAAAAGTATTAATTCTCCTGTGCATTTTTCTTGTCTTGCTATCTTGCAACCTGGAAATTCAGTTTTGTTTGTTTTTTGACATTTTGCATTAGTTCATGTAAAGAACATGACTACAGCTGTGAAGATTTGGTTTTCTTTTATTGTGAAGCAAACAACAAATAGGACTAAATAACTGAAAATGTCAGTTTGCATAACTATTCATCCCCCTAAAGTCAGTTCTTTGTAGAGCCCCTTTTTGCAGCAATTACAGCTGCAAGTTGCTTTGTATAAGTCTCTAGGAGCTTTTCAACTCTTGCCAATTGGTATTTGCCCATTTTTCAAGGCAAAACTTCCCCAGCTCCTTTAAGTTAGATGGTTGACTCTGGTGAATAGCAATCTTCAAGTCTGACCACAGACTCTCAATTGGATTAAGGTCCGGGCTTTGACTATGCCACTCCAAAACATTAACATGTTTCCCCTTATACCACTTGAGTGTTGCTTTAGCAGTATGCTTTTGGTCATTATCTTGTTGGAAGGTGAACCTCTGTCCCAGTCTCAAATCACTGACAGACTATAACAGGCTTTGCTCAAGACTATCCATGTATCCATCTTTCACTTGACATTGACCATTTCCCTGCCCCTGCTGCCCAAAAATATCCTCACAGCAAGATGCTTCCACCACCATGTTTAACTGTGTGCTCTTTGGGCGATGAGCTATGTAGGTTTGGTGCCAGACATAGCGTTTACCTTGTTGGCCAAAAATTTCAATTTTGGTCTCATCTGACCACAACACCTTCCTCCATACATTTGTGGAGTCTCTCACATGTATTTTGGCACACTCAAAACGAGCCTTACAATTTTTGTGTGTTAGTAAAGGCTATTTTCTGCTCACTCTCTCATAAAGGACACCTAAATGGAGTGCACAGTTTATTCTATAGTTTATTATAGTCGTATGGACAGATTCTCCAGTCTATGCTTGGGAACTCTGTGGCTCTTTTAGTGTTACCTCTTTTCTGACTCTCTGATTAATGTCTTCCTTACTCCTGGCAGGTTTGTTGTGGTACCATGTTCTTTCTGTTTGATGATGAATTTGAGGGGATTTTTTATAGCCTAACCCTGATTTGTACTCCTCAACAACATTGTACCTGACTTGTTTGGAGACCTCCTTAGTCTTCATGGTGTTGTTTGGTTAGTTGCACCTTTTGCTTAACAGTGTTACAGCCTGTGTGGCCTTTCAGTAAAGGTATGTTACACTGACCGACCATGTGACACTTAGATAGGACATAAGTAGACTTTCTTCCACTAGGCATGTCACTTATGAAGGTCATTGCTTGCACCAGAAATGTTTAGGGGCTTCATAGCAAAAGTGGTGAATACATATGCACAGGCCAATTTTTAGTTATTTAATTTATGCCTATATTTTTCTCACTTCACATAACCAACTTAGACTATTAAATGCTGATGCATCACACACAAATTGAATTACAAAAATGCTTACTTTACAACTTGTGTTTAACAGTATAAGTAATAGCCAAGTTTCGGGGTGGAGAATACTTTTGCAAGCCATTGTAACTAACGAGTGGTGTGAAGTTAGTGTGGACAGCATCAATATTTTTTCAAGTAAAAACAGGAGCACTTAGCATCCAATAATGATCAATGTGCTTATTATTATAGAATCAAAAAAACAGAAACAACAGCAACATTTCGACTCCTAGATCTGGGTCTTTGTCAAACTGCTGAAGCCACCTCCTTTTACTTAAATTTTGCTTAGGAAAAGGGAACATCCCACATTTGCCTTTCGTGCATTTACTTGGTGTTGAAGCTTGATGTTGTCTCAACACCACTATTGTTCACACCAAATTTATCATCCAGCATCAGTTATTATAATAAATTTGGAACATTTTAAGATTGTCTAGTCAAAGTTTACACTCTAAAAAAATCTCTAAAAAATAGACAGTTTTAATAATTCTGTTGTTTTAGAATCATAGAATCATAGAATCGTAGAGTTGGAAGGGACCTCCTGGGCCATCTGGTCCAACCCCCTGCTCAAAGCAGGATTCGCTAAATCATCCCAGTTAGATGTCTGTCCAGCCTCTGTTTGAAGACTTCCATTGAAGGAGAACTCACCACTTCTCGTGGCAGCCTGTTCCAAATGTTTAAATGTATAGATTGGTAGAATTTCCCAGTGCATGCATTAAACATAAAGACTAGGGTTATGTTTGCTAGTATTCATATCATCCACTACATGCATACAATATAAATGGCTCCCTTTAGCATTCCACATTATTGATTTAAGGCCTTTCAGAGATAGAACATATACATACTATAATATATGTGCATGTTCACGTGTATATTTTTTCTTAGATTAAAAAAAAATCTCAATTTTTCCTCCTATCAAACTCATTCATTCAACTGTATGGCTCAGTGAAAAACACAGATCACATTCAGACTGCATCCTAGTTGTTTCCTAGTGTTGACCATTTTTCATTAACTGTTTGTTAATCCTATATTATTTTTTCTGCATTAATAGAAAAAAAAATGGAAATGTCATACCATAAACTGTGTAGCTATTTCTTTCATTCATGCTAAAAGGACTTTCACGCATGTCTCAAGAAAAATTTGTAGCAGAGTATATTGTTTTCATGTATTTAAAATGGTTTCAATGACTTGCTCATGATATTCACTTCATGTACTTACAAATATAATGTAACTGGGAAAGAAGCATGGCTCTACAGTATAACAACAATCTACTTTGCTATATCAGGGAACATTATATTGTTAATTCACAATGACTTACCAGGTGTGTATGGAGGATAGTTCCACCTGTTATTAGCACATCCAGTTCTTGATCCTTTCACAAAGTTGGAGACCTCATTCATATCCTGTGATACAAAATGCCAGCATTATTCTCAAACACATATGGGCTCATAAAAAAAAATATGCTGTCCTAACTACAGTCATTGTAAAATACTGACAGGCTCCCACATTACAAAAATCTATGGGACCAATATGTCAGAGTGTTATGCTAGAAAACTGGAGTAAACCACTTTGTAAAGTTGAAACATTTTTGCGCTACACATACAGTTGTGGCCAAAAGTATTGACACCCCTGCAAATTTGTCAGATAATACTCAGTTTCTTCCTGTAAATGACTGCAATCACAAATTCTTTGGTATTATTATCTTCATTTAATTTGCCTTAAATGAAAAAACACAAAAGAGAATGAAGCTGTAAGCAAAACATTGATCATTTCACACAAAACTCCAAAAATGGGCCAGACAAAAGTATTGGCACCCTTAGCCTAATACTTGGTTGTACAACCTTTGGCCAAAATAACTGCAGCCAACCGCTTCCGGTAACCATCAATGAGTTTCTTACAATGCTCTGCTGGAATTTTAGACCATTCTTCTTTGGCAAAATGATCCAGGTCCCTGATATTTGAAGGGCGCCTTCTCCAAACTGCCATTTTTAGATCTCTCCACAGGTGTTCTATGGGATTCAGGTCTGGACTCATTGCTGACTACCTTAGAAGTCTCCAGTGCTTTCTCTCAAACCATTTTCTAGTGCTTTTTGAAGTGTGTTTTGGGTCATTGCAAGAAATATAAACCTAGCACTCAACTTAAAGGTATCTGAGGGGTGGTTTATTGCAGTACATGAAAAAAGACGTTTCGGTCAATGTGACCTTCTTCAGTTACGTGTGGTATATAGATTGTGTAGAGCTTATAGACATCTATCAGAAAGGACGATGGTACTTTAAGCGTTGAGGAGAATGATCTCGCTAAGATAATGAGCTTGTCAGTATATAGGAGAGGGGCAAACGTGCCTCCAGATGCGGTGTCTATATACCACATGTAACTGAAGAAGGTCACATTGACCGAAACGTCTTTTTTCGTGTACTACAATAAACCGCCTTGCAAATACCTTTAAGTTGAGTGCTAGGTTTATACAGTCATATGTAAAAGTTTGGGCACCCCTATTAATGTTAACTAGAGTTGAGCGAAACGGGTCGAAAAAATTCAAAAGTCGCCGACTTTTGGCAAAGTCGGGTTTCATGAAACGAAACCCGACCCTAGGATGAGGTCGGCCACGAGGTCTGCGACTTACGCGCCAAAGTCGCGTTTCAAAAGTTTGTTTTGCGCTCTTTTTCAGCCAATCAGGATCCACGGACACTGTGGGCAACGTGATGACATAGGCACGGGTCACCACCATCTTTCAGAAGGGCATGCAAGTGATTGGCTTGCTTTGGTGGGCGTCACAGGGGGTATAAAAGGGCGTGCACGCCGACCGCCATCTTACTTCTGCCGATCTTAGTATAGGGAGAGGTTGCTGCTGATTCTGTAGGGAGAGCGTTAGGCAGGGAAGAAGACAAAAAAACTGCTTCTGCTGCTAGCGATTTGGCCTGCACAACACACAAGTCACTATGTGTGCAATGCAAGGGGAGGCTATATTGTGGTGTATCAGTGGTGTTGGTTGTTGGGCTGCCTTTTAAGGCTTCCTGACACGCTGGCATTGCTGTTTACCCACTGCTCCGCAAACTGCTTTTTTAAAAGCAATCCAATCTCCCTTATCCTCTCGTCACTTTGGTCACAGGCAGCTGTGCCATCGAGCGTGTCACATAGCGCTCAGATATCAGTGGGCCTCACACCATCCACAAGTGTCCAGTGTCCAAAAGTGTACGCAGAGATTCAAAATCTCCATTATCCTCTCGTCACTTTGGTCACAGGCAGCTGTGCCATCGAGCATGTCACATAGCGCTCAGATATCAGTGGGCCTCACACCATCCACAGGTGTCCAGTGTCCAAAACTGTACGCAGAGATTCAAAATCTCCATTATCCTCTCGTCACTTTGGTCACACGCAGCTGTGCCATCGAGCGTGTCACATAACGCTCAGATATCAGTGGGCCTCACACCATCCACAAGTGTCCAGTGTCCAAAAGTGTACGCAGAGATTCAAAATCTCCATTATCCTCTCGTCACTTTGGTCACAGGCAGCTGTGCCATCGAGCGTGTCACATAGCGCTCAGATATCAGTGGGCCTCACACCATCCACAAGTGTCCAGTGTCCAAAAGTGTACGCAGAGATTCAAAATCTCCATTATCCTCTCATCACTTTGGTCACAGGCAGCTGTGCCATCGAGCGTGTCACATAGCGCTCAGATATCAGTGGGCCTCACACCATCCACAAGTGTCCAGTGTCCAAAAGTGTACGCAGAGATTCAAAATCTCCATTATCCTCTCGTCACTTTGGTTACAGGCAGCTGTGCCATCGAGCGTGTCACATAGCACTCAGATATCAGTGGGCCTCACACCATCCACAAGTGTCCAGTGTCCAAAAGTGTACGCAGAGATTCAAAATCTCCATTATCCTCTCGTCACTTTGGTCACAGGCAGCTGTGCCATCGAGCATGTCACATAGTGCTCAGATATCAGTGGGCCTCACACCATCCACAAGTGTCCAGTGTCCAAAAGTGTACGCAGAGATTCAAAATCTCCATTATCCTCTCGTCACTTTGGTCACAGGCAGCTGTGCCATCGAGCATGTCACATAGCGCTCAGATATCAGTGGGCCTCACACCATCCACAAGTGTCCAGTGTCCAAAAGTGTACGCAGAGATTCAAAATCTCCATTATCCTCTCGTCACTTTGGTCACAGGCAGCTGTGCCATCGAGCGTGTCACATAGCTCTCAGATATCAGTGGGCCTCACACCATCCACAAGTGTCCAGTGTCCAAAAGTGTACGCAGAGATTCAAAATCTCCATTATCCTCTCGTCACTTTGGTCACAGGCAGCTGTGCCATCGAGCGTGTCACATAGCGCTCAGATATCAGTGGGCCTCACACCATCCACAAGTGTCCAGTGTCCAAAAGTGTACGCAGAGATTCAAAATCTCCATTATCCTCCCGTCACTTTGGTCACAGGCAGCTGTGCCATCGAGCGTGTCACATAGCGCTCAGATATCAGTGGGCCTCACACCATAAACAAGTGTCCAGTGTCCAAAAGTGTACACAGAGATTCAAAATCTCCATTATCCTCTCGTCACTTTGGTCACAGGCAGCTGTGCCATCGAGCGTGTCACATAGCGCTCAGATATCAGTGGGCCTCACACCATCCACAAGTGTCCAGTGTCCAAAAGTGTACGCAGAGATACAAAATCTCCATTATCCTCTCGTCACTTTGGTCACAGGCAGCTGTGCCATCGAGCGTGTCACATAGCGCTCAGATATCAGTGGGCCTCACACCATCCACAAGTGTCCAGTGTCCAAAAGGGTACGCAGAGATTCAAAATCTCCATTATCCTCTCGTCACTTTGGTCACAGGCAGCTGTGCCATCGAGCATGTCACATAGCGCTCAGATATCAGTGGGCCTCACACCATCCACAAGTGTCCAGTGTCCAAAAGTGTAAGCAGAGATTCAAAATCTCCATTATCCTCTCATCACTTTGGTCACAGGCAGCTGTGCCATCGAGCGTGTCACATAGCGCTCAGATATCAGTGGGCCTCACACCATCCACAAGTGTCCAGTGTCCAAAAGTGTACGCAGAGATTCAAAATCTCCATTATCCTCTCGTCACTTTGGTCACAGGCAGCTGTGCCATCGAGCGTGTCACATAGCGCTCAGATATCAGTGGGCCTCACACCATCCACAAGTGTCCAGTGTCCAAAAGTGTACGCAGAGATTCAAAATCTCCATTATCCTCTCGTCACTTTGGTCACAGGCAGCTGTGCCATCGAGCGTGTCACATAGTGTTCAGATATCAGTGGGCCTCACACCATCCACAAGTGTCCAGTGTCCAAAAGTGTACGCAGAGATTCAAAATCTCCATTGTCCTCTCGTCACTTTGGTCACATGCAGCTGTGCCATCGAGCGTGTCACATAGCGCTCAGATATCAGTGGGCCTCACACCATCCACAAGTGTCCAGTGTCCAAAAGTGTACGCAGAGATTCAAAATCTCCATTATCCTCTCGTCACTTTGGTCACAGGCAGCTGTGCCATCGAGCGTGTCACATAGCGCTCAGATATCAGTGGGCCTCACACCATCCACAAGTGTCCAGTGTCCAAAAGTGTACGCAGAGATTCAAAATCTCCATTATCCTCTCGTCACTTTGGTCACAGGCAGCTGTGCCATCGAGCGTGTCACATAGCGCTCAGATATCAGTGGGCCTCACACCATCCACAAGTGTCCAGTGTCCAAAAGTGTACGCAGAGATTCAAAATCTCCATTATCCTCTCGTCACTTTGGTCACAGGCAGCTGTGCCATCGAGCGTGTCACATAGCGCTCAGATATCAGTGGGCCTCACACCATAAACAAGTGTCCAGTGTCCAAAAGTGTACGCAGAGATTCAAAATCTCCATTATCCTCTCGTCACTTTGGTCACAGGCAGCTGTGCCATCGAGCGTGTCACACAGCGCTCAGATATCAGTGGGCCTCACACCATCCACAAGTGTCCAGTGTCCAAAAGTGTACGCAGAGATTCAAAATCTCCATTATCCTCTCGTCACTTTGGTCACAGGCAGCTGTGCCATCGAGCGTGTCACATAGCGCTCAGATATCAGTGGGCCTCACACCATCCACAAGTGTCCAGTGTCCAAAAGTGTACGCAGAGATTCAAAATCTCCATTATCCTCTCGTCACTTTGGTCACAGGCAGCTGTGCCATCGAGCGTGTCACATAGTGCTCAGATATCAGTGGGGCTCACACCATCCACAAGTGTCCAGTGTCCAAAAGTGTACGCAGAGATTCAAAATCTCCATTATCCTCTCGTCACTTTGGTCACAGGCAGCTGTGCCATCGAGCGTGTCACATAGCGCTCAGATATCAGTGGGCCTCACACCATCCACAAGTGTCCAGTGTCCAAAAGTGTACGCAGACATTCAAAATCTCCATTATCCTCTCGTCACTTTGGTCACAGGCAGCTGTGCCATCGAGCGTGTCACATAGCGCTCAGATATCAGTGGGCCTCACACCATCCACAAGTGTCCAGTGTCCAAAAGTGTACGCAGAGATTCAAAATCTCCATTATCCTCTCGTCACTTTGGTCACAGGCAGCTGTGCCATCGAGCGTGTCACATAGCGCTCAGATATCAGTGGGCCTCACACCATCCACAAGTGTCCAGTGTCCAAAAGTGTACGCAGAGATTCAAAATCTCCATTATCCTCTCGTCACTTTGGTCACAGGCAGCTGTGCCATCGAGCGTGTCACATAGCGCTCAGATATCAGTGGGCCTCACACCATCCACAAGTGTCCAGTGTCCAAAAGTGTACGCAGAGATTCAAAATCTCCATTATCCTCTCGTCACTTTGGTCACAGGCAGCTGTGCCATCGAGCGTGTCACATAGCGCTCAGATATCAGTGGGCCTCACACCATCCACAAGTGTCCAGTGTCCAAAAGTGTACGCAGAGATTCAAAATCTCCATTATCCTCTCGTCACTTTGGTCACAGGCAGCTGTGCCATCGAGCGTGTCACATAGCACTCAGATATCAGTGGGCCTCACACCATCCACAAGTGTCCAGTGTCCAAAAGTGTATGCAGAGATTCAAAATCTCCATTATCCTCTCGTCACTTTGGTCACAGGCAGCTGTGCCATCGAGCGTGTCACATAGCGCTCAGATATCAGTGGGCCTCACACCATCCACAAGTGTCCAGTGTCCAAAAGTGTACGCAGAGATTCAAAATCTCCATTATCCTCTCGTCACTTTGGTCACAGGCAGCTGTGCCATCGAGCGTGTCACATAGCGCTCAGATATCAGTGGGCCTCACACCATCCACAAGTGTCCAGTGTCCAAATGTGTATGCAGAGATTCAAAATCTCCATTATCCTCTCGTCACTTTGGTCACAGGCAGCTGTGCCATCGAGCGTGTCACATAGCGCTCAGATATCAGTGGGCCTCACCTCACACCATCCACAAGTGTCCAGTGTCCAAAAGTGTACGCAGAGATTCAAAATCTCCATTATCCTCTCGTCACTTTGGTCACAGGCAGCTGTGCCATCGAGCGTGTCACATAGCGCTCAGATATCAGTGGGCCTCACACCATCCACAAGTGTCCAGTGTCCAAAAGTGTACGCAGAGATTCAAAATCTCCATTATCCTCTCGTCACTTTGGTCACAGGCAGCTGTGCCATCGAGCGTGTCACATAGCGCTCAGATATCAGTGGGCCTCACACCATCCACAAGTGTCCAGTGTCCAAAAGTGTACGCAGAGATTCAAAATCTCCATTGTCCTCTCGTCACTTTGGTCACATGCAGCTGTGCCATCGAGCGTGTCACATAGCGCTCAGATATCAGTGGGCCTCACACCATCCACAAGTGTCCAGTGTCCAAAAGTGTACGCAGAGATTCAAAATCTCCATTATCCTCTCGTCACTTTGGTCACAGGCAGCTGTGCCATCGAGCGTGTCACATAGCGCTCAGATATCAGTGGGCCTCACACCATCCACAAGTGTCCAGTGTCCAAAAGTGTACGCAGAGATTCAAAATCTCCATTATCCTCTCGTCACTTTGGTCACAGGCAGCTGTGCCATCGAGCGTGTCACATAGCGCTCAGATATCAGTGGGCCTCACACCATCCACAAGTGTCCAGTGTCCAAAAGTGTACGCAGAGATTCAAAATCTCCATTATCCTCTCGTCACTTTGGTCACAGGCAGCTGTGCCATCGAGCGTGTCACATAGCGCTCAGATATCAGTGGGCCTCACACCATAAACAAGTGTCCAGTGTCCAAAAGTGTACGCAGAGATTCAAAATCTCCATTATCCTCTCGTCACTTTGGTCACAGGCAGCTGTGCCATCGAGCGTGTCACACAGCGCTCAGATATCAGTGGGCCTCACACCATCCACAAGTGTCCAGTGTCCAAAAGTGTACGCAGAGATTCAAAATCTCCATTATCCTCTCGTCACTTTGGTCACAGGCAGCTGTGCCATCGAGCGTGTCACATAGCGCTCAGATATCAGTGGGCCTCACACCATCCACAAGTGTCCAGTGTCCAAAAGTGTACGCAGAGATTCAAAATCTCCATTATCCTCTCGTCACTTTGGTCACAGGCAGCTGTGCCATCGAGCGTGTCACATAGTGCTCAGATATCAGTGGGGCTCACACCATCCACAAGTGTCCAGTGTCCAAAAGTGTACGCAGAGATTCAAAATCTCCATTATCCTCTCGTCACTTTGGTCACAGGCAGCTGTGCCATCGAGCGTGTCACATAGCGCTCAGATATCAGTGGGCCTCACACCATCCACAAGTGTCCAGTGTCCAAAAGTGTACGCAGACATTCAAAATCTCCATTATCCTCTCGTCACTTTGGTCACAGGCAGCTGTGCCATCGAGCGTGTCACATAGCGCTCAGATATCAGTGGGCCTCACACCATCCACAAGTGTCCAGTGTCCAAAAGTGTACGCAGAGATTCAAAATCTCCATTATCCTCTCGTCACTTTGGTCACAGGCAGCTGTGCCATCGAGCGTGTCACATAGCGCTCAGATATCAGTGGGCCTCACACCATCCACAAGTGTCCAGTGTCCAAAAGTGTACGCAGAGATTCAAAATCTCCATTATCCTCTCGTCACTTTGGTCACAGGCAGCTGTGCCATCGAGCGTGTCACATAGCGCTCAGATATCAGTGGGCCTCACACCATCCACAAGTGTCCAGTGTCCAAAAGTGTACGCAGAGATTCAAAATCTCCATTATCCTCTCGTCACTTTGGTCACAGGCAGCTGTGCCATCGAGCGTGTCACATAGCGCTCAGATATCAGTGGGCCTCACACCATCCACAAGTGTCCAGTGTCCAAAAGTGTACGCAGAGATTCAAAATCTCCATTATCCTCTCGTCACTTTGGTCACAGGCAGCTGTGCCATCGAGCGTGTCACATAGCACTCAGATATCAGTGGGCCTCACACCATCCACAAGTGTCCAGTGTCCAAAAGTGTATGCAGAGATTCAAAATCTCCATTATCCTCTCGTCACTTTGGTCACAGGCAGCTGTGCCATCGAGCGTGTCACATAGCGCTCAGATATCAGTGGGCCTCACACCATCCACAAGTGTCCAGTGTCCAAAAGTGTACGCAGAGATTCAAAATCTCCATTATCCTCTCGTCACTTTGGTCACAGGCAGCTGTGCCATCGAGCGTGTCACATAGCGCTCAGATATCAGTGGGCCTCACACCATCCACAAGTGTCCAGTGTCCAAATGTGTATGCAGAGATTCAAAATCTCCATTATCCTCTCGTCACTTTGGTCACAGGCAGCTGTGCCATCGAGCGTGTCACATAGCGCTCAGATATCAGTGGGCCTCACCTCACACCATCCACAAGTGTCCAGTGTCCAAAAGTGTACGCAGAGATTCAAAATCTCCATTATCCTCTCGTCACTTTGGTCACAGGCAGCTGTGCCATCGAGCGTGTCACATAGCGCTCAGATATCAGTGGGCCTCACACCATCCACAAGTGTCCAGTGTCCAAAAGTGTACGCAGAGATTCAAAATCTCCATTATCCTCTCGTCACTTTTTTCACAGGCAGCTGTGCCATCGAGCGTGTCACATAGCGCTCAGATATCAGTGGGCCTCACACCATCCACAAGTGTCCAGTGTCCAAAAGTATACGCAGAGATTCAAAATCTCCATTATCCTCTCGTCACTTTGGTCACAGGCAGCTGTGCCATCGAGCGTGTCACATAGCGCTCAGATATCAGTGGGCCTCACACCATCCACAACTGTCCAGTGTCCAAAAGTGTACGCAGAGATTCAAAATCTCCATTATCCTCTCGTCACTTTGGTCACAGGCAGCTGTGCCATCGAGCGTGTCACATAGCGCTCAGATATCAGTGGGCCTCACACCATCCACAAGTGTCCAGTGTCCAAAAGTGTACGCAGAGATTCAAAATCTCCATTATCCTCTCGTCACTTTGGTCACAGGCAGCTGTGCCATCGAGCGTGTCACATAGCGCTCAGATATCAGTGGGCCTCACACCATCCACAAGTGTCCAGTGTCCAAAAGTGTACGCAGAGATTCAAAATCTCCATTATCCTCTCGTCACTTTGGTCACAGGCAGCTGTGCCATCGAGCGTGTCACATAGCGCTCAGATATCAGTGGGCCTCACACCATAAACAAGTGTCCAGTGTCCAAAAGTGTACGCAGAGATTCAAAATCTCCATTATCCTCTCGTCACTTTGGTCACAGGCAGCTGTGCCATCGAGCGTGTCACACAGCGCTCAGATATCAGTGGGCCTCACACCATCCACAAGTGTCCAGTGTCCAAAAGTGTACGCAGAGATTCAAAATCTCCATTATCCTCTCGTCACTTTGGTCACAGGCAGCTGTGCCATCGAGCGTGTCACATAGCGCTCAGATATCAGTGGGCCTCACACCATCCACAAGTGTCCAGTGTCCAAAAGTGTACGCAGAGATTCAAAATCTCCATTATCCTCTCGTCACTTTGGTCACAGGCAGCTGTGCCATCGAGCGTGTCACATAGTGCTCAGATATCAGTGGGGCTCACACCATCCACAAGTGTCCAGTGTCCAAAAGTGTACGCAGAGATTCAAAATCTCCATTATCCTCTCGTCACTTTGGTCACAGGCAGCTGTGCCATCGAGCGTGTCACATAGCGCTCAGATATCAGTGGGCCTCACACCATCCACAAGTGTCCAGTGTCCAAAAGTGTACGCAGACATTCAAAATCTCCATTATCCTCTCGTCACTTTGGTCACAGGCAGCTGTGCCATCGAGCGTGTCACATAGCGCTCAGATATCAGTGGGCCTCACACCATCCACAAGTGTCCAGTGTCCAAAAGTGTACGCAGAGATTCAAAATCTCCATTATCCTCTCGTCACTTTGGTCACAGGCAGCTGTGCCATCGAGCGTGTCACATAGCGCTCAGATATCAGTGGGCCTCACACCATCCACAAGTGTCCAGTGTCCAAAAGTGTACGCAGAGATTCAAAATCTCCATTATCCTCTCGTCACTTTGGTCACAGGCAGCTGTGCCATCGAGCGTGTCACATAGCGCTCAGATATCAGTGGGCCTCACACCATCCACAAGTGTCCAGTGTCCAAAAGTGTACGCAGAGATTCAAAATCTCCATTATCCTCTCGTCACTTTGGTCACAGGCAGCTGTGCCATCGAGCGTGTCACATAGCGCTCAGATATCAGTGGGCCTCACACCATCCACAAGTGTCCAGTGTCCAAAAGTGTACGCAGAGATTCAAAATCTCCATTATCCTCTCGTCACTTTGGTCACAGGCAGCTGTGCCATCGAGCGTGTCACATAGCACTCAGATATCAGTGGGCCTCACACCATCCACAAGTGTCCAGTGTCCAAAAGTGTATGCAGAGATTCAAAATCTCCATTATCCTCTCGTCACTTTGGTCACAGGCAGCTGTGCCATCGAGCGTGTCACATAGCGCTCAGATATCAGTGGGCCTCACACCATCCACAAGTGTCCAGTGTCCAAAAGTGTACGCAGAGATTCAAAATCTCCATTATCCTCTCGTCATTTTGGTCACAGGCAGCTGTGCCATCGAGCGTGTCACATAGCGCTCAGATATCAGTGGGCCTCACACCATCCACAAGTGTCCAGTGTCCAAATGTGTATGCAGAGATTCAAAATCTCCATTATCCTCTCGTCACTTTGGTCACAGGCAGCTGTGCCATCGAGCGTGTCACATAGCGCTCAGATATCAGTGGGCCTCACCTCACACCATCCACAAGTGTCCAGTGTCCAAAAGTGTACGCAGAGATTCAAAATCTCCATTATCCTCTCGTCACTTTGGTCACAGGCAGCTGTGCCATCGAGCGTGTCACATAGCGCTCAGATATCAGTGGGCCTCACACCATCCACAAGTGTCCAGTGTCCAAAAGTGTACGCAGAGATTCAAAATCTCCATTATCCTCTCGTCACTTTTTTCACAGGCAGCTGTGCCATCGAGCGTGTCACATAGCGCTCAGATATCAGTGGGCCTCACACCATCCACAAGTGTCCAGTGTCCAAAAGTATACGCAGAGATTCAAAATCTCCATTATCCTCTCGTCACTTTGGTCACAGGCAGCTGTGCCATCGAGCGTGTCACATAGCGCTCAGATATCAGTGGGCCTCACACCATCCACAACTGTCCAGTGTCCAAAAGTGTACGCAGAGATTCAAAATCTCCATTATCCTCTCGTCACTTTGGTCACAGGCAGCTGTGCCATCGAGCGTGTCACATAGCGCTCAGATATCAGTGGGCCTCACACCATCCACAAGTGTCCAGTGTCCAAAAGTGTACGCAGAGATTCAAAATCTCCATTATCCTCTGGTCACTTTGGTCACAGGCAGCTGTGCCATCGAGCGTGTCACATAGCGCTCAGATATCAGTGGGCCTAACACCATCCACAAGTGTCCAGTGTCCAAAAGTGTACGCAGAGATTCAAAATCTCTATTATCCTCTCGTCACTTTGGTCACAGGCAGCTGTGCCATCGAGCGTGTCACATAGCGCTCAGATATCAGTGGGCCTCACACAATCCATAAGTGTCCAGTGTCCAAAAGTTTATGCAGAGATTCAAAATCTCCATTATCCTCTCGTCACTTTGGTCACAGGCAGCTGTGCCATCGAGCGTGTCACATAGCGCTCAGATATCAGTGGGCCTCACACAATCCACAAGTGTCCATTGTCCACAAGTGTGTTCAGAAATTCTAAAACTCCCCTGCCCTATAGACACCTTGTACCTTGTTTTACATTACTATATAGTTTGTTGGATTTTGTCTACATTTCTACCAAAAATGAGGAAGGCAGGTGGAAGAGGCCGTGGAATTGGGCGGGGGTTGGCAGCTGGTAATGATGGTGTTGGTGGTGGATCTGATGGTAGTGGCAAGAGCAAAATAGGACCGAATGCAGAAGGTGCTGACCCTGCGACATCGTCTGGCTACATAAGGCCTCGAACGCTTAGTTTTCTAGGAGTTGGCAAACCGCTTTTAAAGGCAGAGCATCAGGAAAAAGTTTTGTCTTACATTGCTGACTCAGCCTCCAGCTCTATCGCCTCCTCTTCTTCAGTTGTAAAAAGTAAAAGCACTGAGTCGTCATTGGAGGCTCATGTTCATGAACCACACCTTTCCTTGTGTCCTTCACCCCAACCAAGATTGAAGGATGACGCAGGCCATACTACTGATTACTCCATGGAGCTGTTTTCACATACCATGCCTGGATTATCAAGTGAAATGGTGAATTACCCAGGCCAAGATGAATCTGACATGGAGTGCACTGATGCACAGCCGCTGATGGATGATTCTGCTGGTACATTCACTCAGAGCACTACATTGTCCTCGCAGTGTACAGAGCCAGATTCTGACCCTGATGAGACTCAGGTGCCCCTTCCCGCACACTATACCACCATACACGGTGACACAGAGGAAGGTGCACATGACATAGAAGAGGAGGTGATGGATGACCCAGTTGTTGACCCAGATTGGCATCCATTGGGGGAAGAGGGTGCTGCTTCCAATAGCTCAGATGAGGAGCATCCACAGCAGACATCGACATCGCAACAGCTGTTATCTGGCAGGCCCGGAGCACTCCAAAGACAGGTTCCAAACATCAAAAGACTTGCTGGACAGCTTGTCCAGAGGGTCAAAAGATCACAGCGTGCTAGGCCGCAAAATGTCTGCCAAAGTAGGAAGAGTGCAGTGTGGCACTTTTTTGAACAAAATCCTCATGATCAGGCCAAGGTTATCTGTAAGAAGTGCGCAAAGACCTTTAGCCGAGGGAAAAATCTGAAAAATTTGAATACCAGTTGCATGCTTAGACATTTAACCAGCATGCACTTGCAAGCGTGGACACAACACCAAACCTCAAGTGCCACATGTGCAACTGATCACAACGAAGGTAGTCAGCAACGCTACATTGTTTCCCCCACTGTAAGCCCACCGGTTAGCACAGCAGCAAATGTTGAGGTGTCGTTGCAAGGCCACAGCAGTCAGGGAATCCCACTGTTATATCAACGAAAGACTGATTCTAGGCCATCAGAAAGAACACCAACTCCATCACCATCATCAACCCTCTCTCAGTCCGCCCTGTCCACCGCTACTTCCACCATATGCAGCTCTCAAGTCCAGCTCACCCTCCCAGACACTATGAGTAGGTCAAGAAAGTACTCAGTCTCTCATCCGCGTACACTGGGTTTGAACGCCCACATTGCCAAACTAATCTCGTTTGAGATGATGCCCTTTCGGTTGGTGGAAAGCACAGCTTTCCGCGAACTCATGGCCTATGCAGTACCACGCTATGACCTACCCAGTCGCCACTTCTTCTCTCGCAAAGCCATCCCAGCCCTCCACCATCATGTGAAAGACCGCATTGTCCATGCACTCAAGCAGTCAGTGAGCGGAAAGGTGCACCTCACAACTGATGCATGGTCCAGTCGGCATGGCCAGGGCCGTTACGTGTCCATCACTGCGCACTGGGTTAATGTGGTGGATGCAGGGTCCACAGGGGACATCGGTGGTGGGACAGTGCTGCCTAGCCCACGGTATAGGAAACAGTTGGCTGTAGGCGTTCGACCCTCCTCCTCCTCCTCCTCCAGAAGCGAAAGCTTGTCCACAGAGCGCAGTCGTATGAGCACTCAATCTGCAGCTGCCACTGTTGCACACGATGTGTCCCCCTATCGAGCAGCTAGTGGAAAGCGTCAGCAGGCTGTGTTGCAGATGATGTGTTTGGGCGACAGACACACCGCCGAGGTGCTGGCCGAGTACTTGAAGCGACAAACTGAGTCATGGCTGGGCAGTGTACATCTTGAGGCAGGCAAGGTAGTTAGTGATAACGGCCATAATTTTGTGGCAGCCATAGCCCTTTCAAAACTCAGCCACATACCTTGCTTGGCTCACACCTTGAACCTGGTGGTGCAGTGCTTCCTCAAAAATTATCCGGAGTTAACAGCCCTGCTCCAGAAGGTGCGAAGACTGTGCGCGCACATCCGCCGGTCGCCTGTACACTCCGTTCGTATGCAGAAGCTGCAGCGATTGCTCCACCTTCCCAACCAACGCCTCATTATCGACATTGCAACAAGGTGGAACTCCACCCTGCACATGGTGGAGCGGCTGTGCGAGCAGAGGCAGGCCATAATGCATTTGTGGGAGGATACACGGCCAGGCACTTTGAGAGCAGACATGGAGTTGACAGGCGTGCAGTGGTCGAAGCTGAAAGACCTTTGTAAAGTCCTTCAGTATTTTGAGGAATGCACACGGCTGGTAAGCGCAGACGACGCCATCCTAAGCATGAGCATCCCACTTATGCGTCTGCTCATGCAAACTTTGACGCACCTTAAGGAGCAGGCGTCTGCAGCCAATGTTGATGAGGAGGAAGAGGAGGAGGGAATCCTTGATGACATTCAGCCATTGTCTGCTCAGGGACCTCTCCTGGACGAGGTGGAGGAAGAAGAGGAGGAGGAGGAGGAGGATGATGGGGATGATTACTTAGGGGAGGAGGATGCATCTCGTGGGGCAAGTGAAAATGTTGGCGTGGCAAGGTCTGGTACACGGTTTGTGCGTGACTGGAGGGATGTGGATTTGCCAGAAAGTGCTCCTCCAACCAGCACTCGCAGTGCATCATTGACACCGGGAACATTGGCCCACATGTCAGATTATGCCTTGCGGATCCTAAAAAGGGACCCCCGCATTGCCAAAATGATGAACGATGACGACTACTGGTTGGCCAGCATCCTGGATCCACGCTATAAAGGCAAATTACAAAACATCATGCCACAGGAGAACCTTGACCTAATATTGGCTAATAAACAAGCAACTCTGGTAAATCGGTTGCTTGAGGCATTCCCAGCACACAGCAGCGGTGATGGTTCTCACAAGAGCCGTACGAGCCGGGGCAGCTTGGCAGAGGTGTTCGTGGTGCACACAGCAGAAGTGGCGTTGGAGACAGGGGTTTCATGACAATGTTGTGGACTGATTTTTCAAATACCGCTCACACAACTGGTAATACTGCATCGATGGAAAGTGACAGGAGGCAGCAGTTGTCAACTATGGTTACAAACTACTTTTCCTCCCATATCGATGTTCTCCCACACAGGTCATTCCCCTTTGACTATTGGGCCGCTAAACTGGACACCTGGCCTGAATTGGCCCAATATGCCTTACAGGAGCTCGCTTGCCCAGCTGCAAGTGTGCTATCGGAAAGAGTCTTCAGTGCCGCTGGATCAATCCTGACAGAAAAAAGGACCCGTCTGTCAACCCAAAATGTGGATGATCTAACCTTCATTAAAATGAACCACGCATGGGTTTCCAAGGATTTTGTCCCACCTTCCCCTGATGACACATAGGGTGACAGAAAAATGGCTTGCTTTGGTCCACCTCTTCCTGGTACTTCACCTATTTCGCCTTTTGCATCAGCTGAATGTCCAATATCAACATATGCCACTTTCTAAAACTCCATAACTGTGCTGCCTCCCCCCCATGGCCGGGGTCACCACCTACCGCACGACACCGTGCGAGTGCCGTTACCCTGGACAGGTGGGTAGGCCGACTCTTGGGCGCGGGCACTGGCACAGGGTCCCTCATAGTGCAATCAAGTGTCTCTGATGGTGGTGGTGCACACCCACCGTCAGACACACCGCTGTACTATGAGGGGCCCAGTGCCAGTACAGACGCCCACGAGTGGGCCCCCCTTGCTTGGCCAGGGCCCCAGCATTTGCAATCTTTACCTCTCCCTGCTCCTCCGCTGTGTAATCTGGGCCGTCAAATCCATACTGTGCCTGACACCGTCTGAGCCTGCCTCCTGAGACATATATTTTGAATGTGTACGCTATCCTTACATGTTATCCAGGGATACGGTACCCTTTCTAACCTTTGTGCAATGACGTGCAATCCATACTGGGCCTAACACCGTCTGAGCCTGCCTCATGCTGTATAGACATATATTTTGAATGTGTACGCTATCCATACATGTTATTCGGGGATACGGTACCCCTTCTAACCTTTGTGCAATGACGTGCAATCCATACTGGGCCTAACGACGTCTGAGCCTGCCTCATGCTGTATAGACATATATTTTGAATGTGTACGCTATCCATACATGTTATCCAGGGATACGGTACCCTTTAGAACCTTTGTGCAATGACGTGCAATCCATACTGGGCCTAACACCGTCTGAGCCTGCCTCATGCTGTATAGACATATATTTTGAATGTGTACGCTATTCATACATGTTATCCGGGGATACGGTACCCTTTCTAACCTTTGTGCAATGACGTGCAATCCATACTGGGCCTAACACCGTCTGAGCCTGCCTCATGCTGTATAGACATATATTTTGAATGTGTACGCTATCCCTACATGTTATCCGGGGATACGGTACCCTTTCTAACCTTTGTGCAATGACGTGCAATCCATACTGGGCCTAACACCGTCTGAGCCTGCCTCATGCTGTATAGACATATATTTTGAATGTGTACGCTATCCATACATGTTATCCGGGGATACGGTACCCTTTCTAACCTTTGTGCAATGACGTGCAATCCATACTGGGCCTAACACCGTCTGAGCCTGCCTCATGCTATATAGACATATATTTTGAATGTGTACGCTATCCATACATGTTATCCGGGGATACGGTACCCTTTCTAACCTTTGTGCAATGACGTGCAATCCATACTGGGCCTAACACCGTCTGAGCCTGCCTCATGCTGTATAGACATATATTTTGAATGTGTACGCTATCCATACATGTTATCCGGGGATACGGTACCCTTTCTAACCTTTGTGCAATGACGTGCAATCCATACTGGGCCTAACACCGTCTGAGCCTGCCTCATGCTGTATAGACATATATTTTGAATGTGTACGCTATCCATACATGTTATCCGGGAATACGGTACCCTTTCTAACCTTTGTGCAATGACGTGCTATCCATACTGGGCCTAACACCGTCTGAGCCTGCCTCATGTTGTATAGACATATATTTTGAATGTGTACGCTATCCATACATGTTATCCGGGGATACGGTACCCCTTCTAACCTTTGTGCAATGACGTGCAATCCATACTGGGCCTAACACCGTCTGAGCTTGCCTCATGCTGTATAGACATATATTTTGAATGTGTACGCTATCCATACATGTTATCCGGGGATACGGTACCCTTTCTAACCTTTGTGCAATGACGTGCAATCCATACTGGCCCTAACACCGTCTGAGCCCGCCTCATGCTGTATAGACATATATTTTGAATGTGTACGCTATCCATACATGTTATCCGGGGATACGGTACCCCTTCTAACCTTTGTGCAATGACGTGCAATCCATACTGGTCCTAACACCGTCTGAGCCCGCCTCATGCTGTATAGACATATATTTTGAATGTGTACTCTATCCATACATGTTATCCGGGGATACGGTACCCTTTCTAACCTTTGTGCAATGACGTGCAATCCATACTGGGCCTAACACCGTCTGAGCCTGCCTCATGCTGTATAGAAATATATTTTGAATGTGTACGCTATCCATACATGTTATCCGGGGATACGGTACCCTTTCTAACCTTTGTGCAATGACGTGCAATCCATACTGGGCCTTACACCGTCTGAGCCTGCCTCATGCTGTATAGACATATATTTTGAATGTGTACGCTATCCATACATGTTATCCGGGGATACGGTACCCTTTCTAACCTTTGTGCAATGACGTGCAATCCATACTGGGCCTAACACCATCTGAGCCTGCCTCATGCTGTATAGACATATATTTTGAATGTGTACGCTATCCATACATGTTATCCAGGGATACGGTACCCTTTCTAACCTTTGTGCAATGACGTGCAATCCATACTGGGCCTAACACCGTCTGAGCCTGCCTTATGCTGTATAGACATATATTTTGAATGTGTACGCTATCCATACATGTTATCCGGGGATACGGTACCCTTTCTAACCTTTGTGCAATGACGTGCAATCCATACTGGGCCTAACACCGTCTGAACCTGCCTCATGCTGTATAGACATATATTTTGAATGTGTACGCTATCCATACATGTTATCCGGGGATATGGTACCATTTCTAACCTTTGTGCAATGACGTGCAATCCATACTGGGCCTAACACCGTCTGAGCCTGCCTCATGCTGTATAGACATATATTTTGAATGTGTGAGCTATCCATACATGTTATCCGGGGATACGGTACCCTTTCTAACCTTTGTGCAATGACGTGCAATCCATACTGGGCCTAACACCGTCTGAGCCTGCCTCATGCTGTATAGACATATATTTTGAATGTGTACGCTATCCATACATGTTATCCGGGGATACGGTACCCCTTCTAACCTTTGTGCAATGACGTGCAATCCATACTGGGCCTAACACCGTCTGAGCCTGCCTCATGCTGTATAGACATATATTTTGAATGTGTACGCTATCCATACATGTTATCCGGGGATACGGTACCCTTTCTAACCTTTGTGCAATGACGTGCAATCCATACTGGGCCTAACACCGTCTGAGTCTGCCTCATGCTGTATAGACATATATTTTGAATGTGTACGCTATCCATACATGTTATCCGGGGATACGGTACCCTTTCTAACCTTTGTGCAATGACGTGCAATCCATACTGGGCCTAACACCGTCTGAGCCTGCCTCATGCTGTATAGACATATATTTTGAATGTGTACGCTATCCATACATGTTATCCGGGGATACGGTACCCTTTCTAACCTTTGTGCAATGACGTGCAATCCATACTGGGCCTAACACCGTCTGAGCCTGCCTCATGCTGTATAGACATATATTTTGAATGTGTACGCTATCCATACATGTTATCCGGGGATACGGTACCCTTTCTAACCTTTGTGCAATGATGTGCAATCTATACTGGGCCTAACACAGTCTGAGCCTGCCTCATGCTGTATAGACATATATTTTGAATGTGTACGCTATCCATACATGTTATCCGGGGATACGGTACCCTTTCTAACCTTTGTGCAATGACGTGCAATCCATACTGGGCCTAACACCGTCTGAGCCTGCCTCATGCTGTATAGACATATATTTTGAATGTGTACGCTATCCATACATGTTATCCGGGGATACGGTACCCCTTCTAACCTTTGTGCAATGACGTGCAATCCATACTGGGCCTAACACCGTCTGAGCCTGCCTCATGCTGTATAGACATATATTTTGAATGTGTACGCTATCCATACATGTTATCCAGGGATACGGTACCCTTTCTAACCTTTGTGCAATCACGTGCAATCCATACTGGGCGTGAGAACGGCTGGCGAGCTGTTAAGCAAGCTACAGCACCTGTCCAGACAAGTACAGGGATTCCCTAGCGAGGAGACTTATTTGATTGTTTTCAATGTTGGGACAGCAATTTTTGGGGAGCACTATACTCTGGAGAATGATAGATGGGGCCCACCATACACTGGAACATTACAAAGGTGGACATCAGACACTGGAGCAGCATTTACAGGGCCCATTATACACTAGAGCATTAGAAATGGGGCCCATTATGTTTGGAGCATTATTTGGGCCCATAAGACAGTGGAGCTTCATCCATGGAGACCAACATATACTGTAGCATTATGTGGAGCTCATCATATACTGTTTCAAACATTATATGGGACCAATGATTTTGTATGGAGAAATAGATGGGCCTCGTCATGAGATGTAAAAAGTGAGGTATTTTTCATTGTACTATACCGCTATTTCTCTGCCGTATCGGAGCATGATGAGTTGTGGTATGTGTTAAAGGGGCGCTCTTTCGCCCAGGGCACATGAAAACCTGCAGCCAGCCCTCCCCCCCCACAAATTTAGCCAAATAACCCCCATTTTTCAGTGCGTAACTTGTATTATGAAGTTAATTAAGGTTGACAAGCTTAAGTAAGAAGAATTGATGCTTTTGGCATTCAAATGGGCACTGTAGGTGTGTTTCCTGTCCTCCTCTCACTGCCGACTTTTATTCCCCATTGACTTACATTGGGTTTCGTGTTTCGGGACGACCCCGACTTTTCCCTATAATCGGACGATCTTGCTCGACCCGACTTTTGGAAAAGTCGGGTTTCACGAAACGAAACGCGACCCTAAAAAACCAAAAGTCGCTCAACTCTAATGTTAACCTTTTTTCTTTATAACAATTTTGGTTTCTGCAACAGGTATTTCAGTTTCATATATCTAATAACTGATGGACTCAGTTATATTTCTGGATTCAAATGAGGTTTATTGTACTAACAGAAAATGTGCAATCTGCATTTAAACAAAATTTGACCGGTGCAAAAGTATGGGCACCCTTATCATTTTCTTGATTTGAACACTCCTAACTACTTTTTACTGACTTCCTGAAGCACTAAATTGGTTTTGTAACCTCATTGAGCTTTGAACTTCATAGCCAGGTGTATCAAATCATGAGAAAAGGTATTTAAAGTGGCCACTTGCAAGTAGTTCTCCTATTTGATTCTCCTATGAAGAGTGGCATCATGGGCTCCTCAAAACAACTCTCAAATGATCTGAAAACAAAGATTATTCAACATAGCTTTTCAGGGGAAGGATACAAAAAGTTGTCTCAGAGATTTAACCTGTCAGTTTCCACTGTGAGGAACATAATAAGGACATTTTGGAAGAAGGTCCTGTGGACTGATGAAACAAAGATTGAGTTGTTTGGTCATACAAAAAGGCGTTATGCATGCGCTGTATTGTTGACCGATGCACAATGACACCATCTGCAGCAAGATGATGCTGCAGGTCTTTGGAGGTGGTCTGTGGATTGTCCTTGACTGTTCTCACCATTCTTCTTCTCTGCCTTTCTGATATTTTTCTTGGCCTGCCACTTCTGGGCTTAACAAGAACTGTACCTGTGTTCTTCCATTTCCTTACTATGTTCCTCACAGTGGAAACTGACAGGTTAAATCTCTGAGACAACTTTTTGTATCCTTCCCCTGAAAAGCTATGTTGAATAATCTTTGTTTTCAGATCATTTGAGAGTTGTTTTGAGGAGCCCATGATGCCACTCTTCATAGGAGATTCAAATAGGAGAACTACTTGCAAGTGGCCACTTTAAATACCTTTTCTCATGATTTGATACACCTTGCTATGAAGTTCAAAGATCAATGAGGTTACAAAACCAATTTAGTGCTTCAGGAAGTCAGTAAAAAGTAGTTAGGAGTGTTCAAATCAAGAAAATGATAAGGGTGCCCATACTTTTGCACCGGTCAAATTTTGTTTAAATGCAGATTGCACATTTTCTGTTAGTACAATAAACCTCATTTGAATCCAGAAATATAACTGAGTCCATCAGTTATTAGATATATGAAACTGAAATACCTGTTGCAAAAAACAAAATTGTTATAAAGAAAAAAGGTTAACATTAATAGGGGTGCCCAAACTTTTACATATGACTGTATTTGTTGCTTTAACAGTTTGGGAACCTAACCTTAGCACGATCTTGAGTTGTGCTCACGGTGTTCTTTCTATACATGTTTTGGGTCATTGTCCTGCTGGAAGATCCATGACCTCCGAGGGAGACCCAGCTTTCTCACACTGGGCCCTACATTATGCTGCAAAATTTGTTGGTAGTCTTCAGACTTCATAATGCCATGCACACGGTCAAGCAGTCCAGTGCCAGAGGCAGCAAAGCAACCCCAAAACATCAGGGAACCTCTGCCATGTTTGACTGTAGGGACCGTGTTTTTTTCTTTGAATGCCTCTTTTTTTCTCCTGTAAACTCTATGTTGATGCCTTTGCCCAAAAAGATCTACTTTTGTCTCATCTGACCAGAGAACATTCTTCCAAAATGTTTTAGGCTTTTTCAGGTAAGTTTTGGCAAACTCCAACCTGGCTTTTTTATGTCTCGGGGTAAGAAGTGGGGTCTTCCTCGGTCTCCCACCATACAGTCCCTTTTCATTCAGACACAGACGGATAGTACGGGTTGACACTGTTGTACCCTCGGACTGCAGGGCAGCTTGAACTTGTTTGGATGTTAGTCGAGGTTCTTTATCCAACATCTGCACAATCTTGCATTGAAATCTCTTGTCAATTTTTCTTTTCTGTCCACATCTAGGGAGGTTAGCCACAGTGCCATTGGCTTTAAACTTCTTGATGACACTGCGCACGGTAGACACAGGAACATTCAGGTCTTTGGAGATGGACTTGTAGCCTTGAGATTGCTCATGCTTCCTCACAATTTGGTTTCTCAAGTCCTCAGACAGTTCTTTGGTCTTCTATCTTTTCTCTATGCTCAATGTGGTACACAGAAGGACACAGGACAGAGGTTGAGTCAACTTTAATCCATGTCTACACTTAGCAACACTTTCAAAGGGTAATTTTCCACCTTCAGTATTTGCTGCGGATTGGACGCTGCATACATACGCAGCATTCATTCCGCAGCTGCCAGATGTTACAGCATAGTGGAGGGGATTTTATGAAATCCCATCTCCACTATGCGTTCAAAGATGCAGGTGGCAACTGGACATGCGGCGCATATTTATAGACCACGAGACCTCAGCATGTCTACTTATCTTGCAGAGACACTCAGCCTCTGCAAGATGAATAACAAAGTCTAATATACAGGATGTGGAGATTCCGCATGTGTTCAGTGAACACATGCGGAATCACTGTGGGTACAAAGCCGACAGCGCTTTGGAAAGAGCGGGCATGTGCTGCATCCAAAGCGCTGCCGATTCTGAACAGTGGAAACATACCATAATAGTGCTGAGGAATGGGTGAGTAGCACCTCCCAGTAGGCATAAATCCTGTCATTAATATCTGCATGTGACAGCTGATACACTGTAGTATCGACCCCAGCCAGTTTTGGAAAATATCGTCATTGATTAACCCCTTAATCACCACTGTCAATTGCGACAGCGATATCTCAGTGGTTAAAAGGGGTTAAATACCCTTTTTAACAGGATTGACCATGCACAATCATAATTTCGGGTGCAAATCATTGCCTTTGTACACTAAGGTCATCTGATGACCCCAGGATACGATAACCTGCTAGATTTAGCTATAAGCAAGGGTCTCAAAGGCTCTATCAGTGAGTCACTGATAGGTGTTTGGCAGCGCAGTACATGAGTACTGCAATGCATTAGACCAGAGATCAAAGTAATGGGATTTTTATAAATGCTATCAGCTTTGCTTATGTAGAATGCAGTGTTTGGGAAAATGATTTACAAGGGGGGTAGTTTCCAGAATAGATTCACTTGTTTCAAAATTCAAATAATGCTCCTTCCATTCCAAGACCTGTCATTTGTCAAAACAGAAGTTTCTGACCACATGTGGGGTATAAATGAGTTCAGAAGAAACTTGGTAAGAATTTTTTATGGTAAATTTTGTCATTCTATCCCTTGTAAAAGTGGAAAAACTGGGGCTAAAGCAAAATTTTCAAGGAAAAATTAAGCATTTTTTTCACTTCCACGTTGCAGTAATTCCTGTGTAGCACCAGAAGGGTTAAAAAAAATGTTCTAACATCAGTTTTGAAATATTTGATGGGTGTGATTTTTAAAAGGGTACCACTTTCGGTAAGTTTACAATATATTGGCCCCTAAAAGAAACCACCGGAGGACTAAGTGGAGAAGGATATGACTTTGGGAGCAGTGGACTTTTTAACTCCTACAGGTTTGTTTTGTATAGCAGTGTAGATTTTAAGCAAGAGTGATGTTGCTTTAAGATGAAGGAACACAGTATGTGTGCCTGGTGTTACCTACCAAGTGCTTATTTTATATTACTTAAGATGGTGGCTAGCACAGGCCTGAATGGATTACCTGGAGCCTTAACATATATGTTTCATCATATATAAAATAAATATTTGGGCAGTAACTCAGCACATTGTGGGGTGGTGAGTGGGCACTAATAACTCAGCACATGGCAGTGTGGTGAATGGTCACTAATAAGTCAGCAAATGGCAAGGCAGTGAGTGGGCACTGATAACTCAGCCCATGGCAGGGCAGTGAGTGGGCACTAATAACTCAGCACATGGAGGGGGGGTGAGTGGGCACCAATAACTCGGCACGTGGCAGGGAATTCAGTGGGCTCCTAGTGTGCTGCTGCACCTTGCTCAGGAGGACACATCATGGGCCCAGTTTTCAGCCCTGTCTCTTGTCTATTGTATGTATGTAATGTGACTGACTGGGATACAGAACTTCTACTCATACACTTATGGCTGCAGGCAGCTTATACTAGACCTACATATTATATCTCTTACAATTTATGTGCAGCTGGTGATTTGAGAGCCGTGTCTGTCTGCAACTGTTGTAGAGGAGCAGGCGGCTTCTTCTCATTTATTGCTACGGCATATAACATAGCATTGCCTATCACTCACTATACCTGACCTTATGATGAAAGATTTTCCAGAATCAACCTGTTGCATACCTTGGTTGTAAAATATAACTTATATGTACATACATGGTGTTTCAACCTCAATTACTGTATATAAATTTCAGGAACTGAGTTTAAGAAGGAATTATTTGTTTCTCCTTTTTAGTTGGTCCTTGAAGTTACTTATAATTTGAGAAAGAGGTCTAGCAGGACATTTTTTGGTATGGGCAACAGTCAGCTCAGACCCCTGGGCCTGTTGCAGTGCACATGGGGGTGGCATGGTGGAGCTATTTGTTGTTAAAAATTGAAAATGGGTCTCTACTGAGTAGTGTAATGTGTACAATGTGTGAAGAAAAACAATATGAGAATCACTGGATACATTGAACCATTCCAAAGTTATTATCACATAAAGTGACAGTAGTCAGATTTAAAACATTTGGTCTGGTCAGGAAGGTCCTAATTGCTTTGTCACTAAGGGATTAACAGAAGAGTACCAACAATTTTGTTCATGTGTGTATATTCCAGAGAAGATTCTCCAACACGTTATTTGATTTACCAGCCTGGTGTGTTGTCATCTGAGCGTAACTCAAGTGATAATAAGCCACACTTTGGATTCTGGAAACTTAGGAAATTTACACAGCTCCCTTTCACAGCCAGACAGGACTGACCTGGACAGTGGACCAGTGTTGCATAAAGCAATATGCTCATCTACTCAAAATATGTCAGTTTTAATATCAAAATATTTTACTTACAACCCATATTCCATCATAATTGACCTGCTTGTAAAATTCCAGGCATTCATTGATCCACCACTTAGTGCACTGCTCATTGGTATAGTCAGGAAACACGGTAACTCCAGGCCAAACCTGAAATGCAAAAAACAGTTGCACAGTACATTTAATGCTTTATTACTTGTATGTACAGTAAAAAATGTGGTGCCATGTTAGCCAGAAAATATAATATATTTACATGTGCTTTAATATTTGAAATCATTTTCATGAGATTACTTGTTCTGCAATCTCCTTTGAAATTCCTAAAAGATGTGGACACCTTTGGGAATATTTTTGCTTCACCTAAGCAAAATGTATTTGGTACTAAAAATAATTGTGGCAATTGAGTGTCCTTAACCCCTCTGACATTAGACATACTATTCTGTGCATGTGCCCTGGGACTTAATTCCCATGGATAGAATAGTACGTCAAAGGCGATCAGCTACGCTCACGGGGGGAGCACTGCTGATCGCGGCCAGGCGACAGCTGATTCGCGCAGCTGACACCCGGCAGTAAGTGCCAGGAGCAGTCATGGACCGCTCCCGGCACTTTAACCCCCAGAACACTGCGATCAAACATGATCACAGCGTTCCGGAGCCGGCTGACAGCCCCTCTGCCTTTAGATCAGACACGTGTATGTATATATATAAGTAGTATATATATATATATATATGTATATATATATATATTTATATATACAGTGGGGCAAAAAAGTATTTAGTCAGTCAGCAATAGTGAAAGTTCCACCACTTAAAAAGATGAGAGGCGTCTGTAATTTACATCATAGGTAGACCTCAACTATGGGAGACAAACTGAGAAAAAAAAATCCAGAAAATCACATTGTCTGTTTTTTTTCATTTTATTTGCATATTATGGTGGAAAATAAGTATTTGGTCAGAAACAAGCAATCAAGATTTCTGGCTCTCACAGACCTGTAACTTCTTCTTTAAGAGTCTCCTCTTTCCTCCACTCATTACCTGTAGTAATGGCACCTGTTTAAACTTGTTATCAGTATAAAAAGACACCTGTGCACACCCTCAAACAGTCTGACTCCAAACTCCACTATGGTGAAGACCAAAGAGCTGTCAAAGGACACCAGAAACAAAATTGTAGCCCTGCACCAGGCTGGGAAGACTGAATCTGCAATAGCCAACCAGCTTGGAGTGAAGAAATCAACTGTGGGAGCAATAATTAGAAAATGGAAGACATACAAGACCACTGATAATCTCCCTCGATCTGGTGCTTCACGCAAAATCCCACCCCGTCGGGTCAGAATGATCACAAGAACGGTGAGCAAAAATCCCAGAACCACGCGGGGGGACCTAGTGAATGAACTGCAGAGAGCTGGGACCAATGTAACAAGGCCTACCATAAGTAACACACTACGCCACCATGGACTCAGATCCTGCAGTGCCAGATGTGTCCCACTGCTTAAGCCTGTACATGTCCGGGCCCGTCTGAAGTTTGCTAGAGAGCATTTGGATGATCCAGAGGAGTTTTGGGAGAATGTCCTATGGTCTGATGAAACCAAACTGGAACTGTTTGGTAGAAACACAACTTGTCGTGTTTGGAGGAAAAAGAATACTGAGTTGCATCCATCAAACACCATACCTACTGTAAAGCATAGTGGTGGAAACATCATGCTTTGGGGCTGTTTCTCTGCAAAGGGGCCAGGACGACTGATCCGGGTACATGAAAGAATGAATGGGGCAATGTATCGTGAGATTTTGAGTGCAAACCTCCTTCCATCAGCAATGGCATTGAAGATGAAACATGGCTGGGTCTTTCAACATGACAATGATCCAAAGCACACCGCCAGGGCAACAAAGGAGTGGCTTCGTAAGAAGCATTTCAAGGTCCTGGAGTGGCCTAGCCAGTCTCCAGATCTCAACCCTATAGAAAACCTTTGGAGGGAGTTGAAAGTCCGTGTTGCCAAGCGAAAAGCCAAAAACATCACTGCTCTAGAGGAGATCTGCATGGAGGAATGGGCCAACATACCAACAACAGTGTGTGGCAACCTTGTGAAGACTTACAGAAAACGTTTGACCTCTGTCATTGCCAACAAAGGATATATCACAAAGTATTGAGATGAAATTTTGTTTCTGACCAAATACTTATTTTCCACCATAATATGCAAATAAAATGAAAAAAAAACAGACAATGTGATTTTCTGGATTTTTTTTCTCAGTTTGTCTCCCATAGTTGAGGTCTACCTATGATGTAAATTACAGACGCCTCTCATCTTTTTAAGTGGTGGAACTTGCACTATTGCTGACTGACTAAATACTTTTTTGCCCCACTGTATATATATAGATTAGAGTTATAGACATCAGTCAGTCCAAGGTGTGACCATGATGGGTTAGGCGTCGAGATCCCGCTGCTGCAAAGGGGGAATCTCAAGCCATGTCCTCTGTTGTCTCCCATTCTTCTTCAGCTGCAGAGGTTCCTGCTCAGCAGAGACGTCGGTCCCAGCATCTTGCTCAGGCTAATGCTATGCGTCTGGTTGCTGCTGCCGCCCCAGGTTCAGCTAAAGCAACCAGCATTAGTCAGCGGCGAGCAGAAGCTCATGGGACTAAGTCCCATTTTTCTCCATCTGAGCATGCCCATGAGATGACTGCTCATTGGTGGTCGGAGGTCACATGCTCAGTTCCTCAAGCCGCTCGAATTGGGCCATCAGCAAGGTCCTGGAAGGCTGCGGTTATAAAAGGATTGCAAGGCCGCATGGCTGTGCGCTGGTATAGCCCATGTGGAGTGAGTGTTGCATGGACGTATGAATGTCTCTGGTGAATGACTCATTATGAAACCCCTACCCTTGGTGCGCATGTGTTGTTCAGCCTTGCTAGTTAGTGCCTAGGCTGTTAGTGCAGGTAGGAGGCAGAGTCAGGGACTAGCTTCAGTGCCAAGTAGTGGCTTTGCCTGTACACCACTCTGCACTTGATCTGCACTCCACAGTAGCCAGCATCTATTAGTGGCATTCGCAGGTGCAATGCCGGGCGCTTAGTGGGTCTAGAGAGGCTCTTACTCTGCGTCCTTGGGGCAGAGTGTTGTGACCGTACACTAATGCTGACTCAGTTGTGCTCTGTGACAGTCAACAGGGTACAGCATCTGTGTTCTGCTGGTCCATAGCCCATTGCTACTACACACTGGGTGGCATTTAACCCTTGTGTGTTCAGTGTGATACCGCCATTTGTGTCCGCCATTACCGAGCAGCAGTTAACATCTCTGCACGGTAGACCACGGGCTATGAACGCACCTTATTACCATCTTCTTATTATTTGGTGCTTTCCACCAGCCCGTAATTGATGCAACCCAGTCTTGTCATTCAAATAGGTTCTACTGCATGCAAATTAATGATTTAATGTTGATAGATGTGGTTCTGCGCAAAAATATGTAAAGCTCCCTTTATTATTAGATATTCAGACGCTTTTGTAAATGTCATCTTTGTATGTGTTGTAACTGTCTTTTGCTGTAGAGTATTCCAAAATTTGAAAACTGTAACTGAAAAAAATCTTTTCCTTTATTGACTTTCCAAATTGGATTTTTTCCATATGGTTGCAATTTTCCTTGTACTTTTGCCTATATCATATAGCCATTTCAATGTATTGGCTACTCCTATATTTCATACATGTTAATATAGTCATCTTTATGTTCACTTTTCCAAGATGGTCAATTCCAATTTCAGTTCCTCACACAATAGGACTCAAAATAATAAAGACAATTTTGCTTCCTTGTATTAGAATATTAAATGCTTCTTCCTTCAGGGGCTAAGTGAAAGTAATGTAATTTGCCATAACATAAGCTATGTGAGAAACCATCTAACTATGTATTTCACAAAAGTGACTGTCCTCAATGAATGAAGTACTTGGTGAAATAATTAGCTACTAAGCAGTAACAGAGCTAAAAGATGGGCTACTACAGTATAAAGATGTAAGGGAGTAAAAAGTTAAAGGTCATAGATGACCGGCACAGAGTATTGAGAGACTGCTCAAGGGATTTGCTGACAAATAAAATAATGACTTTTGTTTAGAAGTCACAAATTCATCCATGAGATCAATTAATACATACAAACTTTGTATAGCTTTGGGAGACTCAGTTGTGTGCCATAACATATTGGATGTAGAGATGCATCTTTCTTAAAAGGATTATCTGGGACTATCTCATTTTTCTCTTATGGGGCTAAGGACTCCCAGGCAGGTAGTTGCTAACTACCTGCATGTTGTACCCAGTGTCGATATCTGCTGGCTCGTAGAAGTCACAGTTCGCTTCTGCTAGTGATCCTGTGGCTTCCGGTGATGTAACGTTGACAGAGCAGCTGCTTCTTTTCCACCCTGCATTGTGGGTTAGGGCACGATTGCCTATCTTATGCTGATTGACAGCTGGCTTCCCGCTGGCATAAAAGGTCTGTGATCGCTCTGAGCTGGCACCAGGAAGAATAGACAGGTAATTAGTAACTACCTGCCTGTCCGTTCTTAGCCCCAAATTGATTAACTTGGCTCGATATTAGAAAAGGTAATGGTGGGCACATCTATAAAATGTAACCATATGTACAAACTGTAGAAACAGGAGGACATGCATTAGCTAATTTGTAATGTGAAACTGTGAGAATTTAACACTTTATTGCTATGTTTCACAAGCAATAGTGGTTAGATATTAACTTTTTAATTGTAATGTTACAAGTCAGGGGACAGTTGATCCATTACACTGTAGGTCCCCTTTACTTTGATCTATACAGCTAAAGGTGTATCTCATTTCTAGAATAAAAATGATTAGAAGACAACATCAGTCATAAGGTAACATTTTGCATTATTTCACTTAATTTCAATAATTTAGAATTACACCCTTGATTTTTTTGCATGTTGAATAAAAGTTAGATATGATAATATAAGTAATTATTAACAGCATAATATTTTGAACAAATAATTTACCTCTCCAATAAGAGGAGTTCGGCCATCAGATTCATTAACCCACACACCAAGGTCTTGACCTCTTACATAGGCTCCATATGGAATATCGTTCAACAGATTTTCATTGGAGATAGCAGGATCCTGTAACAACAGAATACAATATTTTATGACAAGTTGTTTAAAAACCCAGTACAGACAAAGAAATACATTTCACTATGGCAATCTTTAAAGGGAATCTGTCACCCTTTTTTTGCCCTATTGGCTGCTGGCATAGACATCGGGGGCTTATCTACAGCATTCTGTAATGCTGTAGATAATCCCCCGATGTAACCTGAAAGAGAAGAAAAACACGTTATATTATACTCACCGAGGTGGACGGTCCGGTCCGATGGGTGTTGCGGTGCGGTCTGACGCCTCCCGTCTTCATGCGATGACGTCCTCTTCTCCCGTCCTGTAATGGCTCCGGCATAAGCGCACATTGCTCTGCCCTGTTGAGGGCAAAGCAGAATTCTGCAGTGCGCAGGCGCCAGACCTCTCCCGACGCCTGCACACTGCAGGACTCTGCTCTGCCCTCAACAGGACAGAGCAGTGCGCTTATGCCGGAGCCATTACAGGACGGGAGAAGAGGACGTCATCGCATGAAGATGGGTGGCGTCAGACCGGAACGCAACACCCATCGGACCAGACCGCCCACCTCGGTGAGTATAATATAATGTGTTTTTCATCTCTTTCAGGTTAAATCGGGGGCTTATCTACAGCATTACAGAATGTTGTAGATAAGCCCCCGATGTCTATGCCGGCAGCTGCAAGCCAAAAAAAGGGTGTCAGATTCCCTTTAAGTAACAGCATTTTTATAATAAACTAGCTGAGGGCATAGTGACTAACTGTGGTTTGTTATAACAAATTATAATGATTAACCTCCATCCCATAGTCCCGTGCCCATATACCCATCATACATCCGCCATCCCATAGTCCCGTGCACATATACCCAATATGACATCATCACCATGGCAACCATTATGACTTAACTGTCTCCATTGCAACTTATTATGACATCATCATCACCATGGCAACCATTATGACATAACCATGTCCACTGCAACCTATTATGACATTATTGTCACCATGGCAACCATTATGATATCATAATGAGGGGCAGGGCTTGATACACACACATGCACTCATTTTTATATATATAGATCTATGAAAACTGAATGACTTACTGTAACTTGAAACAATTTAGATGCTGATGCAAGACACTGCATGAAATTAAAACTCCCTGTAGTTGTCTATATTTCCATAGCAACAGAATAATCAGGCTTTTTTTATTTTTATTAAAGTAAGTTAAACATTCCATTTAAACTTACCAATATGATAATATATTTTTGACCATTGGCATGCATATTTTGAGCAAAGTTTGGAAGACCTGCAAACTTGTCACGGTCATATGTGAAATCTTTTCTATTTTCCATGTAGTCAATATCAGTGAATTGAACATCCTGAAATGAAGAAAATACAGTTAAAAATAAATGCTTTCAAATATCTACATAAGTCAATATATAAAAACTTATTCTCAGGGCTGACTGATTAGAAATCAGTCAAACCCCATCTGCCCCCATTTAATAACCACCATATTGTAAAAAAAAAAGTAAAAGTCGTTTTGTGGTAAATTTTCAATTTCTGTCAGCTTTCCTAATATGTCAAAATAATGCACTAAAGAGAAATTTAATTTTATTGCATTCTATAAGTGCTCTGGAAGCAAGAAAACAAAAGCAAAATATACACAAAATATCAAATAACACAATGCAGCACAAAATACAGCACCAGCAATGTCCAACACCACTGTTGAGCACAAAATTCTTCACCAAAAATGCCAAATGGCACATTGCAGCAGAACATACCGCTCTATCTGCATCAAATATCACAGTACAGCAAAAAATAATCTTATCACCGACAAACACAGCAATAAAGGACAAAATAGTTATCCAAAAGTATCAAAAGACCATGCTAGCAGTAAGAGTGCCTCCAGGAAAAGCAATGTGCCCTCCCTTCTACATCTACAAAAAGTTTACAAAAATGATATAATCCATGAGATATTAACAGTAGTTATTAATACTGTAATGTTTGTGTAGAGAGGGGAAAGTTTTACAGGTTCACAAGAGTCACCAAAAATGAAGATGTAGCTAATTGGATTAGAGCCCCCTTTCTATGGAGCTACAGCTACTGCTCCAGTGCTTCATAGTCTAGGCCATACACAGTCTCATTTGTAATACCATAAAGCTGTATAGATAGTCTTGTTTAAGCTGTTCACCTCTCTCTGACTCGCTGATAATGGATATGATGCTCCCCAGTCCCTTACCTCTTCATTCCCACCAGACTCCCACAGAATGACAGACTTCTACTCGTGGTAATAATGCCACCACAGATCCTCCATCCCATCATACCTAAGAGACTATATTAATAATGCAGGTCTGTAATTATCAATGCAGTCTCTGTTTTCTGATGGTCAACTCAGAACGTGTCTCCTACTATGCATGTTGTCCTTCTCAAAACAATCTGCAGCAGCAGGCTTTCTTGTTCCCAGGGTTAGATCCTTTCACTGCCCGCATCAGTACCCCCAAATTATATCATTGCAATTATAGGCAAGTAAATAGGCCTTGGAAAAACATGGGCTTGCAATCTCCTAACATGATTTGTAAAGTTTAATATGTTTCCATGCTAGACAAAAATATTATTAAGAAGAAAAGCTTATCTATGCTTTAAGTTCTACTTACATATGGAATGCCAATAGCTCTGTTTCTTTCAACCACCTCTATTACTTCATCAAGTGACTTGTAGCCCCATCGGCTAAGATGAAACCCAAGAGTCCAATATGCTGGCATGTATGGTCTTCCAATAAGCTAAAAAATAGATAACGAGAGAGAAAATTAAGTATACAAGTTACATATGATTTGACTCATACAATTATTATTGCATTTCTCAGGTCATCATCCATCCAACTACACTGTGTCTTCTGATATCTGGACATGCATAATAACTAAAAGATGCCCATAATAGTAAATATGATTACAGTAAAATAACATTAAAGTATTTAGACATATTTGGCTTATCTTGTGAATAACAAATCATGTTATAAAATTGTTATATCCTTTATAACAAAACTTTTCTTTGTTTTTTTTTTGTTAATCAAAAGTGATGCGTACCTCCAGATACTCCATAACAACTTCTTCTGGATTATTTCCAACAAACACATAAAAGTCCAGGATTCCTCCGATGGTTCTATATGTTATTGCTGGTGCGGGCTGAGTAATCACATCTGTAATGTAAAATGGAACATGAATGCCATTGGAAGAATGGTTATAATCACATTTAGATGCATAAGTAAAAATACAAATTTAAATGTATTTTATTGTGTTAAAAAAGCCATAAAACCAACTTATATATAACAGCTGCTCTTTTTCTGTCAATCCTGACATGTCCAAATATTACATAGACCAAGGCTTGCCAGCACCCAAAAAGCCTTGGCAAGTGTCAGTGCCCACAGTGCCTGGAGGACCCATCCTGCCCATGTTTTACTTTGTGAGATCTACATGTACAACAGATGGGTGCACTGCATGAATGGAGTGATCTCAAGAGCTGCACTGCACAGCTCCATTCAATAGTTTATCAAGTATACTGTGACCAGACATCCCCGTGTAGCATAAAATATTACTTGCCCATTGCATTGCTGTTCATTAAAAATACACCAAATGATGCTCCCGTATTATCCTCCAAACACAGGAAAAAAGTCTGTGCACCATATAAGTTATATCCATCCTACAAAAAAGCAGAATAATATATTATATAATAAATTGATCTACATACATTTGGGGAAATAATTAGTATCATATGATGCATGACATTAGGAGACAAAAAAATGCAATAAGTGGTATCATAAATTTGGTGCAATTCACTGTCTTGTTAGACATATTTGCTCTCTACTTGATACAGTACATCAAGTACTCTAGAGTAGTGGTCCCCAACCTTTCTGACTTTGAAAGCCACATTCAGCTCTGAAAGAGGGTCGCGAGCCACATTCAGTTCAGAGAGAGGTTCGCGAGCCACATCCAGCCCCCGTCAGACACACAAAGCCCCCCTTACCAGTATAACTACAGCCAAAGCATTTCCACAGAAATCACAATGAAGCAGTATGCCAAAATACACAGGTTCCCACCTTACCCACCTTCAACAAACACTCCCTCCACACTGTCCCATCCTGCTTCAATCACTTCTTCTAACTGGCAGTATTACCCTATGTCCATCTTGCAGACTTAAATTATCTCTGAACCCTCACTGCCAGTATATGTGCATCCAGATCTGCTTTTCGGTGCTGGGCTACTCATAAAAGTCACCATCTGAAGACTTGCTCTTCATAGTTGTGTGCTAGACCTGGTGGTCATGCACCAAGCTGGCAGACAGTCATGAGCCACCCATCATGAACCCATGAGCCAAATGTGGCTCCCGAGCTATAGATTGGGGACCCCTGTTCTAGACTATTGATCCAGGAAACTAGTCTGATTAGGATGTGTGGAGTCAGGCAGGAATTTTCCCTTAATATGGAGCTATTAATGTCTGCTCTATCTGGTTTTGACTTACTTGGATCAACATGTAAGGTTTTAGGTTCAACATGAACTTATGTTTACCTTCAACCTTAAAAACTATGAAACAATGAATATTTTTGCATTGAATTGTGCACAGATCTTTATTTTACTTGGATTTTTTTTAAACTGCCAAGGTTGACGTAAACATATTAAGAACGCTGAATACATTGCCCCCCTTCATATATTTTTATTGACTCAGGTTGTGACTCCTTTGCACAAAGGTACACTAGAGTCCTGTAAAAAGCTATTTCCCACAGTCATGTAAGGCACTTTTGGGTAGAAGGGTATAAGTTAAAAAAACTGTTATTGTCACCAAAAACTATTAAGAGCGTGAGGAGACAATTTGATGATTAAATACCAGCAATTCCCCCTTGTTATCACTTTCATAGCATGGGAGCGGTTAATTATTGAACTTGCATTTGAGTGCATTTTATTTTTATCATTGCTTAAACCTCATGATACAATTCCTTTAATTATTTATACTAAAAGAATTATTTCTCCAGGCGGGGGTATTTATTTCAATATGTAAAAATTTGAGAAATATAATTTACCCTATATTAGTTTGACAAGCTTTAATGTACAGTAAGCCTTTCTAAGACTTTTGTTTATAATTACCTCCTGAAATCTGCGCTTTTGTAGAGTTGCTCTTGTACATTGCTTCACTTATAATTACTATATTCAAGCTTACATGTAAAAGCAAGATACTGTAAACATGAGGTATAATGAGCCTGTAATCATTAAATGAGGGATTATAATAATAAGCACTTACTCCATTGGGAAACCAATCTCTGGTAAATATAGGCCACGTTTTCCAGATATCCAAATTATGCTTATATTGTCTGTGAACATGTTCGCCTAATCCATAAATATTGCTGCTAGGCAGTTTAATGGACAATTGTAAGAACTGGTCAGCATAAATGAGTGGCCCTATTGTAGTATCAAATCTGGAAGAACAATAAATATGTTATTCTACTTGCATAAAAAGTATGGGATGATACCGTAACTTCAAGAACTATAGTATATGATACTGGAAGAAAAACATTTATGCATATTTAAAGGGGTTAACCCATCATAGACTACTCTTCACATAAGAAAGCTGCTCTGAAGAAACTAATACTCAGTAGGGGAAGTTTACTTTTACATGGCTGCCAAGTAGATGAGATTCCTTTTTTGTAAAAATTGCAGTACAAAGAACAAAGCAGCCAAAGTGTCAGACGTTACAAGTTGCTAAGGACTTAAAATGAGTGGATAAAGCAAAATTAGAATTCGCCTGTTTGCGCTTTTTTTTCTGGGAAATTTGATTTGTGGAGAAGTTATTCTCAGTTATTCTCTCTCTAGACCCCAGAGCAAAATAAACGTAATATGTAAAAAATAATGAAACTCTTTAAGATCATGTAGTCTCTAAACTATTCAGCCCCTCATCCTCTCACTGTCACCAGTCCAGTACTCGTCAGTGTCGTCACATCTTCTGACTGGGGTCAGCAACAGTGAAGTCCATGGGTTTTCCAGCCCAGGAGGGTTCTATGCATTCTGATGCAAAGATTGTGGCACATACCGTGATGTCATATGTCTTGACCTTTGTGTGTACATGCACAGAACTCTCCTTTACCTAATAAATCCAGAAGTAGGCTAATGATGCAAATATAAAGTATCTAAAGTATTATTATTATTATTATTATTATTATTATTATTATTATGCATTTATATAGTGCTATTTATTCCATCGTGCTTTACATGTGAAAAGGGGAAATATAGACAAGTATAATAAACATGTGTAAGACAACGCACACACAAGTACATAAGGAGAGAGGACCCTGCCCACGAGGGCTCACAGTCTACAGGGTTGGGTGAGGATACAGTAGGAGAGGGTAGAGCAGGTCGTGCGGTGGTTCAGTAGACCAAGGATCATTGCAGGCTGTAGGCTTGTCGGAACAGGTGGGTCTTCAGGTTCTTCTTGAAGGTTTCCGTTGATGGTGAGAGTCTGATGTGTTGCGGCAGAGAGTACCAGTGAAGATAGGATGGTTGGTGGTGAGGAGCAAAGGAGACTAAAAGGTGAGTATAAGATTCTTTTTTGTTCTTCAAATTTTCTTTTATGGTCCAGAAAAATAGCAGCCAGCAGCCTCTAATTGCTGAATCCATGTGGAAATCAATTACAAGAAATCCACATTTTGGTATATGAGGATTTTTGTCAAATTGGAGTAATAATAAATTCCACATAAATTTATTTGCTCATCCCTGCTAAAGACACTTCTCTATAATGTTTATAGGTCTTATTAGCGTATGTGACCAATGGGCATCTTGTTAGGACAACATTTTTTGCCTTTTGAAATCCTAAAAATCATAAATATAATATTTGAAATGTATTTATTTATTCATTTATTGCATTTCTGAACTTCTGAGATTCCAAATGGAATACCACAAATTAAAAGGAGTTGAGGAGTTGTCAACTACTGAAATAACCCCTTCGAGACCACTATATTTTCCCCATGGAAAAAATAATGGCTATACTCACCTCCAATATCAGTGCTGTTCCTGTGACAGCGGTACCTTTTCTCCCAGGGCTCACTTGACATTGGCTGCAGGTCTTGCATGACATAACAACCAGTGACTGCTTCACTCACATTTCATGGAAACGAATCTTACACTAGGAAGATTTGAGATTTGCTTATACTCTCTGTCTTCCTCTGGATGTCAGCTATGTCAAAGGAAATTGGGATTGAAGCAGGTGCTTATTGGCCACAAGACTCCTGTGACGTGAGCACTGAGAGAGCTGGTGCCAATATCGCTAGAATGGCATCCACTCTGGAGGTGAGTATAGCTGCTGATATTTCCCATGGATCAAATATAGTGATTAAAAATGGGTTGTTTGAGTAGTGAACAAACCCCTTTAATGTGATACTTGTTTTCTTTATGATAGCTTTTCTGAAGCCTATCCTCCCAACAGCTGATATAAGAACTATTGTATATCCAGGTGTGGTTTTAGAGTAATTGCCATTTGTAAAGTTAAAGTGACTGATTATCAACATTATAAAATTACAAAGAAAAATCAGTACAAAAATCATGAAAACTTTGTATCAGCAATTATCAAGTTGTTAGCAAAAACTCTCCTATTCAGCTTATTCCAGGCAGCATAGTTTATAAAAATGGGTTATCTAGCACTGAACAAACACATCATTTGCACACTATTATCTGTCATTTTATAAATTTATGAAGGTATATATGCATAAATTATAAAATAAACTGTTGCTCACAGGACTCTGTTCGTTGGTGATTTTCTTGAAACTTGAATTCCAAAAGCTTTCTGTATCAAATCAACTTTGTAATTTGGATTTGGTTCTGCTGTTCCTGTAAAACTTTTTACATGTTCATGGGGAACTTCAAATCTTTCCTTTTTAGCATCTGTGATCTATAGGAAAGAAAATATGAAGATAATGTTAAGAAACTCAAGTTTTGCTATAGTTTTGCAGTTAAACCAACTAAAGCTCTTTTTCCAGTATTTTTACTTAAATGGAAGTATCTTTTGGGCTAAAAGAAGCTTTTTTAATTTAAAAATGTTGAACAGTTTTGCATTTACAAAATCTATGTATACTCATACTTACCATAATGCATAATTAGTTAACAGAGAAGCCACCAATGAACTGTTCAGATTGCAGTATCCTTAACCCTTATTTCTTATCTCTTGAACATATGGCTTCCACTTTGAAAAATGTTATCCTTGAGGCAGTGTTTTTTTTCAATTTTAATTTCTCTTTACATTTTAAATTTCAACATACCTTAAACCGAAATCGATTTTTGGATTGTATTTCAGCAGTCAGAAGCAAATCTTCTATGTCATCTCCAACCAAAGTAGGAAAATTAATTCTTTTCAGATCAGCGGTGAATCCTGCAGACAAATCATTCATAACTGAGAATTCAGAATTTCCGACATAAAATAGATGAAAACTATATTAAGGACTTAGATGTTAAAGTCCAAATGACTAACAATTTCCCAAAATTTCACTAGAGATTGATGGTTAAGTGTTGTGAGTGTTGCATAGCACTATCATGCTTCATAATGATGCAAGGAGCAACTAACAAGTGGCATACACCTCTGTGTACCTTATCTTACTCTGGTCATGGACTGAAGTAAGAGTTATGGTTTAAGGAATGTCATCTCATCATGAATTTGACAAGCAGAGGTTGCCATTCCTGTCTCTCCAACTACCCTCAATTTGATGAAGCTGGGTGAAAATGGAGTGAGAACTTTACAAATTGCAAAACTCTAGTGTAGTCTTGTGTTGCACAAAATTTTTCAACTTCTCAAAGCTTTACTCTACATTTCCGCCAGAAAAAGCTTTGATGAATTGGGCCATGAATTTCTAAACAGGGATAAATCTTCCCTAGAATCCCTAACCAGGATTTAGATGTTTGTTTGTTTTTTGCCCTACATTTTGGAGCAGTATTTGTTAGCCAAAACTAATAGGAAAATTAATGAAAATAAAACAGAAGGGGTAACAAATGCCCTCTTCCTTTAGATCCACTCTTAAAACCAAAACCAAATGCAGGAATCCAGCCTAATATTACTAAGGCTATGTTCATACATTCAGTAGTGATCAGTTTGAATGGATCCAGCAGGAATCCATAGGTTGAAAAGTTGTTCAGACACAACATTTTAGTCCTTTTGGATTTTTTAACATTGAAGTCTATGGAAAACTGAACCGTAAATCAGTTTTTATTTCATTTGTAATAGATCCATTTTTTGCTTACTGGATCCAGTAAACCTAAAACTGTATATGATACAATTGAAATTAAAAAGGCTGGCTAATTAACAGCAGTGGCAGTGACTATTAACTAGATAGATACAGGATTTAAAGGGCATCTGCCAGTAGGATTTGATATCCTAAGCTGTCTATTAGGACATTTAGGTCATAGGAAGCTAATCAAAATAATACATTGATATCTGCGATCTGATGTCTTATTCCAGAGATATCCATATTTTCTCATGTAGATGAGCTGTTGAGTACTAATCCTGTTAGAGTGTGAGATGGAAGAAGAAGCTTTACCAGTTTGATGTGTAATGGCTGATTTCTGCTCTCCTTTCTGCTCTCCTGATCTAACTGCAGAGATGTGTGTGATTATACCTGACACATCTGCTGGTTCCTCTCAGCTTCAGCTTCCATCTCATAGGCGGCCAGGATTGCAATATTGTTACAATACAGCAGAGCTATGAGAGCTACAGCTGCTAACTGTTTCGCTATGAGTCAAAGTTCAGCTCTGTCATGTGTTAGTTACATGTCTCACATAGTAGCTTCCCCTTTCATTTATAATAAGCCCTGGAGGCAGATTCTCATGCAGATCAGTGTCCGGCCCTTAGAGCTGAACAGTTAATTTACATATTAAAAAAACATGGATTTCTCTGGCATATGTCATCAAATAGCAGATATGAATTTATAATTTTATTCAGCTTCACATGACGTGCATGACCATATAGATGACTTAGTAGGGTTGATCCTAATGACAGATTTCCTTTCACTCTTGATTCCTGAATTTCACACTTTTAATATGCCTAGAAAACCTCGATGAGTCATAAGTGTCAATTTACATAAAGCTCAGGAAGAGGATTATTGACATCATAAAAGGTTTAGGGCAACATTTTATAATACCATAGTAAAATAAATTGTTTTCTTTACTGTAGATAGCGGCCAGATAGAGTAGTTTGAATGAAAAAAATGAATGGACAGGTTTCCTTTAAACCTCAGCTGAAGGAGGGTTAAAATGCTGCTGAGAGGCTAACAGATGTCATTACTAGACTTCAGCATGTATTCATTGTAACTTTTTTAGAGTACCGCTATAGTACTGAAGCATGTAGCAATATTTTGTGGTATTGTTTATCCGATGAATTTTTTTCAGGCTCAGTAATCTCATTTCCATGTCAATAAGTTTTTTGATCGAGTTTTTGTAAGAATATACATAAGTTTCCAAGGGTTTTGCTCTTGTTAATAAAAAATACCTGATTTTGTTTCCCTAGTAGCAACAACATCATATCCATGCGTTTTTGAAAAGTAACACCAAGGGACAGAGGTCTCACTATAAGGGCTCCAGCAACATCCTCGTTGTGTGCATGCAACCTATTATGACAAAGTCACAGAACGAGTATCAATTACATGGTTATATCATAGAATGACAAGTATCAGCATTATGTACATCATACATGTACCTAAAATCTAACCAATCCTCTAAATGCCTCTAGGTGCATGATGTACAGTATATACAGTATATGTAAAAGAAAGTCTGTGCTTCGAATATTTATTGGTTTATTTGCTTTATTTTTAAGGCAATACCAACAATTTGTTATGGTCCAGCTAGACTTTTATGAAAATAATTGCCACAGAGGAATTAGGTTGACATAATATTGGATAGACCCTATAGTGAAAACAGCCTCTGCTTGATAGATGATGCACATCCGCATCAAGCAAGAACCATTCTCACTGGAGATGAGAGGATCTAACACAATAGAATCCGTCAAATTGCACAGATTTTACTGGGAAATTCGAATGGCACTAAAGTTGTTCTCAGTCAATTGAAATGTCCCTTTTATGTTCTGGAGTCACTATAGATTCTGGATCACAATATTCATAAAATGAAAAAAACTCAAACTCTCTTCACTGGTCACCTCTCTGGTCACCCCCAATGTTCACTGCATTTCGAGCCCGGTGGTTTAAATAGGCCAGGAGCAGGTCCCAAAGTTAACTGTCCATGCACAGTGAGCACTCATTTCTGCTCGTGGCTGGAAAACCCAGCCTAGAGTGAACACAAGACCATAAGTACACAGTGAGTAGCAGGGACAGTCAAAAAGGTGAGAACCGGGCAAAGGTTAAAAATAAAAAAATGATATCATGGCTCACCTTTCTGACTGCCCCCATTGCTCCCTTTCTGTTGCTCAGTCCACCGTAACACCAGCATGCTGAATGTCTTGGCCATGATGTTCACTCTGAGCTGTGGCCAGCAGTCAAAAGTAGGCCTCAGTGCATGCACAATGAATATTGTAGCCTGCTTATGGCCAGAAGCCAAGGTGTAGAGTGAACATTGGATCAGATATGTGGCGCGACAGAGACAAGTAGGACCAGACAGTGGGCATGAAGCAATAGGGGCATCCAGAAAGGTGATTGGTAAGGTGGGGAAAAAAGTATTTAGTCAGCCACCAATTGTGCAAGTATTTGGTCATTAACAAAGTTCATCTCAATATTTTGTTATATGTCATTTGTTGGCAATGACAGAGGTCAAACATTCTCTGTAAGTCTTCACAAGGATGATACACACTGTTGGTGGTATATTGGCCCATTCCTCCATGCAGATCTACTCTAGAGCAGTGATATTTTGGGCCTGTCGCTGGGGAACACGGACATTAAAATACCTCCAAAAGTTTTCTATAGAGTTGAGATATGAAGACTGTCTAGGCCACTCCATGACCTTCATATGCTTCTTACGAAGCCAATCCTTCATTTCCCTGGTGGTGTGCTTTGGATCATTATCAGGTGGAAAAACCCATTCATCTTCAATGCCCTTGCTGATGGAAGGAGGTTTGGAGTCAAAATCTCATAATACATGGCCCCATTTATTGCTTCATGTACATGGATCATTCGTACTGGTCCCATTGCAGAGAAACAGCCCCAAAGATGTTCCTACCCCCATGCTTCACAGTAGGTATGGTGTTCTTTGGATACAACTCAGCAGTCTGTCTCCTCCAAACACGACAAGTTTTGATGCAACCAAACAGTTCTACTTTGGTTTCATCAGACCATATGACATTCTCCCAATATGCTTCTGGATAATCAAAATGGTCTCTAGCAAACTTCAGATGGGCCCGGACATCTATTGGCTTAAGCAGGAGGAAATGTCTGATACTGCAGGATTTAAGTCCCTGGCGGTGTAGTGTGTTACTGATGGTAGCCTTTGTTATGGTGGTCCCAGCTCTATGCAAGTTATTCACTAGTTCCCTCCGTGTGGTTCTGGGATTTTTGCTCACTGTTCTAGTGATCATTTTGACGTCACAGGGTGAGATCTTGCATGGAGCCTTAGATCGAGGGAGATTATCAGTGGTCATGCATGTCTTCTATTTTCTTATTATTGCTCCCACAGTTGATTTCATCACACCAATCCGCTTGCTTATTGAAGATTCACTCTTCCCAGCCTGGTGCAGGGCTACAATTTTGTTTCTCGTGTTCTTCGACAGCTCTTTGGTCTTCACCATAGTGGAATTTAGAGTGTGACTGTTTGAGGTTGTGGACAGGTGTCTTTTATACTGATAACAAGTTCAAATAGGTGCTATTACTACAGGTAATGAGTGGAGGACACAGGAGCCTCTTAAAGAAGAAGTCACAGGTCTGTGAGAGCCAGAAATCTTGCATGTTCTTCGGTGACCAAATACTTATTTTCCACCATAATTTGCAAAATATATGTTGCCAAATCAGACAAGGTGATTTTCTAGATTTGTTTTCTCATTTTGACTCTCATAGTTGCAGTCTACCTATGATGTCAATTACAGGCCTTGCTCATCTTTTTAAGTGGGAGAACATGCACAATTGTTCGCTGACTAAATACTTTTTTTGCCCACTCTATGTATAATCTATTCAGACTGCCAAAGAGGAAGTATGCACAATAAAAGCTACTATGCAGCTTGAATCTTAAAAATATATAAAATTATATATATATATATATATATATATATAGTCATATGTAAAAGTTTGGGCACCCCTATTAATGTTAACCTTTTTTCTTTATAACAATTTGGTTTTTGCAACAGCTATTTCAGTTTCATATATCTAATAACTGATGGACTCAGTTATATTTCTGGATTCAAATGAGGTTTATTGTACTAACAGAAAATGTGCAATCTGCATTTAAACAAAATTTGACCGGTGCAAAAGTATGGGCACCCTTATCATTTTCTTGATTTGAACACTCCTAACTACTTTTTACTGACTTCCTGAAGCACTAAATTGGTTTTGTAACCTCATTGAGCTTTGAACTTCATAGCCAGGTGTATCAAATCATGAGAAAAGGTATTTAAAGTGGCCACTTGCAAGTAGTTCTCCTATTTGATTCTCCTATGAAGAGTGGCATCATGGGATCCTCAAAACAACTCTCAAATGATCTGAAAACAAAGATTATTCAACATAGCTATTCAGGGGAAGGATACAAAAAGTTGTCTCAGAGATTTAACCTGTCAGTTTCCACTGTGAGGAACATAGTAAGGAAATGGAAGAACACAGGTACAGTTCTTGTTAAGCCCAGAAGTGGCAGGCCAAGAAAAATATCAGAAAGGCAGAGAAGAAGAATGGTGAGAACAGTCAAGGACAATCCACAGACCACCTCCAAAGACCTGCAGCATCATCTTGCTGCAGATGGTGTCACTGTGCATCGGTCAACAATACAGCGCATGCATAACGCCTTTTTGTATGACCAAACAACTCAATCTTTGTTTCATCAGTTCACAGGACCTTCTTCCAAAATGTAACTGGCTTGTCCAAATGTGCTTTTGCATACCTCAGGCGACTGTTTGTGGCGTGCTTGCAGAAACGGCTTCTTTCGCATCACTCTCCCATACAGCTTCTCCTTGTGCAAAGTGCGCTGTATTGTTGACCGATGCACAGTGACACCATCTGCAGCAAGATGATGCTGCCGGTCTTTGGAGGTGGTCTGTGGATTGTCCTTGACTGTTCTCACCATTCTTCTTCTCTGCCTTTCTGATATTTTTCTTGGCCTGCCACTTCTGGGCTTAACAAGAACTGTACCTGTGTTCTTCCATTTCCTTACTATGTTCCTCACAGTGGAAACTGACAGGTTAAATCTCTGAGACAACTTTTTGTATCCTTCCCCTGAAAAGCTATGTTGAATAATCTTTGTTTTCAGATCATTTGAGAGTTGTTTTGAGGAGCCCATGATGCCACTCTTCATAGGAGAATCAAATAGGAGAACTACTTGCAAGTGGCCACTTTAAATACCTTTTCTCATGATTTGATACACCTGGCTATGAAGTTCAAAGCTCAATGAGGTTACAAAACCAATTTAGTGCTTCAAGAAGTCAGTAAAAAATAGTTAGGAGTGTTCAAATCAAGAAAATGATAAGGGTGCCCATACTTTTGCACCGGTCAAATTTTGTTTAAATGCAGATTGAACATTTTCTGTTAGTACAATAAACCTCATTTGAATCCAGAAATATAACTGAGTCCATCAGTTATTAGATATATGAAACTGAAATACCTGTTGCAAAAACCAAAATTGTTATAAAGAAAAAAGGTTAACATTAATAGGGGTGCCCAAACTTTTACATATGACTGTATATACAGTATGTTATGAAGAAAATAAATCAAAAGCAGTACAGGCATAGGTACAGGCACAGGTTCCTTATTGACGTGCCTCAAAGGCAATGACCAAATCCCCATAACATCACAATCCTGAAGCGAAACGTCACCATTTTAGGCAATTTATGCCACATTTTTTCACTGGTTTGCTGCCTTCATTTTTTGACTGTATATAAAAGCTATGATAATTAATGCTACTAGTAATTAATTTTACTCAAATATTACAGAAATAAATAAGAATACAACAGTTATATATTAGAGATTAGTGAATCGATTAAATGCAAATCAATTTTATGTTAAATTTTATTAAATTTGCAGATCCTGGCAAATTTGAACAATTAGCAATTAATTTTTTACAAATCACTAAGACAATGTCCATTTCTGTTTTACAAATTGTAGAAGAGTCCATCAGCCACAGAAGGATCACATGACCTCTGGCATGACTGCATGAACTTGCCTTAATGCTTTTCCAAATTTTACTTTACAGGGTATGACAAAACCAATTTTGAAGGACTTGGCTGCATAAAAGCAGGGGCAGGGAATGCAGTAGTACATTAGGGCAATTCAGGATAGTGAGAGGTGATCAGAGCTCACCAGCTCAGCAATAAAGATAGGAAGTGAAAGCCCTGAAACATTGGACAAATATTTCAGACAGTAATCTGTTGAGCAACTGCAACACTGGAGAAGATCATTGTAATAATCTGCTAATAATACAGATTCAGCTTATAGAGGAAGGGAGAAATAGAAGAGGCATTAGGAGCAATGCCAGACTCATTTTGAAAGATCAGTGATGTAGTTTAGCTGGCATTTGTCCTGCATCATTTCAGTTACAATTACATTTTATTTTTCTATATTCTTAATGTATTAAAAAGAAGCAACAAGGCAACCCAATTTTTTTTTCAGAAAAAAATATGAAATTAGTGTCAGTCAAACAAGGTGTGCTTGCTTGCTAGAAGTGACTCTACTTTGCATTTTAATTTCTTATACAATCCTATTTGTGAAGACGAGAATAATTGTTTTTAAGGATCCCCCAAAAATTTGTGGATTCTCACCTCAGAAGCTAATTGATCTGGAAGACAGTCTATTCTGTCTTTGTGAGGGGTAACTGGACATACACCGTTGAAGGGTGGGGATGAGTCTAAAAGCAAAACATTCAACAGATATAGGAACCATTAGAAGATTTTTTGCTTAAGTTTACAAGTTTCTAAGCTTCCAAAGAAATCTACTTTCCGAAAGGTTATGGTTATGAAGGAAAGTGTATCAAGAGATAAGAGACCTATCCTCTGAGCTACTAATTTATTTACTTAATCACATCGAGAAAGTGAAACAGGGAGAGATTATCTACCTTATTTATACCACAAACTTAGCATGGGGGAACCGAGATGATTAAAAATTATCATGTAAATCAACATCTGGGAAAAATAATTATGCAAACAAGTTGACGCCACAGGTTAAAATAAATATATTCAATGTATCTGCTTGTTTTTCATTAGCTAAAAGCAAAGACAGACTCATCACGCTTCATTATTATAAGATGTTAAGGATTGTTAACGTAATTAATTAGTGGGGGAGGTTTACCTGCTGATTTGAGTCCTGGTTGTCCTGTGGCAAAAAGTACAACAAAAACAACTGATATTATTGTCATCATAATGAAAAGCACAATTAGAATCACCTCCAAAAAACTAAATTTCTTTTTCTTCCCCATCTGTAAAAGAAAAAGAAAAATATAATTTATTAAAAACATTGTTTATTGGCTTTTCAGCCTGATTTAAGGTTTTATACATTAAATATTATTATTATTTACTACTTATTTTTAATAATTGTCCCTGATCCTTGAAGAATAAGAATGCAGAAAGACTGCAACTTCATGGAAAATAATGATTTTCATTATTTTTGTTTACTTATTCAGATATTATTATTGCAACCTAGAATCATAGAATAATTGAATCATAGAATATTTGAGTTGGAAGGGATCTGAATGGTCATTGTGTCCAACCACCTGCTCAATATAAGATTCACTAAACCATCTCAGATAACTGTCTGTAAAGCATCTGTTTGAAGACTTCCATTAAAGGAGAACTCATTATCACCTCTTGTGGCAGCCAGTTTGCTGATCACTCCCACTGTCAAAAAGTTTTTCTAATATCTAATCTGTATCTTATCCCTTTCAGTTTCATTCAATTGCTTCCTGGGTTTCCATGTTCAAATGAGAATAAGGATAATCCCTCTATACTGTGACATCCCTTTAGATACACAATGGTGACAGAAATAACTTGAATCTGACAAAAGTAATAATAAATCAAAAGTCTATGAAAATGAACAAATGAAAGTCAGACATTTCTTTTCAACCATGCTTCCACAGAATGTTTAAAAAATAAAACTCATGAAATAGGTCTCGACAGAAATGATGGCATCTCTGAAAATAATGTTACAAATCAAAGAGACAGATAATATGAATGGTGACAAAAGAGCCCAGAAAAACATCTAAACAGATTAAAGGTGAACTTCAAGCTCAAAGAACATCAGTGTCAGATCACTCCATCCATCGTTGTATGAGCGAAAGTCGACTTCATGGGAAATAACCAAGAAGGACACCATTGTTGAAAAAAAAAATCATAAAAAACCCAGACTGGATCTTGCCAAAATACATGTTGACAAACCACAAAGATTCGGGGAGGAAGTCCTATGGACAGATGAAACAAAAAAGGAATTTTTTGGCAAGGCACATCAGCTCTATATTCACATATGAAGCAATGAAGCAAATCAAGAAAAGAACACTGTCCCTACTGTGAAACATAGAGGAGGCTCTGCTATGTTCTGTGTTATGAATGAGTCACCGTAGGAGGCAAAAGCAGAAATACAAGCTAAGTCCAGAAAACCAGAGAAGTTGGCAACTATCAGATTGCAGACCCCTGAACCTATCAACACAACTAGCAGTAGCCGTGGGGGGTTCCTACGGTGCCCTAGACCCCTCGATCACAGCCGGAGAATTACATAGGCCTAAAGAAAGAAAGGGGAAATCTAAACTGCCCCAGAGCAGACCCCAAAGCAATAGGCAGCCCCCAACATATAATGACAGTGAAGCAAGATGAAAATACTAACACAGACAGAAAGATAGACTGAGCAAAGATGGGGCCCAAAACTACCTAGATAGGAAAGGACAGGAAGGCTGCTGTCTGCAATCTGCCAAAACCCTATCAAAGACATAAACCAACAAGCTGATATGAAAAAGGCCCTGAAGCAGCTAGGCTTCAAAAACTAAATCAGCACTCAGGTATTTTCAGAAGACAGAGCTAAATGAATTCAGCACACCCCAGCAGGGAATGGCAGAAATCCAGAAAAACAAAGCAAAACAAAGTCAAAGCACCAAAGCAAAAGGCCGAGCAGCAAACTTAGATTTAGAGGAGCAGGAATTCAGACTGGTCTCCAAGGATCCCACAGAGAAATCACCAGCAGGGCAGAAGGGTGTCGGCAGCCTTATATCCAGTCAGTAACTCCACTCAGCCAGTCATCATCATCAGCCTCAGGTGTTTGATAATCAGGCTCACTACCTTTCTTTACCAGAAGAGGGAGTTCCTCAGGCCTCAGTAATGAAGGGGAAAATGAACTCACAACAGTACCTCCCCCTTGAGGAGGGGTCACCGAACCCTCAACTACGCCACCAGGGCGATCAGGGTGAGCCCGATGAAAGGCACGCACCAATCGTTTGGCATGAATATCAGAGGCAGAGACCCAGGAATTATCCTCCTGACCATAACCCTTCTACTTAACCAAATACTGGAGTCTCCGTCTAGCCAGATGGGAATCCAGTACTTTCTCTACCTCATATTCCATGTTACCTTCAACCAATACAGGGTCTGGAGGTGCCACCCCCGGAACAACAGGTTCAACAAACCTCTTCAACAAAGATTTATGGAACACATTATGGATTTTAAATGTGACAGGAAGAGTCAAACGAAAAGAGACCGGATTAATAATCTCCACAATCTTGTAAGGTCCAATAAATCTAGGCTTAAACTTAGGAGAAGCCACCTTCATAGCAATATTTTTTGATGATAACCACACCATATCACCAACCTTAAACTGGGGACCAATGGTCCTATGTCGGTTGGAAAACCGCTGGGCCTTTTCCTGGGAGAGAGATAACTTATCCACCACTTGGTCCCAGATCTGGTGCATTCTCTCCACCACAGTGTCAACACCTGGGCAGGCAGAGGGCTCCACCTGCCCTGAAGAAAATCGAGGATGAAACCCAAAGTTACAAAAAAAAGGTGACATCAAAGTGGCAGAACTAGCTCTATTATTTAAAGCAAATTCGGCCAAGAGCAAAAATGAAACCCAATCATCCTGATCAGCAGAAATAAAACATCTCAAATATGACTCCAAGGTCTGGTTTGTTCTCTCTGTCTGCCCATTGGTCTGAGGGTGAAAAGCAGAGGAGAAGGACAACTGAATTCCCAGCCTGGAACAGAAAGTTCTCCAAAATCTAGACACAAACTGGACTCCTCTGTCAGATACAATGTTCTCAGGAATCCCGTGCAAATGAACCACCTGTTGTAAAAACAGGGGCACCAACTCAGAGGAAGACGGCAACTTAGGGAGTGGTACAAGATGAACCATCTTAGAGAACCTATCACAAATCACCCAAATAACAGTCATCCTCTGAGAGACATGCATATCAGAGATGAAATCCATTGAAATATGGGTCCATGGCCTCTTGGGGACAGGCAAAGGCATCAACAACCCACTAGAGCGAAAACACGATTTAGACCGGGAGCACGTCCCACAGGACTGCACAAAATTCCTGACAGCACGAGACAAGGAGGGCCACCAAAAAAACCGACTCACCAGATCTCTAGTACCAAAAATACCTGGATGACCAGCCAAAGCAGAGCAATGAACTTCAGACATCACTCTCTTCTTCCACTGGTCAGGAACATACAACTTTCCACTGGGACAATGCTCAGGTTTGTCCTCCTGGAACTCTTCCAGAGCACTTCTCAAATCGGGCGAGATGGCAGAAAGAACTACCCCTTCGCCTAAGATGGTAGCAGACTTGGTCACCACAGGAGAATCAGCAAAGAAGCTCCTAGAGAGGGCGTCTGCCTTGACATTCTTTGTCCCAGGAAGAAAAGAAACCACAAAATCAAAACATGTAAAAAACAAAGCCCACCTAGCCTGTCTAGGGTTCAAGTGCATAGCCGACTCTAGGGAAATCAAATTCTTGTGGTCAGTGAGGACCACAACTTGATGCTTAGCTCCCTCCAACCAATGTCTCCACTCCTCAAATACCCATTTCATGGCCAACAGTTCCCTATTCCCCACATCATAGTTACGTTCAGATGGAGAGAACTTTCGGAAAAAGAAAGCACAGGGATTCATTTTAGATGTTACAGGATCCTTTTGGGACAAAACAGCTCCTGCACCAATCTCAGAAGCATCCACCTCTACCTGGAATGGAAGTGAGACATCAGGTTGCCGCAAAACCGGGGCGGAGGTGAATCTTCGCTTCAGCTCCTGAAAGGAAGAAACAGCCTCCGGAGACCAATTTAACACATCAGCACCCTTCTTAGTCAAATCAGTCAATGGCTTGGCAATACTAGAAAATTTTGCTATAAATTTCCGATAAAAATTAGCAAAACCCAAAAACTTCTGGAGGGCCTTCAAAGAAGTGGGCTGAACCCAATTGTGAATGGCCTGTACCTTGGCCGGGTCCATTTCAATAGTTGACGGGGACCAAATAAATCCCAAAAAAGAAATCCTCTGTACTCCAAAAAGGCATTTAGATCCTGTGACATACAGGGAATTCTCCCTCAAGATCCGGAACACAGTCCGAATATGTTCCACATGAGAATCCCAATCCTTGGAAAAGATCAAAATATCATCCAGATAGATAATCAAAAATTTATTGACAAAATCTCGGAAAATATCGTTCATGAAGCACTGGAAGACAGAAGGGGCATTAGTGAGCCCAAAAGGCATCACCAGGTACTCAAAATGTCCCTCCGGAGTATTAAACGCCGTCTTCCATTCATCCCCATGCTTAATGCGAATAAGATTATACGCCCCCCTGAGGTCAAGCTTGGTAAACCAGCAAGCACCTTTAACTCTGGAGAATAGATCAGATATCAGGGGTAATGGATACTGATATTTAACAGTCATTTTGTTGAGGGCATGAGAATCAATACAAGGTCTTAATGATCCATCCTTTTTGGCTACAAAAAAACCCCGGCACCTAAGGGTGACGAGGATGGTCTAATATGACCCTTCTCAAACGCCTCCTTAATATAGGATCGCATAGCCTCGTGCTCGGGTACAGATAAATTGAAGAGCCGACCCTTGGGAAATTTACACCCCGGGCTCAGTTCAATTGCACAGTCATAACTCCTATGAGGAGGCAGAGACGCAGACTCATTCTCACTAAATACATCATAAAAGTCCGCCAAATAATCAGGAACATCATGCGACTGAGGAGAGGTGGAAAACACCGGAGCCTCACTAGAGGCACACCGACAACCCCAACTCACCACAGACACAGATTTCAATCCAAAACTGGATTATGAATCTGTAACCAGGGAAACCCCAGAACAATAGTATCATGCAGATTATGCAACACCAAAAATCTGCAATTTTCTTGATGGTCTGGGGCGACCTGCATTACCACCTGGGTCCAAAACTGGGGTTTATTTTTAGCCAAAAGAGTAGCATCAATCCCCCTCAAAGGGATAGGCGTCTGCAGAGGTGTCATCGGAAATCCACAACATTTAGCAAAGTCCAAGTCCATTAGGTTTAGGGCTGCTCCCGAATCCACAAAAGCCTTGGCGGAAAATGTGGACATGGAGCAGATCAGAGTAATAGCCAGAAGAAACTTAGGTTGAACACCCCCAACAGAAAACATGTGTGCAAAGCGTTTCTCTCCTTTAGGACAGACAGAAATAATATGAGAGGCATCTCCACAGAAAAAACACAACTTATTACGCCTTCTGAACTCCTGACGCTGTTCTCTGGAAAAAACTCTATCACATTGCATAGGTTCAGACATTTGTTCAACAGGTGGCAACACCTCTCGTGCAGCTTTGCGTTCGCGCAAACGCCGATCAACCTGAATGGCTAATGACATAGAATCGTCAAGACCAGAGGGAACAGGAAATCCCACCATAGTATCTTTTACGGCTTCTGACAACCCCTTCCGAAAGAGAGCAGCCAAGGCATTATCATTCCAGGTAGTAAGTACTGCCCACTTTTGGAATTTTTGACAGTACAATTCTGCAGAATCACGACCCTGGCTCAATGCCAGCAGGGTCTTTTCAGCCTGATCAATGGCATTAGGTTCGTCATACAACAACCCCAAAGCTTGAAAGAATGTGTTCACATTAGTCAGAATAGGATCATCTTGGTTTCAAAGAAAACGCCCAATCCTGGGGATCGCCACGCAGCAAAGAGATGACAATTTTAACCTGCTGCGCGGAGCTCCCTGACGAGTTAGGCTTCAAGGCAAAAAATAATTTACAATTATTTTTGAAATTCAAAAATTTAGACCGATCCCCAAAAAATATATCAGGTGTAGGAATCTTTGGTTCAGCAGCATGTGAATGAGCAAGATAGGCGGAAATTCCCCGCACTTCCGCAGCGAGCTGCTCCACACGATCAGACAATTGCTTTATCTCCATTGAGAGAAAAAAAAATTCCCCCTACGGCCTCAGAGATATAGAGGAAAAAATATACACACTTCTTTTTTTTTTTTTTTTTTTACAATTCTTTCCTGCTATTGAGTACCCTAGGATCTGCGGTATGGCGGGTGATTCTGTTATGAATGAGTCACCGTAGGAGGCAAAAGCAGAAATACAAGCTAAGTCCAGAAAACCAGAGAAGTTGGCAACTATCAGATTGCAGACCCCTGAACCTATCAACACAACTAGCAGTAGCCGTGGGGGGTTCCTACGATGCCCTAGACCCCTCGATCACAGCCGGAGAATTACATAGGCCTAAAGAAAGAAAGGGGAAATCTAAACTGCCCCAGAGCAGACCCCAAAGCAATAGGCAGCCCCCAACATATAATAACAGTGAAGCAAGATGAAAATACTAACAAAGACAGAAAGATAGACTGAGCAAAGACGGGGCCCAAAACTACCTAGATCGGAAAGGACAGGAAGGCTGCTGTCTGCAATCTGCCAAAACCCTATCAAAGACATAAGCCAACAAGCTGATATGAAAAAGGCCCTGAAGCAGCTAGGCTTCAAAAACTAAATCAGCACTCAGGTATTTTCAGAAGACAGAGCTAAATGAATTCAGCACACCCCAGCAGGGAATGGCAGAAATCCAGAAAAACAAAGCAAAACAAAGTCAAAGCACCAAAGCAAAAGGCCGAGCAGCAAACTTAGCTTTAGAGGAGCAGGAATTCAGACTGGTCTCCAAGGATCCCACAGAGAAATCACCCGCAGGGCAGAAGGGCGTCGGCAGCCTTATATCCAGTCAGTAACTCCACTCAGCCAGTCATCATCATCAGCCTCAGGTGTTTGATAATCAGGCTCACTACCTTTCTTTACCAGAAGAGGGAGTTCCTCGGGCCTCAGTAATGAAGGGGAAAATGAACTCACAACAGTTCTGGGGCTGCTTTGCAGCATCTGGCACATTGTGTCTAGAATCTGTGCATGGTACAATAAAATCTCAAGACTATCAAGACATTCTAGAGAGAAATATGCACAGTGTCAAATAGCATGGTCTCAGTTGCAGATCAAGGGCCTTGCAACATAATGACCCAAAACACACAGCTAAAAACACCCATGATTGGCTAATAGGAAAACATTGAATTATTCTGAAGTGGGCTTTATGAGCACTGACCTAAATCCTATTGAGCATCTTTGGAAAGAGCTGAAACATGCCATCTGGAAATGGCAACCTTCAAACACAAGACAACTGGAGCACTTTGTTCTTGAGTAGTGGGCCAAAATACCTGTCGAGAGGTGTAGAATTCTCATTGACAGTTACAGGAATCATTTGATTGCAGTGATTGCCTCAAAAGGTTGTGCAACAAAATATTAAGCTAAGGGTACCATCATTTCTGTCCAGGCCTATTTCATGAGTTTTATTTTTTATTATTATGTGAAAGCATGGCTGAAAAGCAATGTCTGACTTTCATTTGTTCACTTTCATATTTTTTTTATTTATTATTACTTTTGTCAGATTCAAGCTATTTCTGTCACCATTGTGGGTTTTTCTGTCATTAAATGAGGGGTACCAACAATTTTGACCACATGTGTATTTGTAGTCAGCTATTAAGTCTACTCTTAGCCTTCTTTTTTGCAAGCTAAACATTTCCAGATCCTTCAAACATTCCTCATGGGACATACTTTGCAGTCTCCTCACCATCCTGGCAGCTCTTCTCCCAACTTTTGTGGATATTTAAAGGGGTTGTCAATTACCTGGATATTGATGGTCCATCCTTAAGGTAGGTCATAAATATCAGCTGATATCAGGTCTTGGGATGGATGTAAACAGTGTTTTGAGCTGTAGCACCAAAGTTCTGTGCACTGTGCAGTGGCCATTCTTGAAGTACTGCAGCTTATCTCCTTTCACTTTCTTAGGGATTGAGCTACCAACCTGATCACAGCCACTACCCAATGTATTGAGCTGTTCCTGATGTGTACACTTCTTACGTATGGCTGCCGTCAGCACTATGAACAGATGATTCTTGGCACTGCTGGTTGGCGGACTCACATAGTTCGGATATTGATGGCCTACTCTAAGGATAGCCTAAGAAGTTGACAGCCCTTTTAAGAGATTCAATGTATTATGACAACACGAAAACGTATTTTTTAACATTGATAACTCTTTCTTTCTTATGGTAATGTCCATCATTTCATGCTAGCATTGGATCCAGGCCGTTGGTGTAAACCCTTTTGTAAACAGCATCAAAGACTGTTCATTATTTTTCCTATGCTCCTAAATCGAGAAGTTATTCAAACAATTCAACAAATTTTTGTTGGACAAACTAAAAATTAAATATGCATGGGAGCTTCTTGGTATCAGACATTGAGGAAATAAAATGAGCATGTTGGATTTTACATATTCATTATTTTCAGTGGGATCTGTAAGAAGCTCATTTTTGGGGAATGAATAGTTTATTACTTTATTAGTTGTAAACTGGGATGGACGTTGTGTTACATTTGATAACAATCCCAAATTCTGTAACGGCCGTGATCAGAGATGAGTTCAAGCTCAGATATCTATTCTATCAAGTGATGCCACTGTCAGTGCTAATCACAACATGAAAGTAGTTTACAGAAGGACCCATTGACCACTTACAACAAACATCTCATCTCAGTGTGCTGATGGTTTGCTATATCCTAAAGAAGCTTAACAATGGGCTACAAATCTGCCATATTTGTACACGTATTAAGACCTAACGGAATGTATGTCAGCCTGTGAGGGATGGCATTTTAAAGTGAAAAAACATAAAGATTAATTTTGCAAATTGAGATAAATTATACATAAACAGAAAAAATACTGCCCCTCTATTTCTGACTTATTATCTAAAATAGAAAAATACCTTACCTTAGTATCACTTTCTCTAAAGCAACCCAATCTATAAATTATCATGTTTTTAAACACTTTATTTGAACTCCATTAAAAATGCTTATTTTTGCTTATTATGCCTTAAAACATGAATTAATTAGCAATCCAAAATTTGTGTATACTTAAAAAAGATTTGAAAACTTCAAAAAAAGTTGTCTTTTAGAATATAAAGACACAGAAACATGTATAAATGCATTTATTAATTTACCGTAAAAAGTTAGTAAAATATATAAATAAAAAATATTAAAATATTAATATCAATATAATAATATCTACCTGTAGAATAAGGTTATTATGTCATTTATGAACTGTGCTATGTGAATGCCTTAAAAAACTGCTGCGATTTTTCATCCTCCAGAAAAACTTAATAAAAATTAGCTATTATAGTAAGTTATATGCACACAAAATTATACAATTGAAAAACACAACCTCTCCTTTTTAAAACAACCATTATATAGCTACATTGCTGAAAAATAAAAAGTTACGGATTTTAGAGGGTAGTGGGGAAAATAAAAAAAAATTAGTTTAATGCTGAAATATCAGCTAACAGATATTACATATGTGTGTTAAGTTACTGTAGTTCTTTACTCTATACCACTGCTCAAGCAACACTTCTCCAATTTCCATTTAGAAATCATAAAGAAAGAAAAAGATGAAGCTCAGATCTACCTTACTTTTATACAAAACCTGCACAAACTAACTTAACTTAATTTGAACATTGGTATATCCAGGTAGGAGAATTTTCAGCCATACAATTAGCACTTCCATGTGGTCTTACCCTTAAAATGATCCCAAAAGGAAAACCCCTTCTCCACTTGCAATCAGCTGATTTGTATTTGTCATGTTTTCTTTACTGTGGTCATATTATTATTCAGCTAATATCAGTGGCACAGGCTGAATGCAATCATTTATTTATGATCTAAACCAACATGGTACTCAGTGTGTTCTAAATGGTTATGGCTAGACATTAGCAGATCATGTAAAATTCGTGAACGCCATTTTTGTCAAATTATCCCCAAAAGTACGATTTGGAGAAAGTAAACTTGAGTGAATCTTAATACTAAAAAATCTTGTACTTGCTTTGAAAAAACATGTAAGGGAGAATTAAAAGCAATAACCACACTAACCATTAGCGCTTACAGTTTAAAGGTGAGAGAGCGTCTTTTACCCTAGGAGCTCACACTTTACAGAAGAGAGAATCAGAGAGGACCTCACTGACTATAAGAGCTTATTTTCTATGAGAGAAAGAGACTTATCCAATAACTCAGGTGATGGAAAATGACTTTGCAGTACAGGCTCCACTGGGAACCTCTAATCTTTGATGGCCTACCTACTGACCACCACTGTACAAGCTATGATAATCTGCAAAATGTCATAACTGCAGGGAATTGGGGGGGAAGCCCATGCAACCACAAAAAAAGACATTAGTCTGTTCTCTGTTGCTTCAACAGTGTTGGAAATAGTGCCTTCCATGGAATTTTCATGTGGACCACAAATTGAATCTCAAATTTTTTGAATTGCCATTAAACCATGAATTTCAAAAAATTCTACTAAACTCGGCCCTTTGCAGATCCTTTCACTCATCTCTAGTTATGACAACTTTTCTGGTGGAATAGGTTGCTCTTACTTAGGGCTCTTAACTCTCTGACTTACATAAAAAGGTACTGTTCATATTGAACATTCAAGTTTAATAGGATAATAAAGCATACCCATCTGATGCAAAACTAAGCTATAGGTGTCATGTTTTTCAAAAATATTCACAGAAAAATCCATCTCATAAAATCATAGTATTTAAGACATGGCTTTAAAAGAGACCACATAACAATTGTCCCACCATGAAAAAAAGAAGGGAAAAAGACAACGATAAGTATAACTAGCAAAGTATCATAGACATATATATATAATAACTTCCTTATACTGGATGATCAGAAGGTCAGAACAATAGTCTGGGTCTTGTGACACCTTCAGGGATCAGTAAACATTTATGTAATTATCAGCATTCCTCCAGAGGGAATGTGTCAGTAACAGACTGGTCACACGAAAAACTTTGAGATACATGATCTGTCTACATCTGTGTTGGTTATATGCAAGTTAAACCATGACATACCCTGTCAAAATACATGTCAGTTATACACAAGTATACTAGAGACACAGTGTCATGATCCAGCCTGGATCTGACAGGTTAAATGTACAAAATGAGTTTTTTTTCCTTTGGCAAGGTGCCAAAGTGGTGTGATTGCCCCCAGTGGCCATTAGAATTATTACACGTGGTGTCGTTCATTCTAAGTTGCCCCGGTGGTGGTGAGCGGTAGTGCACCTTAGTTTCTTTGGTTAAGTTCACGGAATTATAAAACAGGTGTGATCCTCTATAAAAGAGTGTCAGGTGTGTTTGATCACTGTTGGTGATATTGTGAGTTCGTCATTTGGGAAGCAAGCCTCGGGGATGAAGGAGCTGAATGAGAGTCCTGGGCAGCCCAGCCAGAGGGGTTGAGTCCGCTATGGAGTCTGCAAGGAGTGCTGGCATGGATTGGTGGAGTTCATCGTTGGAGTCTGCAAGAAGGGCTGGCATGGCATGGTGGAGTCGCAGTTTTGATGTCGGCAGGAAGTGCTCGCATGGTTTGGTGGAGTGGCGACTATGGTGTAGAGTTGCACTCACCATGCTGGACTTGGTTGCTGAGAGCTGGACTCAAGCATGCTTGACTCTTGGCAGAAAAATTGGACTTAAGCATGCTGGACTTTTTGGCAGAAGCTGGACTCATCTTTGGGACTCTATTGACTGGGCAGCTACAACTGGTGGTGGACTCTGCTCCAAGGCTGCACTATGGTGATGGATCCGGTTATGGTGATGGATCTGGGTGGAGGAGAAGATGCACGCAGGTGGTGGGCTCTGCTGCTAGAAGCGTACGCAACAAAGCAAAGATAAGTGGTGTTCCCCTGTATTGTCATCTTTCCTTGTGTGTGTTTAGTGCAGTGGTTGGTTTAGTTTCCGCACCGACCAATTCCCTAGTGAGGGTTTAGGTGCAGGGCGAGTCAGGGTTTTAAGGTTCCTGTGCATCACCCGGTGCGGAACCGGCATAGGGAACATTAGGAGTGCAGGGACACTGGCTCAGGGGAGTGCAGGAGGTCTCCACTTCCCCGTTTCCCTATCGCAGGGCCCTCCATTGTTAATGTTACCCAGGTTTCCCCTTTATTATTTAAATTCGCCTTACTGGAGGAGGGGTTTCCAGACTATTGTATAAATACGTGTAATACCTAAATTCGCCAGTTGGAGGCGGTGTATCCAGCTACACATCTTATTATTTAAATTCGCCCAACTGCAGGCGGTGTATCCAGGGTCACGCGTGTCACGGGTTCGCCCTGCGGTAGCCGCTGCGTCCAGACACACATAACCGTGACACACAGATCCTTATTAGTCAGTTTTCTATATCACTGGTAAATAAAATAAGCTTTATTCCTATATTAGAACTATACAAGACCTTAAATACCCTCTTGTACTCTGATCTTAGCCTCTGCCTTGCTGCAGAGATTGGGACCCTAAAATGAATGGCAAATGATTCCTCAGCTGGTCCTATTGTGCCCTTAATGGGCCCTTTCCAGATGATGTTAACAATGCCACATTTATATTGCTGACCCACATGTAAGTTGCCTTTATAACAGTAATCAATTGCCATACTGAGTTAGGGTATCTGAAATCACATTAAAAAAAGGATAAAAATTATTCAGCTCTTCCTCCTATTGGCCAGGAAACACATGAAACATGGTGCACAAGGGCACTTGTGAGAGTCAATCCCACACAGAAGGTCGCAAGGAGGTATGGCATTGAGCACAATTGAAAAGATAAACTCAATGTGTATTCCAAAATTGTTAAAAACATGTTCATCAGTGTGTATTCCATGAAACAAATCAGGCATGATATTTATAACTCAAGGGCTTATTATGTTTCGAACCACTTTGAACTCCCTGATTCTAAGTCTTAGTGTTTGACTAAGAACTAGGGAGTTGAAAGGTTAGAAACACACAATAGATCCCATGGGTTATAGACCTCTCACCTAAACGTTTTATACACTGATGAAGATGTTTTTAACAATTTTGGAATAAACATTGATTTTATCTATTTAAGTGAGCTAGGTGCCTTAACACTTTTACACACAGTATACAAATAATTAGTACACTCCTCAATTCAGATAAGGAGGCAATTAAAGTACCAATTCAAATATAAAATCAAAATACCCCAAATCACAGCACACATATTCAGATTAGTATAGTAATCTCTTTCATGTTTTTGGCAAGTGTCAGTATTTTACAAATGTAGCCAACACCAAGTTCAACCTGGCCAAATAATATCATACTTTAATAAAAGCTTTGGAACAAAATATGATGAAACAACAGTATGTTTTACATTATTTCTACTGAATCTGTCACTATATGGTCCCATGTTAACAAAATGTGGTGCCTGGCCAACAATACTTAGTTGTGTTCATTGCCAGCAACATTGGCAGACATCAAATGTTGGCACGTAAATTAAATCTTCACAACAAGGCTTCCAGTTTTTAATAAGTAAACAAATATTATATAGAAGAATTAAAAACTACAATTTACGTCAAATACGAGCTGAGATACAGTGGGAGAAATAAGTATTTGATCCCTTGCTGATTTTGTAAGTTTGCCCACTGACAAAGACATGAACAGTCTATATTTTAAGGGTAGGTTAATTTTAACATTGAGAGATAGAATATCAAAAATAAAATCCAGAAAATCACATCATATAAATTATATAAATTTATTTGCATTTTGCAGGGAGAAATAAATATTTGATTCCTCTGGCAACCAAGACTTAACACTTGGTGGCAAAACTCTTGTTGGCAAGCACAGCAGTCAGACGTTTTTTGCAGTTGATGATGAGGTTTGCACACATGTCAAGAGGAATTTTGATCTACTTCTATTTGCAGATCATCTCTAAATCATTAAGATTTTGAGGCTGTCCCTTGGCAACTCAGAGCTTCATCTCCCTCTACGAGTTTTCTATGGGATTAAGGTCTGGAAACTGGTTAGGTGGCTCCATGACCTTGGCTGTATGTTTTGAGTCATTGTCTTGCTGGAAGACCCAGCTACGCCCCATTTTTATTGTCCTGGCGGTGGGAAGGAGGTTGTCACTCAGGATTTTATGGTACTTAGCTCCATCCATTCTCCCATTGAGGCGGTAAAGTAGTCCTGTGCCCTTAGCAGAGAAGCACCCCCAAAACATAATGTTTCCACGTCCATGCTTAACAGTGGGGATGGGGTTCTTTGAGTCATAGGCAGCATTTCTCTTCTTCTAAACAGGGTGAGTTAAGTTAATGCCAAATATCTCTTTTTTTGTCTCATCTGACCACAGCACCATCTCTCTATCTCTCACAGAATCATCCAGGTCTTCATTGGCAATCTTCAGACGGGCCTGCACATGTGCCTTCTTGAGTAGGGAGACCTTGCGGGCACTGCAGGATTTTAAACCTTTAATGTGTTACCAATGATTTTCTTGACTGTGGTCCCAGCTGCCTTGAGATCACTAACAAGTTCCCCCATGTAGTTTTAGGTTGATCTCTCACCTTTGTCATGTTCAAGGATACTCCATGAGGTGAGATTTTGCATGGTTCTCCAGTTTGATGTCGATTGAAAGTGATTTTGTATTTCTTCCATTTTCTTACTATTGCACGAACAGTTGTCTACTTCTCATCAAGCATCCTACTTATGGTTTTGTAGTCCATTCCAGCTTTGCGCCTGACATCCTTAGAAAGCTCTATAGTCTTGCACATGTTGTAGAGGATAAAGTCTGACCGATTAATTGAGTCTGTGGACAGGAGTCTTTTATAAAGGTGAGTATGTAAGACAGCTGACTTTAATGCAGGAAACGAGTTGATTAGGAACATCTGACTAGTCTGTAGGAGCCAGAAATCTTAATGGTTGGTAAGGGATCATATACTCATTTTAGGATTGCATAAAAGTGCCATTGGTCACAGTTTTGTGCACTTCTGAAAAGAATACCACTGAATAGAGGCCAGACAAGGTCCTGAGTAACTCTTCTGCATCATTATACTGAATAGATCCCTCAGGGGTTTTATCTGACTCACGTTACTCAGATATTTAGATGGAAACCTAAAAGTAAGGGGTCAGCATAGAGCGCCGGATAAATGTGATCCCAAACATTATGTAAAATGTTCCCTCTGAAAGCTTCAATTCAATCCACAAAAAAGCAATCCCTCACTTCTGTCATCTCTTAACAGAAATATAAGGGATTTCCATATTACTGGTATCACAAAAGCTATGTAAAAGCAAAATGGCTCCTCACCTGCCAAAAGAAATTCAGTAAATACTCTGCTCCAAAATCCAAACACTTCCTCTCTTTTGAGCCCTACAGTGTACCTAAACCACATATAGCACCCACGATTTGCAGTTCTGAAGCAATGATAGCCCACCTACCTTTCGAGTGCATGCCTCCAGAGGCACAAGCTGGGCATAACATACTGGTAACTGCAGCGTACTGGTCACTGCAACGGCAATTTGCAATTTTCACTAGGCAATATTCATTGCTTCTGGACAATACCCATGGAGTTAAAATCGTCACTACACTTGTAGATGAATTACCTAAAGGGTTTAACTTCTGTTCTTCTAGCAATTAGGGGCTATGTATATGGAGTCTGCAAACTGTTCTTGGAACATTTGCGCTCCAGGAGGCAAATAATGCTTCATTCCTCCCGTGTCTGTCCATATAGGTAAGCAGTACTGTACAGTCACATATGAAGTATTGCCACGTTTAGTAGAAATTGTGGGACAAATTTTCGTGACATTTTTACTCACTTCTTGTGTAAAAATGTAAAATCGGGGGCTAAAACAAAATTTTGGTGGTAAAAATGTAGTTATTTTTTTCTTCACAACCCAATGGTATAAAATTCTGTGACACACCCATGGTGTCAATGTAATCACTGCACCCTAGATTAATTCATTGAGAGGTGTAGTTTGTAAAAATGTGGCCACTTATGGGGGTTTCTGCTGTTCGGGCACCTCATGGCCTCTCTCAGTGGGTCATGGGGCCTGCAAATCTTAACAGTAAAATCTGGCGCTTCTAGTCTTCTGAGCATTGCACTCTGTTAGGGTTGGTGGAATGCATCTAAAAATATATAATAATAAGGTGCATTTGCCACCCGGGGTCCACCGTGCATAGATGCAAAACTGCAGCTAATGTGAATAAGGGCAGAGCGGAGCTGAGAGCAAGGACGGTAAACACACTGAGTTAAAATTCACTCTGTGTGATCAGAGTGCAAAGTACCTTACTCTGTTACTCCACAGAGCAGTAGAACAACTGAGAGCACGCTAAGCTATGCCCTATTAAACATCACAGGAGCATAATGGTAATGACGCTTGTTGGGGTCCCTATAGCTATCCCCCCAGGGAGTCTAAGCTAGTGGTTGAAGCTGCTCTGACACACGGTGTGCTTTAGCATGCACGCCTGAGGATGCCCGTTGCAGATGCTAAGTTCAAGCAGGAGTTCCCACCATACCTGCCGATCTAGAAAAACACTCACAGTACTATTAGCGGCACATGTGCACACAGGGTGGTAACATATCAACCAACACACCAAAAACATGTGATCGATGCGTGCTCCAGAGGACCTATTTTACGTTGCTGTTCAAGTCCGGTCAGACAGGACCTTGCTAGTGGATCAATCCAGAACTGCCATGTCACCCGAGCAGCTGACGACTGACCACCAATGAGAAGTCGCCTCACAAGCATGCTCAATACAGTGATTTCTGGACTTAGTCCCAGGAACATCTGTTCGCCACTGCCTATTGCTAGTTACTATAGCTTTGGCTGCAGACTCAGCAGTAACTATGCGAACAGCACAAGTCTGAGCAAGACACTGGGACCGACGTCTTTGCTGAGCAGAACCCACTGTGGCAGAAGCTGCATGGGAGACTGCAGAGGGTTACACAGTTTGGGATATATCCAGTGCAGTGGAAAAAATTATATGGTGTACTTCCTTCTATTACCTTTATGAAAATGCAAAACTTGGGGCTAAAATAACATTTTTGTGAGGGACATGTGATTTTATTATTTTCACGGCTCCAAGTTATAAACTTCTGTGAAGCACCTTGGGGTTCAGGATGCTCTAAATGCATTCCTTCAGGGGTTCGTTTCCAAAATGGGGTCAATTATTGCAGTATTTCTACTGTTTAGGCACATCAGGGGCTCTCCAAGTGGAACATGATGTCAACTAATGATTCCGGGAAATTTTACATTTGAAAAGTCGAATGACTCTCCCTCCCTTCTGAATCCTGCCGTGGAGTCAAACAGTAGCTTTCTCATATTGGGTATTGGCGTACTCAGGAGAAATTACACAACAAATAGTATGGTGCAATTTCTCTTGTTCCCTTATGAAAATGTAACATTTGTGGCTACAAAAATATTTGTGAGGAAAATGTGATTTTTTATTTTCATGGCTTAACTTTATAAACTACCGTGAAGCACCTAAGGGTTCAATGTGCTCATTCCACATCTAGATCATTTCCCTGAGTGGTCTAATTTCCAAAATGTTATCACTTGTGGGGAATTTTTACTGTTTAGGCTCATTAGAGGCTTTCCAAATGCGACATGTCATCCGACAATTGTTCCGGATTTGCATTCAATAAGTTGCACCTTTCCTTCTGAGCTCAGCCATGCGCCCAAACAATATGGGTTATTAACATGCTCTGGAGAAATTACACAAATTTTGATGTCTATTTTTTCTTGTTACCCTTGTCAAAATTAAAAACATTGGATCTGACATAAATTTTTGGGGAAAGAAAGTTTAATGTTCATTTTTTCCCACATTAAAAAAAATCCTGTGAAGCACCTGAAGGGTTTATAAACTTCTTGAATCTGGTTTTGAGCACCTTGAGAGATGCATTTTTTATAACGGTGTCACTTTTGGGTATCTTCTATTATATAGACCCCTCAAAATTACTTCAAATGTGATGTGGTCCCTAAAAAATGGTTTTGTAAATTTTGTTGGAATAATGAAAAATTGCTAGCTAGGCTAGGTTCATATTAGCGTTTCTGTGTGCAGCATATCATCTGCATGCACAAACGCATGCAAAAACACATGCAAATGCATGTTTACGCATCTTACGCATAACACCAAAAAAAGCTTCATGTACATTAATTTGTATGCATTTTGCATTGTTTCTGCGCATGCGTTCGATATTTCCAATGCTTTTCCAGTAGAGTTTCCTTGACACCAGACACCCAATGGGCATGTCTCATGAGATTTCTATATATAGACACACTGCATTGATGAAATTCTCATCTTTTGCTGCTGTAACACCCATTAAAACTTCACGCAACAATACATACATGTTTAAATAAAGAGATTAAAAAAACACAAGGAAACAGATAATATGAAACAGAACAATTTTTAATTAAAAAAAATTAGAAATTTAACGAATAAATAAAAAAAGAAAAATAATGGGATTTACTTTCGGGGTCTATGGAGGGAGTTACATTGTGGACCTGGGGGGTGTTGGACTGTGATGGTAGGCTAGGAGTGGTTGGGGAAGTTGTTACAGGGGAAGTGGCAGTCAATTCGAGGATTGTTCAGTCTGAAGTATGCATGCATATCGAACGCATGCGTAAGCATGTCCTTGCTTAACAATACATTCCCAAAGACAGTAATGTGTTGTTTTGACGCACTCAATCTGCAATCATCTGCAAGCGCATGGCTGCGCATAATTGATGCCTCAAAAAATGCAACATGCTGTGTGTGCTGCACACCGTGAAGCGATGCTTTCATATGCATCCACATGCAAACACATGCAAATGCATGTCCCTGCGTACAACATGTTAAAGATATGTAGACATGACATATGCGGATCTATGCGGATCATATGGTATGCACAGATACGCTAATGTCAAACCAGCCTAACTTTTAACCATTCCAACTTCCTAAAAAAGTGTGTTTCCAAAATTGTGCTGATGTAATGTAGACATGTAGGAAATGTTACTTATTAACTATTCTGTGAGACATCTCTCTGTGATTTAAGGGCATGAAAATTCAAAGTTGGAAAATTTGAAACTTTTCAAATTTTTCACCAAATTTCCGGTATGACATAAGTCATACCGAAGAAATGTTATCACTATAATGAAGTGCAATATGTGATAAAAAACATTCTCAGAATCACTGGGATCCATTGAAGCAATTCAGAGTTTTTACCTCATAAAATTATAGAGGTCAGAGTTGTAAAAATTGGCCTGTTCATTAACGTGCAAACCACCTTGGGGGGTAAATGGGTTAAATACTGTGCATGCGCAGTTTGTATTATGGCCTTTAAAAAAGTTACCTTCTGTGCATGGCACCAGTGGCAGTGCAATCACGGTAGCATCTATTTGCAAGCAATGCTCTCAATTTGCGCAAGCGTTGCCCACTAGTGGGTGGGGCTTGAACAGATTAATATTATCAATTGCAGATAGATGCTACTGTGCATGCGCCACCATCAGTGAATGGAGCTTGTGCAGATTAACAGTTTTGCTTGCATATACATTCTTTTGCCCATGTGCCACTGCTGGCACCATTTTGCTGGAGAAAAAAGTTGTCTCCAGGAAAATGGCATCGGCGGTGGCTCATGCGCAGTAGCATCTGTTAGGACGGCGGAACGCACTAAATATAAAATAACAGGAGGTGCATTCGCCGCCCGGAGTCCACCGTGCGGTAGGTGACAAGACCACTGCTGAACAATGGCAGATGCACCTAATCAATGAGGTACTGCGCTCGGGTTAACGTCACCCGAACGCTAAGGACGGCTCTGTGAGTCGCAACAGGCAATGTGATGCCGAGACGCGGCTCTGTTAATGTTACAGAGGCCTGCGTGTAGCGTTGCAACAGCGACCAAGAGTAGCTGCGGTTAGTGCAGCGCAGCGGCAGGTAAAGCCGCAGACATCGGCGCTGAGACACGGGCGCCGACGGACACTAGTGTAGGCGAGGATCATGTGGCGTGTAGCTTGCCACAAGCTGAGACAGACTATCCAACTCTCTGTCACCATTTGTAATATCCGAGGGAAGGGGTTTCATAATGCGTCAGTCACCAGTCCACACATCCGTCACCATACACACACAGCATAATATGCTACACTAGCGCATCGCCGAGCCGCCATGCGGGCTTTTTATAGCGATGCGCTTCTGGGACCTTCCATTAGTTTGGGAAGGACCAATGAGATCCGACGTAGGATCTGAGCATGTGACCCCTGCTCTCCAGTGAGAGGTCAAGTTGCGGGCATGCCCAGTAGCACGGCATGAGGACTTAGCCTCAGGAGCAGTTCCCTGCAGAGCAGGTTGCGCTGCTATTGATGCACCAGAGGTGGCAGCAACATCCAGGCTGTCAGAGCGAGTCTAAGCAGCAAGCCTGGCTTGCCGTGTTTGCTGAGCAACACCCGGAGCGGTCGAGGAAGCATGGGAGACCACAGGATGTCTGGCTCTGGACTCCCGCTGTGCAGTGCCAGGAATCCAACCCCTAACAGCATCTATGGGCATGCGATAGATGCTACTGAGCAGGAGTCACAGCCGATGCCATTTTGCTAGAGTTAAAATAGACCACAATATAAACAGCACAAGCGCAGTATTTAAAATAGGATGCAGGCCACTGAAAGTTCAGGGACCTGTCATTTAAGCCAACAAGAATAAAGGGGAACCTGTCAGCAGGATTGTCAACAGTAACCTACAGACAATGTCAGGTCGGCACCATTATACTGATTAAAATGATTCCATTCCTTGGTTGATGAAATCCATCTTGTGTTTTTTTTTAACTTAATTTTCAGATAAGGGTTAATGATATGCTCGTGACCTCTTGGAGGAGGACATTTTTTCTCTTCTCCAGCAAGATGGTGCTGCTGATGCCTGCGCAATAGGAGCTATCGGATCTCTAAACACACCGATAGCTGCTACTGCGCAGGCGTGATGGGCACCATTGATTTTTTAGTACTTGCTCAATAACTTCAAGAACAGTTATTACTAGGACACTAAATATGCTATTATGCAGCAGAGCAGGTGCCTCAGCTGGCACCTGCCTGAAGAAGGGATTTTTTTTCTTCAGTATGTACAGGTATTCATTATGCAAACTTGGGGGCAGGTCACAGAGGGATTAGTGACCTGTCAGCAGTCTGCATTTGAATACTTAATCACAGCACCACATGGCGACCCCCCCACAGGCCACCCCGGAGCACAGGCATATCATTCATTATCACCAAACTGAAAAAAAAATTAAACAAACAACCACAAGATGGATTTCATCAACCAAGGTATCATTTTATTCAGTATAATGGCATGGACCTGATACTGTCTGCAGGTTACTGTGCACAATCCTGCTGACATTTTCCTTTTAAGATGAGGCCCCAAAGCACGAGAATCTCATTAACTGAAAACTGCAAGCAAACATTAAACAACAACCACAAGATGGATTTCTTCAACCCAGGTATCATTTTAATCAGTGTAACAGCGCCAACTTGACAATGCCTGTAGTTTACTTAACAAAATTCTAATGACAGGTTTGTGTTATACTTCTCGCTTTTTCCAGAAGACACATAGGCTTCCTATTGTAGTCTGTAGAGAACTATCATTATATTATTATTATTATTATTATTATTATTAGCTATGGAAGAAGTCCTATAAGAGGGTAAGTGACATGGTGCTCATTCTGATTTACAAATACTGATATTAAATACTAACCACATAGTGAATATGTGAACGTGGTCTTGGTCATATACTCCACAAATCTGGCCTTTATGGGGGAGTGTCACGAAGAAAGCCATTTTTAGAAACAAGCCTGTATTCAATTTGAAAAATGCCATTGAGGAGGCGCAGTTAGCATGTGGAAGAAGGTGTCCTGGTCAGATGAGACCAACGTATAACTTTTTGGGCTAATTGCAAAATGCTATATGTGACCGAAAACTAACTTTGCATATCAGTCTAAAACACCATCCCCACAATTAAAAATGGTTGTGGAAGCATCATGCTGTGGGGATGTTCTTCTTCAACGGAAACAAGAAAGCTGGTCAGAGTTGATGGGAAGATTATGAAGCTAAACACAGGGCAATCCTGGAGGAAAGCTTGTTTGAAGCTTAGAGACTCTTGAGACAGTGATATAGGTTTACGTTCCAGCAGGACAACGACTCTAAACATGCTGCCAGAGCTACAATAGTTTATAATAAATCATATTCATGTATTTGAATCACCCAGTCAAAGTCCAGGCCTAAATTCCATTAAGAGTCTGTGACAAGACTTCAAAATTGCAGCTCACAAGTGCTCTCCATCCAATCTCACTGAGCTAGAGCTAGTTTGCAAAGAATAATGTGCCACAATTTCAGCCTCTAAATTTGCAAATACGGTAGACACAAACTCCAAAAGACTTACAGCAGTGATTGCATTGAAAGACGATCCATCAAAGTATTGACTCATGGGGCTGAACTCATGTCACAATTGGTATTTTTAAAAATAATTAGAAAACCATTAATAATTTTCTTTATACTTTACAAAAACTGTACTTGTTACTTTGCATTGTTATATCATTTAAAATCTCAATAAATACATTTAATTTTGTGGGTGTAATGTGAAAATATATGGAAAAGCTAACTTGGTATGAAAACTTTTTCAAGTCACAATATAGACCTGTATATGAAGGGCATTATATCATTGCCATTGCAGCAGGTCCAAAGTGCCATCTATACCTCCCTCTACATCTGAACTAACAGTAGACAGTGATAACTCACCTAGGAGATATCTCTCTTGTAATCCACCTACAAGTTCTCAGAGACGGGAAGTTAAGCTCGCATTCACAGTAATGCAGTTCTGATCTAACATATACATTGACTATATAGATTCTTTACGTCTAATTTTCTTGACATTGTAAGTTTAAGCTCAAAATGTGACATTTGACTCCAAGTGTCCCATCAACTTTGAAAAAATGAAAATGTTTATTTTTAGCATCTGTATTAATGTTCTAGCATGTAAATCTGATCTTTTTTTGTTAGTATGTGATTTACAAGGATAAGTACACCAGCTGTTCATCTCTAGCTTAATCCTTGGAGACACAGGATGCTTACTAAACTTCGGAAACATGCCATGGCTGACAAGCAGTGCAGGGCCTTGCATAGCCAACTGCTCAATCTTGTGTAAAGTACAACATGGCACCATTACTGTCTAACTGTACATCAGCAACAAAATTCATTAAAACTAATCTCTGCTTTCCAGATCAATACCTTAGTGCAGTAATTGCATTTTGCATTGGTTTAAAAGCATCCTAAATAGCAAAATGAAAGTACTCGCAGAAAAATAAGCCTAATTCACTGTCTATGCGGAAATAAACTACACCATCATTTACCTAGTCTAATTGCCACATTAATATACATTATTTTTATGGCTTTTACTTTTAAATACTAAAAGGAAAATCAAAATATCTAGGTTATTTCTATATAGATCTAATGAACATATTATGGCCATTTACAGTGTGGGCAGGAATAAAATGTATCTAATGATAAAAACCTTTTAAATGCTTTACAAAACAGTAACATATATGTCTATTCCAAGGTCAGGCATTTACAATAGACTAGTGAAGTTATCATTCACATAAGGTTACTTATTGTTGGGTCCACTTTGTCATCTAGAGTAGTTGCATAATCTAACACTGCGCTGCCAGGTACATGACAAAACTGATATCCGTAAAATCTACTGAAAATAAGTCAGATTTTTTTCTGCAGCCGTCATGGCCAAACCCTTGACTTTGACTGTACTACTGTGACAAAGGAAGCTATGTTCTAGTGAAATGCAATAACACTGCAGAATGGGAATACCCTTTCATAGAGGATTTGTTACTTGCCATAAATGTATATTTTATCCACCTGGTCTGAATGCTGCTGTATGCATACTCCCGAATCTGGAGTCATTTTTCTTTTGCTCCTGCCCCTCGTTATTACTAAGACATGGCCACCTTTTTCTTTTCTGTAAATCTAGTCTTTTTAGCTAGGTACGCATGGCAATAAACTCTTGTTTATGAGAGTCTTTTTGAAGACCATGATGAGTTGTCATATATATATATATGCAAGAGGGGGACATATCTTAGAACCTGAGAGACAAGAACAAGAAAAACACAATGCCAGTTTCAGGACAACAGCAACATTTAAATTAGGCAAATTACTTATTTATGGTAAATGACAGCTCCACTGTAAAGGTACTGTCACACTTAGTGATGTACCAGTGATCCCGACCAGCAATATGATGCAGTCAGGATCGCTGGTACATCGCTAAGTGGTCGCTAGTGAGCTGCCACACAGGCAGATCTCACCCGCGACATGGCTGGGGATGGGGGTCGCTACTTACCTCTCACACTAGGAGATCCTGCATCCTCCCACCCGGCTCCACGTGTCGCTCGTCGCTTGTCTCTCCACAGGAAGCACTGCAGGAAGCTGACGACGAGAAACAGTCCAGGACGTTCTCGCGCGATCAGCGATTACCAGCGGGGGAGCGGGTCGTAGGTAAGTTTCACACACAGTGATATCGCTAGCAATATCGCTATAACGTCACAAGTTATAGCGATATTGCTAGCGATATCGCTTAGTGTGACAGTACCTTATGGATTACTGATATATCAATCTTCATCTTCATGGAACAATATACTGTTATTGTAGTGCACCCATGAAGTTTAAGTAGACTAAAAGACTAGAAGACTAGAACATAACGTGCATTGAAAAAGTGTTCACCATTTTTTTATGTTCCACCCACAAACTTAAATGTGTTTTTGCGGAATTTTATGTGATATGCAAAGTAGCCAGTGTTTTTGACGTGTAAAGGAAATTATGCATAGTTTTCTAATCATTTTAACAATTTCAATCTGAAAATTGCGATGTGCATTTGTATTTAGCCCCTTCTTCTTTTATACCTCACTTATTCAATTGCCTTCAGAAATCACATAATTAGGAAATTTAGTCCACCTGTGTGTAATTTATTCTCAGTATAGCTTCACCAGTCAGATCAGGGTAAAAAGTAGTAGAGAAGAGGAAATCGGGGTTATGTAATTAAAAAAAATAGCTCAGGCTCTGAACATCTCATGAAGCACTGTTCAATCTATTATGGAAAAATGGAAGGAATATACCACAACTGCAAACCTACCAAGACACCTACACTGACATTCTCTGGTCACTTTGGAGGAGCTGCAGAGATCCACAGCTCAGGTGGGAAAATCTGTTCACAGGACAATTATCAATTGTGCATTCCACAAATGTGGCCTTTATGGAGGAGTGGCAAAAAGAAAGTAATTTTTGAAAGCAAGCCATTAGAAGTCCCTTTTGCAGTTTGCATGTAGGGGACACATCTAGAATGTGGAAGAAGGAGCTCTAGTCAAATAAGACATAAGTAGAACTTTTTAGGCTAAATGAAACCTCCCTGAAAACACTATTGACATCATCAAACAAGATAGTGGCAGCATTATGCTGTGAGGATACATTTTGTCAGCATGGTGTCATGCATTGCCTTGGGACTGTGGGTGCTAGCAAGAGTTGAGCAAATTTGTTCGGATTCCCTTTTTTCAGCAAGCTATAGCGCTTACCAAATAAGCTGCAGAAGGAACCCTGCTTCCTGGATCACCAAGGATGATCAGCTGATCGGCACCATAGCTGCATGTGTCTCAGCTGTATCACAGTCACAGCAAATGCATGGCTAGCCTGTTTGTTGGGTTCTCCATGCACGTGCTGTGACTGTGACACAGCTGCATCACAGGCAGCTGCAGCGCTAATCAGCTGATTAGCCGGCGCAATCCAGGAAGCCGGGTTCCGGATGCAGCTTATTCAGTAAGCGCTAAAGCTTGCCAAATAAGAGGGAACCCAAACAAATTCGCTCAACTATAGTGCTAACCAGGTCCCTAGAACTAGGGGCGCTCTAGTCTATCCCTGTCCCCAAGATTACTTCTGAAGATGGAGGTGCTGGGTTCATGTGCCTTGCCATGTTACTATATCAACCGTAATCTGTCCCCTTCCCCACCCAGGGAGGTGGGAAACCATAGTGTATATGATAACATTAACCACTGCAATAGAACAGATTAACTCTTGCACTGCAAGAAGGAAAACACCTGCACTGTTTAATAAGATGGTGAAATACTTCTTACCAGTGCAGAAGTTCATGAAACTGGATGCCGAGATCATGAGGCCCAACTCTATCCCAGTATCCCCATGACACAGGGACAGTGAAGCTTGTCAGAGTTGATGAGAAAATGGATGGAGCTAAATACAGGGCAATACTACAGGAAAACATGCTAGAGGCTGCAAAAAACTTGAGACTGGGGCAAAGATTCCCCTTTGAGCAAGGCAATGACCCTAAACACACTGCCAGAACTATAATTTTATGGTTTAGATCAAAGCATATTCATTTGTTTGAATCACCCAATGTCTAGACCTAAATCCCACTGTGAATCTGTGGCAAGACTTGAATACTAGTGTTCACAAACATTCTCCATCCATTCTTACTGAGCTGGAACTAGTTTATAAAGAAGTATGAGCAAAATATTTAGCCTATAGATATGCAAATCTGGTTAGTGTGTACACCAAAAGACTTCCAGAGGTAACTGCAGCAAAAGGTAGTCCTAGAATGTAGGGGGGCTGGATACAAATGCACATCCCAATTTTCCGAAATATATTTTTAAAACAATTATGAAACCATGTATCATTTCTTTTATACTTCCAAATACTTGTTACTTTGAATTGGTACAGCACATAAAATCCAAATAAAAAAAAAATTAAATCTGTGGATGTGAAAAAGGTGGAAAAGTTCACTGGGTATGAATAAGTTTTTGAAGCACTGTATATGTATTTAATCTGTATTGGTATGACGATAATTCACTTAAGAAAGGTTACACCTGCATATATAGTTTTTAGCATGGCAATATTTTAGCTAAAAGACAGTCTCCTATCATTTTATGCATGCAAGTGTTGTGCAGATCTATGCATCTTCATAGCTATAGACTACATACAGACTGTGTGAAATTTGATCTTTCAGTCATATAATACTTGTTCTATCTGCCTCATCCTCAGAAAGAAAATGAGTGAATATTTATAGGAGGGTAACCTCCCCCTTTACTTTCCTCCATATACATTAGACCAGGAGTGGGCAACTTATTTTCACACAAGAGAATTTGACTTTTACGAAGGGCTGAACCAATACATTGAAATGAATTCTGTCTATTACTAACAGTAACATATTATTATTAAATGTTAATTTTATTGTTTATTGTTGAGCAGAATAAAACCATGCAATTTACTGATTTTGAAAAAGTTTATAAAAATAAGTAAATCATACTACTCATGCTATTCATACCTTGTACTATAATCAACAGCTCCTCCAAAAACTGTATGATGTCCCCAAAGCAATTGCTCATAATATGATAGTCCCACAGCTCTGCACACAGTACAGTGGACTCCATAGCCCTCATTCACATTATGATGCCCCAACAGGCCCCCTAACTCAGTATGATTGCCCCTAAAGCTCTGCACACAGTTTACGCCTCCTTAGCCCCCCAAAATTGTGATTACACACAGTATAATGGCCTCTACAAAGTATAATTGCCCACAAAGTCCACCGCACAGTATAATCTCTAACACAGTGTTATGGCTCCCACAGACTTACAAAAAGTTTGATCTCACACACACAATTATAAAATCTGCGCAGTATGATTCCATATAGCTCCCTACATACAGAATGATGACCCTCACAGTATGAACCTTCGTAGCCGACAATACATTATGATAGCCACCACAGTATTCAAGCAGTATGATGGCCCCCACATTCACCTATAAACAGTTTAATGGATGATCACCCACAATATGAACCACACTATCATTCCCCTACACAATGATGACCTCCAAAATATGACCCACACAGCCCTTCAACAAAATATGATAACCCCCATTGCACCCCCAACACAGTATGATTCTACACAGCTCCCAAACACATAATGATGAACCCTACAGTATTAGCTACCAAAGTCTCCAACACAAAATGATCCAAGTATTCAAATTACAGAATGATGACCCCGACAGTATGATTACCCATAGCCCCAACACAGAATTAATTATGATTTGATTCCACAGTAGGATCCTTCATAGACCTTCAACACATTATGTTAACCCCACTACACTATGATCCCCACAGCCCTCCAACGCAGAATGATGACCCCATAGTATGATCCCCACATCTTCCCCAACACAATATGATGTCTACCACACAGTATATTCTTCCACAGCCCCCAAACACCTAATGATGGAATCACATTTTCTTCCAACAAGTGAATGACAAAAAAAACAGATAAACACTCACACCTGGCCCCAGTTCCTCTGCTGCACTGCTGTATATGTTCTGCACACTGAGGATCCACAGCAGATGTGGTCTAATGATGTCATCATGCCTTCTGTACTGAGACACTCAGTTACACTAGCTGAATGGTGGAAGACAGAGCTGACTTCCTTCCTTCATTATTATGTTCACCAGCATCTGAATCTCGATGATACTGATACTGATAAAATTGAGATATGGGATGGAGAGGGGAAGGGTGGCTGTTGTGTGCAACCCCCAGGCACCTGCTTCTGGCCATTTTGCTGTCCCAGACTGGGAGCCACATAGAAACATTCAAACAACCAGATGTAACCTGAGTTCTGCAGGTTGCATAGGTCTGCATTATACTAATATCGGCAATATCAACTGGTTTGGATGACAATGTAATGTATATGGAGGCACCAGTCAAATGATTGTTGGGGAAGATGTTATTAGATAATGTCTGATTTCAAATTGCTAATCCATTTGTTTTCTTGGAAATAAGCCTCCAGCAGAGAAGTATGTTGGCGGTTTTCTTGTAGAGACATAGAGGACAAAAAATCACTAGACAAAATGATTTATCCTTTGCTTGGGACAGAAGGCCTAGAAGGGTGTTTGCTGAATGATTGGCAAAAGCATTGTTCACCTGACAGCCATCTAATGTGTATTAAAGGCTCAACTCATGACTGCATAGCCAAACTGCATAGTGTTTGTTCTTAATCTGTAAACATGAATTCTTCCAAATGTACAAAACTCTTAATAATATTTGTAATCCAGAATATTGCCATAGATTTGTTTTTTTATTTTAGATGCATTAGAGAAATTAGAAATGTTGTAAAAATGTACAATGCCCTTAGTCAACTATGTAATATTCCTATGTGTCCAGTCAAGGTCTAACCTAAGTGTGAGTTTTATGTGAATCACAAATTCTTGAGCCTTTATGGTGGCTTACAGAGTCTCCATGAATTCATATTTTGGGTGACACTTTATGGTTCTTCACATTGTTCATAGCTGAATTATACGGTACATGGAAGTCAATAATAATCAAAGCTAACCACAGCTACCGTACTAACGAACGTTAATTTCTGTACTAAGTGAATCATTACAGAATATAACTTGTATCTGTGTAATATGTCAGCATTATTAGCAATAATCTACCAAAGCACAAGAGATAAAGGTATATTAACACAATGTCAACAGATAAGAAGCCTATGTTGTAAACCAACTAACCCTTGAAACTTACATGCAATTGCTAACATTATGAAAGATTACAGTCCTACAAGCTAATCATACACAAAGGAATTGACAGGTCAATGTCTGTAGAAAATATTGAGGTATAATCAAGTGAGCAAATCATTCAAGACACCGATGCTCATAGAAAGCTACTCTTTTGTGGCCACCGCACTATTTATATCAATGAAAATATCTGAATGGTCTTGTTAGGTGCCAGGATTCTCCTGCTGACTAGGGTAGATCCCAAGCCTTGGCTGCCTCTGTGGTCTCCCATTTCACTCCGGCCGCAGTTGAGGCTGCTCAGTAAAGAAGTCGGTCTCAGCATCTTGCTCAGACTTGTACTGTTCGCTTGGTTACTCCTGGCCTTCCAGCAAATAGACGCTCTGGAGACCAAGTCCAGAAATCACCCTACTGAGCATGCTTGTGTGGTGACCTTTCATTGGTGGTTGCTCGTCAGCTGCTCTGGTGATACAGCAGCTCCAGATTGGTCCACGGGCAAGGTCTTGTCTGACTGGACTTGAGCGGAACATATAAAAGGTCCTCTTGGGCGCACGCCAGTGTGCTAGCATCATGTGTGTTGTGTGTGAGAGTGGACACACTACCACTCCAAGTGCACGTGTGCTGCTATTATAACGGCGATTGTGTGTCTAGGCAGGCAGTTTAGGGTGGGAACTCCTGCTTGGCTTAGCTCTGACTCTGAATCGTGTGTGCGGTTAGCACAGCTGAGTGTCAGAGCATGCACAACCACCAACTTAGACTGCTATGGGGGGTTAAGCTATAGGGACCCCAACTAGCGTCATAATTGCTCTATTCCTGTTTCGTTTAACAGGATACAGCTCTTAGAGTTCTGCTATGCATTACCGCTCTGTGGAGTAACATAGCTAGTTACTCTGCGCTCTGTTCACACTTGGTGATGTTTAACTCAGTGTGATTAAAGTGCTTTTTTGCAACTTCGCTCCATCATTGTTCACTAGCTGCGGCTTAACATCACTGCACGGTGGACCCCTGGTTGCGATTGCACTTCATCATAATTTATATTTAGTGTGATCCGCAAACTCTAACAGGTCTCCTCTAATTAGAAAGCTTCTTTACCAATTTCTTCCCTACACATTATAGACTGCAATTTATTTATAATGTGGATATTCTGGTAAGATCACCAAACCATTAATATTAATAGGTGCATCCGAATAGCTTGAAAAGGCTCTAATTAGGAAGCACCTTTAATAATATCTGTCCTACATCAACTTGTATACTGCAATGAACTTACATTTAATATATTCCCGTAGGGTGATCCCATGTAATTGCATTTTAAATGAACACTTACCTAACTCTATGTAATTTGTCACAGTAGTAATGTGGCACTTACACATTTTTTTGCAATGTGTCTCTGGATAACTACAATGAATGCACTTTGTCCCAAAGATAAGAAAAGCGCTAGACGACAGAAATTTATTTGCCCTAAATGTCCACAACATGAGGGGAAATCAATTATATCTACTTTGAAAATTATTGTTTTCAAAAGACAACATCTCTAGTTGCCTGCTAAATGAAGATGGAAGTCGCCATTGGCAACTCCCTCCTCGGAATCTATGTGGTCCATCAATAAGGATTCAAGTCAGGACGAAAAAAGTAATAAATAGGGTTAAAAAGGCTGTGCTGCTTCCAAATAGTAATATGTAATACTTACAACATAATACTAAGTTTATATTATAAAATAATAAAAGGTTAAACTTACATAGAGATCAGCAGCATATAAAGTTTAATTTACTCCATAAGTATACTTATAGTAAATAGATTATATATTCAGTATACATATATATATATAAATATATGTGAATATATATATATACTAGCTGAAGAGTCCGGCGCTGCCCGGGCATAGTAACTAACTGTGGTTAGCTATAGCAAATTATAATTATCCTCCATCCCATAGTCCCGTGCCCATATACCCATCATACATATCCACCATCCCAGATGCCCGTGCCCATATACCCATCACACATCCTCCATCCCATAGTCCCATGCCCATATACCCATCACACATCCTTCATCTCATAGTCCCATGCCCATATACCCATCATACATATCCTCCATCCCATAGTCCCATGCCCATATACCAATCATACATATCTGCTGTTCCATAGTCCCGTGCCCATATACCCATCATACATATCCTCCATCCCATAGTCCAGTGCCCATATACCCGTCACACATCCTCCATCCCATAGTCCCATGCCCATATACCCATCATGCATATCCTCCATCCCATAGTCCAGTGCCCATATACCCATCACATATCCTCCATTCCACAGTCAACCATTATGACATCATAATGAGCGGCGGGGCTTGCAACCTATGATGACATCAGCGTCGCCATGGCAACCATTGTGACATCATATTGAGGGGCAGGGCTTGATACACACACACTTTTTCCCCATTATGTAGATAGGGGCAAAATTGTTTGGTGAATAGGAACGCGCGGGGTTAAAATTTCGCCTCACAACATAGCTTAGTATGCTCTCGGGGTCCAGATGTGTGACTGTGCCAAATTTTGTCACTGTAGCTGCGACGGTGCGGATGCCTATCCCGGACATACACACATACATACACACATACATACATACATACACACTTTGAGCTTTATATATTAGACTAGCTGAAGAGCCCGGCGCTGCCCGGGCATAGTAGCTAACTGTGGTTAGTTATAACAAATTATAATTATCCTCTATCCCATAGTCCCATGCCCATATACCCATCACACATCCTCCCTCCCATAGGCCTGTGCCCATATACCCATCATACATATCCTCCATCCCATAGTCGAGTGCCCATATACCCATCACACATCCTCCATCCCATAGTCCCATGCCCATATACCCATCACACATCCTCCATCAGATAGTCCCATGCCCATATACCCATCATACATATTCGCCATCCCATAGTCGAGTGCCCATATACCCATCATTCATATCCACCATCCCACAGTCCCGTGCCCATATACCCTTCATACATATCCTCCATCCAATAGTCCAGTGCCCATATACCCATCACACATCCTCCATCCCATAGTCATGTGCCCATATACCGGTCATACATATCGTCCATCCCATAGTCCCGTGCCCATATACCCGTCATACATATCCTCCATCCCATAGTCCAGTGCCCTTATACCCATCACACATCCTCCATCCCATAGTCCCGTGCCCATATACCTGTCATACATATCCACCAACCCATAGGCCCGTGCCCATATACCCATCATACATATCCTCCATCCCATAGTCCAGTGCCCATATACCCATCACACATCCTCCATTCCATAGTCAACCATTATGACATCATAATGAGCGGCGGGGCTTGCAACCTATGATGACATCAGCGTCGCCTTGGCAACCATTGTGACATCATAATGAGGGGCGGGGCTTGATACGCACACACTGTTTCCCCAGTATGCAAATAGGGGCATTATGACATCATAATGAGGGGCGGGGCTTGACGCGCACACACTTTTTCCCCAGTATGTAGATAGGGGCAAAATTGTTTGGTGATTTGGAACGCGCGTGGATAAAATTTCGCCTCACAACATAGCTTAGGGCGCTCTTGGGGTCCAGACGTGTGACTGTGCCAAGTTTTATGGCTGTAGCTGCGACGGTGCGGATGCCTATCCCGGACATACACACATACATACATACATACACACATACATACACACATGAATACATACACACTTTGAGCTTTATATATTAGATATATATATATATATATATATATATAATATATGCATTAGATTGTAAGAAAAATAAGTTTACAGAACATATAGATGATCAATTTACTACAGTATATACAGGGTGGGCCATTTATATGGATGCACCTAAATAAGACGGGAACGGTTGGTGATATCTACTTCCTGTTTGTGGCACATTAGTATATGGGAGGGGGGAAACTTTTCAAGATGGGTGTTGACCATGGTGGCCATTTTGAAGTCAGCCTTTATTTTTTTCAATGGGAAGAGGGTCATGTGATACATCAAACTTATTGAGAATTTCAGAAGAAAAACAATGGTGTGCTTGGTTTTAATGTAACTTTAGTCTTTCATGAATTATTTATAAGTTTATGACCACTTATAAAATGTGTTAGATTGTCAATGCAACCCTCTTCTCCAACTCTTGACACACTGATAGCAAGACCGCAGAATAAATGCTATTCTAAGGGGGTCAGATTCCTTGTAGAAATGCTCAGAACTGACACCCTTAATGTGGTGGTGTGCCACCTTGCTGGTAAAACTCAGTGCATAAAGAGGGAAACACATCATCATGTAGCAATTTCAGATATCCAGTGGCATTGATGAAGAATGACCCCACTATCTTTGTACCCCATATATCACACCATATCATCAATTATGGATGTCATCTGTGAGCATTCCCACGTGAACAGTTTCCTGGAAAGTGGATTGGTCGTCGTGGGCCAGTTGAATGCCACCAAGGTCTCCCGATCTGACCCCTAGACTTTTATGTTTGGAGTCATCTGAAGGCAATTGTCTATGCTATGAAGATACGAGATCTGCAGCATCTGAAACAATGGATACAGGAAGCCTGTGCTACCATTTCTTTTGCGGTGTTGCTATCAGTGTGTCAAGAGTAGGAGAAGAGGGTTCTATTGGTAATCTAACACAATGGGCAGCACTTTGAACACATTTTATAAGTGATCATAAATTTGCAAATAACTCATGAAAGAATAAAGTTACGTTAAAACCAAGCACAACATTGTTTTTCTTGTGAAATTCTCAATAAATTTGATGTGTCACATGACCCTCTTCCCATTGAAAAAAATAACGTTGGATCCAAAATGGCCAGCTTCAATACCGCAGCCATGGTCACCTCCCATCTTGAAAAGTTCCTCCCTCCCATATACTAATGTGCCACAAACAGGAAGTTGATATTACCAACCATTCCCATTTTGTTTATGTGTATCCATATAAATGGCCCACCCTATCTATCTATCTATCTATCTATCTATCTATCTATCTATATATGTATTAGTTTGTACCAAACTTGCTTTCCACCATGGAATAGAAAAAAGGGCCGTCTTCACACTCATGTGAACTTGGTCTACTCCTAATATTGCTCAAATATATATTATTTTATTTTAAATACAGCTAGCAATGCCATAAGTGCTTTCTGTTCTTGTGTCCTTGGCTGCATGCCGCCCATTTGGTACAGGTTCAAACAGTGGGCACATTTATATGATATCATATAACACTTCTTCCTGCATGTATAATAACTACATTTCCCCAGGCATCTCCACCATCATTGATCTGGTCTTAGTAAATGGATCTTTCTTTCAAATCATATAGTAAAAGCTCTAATGCGGATGCTTAATTGCAAACTAACAAATATCCAGTAAGTCAGCTTGTGTCAGAAGTCACTGTTTTTTGATTTTACAAAAAGGCAGAGGGTGCTAAGGTTCTCTTACGGCAAATAAACATTTCTTCTGCCCCACATACTACAGCTAATTTGTCCCTATTTGTTATGCTTGATGCACTTTAACTGCATTACTCACTAATGTAGTGAGAAAGATCAGGTCCTAAACTAGATTATGTATGGCAAGGATTGCACTTTGTATCTCTTCCCTGTTGACTCCTCATAAAAATATGACCTTTCTTTGACAGCTATTACGTATTAAATAAATTGCTGAAGTTTACTAGATTAGTGACAATTATTATTAATATACTTCTCGATTCAAAAGTCTAATGACAAATGTGATAAATGTGGTTTAGAGTCAGTAACTTGTCTGCTGCAGCAGTAAATAGTTATAATGAGGGCTGATATTCTTCCTGTCACTCATTAACACCAGTGTTTGATTTTTTAGCTGACTGTGAATTATTTACAGAAGATGGTGTGAAGGTCCTATAGGTGTGGAAACAGGTTTACCTCATCTCCAGCTACATAATTGATAAACAGGCTCTAATACAATTTTATTATCAATTGAACAAAGGTTTGTTCAGCCATGTCTCCTAATGACTCCTTCGGCTGACCAGAGCATGCTCACATTTAAATAAAGAGATTGATTGATGTTACTAGAATCACAGGCAGCATTTTTTAGCCTGAAAAAAATATTTGAAAATGGTGGCTTGGAATGAGTTGACAAGGATGATTACTCACAGACATAGATCTCTGCTCTCTTCACCACCTCTCTCTGCTTGATTGTCAAGTTTCTCCTTATGTGGGCACATAGAGAAACCTGGGTGTAAAATGTACCCTGCCTTCTCTTTAAATGTTTTCCTTGGTGAATATGTTTTACGTATATTATAATATACACTGTATTTTAGCTACCATTAGAGCACGGCCTGCATACCCAACACTAATATAGCGTGCGCAGGTTGCATCATGCACCCATAGGAGGAGCTGACTGGAGGGGGCGCGGCAGGGGGCGGAGCTGCATGGTGGACATGTGCTGCGCCTTCTAACGCAAGTGTGAAAGTAGCCTTAGACATACTTTGATAATGACATGATATTGGGTCCCCACATTTTTCAGTTGCAGCGTTTATGCTTCAAATTTGAAAAATAATGGCAAAAAAAGAAATTTTAGAGTGTTATGGGAAAATCCATGTCAACAATTTTTCATAAATATTTAGGGCATATTGTTGCTGTGCCTGTTTTTCAGGTCTGTTTAGTAGTTTATAATTTTCATTGCAGTTCAATAACCATTGTAATCACTACCAGTTTTACAGCCCTCTTTATTCGTTGAGTATTGGTACTGACTATAGTCCTTTGACCCCTAAAATGCTGCTGTCAATAAAGACTACAGCATCTGGATGGTTATGAGTGTGTGGGGGGCTCCCTCTTTAACCCCATAGACACCTTGAGAACTTGATTGTGTAGTCTTGATGTTTGCCATGGCAATTCATGGCCAAATAATAGCCTTAAAGTCTGACGGCTACCGTGACCTGTTCAGAAGTTAGCAACATTTAGATGGTTAAAAAAAGTCTTCATTCTTGTTATGCCACTTTTCATTAATTCCTGAAAAGCACCTGAAGGGTTAATAAACTACCTGAAAGCAATTTTAAATATTTGGCAGAGTGCTGTTTTTAAACTGGTATCACTTTGGGTGTTTCTAATATATAGGACATCCAGTCACTTCGGAACTTAATAGGTCCCTAAAAAAATAAGTTTTGCTAATTTCCTTGAAAAAATGAAAAATTACAGCTACATTTTTAAAACTTCTAAAATGCTAGCAAAATAAAACAACATTTCACAAATGGTGCTAATGTAAAGCAGATATGAGAGAAATGCTATTTATTCATGTATTTATGTGGTAGGACTATCTGGATTAAAAGGGATAATCATAAAAGTTCAACAATTGCTAATTTTTGGATTCTTTTTTAACATTTCTGATATTTTTATGAATGGATGCAGACAAAATCGACATAAATTTACCATTGTCATAAAGTACAAGGTGTCATGAAAAAACAGTCTGAAAATCACTGGGATATGCTGAAACATTCCAAAGTTATTACCACATAAATTAATATTGGTCAGATTTCAAAACTGTGGCCCTGTCACAAAGGGATTAAGTTAGAGTAACTTATATCATAATGCTATTATGAACTGAATTGGATTATTGCCGGTCGTGTCGATCTTACGAGTTGGCTTGTCATTCGGTTTCAGGGCAGTAAGTCTCTCACTATCCATTAGTCTCTGTAAGTCTAGGCTACAGCTTGCAAAGAGACAACAAATGCCCCCAAATTCTAAAATATTTTCTCCTATCTATAATGGTATCAATTTCATATGTGAACATATAGTAACACAGACTTACTAATCTAGTGCAAATGCTCAGAGTGCATTTAAACTAATGGACCAATACTGTTAATCTCCTAACGGCTGCATAGAAGCAGATTGACATTCATTTAAAAGTCTATTTAGACAGTTTGACCACATTTCTATTAGTGCAGAATGATTGTTCACATGCTCATTCTGTGCTTATAGAATGTCATTGTATTCAGCAACACATGTCATGTTTATACAGGATGATGTGCTGCCAAGAACGATCATTTTTAAGCAAACTTAAAAATAGTTTCACCTGAAGAATGAGCATGTAGACAGGCAGAATATTTGGAAACAAGTATTTACAACATCAATAAGTTGGGAGTAAAGGGCCTGTCACACTAAGCGATATCGCTAGCAATATCGCTGTAACGTCACTGGTTTTTGTGACGTTATAGCGATATTGCTAGCGATATTGCTATGTCTGATACTTACCTCCGACCGCTCCCCGCTGGTTATCGCTGATCGCGCGAGAACGTCCTGGACCGTTTCTCGTCGTCAGCTTCCTGCTGGGCTTCCTGTGGCGCCGACGAGCGATGCGGGCGGGAGGGTGTCAGGATCGCCTCGTCTGACAGGTAAGTAGCAACCCCCGACCCCTGCTATGTCACTGGTGAGATCTGCCTGTGTGGCAGCTCACTAGCGACCACTTAGCGATGCACCAGCGATCCTGACCGCGTCATATCACTGGTCGGGATCGCTGGTGCATCGCTAAGTGTGACAGTACCTTAAGTATTCCCCTTGACAATAATCCATTAGTCTTAATGCACCTTTAGACAATGCAAACTTAAAAAAAAACCTAAGACAAATTTATCACATGGAGTGAAGGTGGAATAAAACGGCAAATTTTGAACATGTTTGGACAATTTTGTCTGTTATTAAACCAGCCAGAGACAAGGAGCTCTTTCTAATAAACAAGTAAATATTGTGATACCTTACGTAAGGGGTGCAATTTTACTTATCTGTCTGGGGCAAAGAATATCTTGTCGTAGCCATAAAACCATCTCTTAGTTGGATAACTTTTTTGCATCTAAATGTTGGTACAACAATTTTAGCAAAGTCCAACACTTGGGGAAAAAAAGAACTTTTGTGTTTATTGTTGCAACTGGTAAAATACATTATAACACATCCCATCTGGCAACTCATTTCAAACTAAATTTATTTATCAAAGCATGCCAAAACTATATTTTTAATTTTATTTGAATGTTTGACATAAATGCGTTAATAAATCAGCTCCAATGTAGATAAAAGACTTGTCAGGATTCAAATGTGGAAATGGGTCAAAATAAAAAGCATGTAATGCAATCCAAAAAACTAAATTATGTCCTGTTTAAGCAATGTTTTTGATTCTGTTGTTACCATTTTAGCACATCAACATTAGAGTTTAGAAAATTACCATTAAACACTACGTTGCAGCTGATAACTGCTGCCCGATCGACAGGCAGCATACATCAGTTCACACACTGGTTGTATGATTGTTTTAAGTAAATTATATACTATAAAAACTGCCAGGAAACAAGTCACATGGGCGACTAATTGACAAGAAGCCACCAGGACCGGCCTTTTCAATTAGCCACCTTTGTGGCTTAGTCCTGGCAGGCTTTAAAAGTATGCTTTTCTCTTTTATGCTGCAATCATACTGCCAGTGCCTGATACATGCTGAAATGGAGATCGAGCAGCATACATCAATATACTACACTAAACTAGGTTGCAATAATAATAATAATAATCAATAATCAATTTATTGAACACTCAAAATTCTATATTTGGATGTAGCACACAAATCACCCTGCAAATAGTAAAGTTCATAATAATAAGACAATCTGCACCCACACTAGAATTAGTCAGTCTCAAGAAATTAAGGCATAATTACAAAAAAATAGAAAAATAGTGTAATTATATTAGAACATGGCAGGATTGACTGTTATACGGTTAGGTAAAAGTTGATTTGCAATTAACTTTTGTTTAAGTAATGAATAACATGAAATGCATGATCAAATCTAAGCAGGAATTACTTGTACTTTGCTTTGATTTTTATTTTCAGAATAGTAAGAGTATATTTTATAGACATTTAAATTCACATTTATGTATGTTTGTCTACATTTATATTACTATAATAATGACCATCATCCTTACTGTGCCAAGCTGTGTTTTCCCTTCTCTTCTGCTGCTCAACCAAATGAAGAGAACTTTAAACTTGCAGAGATGTGCTTTTATACTCCCGGGGCTATTTGCTGATTCTTTGTGGCCAAGTGTGCTAGATAATCAGTTAGTGATAATATATCTGTAAAATGAATTTGAAAAATCATTAACATGGAAAAATGTTGTCATAGATAAGGTCTTTTAGTTAATAATCTTTCACTAAAGAAGTAAACAGGTTACCTAAATGGAATTTTAGAGGGAAATTCTTTGCGTTATTTGATGTTTAAATTATTTTAATATTATGTTTTATTTTAGCCTGGTATATACAAATTAGGGATTCAGTCAGTTGGACTACATGCTCTAGAAATTTTAATTTAGTAACAATTCATCCCTAAATCTGCATGACAGTCCATTTTGCTGCTATTATTATTTCCTTTTGGATTTTTTTTCAGACTATTGAATGGACTGTTAAAATGCATATGTATTACAATCCTATAAGTCTGTATTACTAGACAGACATTAACATTCTATAGGGAGGAAGATAGTGACTACACATGTGAATATGTGTGTTAGAAATGCAAAAAAATGCATTCATTTAATGATCTGTTTGCCTTTAAAGAACCTTTGATCCTTTAAATCTTTCTAAGTATGTCAGTAACTCAATTTAGTTGTATTAATACACTTAACTATGGCCATCTTCCTTGGTTTCCATTGCTATTTCGGTCTTCCTCTGGCCCATTGGACCCGTCCTCTCTTTTGAGACCACTCATCCATTAATGTAAGCCTATAACGCTTCAGAGGCTCCATATGTTTTTATTGTGAAAACAACTTCAAACATAAAACCCTGTTTGATCCAGACAGATTGATTCTAAGCAAATACTCACATGAGCATATAGCATGGCCAAGGGCAATCTGATTGCTATAGGGTTGCACTCTGCCCAATATTATACTATGGGGCAGTGCAGATCTGGAATTTTTTCTCAAGCCAATTCAACATGAGAAAACATGTGCGACATGCTGTGGATGTCTCCAATAATCAGGTCATGCTCACCGACTTAGCTCTATGGGTGCGTGTAATATATTATACTGCACTTGGATATCACCTGAGTACAGACTGAGTACCCTAAACATAGAGAATGAAGAAGATGAAGACAATAAGTTTTACATCTTCCCCACACCTGTGCTGCAATTATCTCATGTAAGAAAATCAGATAACACTAAGGGTGACACTCAGATCAATTTCTGACAGTCTGATACAAGTGACATTAGCATAATTGGCCAGAAATCTCTCATGAGATTGGCCATGTGTCTCCAGCCTAAGCCACGTGACTTAATAGATGATAGAGGCGACTCTGTAAATCTGGGAGACTGAAATGGGTAAGTATTTTAATACAACTATCCTGATAAAAACCCTCACCCTTCTGAACCTTTTATCTTATCTCACCTGGTGGATCTGTTTACTAGAACTACCTGTTTTATACTGCACTTTTCCTGATCTAGAGCTTCTTGTTACAGAAATGTTAAGTCTATGGGGAACATGTACTATATTACTCTCCCAAGCTCTGTACTGTTTCCATTTTGACTATGTCCTTTTTATCAACCACCTAGTAGTATTACAATCCAACTTTAACAACTTTATTATGAAATATTTTATGTGGTATTTCCTAAGCAATTTAAGAAATTCTAAAAATTGAAAGCTAAATACAAGTTGACTCCTATGGATAGCAACATACACTGAACAAAAATATAAAAGCAATACTTTTGTTTTTTTGCTTCCATTTTTCATGAGTTGTACAAAAGGTCTTTTACTCTAAAATATTGTTTACAAATTTGTCTAAATGTGTCTTTGTGAGCACTTGTCCTTTGGCATGGTAATCCATTCACCTCACAAGTGTGGCATATCAAGATGCTGAATAAACAGCATGATTATTGCACGTGTGCTTTAGGCTAGTCAAAATAAAAGGCCACTCTAAAATGTGCAATTTTATGACACAATTAGAGTTGAGTGAATGTCTTTGGTTCCCCGCCCATTTGGCAAGCTATAGTGATTGCCGAATAAGCTACAGTGGGAATCCGGCTTCCTGGATCACGCCAGCTAAACAGCTGTTCGCAACCGCAGGTGCATGTGTCACTGCTGTGTCACTATCACATCACATGCATGGAGAGCCAAACATACAGGCTCTCCATGCATGTGCTATGACAGTGACACAGCTGCGACACATGCAGCTGCGGCACCAAACAGCTGTTCAGTCGGCACGCTCCAGGAAGCCAGGTTCTCAAAGTAGCTTATTCTGCAAGCGCTATAGCTTTGCGAATAAGCAGGGAATCGATAATATTTGCTCAACTCTGCATAAAATACATTGCCACAGATGTCGCAAGTTTTGAGGAAGAGTGTAATTGGCATTCTGACTGAAGGTATGTCCACCTGAGCTGTTGTTATTAATTTCTCTACCATAAGCTATCTACAAAGGCATTTCAGAGAATTTGGCAGTACATCAAACTGCTTCTTCACAACCGCAGACCATGTATACCAGCCCAGGATCTCAACATCCAGTATTTTCATCTCTAAGACCAGCCACCAGCCATGTGGACAGCTGCTGAAACAATTAGTTTGCATAACCAAAGACTTTCTGCACAAACTGTAAGTAACCATCTCAGGTAAGTTCATCTGCATGCTCATTGTTCTTATCGGGGTTTACACCTGACTGGAGTTCGCCATTGTAACTGACTTCAGTGGGCAAATGCTCATATTTGGTGGTGTCTGTCATGTTGGATGGATGTTCTCTTCACAGATGTATACAAGTTTTTTCTGTAAAAGGCAGATGGCAGACTGAGTGTATGGCATTGTGTGGGTGAACGGTTTGCTGATGTTTTAAATCAAGTGGCCCATGTTAGTTCTAGGGTTATGGTATGGAAAGGTGTATGCTATGGACAGCAAACTCAGGTGCATTTTATTGATGCCATTTTTAATGAACAGATATACTGTTACAAAATCCTAAAGCCTATTGTTGTGTCACTCATCCATGATCATCACCTCAAGTTGCAGCAAGATAATGAACAACCCCATGTTTCAAGGATCTGTACACAATTCCTGCAAACTGAAAACATTCCAGTTCATATATGGGCAGCATACTCACTGGGCATGTCACCTATTGAGTATCTAATTTAACGCATATAACAGCATGTTGAGGTTCCTTTTACTGTGGCCAGCCAGAGTCACTACTGTGCAATATTCATGATGTCTAATCAGTATCTTAATATGTCACCTGTGACGTGGATGGATTTTCTAGGCAAAGCAGAAGTGCTCACTGACACACATTAAGACAAATTTATTATCAATATTTGATAAAAAAGGACTTTTGTGTGCATAAAAAAGTCTCAAATCTTGAAAAATGGGACACAAAAACAAAAGTGTTGTATTAATAACTTTATTCAATGTATAAGTTTTCTATGTTCCATATATAAGCAACACTGTGTTTAAAAAACCTATCTTTAGGTCAAAAGTGACCACTTTTTGCTTTTATTTCATTTCTGCTGCTCACCCTGTCAAATATGAGAAGAAGTGGGTAAAAATGGCAACAAAATTTGCCCCACAATTTCTACTGAACATGGCAATACTCCATATGTGGCTGTGCAGTGCTACTAAGCCATGCAGAGAGACTTGGGAGGAACGGAGCACTATTTGCCTATTGAAGTGAATGGATTTGTTCACGTCAGTGTGTTTCCATGGACCATGTGTCTGTGCGCAAAACACGCTGACATGTCCATTTTTTAATGTCAGTCTGGGCCATAAAATGTCCCATACTTGTGCATACACATAACACACATTGATGTCATCCATTTGACACACATCTGCGCCGGAGAAGAAGTGTTACAGTCAGCACTGTTATCCAATGCTGGGTGCTGAACACAGCTCTCATCATTCTCCTCTGCTCCGCCGGCAATTGGCACGAGCAGGGGAGAGTGATAAGAGTTACATTTAAGTAATAAATGAGACAGCAGGCAGCGGCTGATGGGACTATTACTCCCATCAGCCTACCCCTGCTGCTGTTAATAACTGAGACAGCAGGAGCGGCTGATGGGAGTATTCATCTGCCGCTACTGCGCTGTAAATAAATATGATAATTTAAAAAAAAGACATGGGTTCCCCCCTATTTTTGGTAACCAATCAGACAAAACTCACAGCTCACTGCTTGAGCAAGGCTGGTTATCAAGAATAGAGGGTTCAGACACTAATTTTTTAAATTATTTAAATAAATAAATAATTTAAAAAAGTGGAATTGGGTCCTCCAAATTTTTAACAACCAGCCTTGCTAAAGCTCACAGCTGGGGGCTGGTATTCTCAGGCTGGTAAGGGCCCATGGATATTGACCCACCCAGCCTAAGAATTGCAACTTACAACTGCCCAGAAAAGACACATCTATTAGATGGGCCAATTCTGGTGCTTTGCCTGGCTCTTCCCATTTCTAGTGGTGGAAAGTGGGGTAATATTTGTGTGGTTGATGTCTCCTTTGTATTGTCCGGAGACATCAAGCTCACGGCTTAGTGATGGAGAGGCGTCTATTAGACACCCATTCATTACTAATCCTATTTATTTGAAAAAAATGACAGACTCCTTTATTAATCTTAATTGAACCATACTTACAGGCACACCTAATTCCACCAAAGCCCTTGATCTCTTGTAATAAAAGTAAAATAATAAAACAACAATATACCCATACCTGTCCTTTGTTCTGTCCAACGCAGTAATCCATGTATGGGGGAAAATTAGTTCTAACCTGGATGGTGCCAAGATGTGACCGTCCCGGCTGAAAACCATTGGTGAATGAGCTGCTGGGAATGCAGCGTCAGTGACCGGGGGTGACGTCATATAAGTAACCTCCGGTCACTTTGCTCCATTCCCAGCTGGGAAAAGCGCTTACTGTAATGCTTCATCCCTGGTGCCTGTCTTTGTGGTACTGATGCATCACATGCATGCCACATGTGTGCTGCAAGTATTACACACACGGACACTGACATCTTCGGTACCGGAAATATCAGGACATGTGAAAGAGGCCTTACAGCGGGTTTTTATATTTGGTTTTTATTGCAAAAAATAGTTTTTGCATCACCACATTTTGAGAGCTATAATTTTCTATATTTTGGCCCACAGAGTCATGTGAGGTCTTGTTTTATGCAGAACGAGTTTATGTTTCTATTTGTACAATTTTCAGACACATGACATTTCTTGGTCACATTCTATTCCGATATTTGGGAGACAGAATGAGTAAACACCAGCAATTCACAATTTTTTTTTGGGGGGGGTTTATATCGTTCCATGTGTGGTAAAATTGATAAGGCAATTTTATTCTTCGTGTCAGTACGATGACAGTGATACCTCATTTATATTTTTTTTTAATGTTTTGGCACTTTTATATAATAAAAACTGTTTTATAGAAAAAATAATTGTTTTCGCATTGCTTTATTCTGAGAGCTATAACTTTTTTATTTTTCTGATAATGGAGCTGTGTGGCAGTTAATTTTTTTGTGGGACAAGATGACGTTTTCAGCTGCACCATGTTTATTTATATCCATCTCCTTGATCGCGTATTATTCCACTTTTTGTTCGGCGGTGTGATGATAAAGCATTGTTTTTTGCCTTGCTTTTTTAATGGTGTTAACTAAAGGGGTTAACTAGTTGGACAGTTTTACAGGTCAAGTCATTGTGGACACGGTGATACCAAATATGTGTATTTTATAATTTAGTTTTTTTTTCATTCAAATATTTATTTAGAGATATATTGTTTTTTTTATTATTATTTTTGATTTTTTAAAAATACTTTTACAATTATATAAAAAGTTTATTTTTTGCTTTTTCCTAACTTTTTTACTTTGCCCCACTATGGGATAATCATTTTTTTGCAGGCTGATCACTTTCATAGCATGCAGATGAAGCAGCATCTGCATGCCATAGAAGCTGTCAGTGTTGCACTGACAGGGAGACAAGCTGATCATGAACTATGCATGATCAACAAGTTTCCTAGCTCTGGTGACCAGGATGTTATCATGACGACATCCGCTCACCTTGGTAACAATTGGGACCCCGTGTCACACCACGGGGTCTCTGATCCAAAGGTAGAGGGGCTGTCAGCCTTTGCCGGCTTCCAGAATGGTGCAATCTTGTTTGGTCACAGTATTTTGGGGGGTTAAAGTGCTGGGAGCGGTCTGTGACCACTCCTGGCACCTAGTGCTGGCTGTCAGCTGTGAGAATTAGCTGACACCTGGCGGAGATCGGCGATGATATAATATTCCATCCATGGTCATATAGGTCGAGGTCACTTGGATGGAATATTATATCTGATATTAGAAAGGGGTTAAAATATGCTTTTTTCTCAATATCTGACATAAAATCAAAATAAATATTTCCCATTTTAGGTCAGTTAGGATTACCGTAATTATTATTTGCCAAATGCCAGAATAATGAGAGGGAGAATGTTTTAAAGCATTTTTATTACTCATTGCAAAGTCAAAAGTTTACAAACATTTCATTAGTATTTGATACCATTGCCCTTAAACTGAATGATTTGGTCAAACGTTTGGGATATCTTTCCACAAGCTTCTCACAATAGTTAGTCAGATTTTGTGCCCATTCCTCCTGACAAAACTGGTGTAACTGATCCAGGTTTGTATGTCTCTTTGCTCGCACCTGCATTTTCAGCTTTGCCCATAAAATTTCAATAGGATTGAGATCAGAGGTTTGTAATGGCCACTCCAAAACATTGACTTTATTATCCTCAAGCCACTTTGGTACCATTTTGACAGTATGCTTCAGGTCATTGTCAATTTGGATGGCCGTTTTCCACCCAAGATCTAACTTCTTGGCTATAGTCTTGAGATGTTGCTTTAGTATTGCACTATAATCTTCTTTTATCATGATGCCATCTATTTTGTGAAGCATACTAGTCCCTCCTGCAGCAAAACAACCCTGCAACATGAAGCAAAGCGCCGGCATGAGGAAGCCTTGTGCATCGCCTGTCAGATCGCTGATCTGACACAGCACTGTGTGACGTGTCAGATCAGCGATCTGACACATGACAGTGATGTCCCCCCTGGGACAATAAAAGAAAGCAAAAAAAAGTGTAAAAATAATTTATAAAATCGCTAAATAAATTAAAAAAAATATTCCCTAAGAAATTAATTTTTCGGAAAGAAAATAGAACAAAACAATAAAAGTACACATATTTAGTATTGCCGCATCCGTAACGACCCGCCCCATAAAACTGTCCCACTAGTTAACCCGTTAAGTAAACCCCTTAAAAAATAAAAATAATAGACAAAGCAAGAAAACAATGCTTTATCATCATACAGCCGAACAGAAAGTGCAATAAGGCGCGATCAAAAAGATGGATATAAATAACCATGGAACCGCTGAAAACATCATCTTGTCCCACAAAAAAGGAGCCACCACACAGCATCATCAGTGAAAAAGTAAAAAAGTTATAGCTCGCAGAATAAAGCAATGCAAAAATAAATATTTTTTATATAAAATTGTTTTTATTGCATAAAAGCGCCAAAACATAAAATAACAACATAAATGAGGTACCGCTGTAATCAAACTGACCCGAAGAGTAAAACCGCTTTATCAATTATACCACATGCAGAATGGTGTAAACGCCCCCACCAAAAGAAATTCATGAAAAGCTGGCTTTTGTTCATTCTGCATCCCAAAAACTGGAATAAAAAGCAATCAAAAAAGTCACATGCCAGAAAATGGTACCAATAAAAATGGCAACTCGTCCCGCAAAAAAAAGACCTCACATGACTCGGTGGGTAAAAACATGAAAAAAAAATAGCTCTCAAAATGTGGTGATGCAAAAACTATTTTTACAATAAAAAGTGTCTTTTAGCGTCTGACAGCTGCCAAACATAAAGACCCACCATAAATAGTAAATCAAACCCTCCTTTATCACCCCCCTAGTTAGGGAATAATAAGAAAATTTAAAAAAATGTATTTATTACCATTTTCCCATTAGGGATAGGGTTAGGGCTAGGGTTAGGGTTAGGGTTAGGGCTAGGGTTAGGGCTAGGGTTAGGGCTAGGGTTAGGGCTGAGATTAGGGTTAGGGGTCTGTTGGAGTTAGGGTTGGAGTTAGAATTGGGGGATTTCCACTGTTTGCCTACTCAAGATGAATTGGAAAACAACTTTTGGTGTCCAATTTCTCCTGTTACTCTTGGGAAAATAAAAAATTGGGGGCAAAAATATCATTTTGTGGAAAAAAATATGATTTTTTATTTTTGTGGGTCTACATTATAAACTTCTTTGAAGCACTTGGGGGTTCAAAGTGCTCACTGCACATCTAGCTAAGTTCTATAGTTTCCAAAATGGGGTCACATGTGGGGGATTTCAACAGTGTAGGCACATCAGTGGCTCTCCAAACGCAACATGACACATGCAGACAATTCCATCAAAGTCTGTATTCCACAACGTCACTACTTCCCTTCCAAGCCCCGACGTGTGCCCATACAGTAGTTTTCTCCCACATATGGGGTATCAGCGTACTCAGGACAAATGGCATAATAACTTTTTGGGTCCTGTTACCCTTTGGAAAATAAAAATTGGGGGTGAAACGATCATTTTTGTGGAAAAAATTTGATTTTTTTAATTGTACGGCTGTGCGTTATAGACTTCTGTGAAGCCCTGTGAAGACCTGGGGGGTTCAAAGTTCTCACAACATATCTAGATAAGTTCCTTGGGGGGGTCTAGTTTCCAAAATGGGGTCACTTGTGGAGGATTTCGGCTGTTTAGGCACATCAGCGGCTCTCCAAATGTGACATGGCGTCCCATCTGAATTCCAGTCAATTTTGCAGTGAAAAAGTCAAACAGCGCTCCTTCCGTTCTGAGCTCTGCAATGCACCGAAACAGTGGTTCCCCCTGACATATCAGGTATCAGAGTACTCAGGACAAATTGCACAATAACATTTGTAGTCCAATTTCTCCTGTTACCCTTGGTAAAATAAAAAAAAATTGGACCTGAATAATTTTTTGTGAAAAAAAGTTAAATGTTCATTTTTTTTAAACATTCAAAAAATTCCTGTGAAGCACCTGAAGGGTTAATGAACTTATTGAATGTGGTTTTTGAGCAACTTGAGGGGTGCAGTTTTTAGAATGGTGTCACTTTTGGGTATTTTCTATCATATAGACTCCTCAAAGTGACTTCAAATGTGATGTGGTCCCTAAAAATAAAATGGTGTAAAAATGAGAAATCGCTGGTCAAATTTTAACCCTTATAACTTCCTAACAAAAAAAAATTGTTTCCCAAATTGTGCTGATGTAAAGTAAAGATAGGGGAAATGTTATTTATTAAGGTTTTTGTGTGCCATATCTCTGTGATTTAAGGGCATAAAAATTCAAAGTTGGAAAATTGCGACATTTTCAAAATTTTCGCCAAATTTCTGTTTTTTTTTTGGAAATAAACGCATGATATATCAATGAAATTTTACCACTAACATGAAGTACAATATGTCTCAAGAAAACAATGTCAGAATCACTGGGATCCATGGAAGCATTCCAGAGTTATGGCCTCATAAAGGGACAGTGGTCATAATTGTAAAAATTGGCCGGGTTATGAACGTGCAAACGGGGTTAATGATAAAACACTTGGAAAGATATTTCACATGTGCACCCAGAACATGTGCACATGTGCAATGCATAATAATGTAGAGCAACATAAAAACATGCCCTCTAAGAAACCTTTGAGCAATGCCCCTTTTGTAAAGAGTATAAAAAATAGCATCTTAGCCCTTCTAAATATATTGACTAATATATGTGAATTAGTGGATTAAAAAAATGTAATTAATATGGAAGTTATATGAATGAATACAATCTGAGAAAAACTTAAGTACTTTGTTGAAGGTTTTTCTATCAGCTACTACCTGTTTCAGATAGCACAGCTGATTGAACTGGCCAATTATAGGCCAACAGAGATATATGAAAAGTGGTTGTCTTCATAAGAAAACCACTTAAGGTGGTTTAATTTTTTCCCTGAAAATTGAAGGATCAGCATAATGGCCTTTGCTATTTGCTGCCTTTCAACAAAAGTTGAAGATTTTATGTTATAGCTTGAGGTATAATATATCCATTTTTCATGTGTTCAGCATTTACAAGCTAAGAAAATAGTACAAACTGAAACATAAATATATTCAGTAGGTAGTCTTGAAAATATATCAATAAGGCCACATTTACACATTTTTTCATATAGCAAAGAAGAAAACTTTACAGTTCATATCTTTTTACAAGCAAGTCTAGTTTTACTAACTGATTGCAAGAAAAAATGTCCAGAGGACTTTTTTAATTTGTTCCAGTTTGCAGACCAATTTTGTCAATTCTGATTATTGGGGTGGCAATTCAAATTGACAGCAAATTCCATATGTTGCATCCACATGCTGTTCATTTGAAAAAATGAAACATGAACTTGGTTTCAGTAAAAGTGATGCTGTATTTATTCAGGCTGACTGTAGCCATTAATTGACCATCTATTGGCTACATGTCTTCATTTAGATAAGACAACCAAGCTTTCATGCAGACAGAAGCATCATTAACCCCTTTCTGCCATCAGACTCACTATACCGTCCATGTGACCTGGCATGATTTGACCATGGACTCTACAGTACATCATAGCGATCGGCCGCGCACACAGGTTTGCAGCTGATCGTGGCCAGGTGTCAGCTGATTCTCACAGCTGACACCTGGCAGTAAATACTAGGAGCGGTCCCAAACCGCTCCTGGCCCTTTAACCACCAGAAAACTGCAATCGAACACGATCGCAGCATTCCGGGAGCAGGCAGAGGGCTAATAGTCCTTCTGCCTTTGGATCGGAAACTCTGCAGCTTGACGCAGGTTCCCGATTGCTGCCATGGTAACCAGTCATCATGATGACTTTCAGGTTACCAGAGCTAAGAAACTTCTTGTCATGCGCAGTGCATGTCAGAAAGTCTCTAAGGTCAGTGTGCACTGAGTGAAGCGCTGACATCTTCTATAGCATGCAGATGCTGCTTCATCTGCTTGTTATAGAAGCGATCAGCCTGCAAAAAATGATTGTCCCATAGTAGGACAAAGTGTAAAACTTAGAATGAAGTAAAAAAAAAATTTGTAATAATTGTAAAAATATTTTTAAAAAATAATTATAAAAAAATCAATATTTATTATATTGCTAAATAAATAGTTGATTGAAAAAAATCTAAACAATAAAAGTACACATATTTGTATCTCCACATCCGTAATGACCTGACCTATAAAACTGTCCCACTAGTTACTCCCTTTAGTGAACACCATCATACCGCCGAACAAAAAGTGGAGTAACTCGCGATCAAAAAGACGGATATAAATAAACATGGTACAGCTGAAAACGTCATCTTATCCCACAAAAAATGAGCCACCATACAGTGTCATCAGCAAAAAAATAAAAGTTATAGCTGTCAGAATAAAGCGAAGCAAAAACAATTATTTTTTCTATAAAATAATTTTTGGTATATAAAAGCGCCAAAACATAAAAAATTATATAAATGTGATATTGCTGTAATCGTTCTGACCCGAAGAATAAAACTGACTTATCACTTTTACCACCCATTGAACGGTATTATTGCCCCCAAAAAATAAATTTATGAATTGCTGGTTTTTGCTTATTCTGTCTCGCAAAAATCAGAATAGAAAGTGATCAAAAAATGTCATGTGCCTGAAAATTTTACCAATAAAAACGTCAGCTCATCCCGCAAAAAACAAGACCTCACATGACTATGTGGGCCAAAATATTGAAAAACTATAGCTCTCAAACTGTGGTGATGCAAAAACTATTTTTTTCAATAAAAAGCGTCTTTTAGCGAGTGACAGCTGCCAAACTTTCACACTTTCTGATATTTCCGGTACCAGTATCAGCATGTGTGTGCCGCTTCAGTACCACACGGACGGGTGCCAGGGAGGAAGCGTTGCAGCAAGCGCTGTTCCCCGGCGCCAGGTGCTGAACATGGCACTCATCATTCTCCCCTGCTCTGCCGGTGATTGGCGCGAGCAGAGGAGAATGATGAGAGTTTCAATAACCCCTTAACAACTGTTGATACGCCTGTAGCCGAGACCCCAGTGGACACGATTTGGGTCGGTTTTTACTGACATGGTGTTGCGATCGCCATTATTAATGATATAATGGCGACCGCGAAAAAGTCTGATTTTTCATTTAATTTCTCTCTTCTCTGATGTGATCGCACATCTGAGGAGAGAGAAGTAGGGTCCCCCGATCACCCACCCCCATATCTCCGTTGTCCTTGCAGGCCCCCCTAAAGTACTCCAGGCCGCTGGCTTCTTCTGGGAGAAAATGGCAGGTGCCTGCTGAGATCTGCCAGCTGGCACTCGGCAACAGTAAGAAATTTTTTTCCTTTTGGTTCATTTTTTTTTTTTGGAAGTGCATTGAGCAGCAGGGTGGTGTGCTGGTAAAAGGGAAAAAAATCTTTTAAATCTTCTGCCTGAGCGAGTGTGAACATGCTGAGTGTGACCTGAGCGTAAGTGCGAACTGTGGTAAGTGTGTGACTTGTGATTCTGTGTCTTTGGATTCAGGGAGTTTCCAAGGGAGGTATTACTGAATTGCTGTTATATTTTATTAATACTTTTTATTTAATTTTGCTTATCTTTTTGTCTGGTGCAATCCCCATTAGGATGTGCTCCACTATTGCCAATGCCATCCAGTGCACGTCTTGCCACATGTATGAAATCCTTGAACAGCCGGTCGAGGGTGCATACTGCTGTGCAAGATGTGAGCACGTTGTGCATTTGGAAGCCCAGATACTGGATCTAAATGTGCAGCTGGCAACACTGAGATCCATAGACAATATGGAAAGGAGTCTTCTGCTCACTAAGCAGACACTCAATGGGATAGATGAGGGGGGGTGCTAGGTTGAAGCTGCAGGACAATGAAGCAGCTAGCTGGGTGACAGTTAGAAGGTGGGGTAGAGGGAAGAGCACCAGGGAGGCTAGTCCTGATCTGGCACACCCCAATAAGTTTGCTAAGTTGGCAGATGAGGGGAGTGTTAGTGCAGGAGTAGCACTGCTGCAGCAAGGCATGTCCTCTGAAAGCCGGAGGAGTGTCTGCTCCAGTAATGGGGGAAATAGGAGAGCAGGGCAGGCCAGACAGGTTCTGGTAGTGGGAGACTCAATTATTAGGGGAACAGATAGGGCAATCTGTCACAAAGACAGGGATCGTCGAACGGTATGCTGCCTACCTGGCGCTCGAGTCCGACACATCGCTGATCGGGTTGACAGATTACTGGGAGGGGCTGGTGAGGATCCAGCAGTCACGATGCACATTGGCACAAATGACAAAGATAGAGGTAGGTGGAAGGTCCTTAAAGATGATTTCAGGGAATTAGGCTGTAAGCTTAAAGCAAGGACCTCCAAGGTGGTATTTTCAGAAATACTTCCTGTACCACGTGCCACGCCAGAGAGGCAACGGGAGATTAGGGGGGTTAATAAGTGGCTCAGGAATTGGTGTAGGAAGGAGGGGTTTGGGTTCCTGCAGAACTGGGCTGACTTCTCAGTTGGCTACAGGTTCTACGCTAGGGACGGGCTGCACCTCAAGGGGGAGGGTGCAGCTCTGGGGAGAAAATGGCTAGAAGGTTGGAGGAGTGTTTAAACTAGGGACGGGGGGATGGTATTCCTTTTATAGGAGGGGAAAACAGTGCAGATGGAGACCCGGGCACAAATAATGAAATTGGGGATGGGGGTGGCATGGGGGGTGGGGTTAGAACAGTTAATAATATAAGAAAGAATAGAGGTACAGAGAGATACATAAAGTGCATGTATACTAATGCCAGAAGCCTTGCCAACAAAATGGAGGAATTGGAGTTAATGTTGTTGGAACATAATTATGATATGGTGGAGATATCTGAGACATGGCTGGATGAGAGCCATGACTGGGCGGTTAATTTACAGGGCTATAGTCTGTTCAGAAATGACCGCACAAATAAGCGAGGGGGAGGCGTGTGTTTATATGTAAAATCATCCTTAAAACCCATCCTTCGTGATAATATACATGAATCTAATGAAAATGTAGAGTCCTTGTGGGTAGAGATAAGGGGAGGGGGGAAAAATAATAAATTACTGATAGGGGTTTGTTATAAGTCTCCAAAAATAATGGAAGCAACAGAGAATATCCTCATAAAGCAAATAGATGAAGCTGCGAGGAGAAGTCATTATTATGGGGGACTTCAACTATCCTGAAATACATTGGGGAACCAAAACCTGCAGTTCCAGCAAAGGTAATAGGTTTTTGACAACTATGAGAGACAATTACCTTTCACAACTGGTTCACGACTCAACAAGAGGGGGGGGCACTGCTAGACCTAATATTAACCAACAGGCCAGACCACATATCAAATGTAAGGGTTGAGGGTCACTTGGGTAATAGTGATCACAAATTAATACGTTTTCATGTGTCCTTTAATAAGATGTGTAGTAGAGGGGTTACAAGGACACTAAACTTCAGGAAGGCAAATTTCCAACGGATGAGAGATGATCTTGGTGCAATTAACTGGGACGATATCCTGAGAGATAAAAATACACAAAGAAAATGGGAGACATTTATTAGCATCCCAAATAGGACCTGTGCACAATATATATCGTATGGGAATAAACATGCTAGAAATAGGAGGAAACCACTATGGCTAAATAGAGCTGTAAGGGGTGCAATAAGAAATAAAAATAAAGCATTTAGAGAATTAAAGCAAGTAGGTAGTGATGAGGCATTAAATAAATACTGAAAATTAAATTTATTCTGTAAAAAGAAAATCAAGACAGCAAAGATTGAGACAGAGAGACTCATTGTCAGAGAAAGTAAAAATAATCCCAAAATATTCTTTAACTACATAAATAGTAAGAAGCTAAAAGATGATAGTGTTGGCCCCCTTAAAAATAGTCTGGGTGAAATGGTGGATGAGGATGAGGAAAAAGCAAATATGCTAAATGACTTTTTTTCAACAGTATTTACACAAGAAAATCCCATGACGGATAACATGATCAGCGATAAAAATTCTCCATTAAATGTCACCTGCTTAACCCAGCAGGAAGTACAGCGGCGTCTAAAAATCACTAAAATTGACAAATCCCCGGGTCCGGATGGGATACACCCCCGACTACTGCAGGAATTAAGCACAGTCATATATAGACCATTATTTTTAATCTTTAAAGATTCCATAATAACAGGGTCTGTACCACAGGACTGGAGTATAGCAAATGTGGTGCCAATATCCAAAAAGGGGACAAAAATTGAACTTGGAAATTATAGGCCAGTAAGTTTAACCTCAACTGTGGGTAAAATCCTGGAGGGTTTTCTAAGAGATACTATACTGGAGTATCTGGAGAAGAATAACCTCATGACCCAATATCAACATGAGTTTACAAGGGACCGTTCCTGTCAGACTAATCTGATAAGCTTTTATGAAGAGGTAAGTTCAGGACTGGACGAAGGGAATGCAGTGGACGTGGTGTACATGGACTTTTCAAAAACTTTTGATACGATGCCACACAAAAGGTTGATACACGAAATGAGAACAATGGGGAGAGGGGAAAATATGTGTAGGTGGGTTAAGAGCTGGTTCAGGGATAGGAAACCAAGGGTGGTTATTAATGGAGCACGCTCGGACTGGGACACGGTTAGCAGTGGGGTACCACAGGGGTCAGTTTTGGGCTCGCTTCTTTTTAACATAATTATTAATGACCCTGTAGGGGGCATAGAGAGTAGAATTTCAATATTTGCAGATGACACTAAACTCTGCAGGGTAATCAATACAGAGGAGGAAAATTTTATATTACAGGAGGATATATGTAAACTAGAAACTTGGGCTGATAAATGGCAAATGAGCTTTAATGGGGATAAATGTAAGGTCATGCACTTGGGTAGAGCAAACAAGATGTATAATTATGTGCTTAATTGTAAAACACTGGGCAAAACTGTAACTGAAAAAGACCTGGGTGTATGGGTGGACGACAGTAGAAAACAACGTGTGCACTACTGTAGTGGTGCCAAGTTAGGTTCCCAAACCATATATGATAAAATGAAAACCTGGCACTCAACTTAATGCTTGGTGAGGCAGTTTATTGTAGTACAGAAAACGTTTCGGTCAATGTAGACCTTCATCAGTTACGTGCTAGTATGTTTGAAAGTATCTTGAAGGAGGGCGCTTTTTATGTTATTCACTGATAACGCCAGTAATCAAATGGTCAGAATGCTGCTGTAACGCAGGATAATCTTAATAGTTGAAAAAATCAGCACAGCCTGGTCCTCCTGGACGTGGGTAAACACCATATATTGAAGGCATCAACTCCATCCACCGTCTACTATCCAATTCTGACATGGACCCAGACCAAGTGAACCTCTGTATAGAACTTTTAACACTTGTTCTAACCACTAACCATTTTTTATTCCAGGACACCTTTTACTTACAGATCCGTGGCACCGCGATGGGCTCGAACATAGCACCCCGTCTGCAAATTGTTATATGGCAGATTTAGAAGAAAACATCATCTACAAAAATGACTTATTCAAATCCAACGCTCTTCTGTGGAAACGCTATCGATGATGTCTTTTGCATATGGGGGGCACGTTGGAGTCCCTATTCTCCTTCTTTGATATACTCAATTCCTCCTGGCTAGGTATTTCATTTACAATTAGTCACGATTCAAAGAAGATGAATTTTCAGGACACCATGATCATCAAGGATCCTAACGGCATACTGTCCTCTGACCTATATACTAAATCTACAGACCGTAACAGTTTGTTACATTATCAGAGTCTACACCCTTCATCCACAAAAAATGCAATTCCAAGATCACAATTTCATAGGGTGTCCAGGATTGTCTCTGATAATACTATCCGTTCAGTACGGCTTAATGAGATGTCTGCACTATTTTCAGAAAGGGGTTATCCCCCTTCAGTACTAGATGAAGCAAGGTCTGAAAGAACCTCTCACAAAATAGACCCACCAACCGGATCCCGTTTGTCCATTCCTTTCATCCTTTCTCCTATATCCACAAGTCTATCAGGAAAAATTGGCATCTTCTCTCTACCGCCCACCCTGACATACCAGAATTCCAGCATCCTTTTCTACCCTGTTTTCGGAGAGCACCAAACATCAGAGACAGCCTAGTCAAAGCTGACATAGGCACTACCATTCACAAAACACAACATTTTCTACAGAGACCAAAGACAGGTACTTTCCCCTGTCTGCATTGTATGCAGTGCAGCAGCCTACTTAAAGGCAATAAATTCCATCATCCCCTTACAGGAAAAAGCTTCCCTATAAATGGATTTTTCACATGCGACAACTCAGTTGTCATGTACCTTATAAAGTGTCCGTGTGGACGACTATATGTTGGCAAGACTACCCAGGCCATCCGAGATAGGATCTCAAAACATAAATCCACCATTCGGTGCAAGAACCTTCTGCTTCCCATGCCTTTTTATTTCATCACCTTTGGCCATAATATCTCCCATTTACAGTTCCAGGTCATTGAACACGTCCCTCAACCCAGACGAGGTGGCAATAGGATCACCACTCTAAAATGTCGTGAGGCCTTTTGGATACACACTCTTGAGACATTTGAACCTAAAGGTTTAAACCGAGATTATGATTTATTATCTGTTGTATAATAATTTTGTACCATTGTCTCATAAGAATGTTGATTATGATTATGTTTCAAACATAACTAACTTTTATCTCTTTTTTATAGAGTCACTTATATTGATGTGATCTGCACCTATGGCTCTGTTGGACTCCACCCATCTTATACTATATGCTTTCCATGGAAAATTTCATCTCTATTCTTGGATCCATCCTCAGTATCCTTGTTTGGTGTATTTATTTATTCATCCTCTTTTCCACTTGTTTCCATATGTAATAATGTCTCTCATGTATTCATGTACATATATTTTCTTCCCCCACATAGTGATACATAATCACCCATCATATGGATAAAAACAGTGTCACATAATTAATACATTCTGATGTATCCACATTCCTCATAGTCTCCCCCCTATATCGCTATGAATTTCTCACAGAAAAACAGCGCATCCTGACGCTATAACCCTTTATTACACTACAGTGCATCCTATTTTGCTTCTGAGCATACAGCCATCTTAGTTCAGCTGTTGTCACCACCCAGCTCTCTCCCATTGGCCCTACCCTCCTGTCTGTCAAGGCCATAAACCCGCCCTTCCTCCACTTAAGCTCAGCTCGTCTCTGTCTCCACTGACAAGTGGTGTTTACCCACGTCCAGGAGGACCAGGCTGCGCTGATATTTTCAACTATTAAGGTAACTACCTCGCCATTTATAGCGACACACAACTTTGATATACAGTATACTTTACCGCTGTCTTATGTCATCCTACATGACGTTTACCTTACAGATTATCATGCGTTACAGCAGCATTCTGACCATTTGATTACTGGTATGTACCATTCTGTAACAACACCGAAGTGACCTTATGTATACACTTTAACAGCACCAATCACTTCTTTTTAGGCGTTATCAGTGAATAACATAAAAAGCGCCCTACTTCAAGCTACTTTCAAACATACTAGCATGGTATGTCTTTTCCTTTTCTCCTTCAATCTGAGCACCCAAGATATATTTTTTGGTCTCTGTTGTAGTATTTCTTGTATAATATTGTATATATCCACGACCGAATTGCACTTTAGGACAAGTGGTGTTTACCCACGTCCAGGAGGACCAGGCTGCGCTGATATTTTCAACTATTAAGATTATCCTGCATTACAGCAGCATTCTGCCCATTTGATTACTGGCGTTATCAGTGAATAACATAAAAAGCGCCCTCCTTCAAGCTACTTTCAAACATACTAGCACGTAACTGATGAAGGTCTATATTGACCGAAACGTTTTCTGGTACTACAATAAACTGCCTCACCAAGCATTAAGATGAGTGCCAGCTTTTCATTTTATCATATGGGTGGACGACAAATTCACATTTAGTGGCCAGTGTCAGGCAGCTGCTGCAAAGGCAAATAAAATAATGGGGTGCATTAAAAGAGGCATAGATGCTCATGAGGAGAACATAATTTTACCACTATATAAGTCACTAGTGCGACCACACTTAGAATACTGTGTACAGTTCTGGTCTCCGGTGTATAAGAAAGACATAGCTGAACTGGAGTGGGTGCAGAGAAGAGCGACCAAGGTTATTAGGGAACTAGGGGGTCTGCAATACCAAGACAGGTTATTACACTTGGGGTTATTTAGTTTGGAAAATCGAAGGCTTAGGGGTGATCTTATTACAATGTATAAATATATGCGGGGACAATACCAAGACCTTTCTAATGATCTTTTTACTCTTAGACCTGTGACGGGGACAAGGGGGCATCCTCTACGTCTGGAGGAAAGAAGGTTTAAGCATAATCACAAACTCGGATTCATTAATGTAAGAGCAGTGAGACTATGGAACTCTCTGCCATATGATGTTGTAATGAGTGATTCCCTAATAAAATTTAAGAAGGGACTGGATGCCTTTTTTGAAAAGTATAATATTACAGGGTATATACACTAGTTTCCTTAATATTGCATTGATCCAGGGAGCTAGTCTGATTGCCGTATGTGGAGTCGGGAAGGAATTCTTTTCCCGAATGTGAAGCTTACTGTTTGCCACATGGGTTTTTTTTTGCCTTCCTCTGGATCAACATGTTAGGGCAAGTTAGGTTAGGATATGGGTTGAACTAGATGGACTTAAAGTCTTCCTTCAACCTTAATAACTATGTTACTATGTTACTGTGATAGACGATATAAAAAATTGGGGGCAAAAATATTTTTGTGAAAAAAATGATTTTTTATTTTTACAGCACTAAGTTATAAAATTCTGTGAAGTACTTGGGGGGTTCAAAGTGGTCACCACACATTTAGATAAGTTCCTTTGCGGGTCTGCATTCCAAATTGGTGTCACTTGAGGGGGGTTTCCGCTGTTTAGGCACATCAGGGGCACTCCAAAAGTGACATGGCATCCGATCTCAATTTCAGCCAATTTTGCATTGGAAAGTCAAACGGCTTAAATTGAAATCTTACATCATCAACAAGCATTTTACAAGCTCACTGAATAATTGCTGTTATGATTAGATAGGAATGCTTTTCAGAACTATCAGAATTAAAAATAAGTCCAAATTAATAAAGTAGAATACAATTTTGAAAGGATAGTTATGTGTATTGTTTCTCATAGAAACATAAGGGTTTAAAATAATTTTGCACTGCCAATGGTGAAATAATTGACTCACCAGATCGTATGATGCCATAAATTTTGTTCTCAGAGCATGAATTCAGAAGAGATTTTTAATTCTCTTATCTGAACAATCAGAATTGAATGTAATTTGCATTTCTGATTATGTATTTAAAACGAGTTGTTGGCTTTTGATTAGGTTACGTGAGCACTCAAGTACAATCCAATCATATAAACAGACAACACAAGAAGTGGTCTTAAAAATTCACCTGTGCTTTAGAATTGTAAAAGTTTGGTTATCATTATTTGTTTCTCCCTGTCAGAACGACAGCCAAGTCTGTGTTCCTAATAGGCTACTGAATATTTCAGACTGGAATGGAAGCCATAGAAAATAAAATTACCTAATAAGAGCTTCACACTGTCAGTTCCCTTAAATCCCAAAAAGACAATTGCTGGCAAAAGAAAAATGTAATATTGAATTCTAAAGACAACATTCTAACAGGAAAAAAAAAAGTCTAAACAAAAGTATAGCTTAGAACAAAGTGTTGCTAATTAAAATGATTTGGATCAATTTAAATGAAATACAAACCCAATCAGCTTGATCACTACTCCTGAAGGAGCACTTTTATTTAACAGATGTATCTTGCTTTAATCTACAAAGGCAGACTTACTATTTCATACATTCTTAAATTCAATCTAAAATTGAAATTAATTGTAGAAGTTTTATTAAGTTCTTGATTATGTATAAATATTTAGTACTGTATGTGTGTGTGTGCAGAATTATTAGGCAATTTGTCTTTATCATTACACTGTTCTACATATTTTGAAAAGTTGTCTGGTTCAGTTATGAAATGAGCCATTTCCTATTGATTTTGACCGCCTGAATTCAAATCTGGCAATGATATTTTTTGCTGACTCTTGTTTCTATGATAACAAAACTGCTACATGTAATTCATGCGTAACATTTTCAGTTCTGTGAAACATTATTTTTGGAAATATAAAGATGAAGAATATTTTGTTATGCCAATGTTGTGATATTTACTTAAAGGAAACATAGCAATAATTCAAATACCTAAAACATGTCTAAATACTATTGCAAAGAATAAACAATTATCAAAACAGCACTACTAAATTTGGTCCTCATTCAGTGACAACTCTTTTTTGCTTGTCTCTTGTACCCTTGTATTAGACCATCTCTTACAATTGTTCAACAGTAATCTGAAAGCATTGATGAATTCCATTTTCCTTTATATCTTTTCTCCATAGCTGCAATTTCTTGGTGAAATCTCTCACTGTGCTCATTGCTCACTGTTCCACAGTTTGATGGAGAAAAAACTTAATTAATTAAATTAATCTTTAAGGATATGTTACAGCCGATATACTTATTTTTTTTAGATTTTACACCAACTTTTCATAGTTACCTGCTCTTGGGTTTCCCAAAAATTTAGTTAACACTAATGCAAATGCTACTCATGCAACCTTTTCCTTGCCCTGCAACAAATGTAGAAACTTTTCATCTTTATGAAGCTTATTAATCTGAGGTTCAATAAAGACTATTTCCTTTATCTTTGCTTCACTCAACCTTGGAAATTTATCAGTGAGATATTTCAATGCTTTTGCATTTTCATCCATTGCATTTACAAGGTTCTTCATTAGGCACAATTTGATATGCAGTGGTAATAACAAAATCTTATATGGGTCAACAAGTGCTGGACATTTTTACTCCCTGGCTTAAGTGAATATCCGAGAGTCCAGTCTCTTTTATTATAGTGATATTTTCTTGCATGACTATCCCACTCACAAAGAAAGCAGCTGTACTTTGCGTATCCATCTTAGAAACCAAGTAAGTAGTTAACTACCTTTCAGCCTCCACAGAAGGTCCACAAATATTGCCATAGTTCTGGTACCTCAACAGCTGTTTCTTATTGTCATAGGTTTGTTTCATGTGAACGGCATAGCCAACTTTAATTGAAAGTAGCTCATTGCCAATATACAGTGATCTACTTTCAGGATTCTTTTGGAAAAATTGATGAAGAGCCTCCATTCCTCTGAACTATGACTTATCTTCAGACCTTCCATTAAACTATTGATGTTGTTAAACACCACAAGATCACCGTCCATGGAAAAGTATTGGACAAGATGTTTACAATGGTTGTGGAATAAAGAAATCCTTGTCTGATAGGAGATTCCTCTACTATAACCTGGAACATGAGAGCTCAGCCTTAGGGCCCCGTTACATTTAGCAATGCACCAGCGATCCCAACCACGATATGACCCGGTCTGGATTGCTGGTGCATCACTAAATGGTCGCTAGTGAGCTGCCAAACAGGCAGATCTCACTAGCGATGCAGCGACGCAGCAGCGGTCGTTACTTACCTGTCAGACGCAGCGATGATGACGTCCTCCGCCCACGTCCACGTGACGGCGCCTTCCTGCTGGTGCCGAGGAGAAACGGCCCAGGACGTTCTCGCGCGATCAGTGATAGCCAGCGGGGGAGCCGGTCGGAGGTAAGTATCACATGTAGCGATATCGCTAGCAATATCGCTGCTGCTTCACAAAATCAGTGATGCTTTAGCGATATTGCTAGCAATATTGCTATGTGCAAAGCCCCCTTTACTCTTGCACAGATCCAGATCACTAACAAGATCATTCTGTTCGCTATGTGTTATAAGGTGTAGTTCAGTTGAGGTTGCTGAAAGAAACTATGGGTTGTGAGAGGAAGGTGTTTCATGACACCAAGTGCTCTCTTCTTCCTCACTTGACTAGAATGAAAATGTTTCTTGTGCCTTTGGAACCTGCAGTTCCTCTGTATGTGATATTGTGCAGATTGCAGACATAGGCAGATGATAACAAGCGCAATCTGAGCTACCGCCTGGGGCACAGAACTCTGGCCAGATTATCTTCATTACAATATATTGTGTGATGCTGATGTGGTGCACAAATCCAGGCAGGCAAGGGCGGGCTGCTCTAGCAGCTTCTGTACTTGGCTGCCTACTTCTTCTTCTTTTTTGGCCAGGCTGATCCTGCACCTTTAAACTTGCTTGTGTGCCAGTGACATCAGGCAGTGCGCCCTGCACTGCTGCTTCCAGAGAGAAGCTGGATGGGAGACAAGCCGGCTGAAGGCAATTGCTATGTGTTGCTTCCCAATGTAAAAATACTCATGTGTTGGTGTGGATATATTGTGTTTATCTATGTTTGTCTTTGGTATGTCTGTTTATGTGTTTTTGTATGTCTTCAAATATGTTTATTCCTGTACGTGTCTTTGTATGTCTGTATACCACTGTATTGGCTACCATAGTACATCAGAAAATAATTCTGTATGCCGACTGACCATATATTTATTACAAACTTTATGTTTGTCCAGATGCCCACATTTTTTTAGACCTTTACAGAATGATTTGACTGCCTACTACTACTGCTACTACTTTTTCTTGGTTTAACTTAACCTATTTCTCATAATTACTTATGTGTGCACATTTCTGCTATTTGTATGTGTGCAAGTCTGCTTGTGTATATGTGACTGCATGCATGTGTAACTATATGTGCATGATTATGTGTGCGTATATACTGAACCTGCTGGTGTCCGACAGCGTGCAAGTTACTGCGGGTGTGACTGCATGTGTGTGCATGACTATGGGTGTGTATGTGTGTGACTGCATGTGTGTGTGTGGGTGACTGCATTTGCGTGTGTAATTATGTAAAAAAACTTGGCAATCTTGAGGTTTTGAAAACATGGATGTTAATTTTATTATACAGCTCTGGCAAAAATTAAAAGACCACCACATCAAAACCCTGTCATGGGCAGCCCACTCTCCAGATGTGACCCCATTGAAAACCTCTGGAAAGTAATCAAGAGAATGATGGATAGTCACAAGCCATCAAACAAAGAAGAACTCCTTAAATTTTTGTGCCAGAAGCATTGTGAAAGACTTGTGGAAAGCATGCCAAGACGCATGAAAGCTGTTTTTAAAAATCATGGTTATTCCACAAAATATTGATTTCTGAACTCTTCCTGAGTTAAAAGATTTGTATTGTTGTTTCTAAATGATTAAGAACTTGTTTTCTTTGTATTATTTGAGGTTTGGAAGCACTGTTTTTTTTAAATTTTGACCATTTCTCCTTTTCAGAAAGAAAAACAAAATTTATTGCTCGGAAATTCAAAGACATGTTGTCAGTAGTTTATAGACTAAAATCAGAATTTACATTTTTCTTAAAAATATACCCATAAAGAGAAAAATCAGACAAATTGACCAAACTGAACATTTGAAAGTGGTCTTGTAATTTTTGCCAGAGGTGTATAGAAGTATCCAGACAAAATTAAAGATATTTTGGTCAAAAACTGACCTTCGTTAGTCAGCTGGAAAGATGAAACACTGTATAGTGCAACACTGGGGGAAGCTGTGTGCTATTTACCACCATGGAGGAAAGAAAAGGTCATGTTTTGACCGAAATGTCTATATTTTTATCTGGATACTTCTACATGCTAAAATGAATATCCATGTTTACAAAACCACAAGAGTGACAAGTTTTTTGCATAAATACTGAAGGATTTGGATCAAACTTGTGCATCAACCTAGCCAGAAGAGCTGAGTTTGCCTTTGATTACTTGTGCTTGTGTATGACTATGTGTGCATGTGGACCAGTTTACAAAAAACAGATGTATAACAGATCCGAGTATTATCCGAGGATTATCAATAACTAGCTAACAAATTCATCCCTTTAAAAATGAGCACGCACATAGCTCCCTAGATAAAGCATGACCCCAAATATAGCCAGTTATATATGGTATTAGCATGAAAATAGCTCCCTAGATACAGTACGAGCCCCCATATAGCCGGCTTTATACAGTCTGAGTATGCACATAGATGCCTTGATACAGTATGAGCCGCCATATAGCTTCTTATATACAGTATGAGCCTTCACGTAGCCTTCTATATACAGTATGAGCCATTTAATCTCTATTATTCCTTCCTAAGCTTAAAAATTTGGATGTTTTGAGTTGTCATTATGATTTAAATAGAATGTTAGGAAAGTGTAAAAGTCCACTTTTTCTTCCTTGAAACTTCTTTTCTAATGGGGGTAGTATACAGAAGTAGCAATCGGCATTGTGATCGGTTGGCTCTATCAAGATCATTTGGACTACCAAAGTCATGGATTGCTTGTTCCCATGCAACCACTGGGTAAGATGTGATGCACATTGATAGTAGCATATGTGTGGAGCCCAACTCTTATCCTGATCTCCTATTCTGGAGTCAAAATTTAGCTTGTAGGATTTCCATATCATGGTAGTCAAGTTTTGCCTTTGTGATGCAATAGATGAAACATGTCTGCATATATATGTAGCAAAAACTACCCGTTTTATTAATGCAAGAATGAGACATGTCTAAAAAAGCATATAGAAACATGTATATATGCTAAGAAATTAAGCTAAGAAATCCTAAAATTGTATACCTTACACAGAGAGCACTTATAAAAGTAGGTGATGCAACTGTAATTAGGATTAGAGATCAGTGAACTTGTTCCGAAAACGTTCTTCAATCTCAAATTCGGCATGAACGGGATTTCCAAGCATTTTCCCTCAAACTCTGCAAAATTCATGCGCAGTTTGGTAAATGATCCACTATTGCTTTGGTTAAGACTTTGATTAGGATAGTGGTGCTGTATAATGAGCGGGGGGGATGTGTTTGATGAGGGTAGGGGGTGAAGTGAGGTCAAAGGAGTGGCAGACTGTTAATCTTTTTTTAATAACTTAATGTGTGGAGATTCCGGCAGCCAATCAGGGCACAGAAGCCATCCACAATGTTCACACACAAGGGAGTCTCTCATTGGCTGCCGAAGTCACATGTCCCTCTCCATATAAAAAGCAGACATGTTGTTTTGGTGGCACCATTTTGTCAGTGTTGCAGCACAGAGATTTTGCTCCTGCTGCTGCAATTAGTCAGATAGATAGGCAGTTTATTGTCAGTTACTGTAGCTAGATAGGATCCTGATGTGAAATCGACCTTCCAGCATCTAACTCGTTTGTGCTAATAGTGATGTGCAGACTTGAGGCCACATTTCCTAATCTAAATCTTGTAGTAACATTGTGGAACAGGCAGGAGGACACATATCCTAATTAAAATCATTTGTGCTAATATTGCGGTGCAATCAGCAGCCCATATTTCCTAATCAAAATTGTGGTGCAGTCAGGAGACCACATTTCATAATCAAAATCATTGGTGCTAATATTATGGTGCAATCAGGAAGCCACATTTTCCTAATCAAAACCATTTGTGCTAATACTGTGGTGCCATCAAGAAGCCAAATTCCTGATCAAAATTGTTTGGGCTAATACTGTGGTGCAGACAGAAGGCCAGAATTCAGAATCTAAATCCGTTCTGATAATAGTGGCCAGAAAGAGCATGTGTTCCAGTGGATGACAAGTGCTGCATCACATGGCCTCTCCTCTTATTCCTACACTTTAACATTACACAGTACAATCCTCAGAGGTGGCACCCCAATTACCCATGTTTCACCCCACATCATAAATCTCCACCTGCCAAACTGACTGTGGGGAACCACAGATGGGCGAGTCTACAGTGCTGTTCACACATTTTATTCCATAGCCATGAGAGGTTGGTTCCAAAGATTCACAGAATCAAGAGGAGAAAAGCATTTGCATCGATGCCCAAATATTTTTCAGTTAGATCTGGGGCCGAACAAAGTAAGATCTGAGCAGAATCCAAACCCTCATTAGTAAACGTTAAGCTGGAGGCGGAAGTGATCCTGATAAGACTCCTGAGGCGCACACGGACTACAATGTGCAGGCAGGACAGGAAGAGGAGGACAGTGAGTCTCAAGGTGAAGAGTTGGAGAACAGAGAAGATGATGATGAGGATGTATTTCTCACTTGGTATGAACCCAGAGGCATGCAGCTGAGTAACTCAGCATAGGTGGTGGAGGAGGAGGAAGACGAGGAGGTTACGTTGCAGCTTTCTGCAGAGGCATGGAGTGATGAAACCACAACAAGCACTGCATCTTCAGCCAAAACTCTGGCTTTAGCCAGCAGCAGTCATGGGTCTGATGCAAGTGTGGCAAGCCTAGCCTAGCCTGGGCTTTTTTTGAGACCTCAAAAGATGACCCAACTCATGTCATCTGCCAACTTTTCAAAAAAAATTCTAAGTAGAGGAAAAAATTTCAATAATTTTACTACTACATGCATAAACTGGCACATGTGCACTCAACATGCATTAGTCTGGGAAACTTACTACGCTAAAATGAGGACTAGTGGGCCTTGCCAAACACCTGAATCTGCTGCTTCTTCTGCCTCCATCAACATGGCAATTGTTGTCACACAGGTCTTCAGCTGAAAAGCCTCCACTTTATTATTCACTACAGTCAGGGTGAGTGAGAGCATTTCAGTTGTTATGGAAGTAGAGATGCCTGCTGTTTTTGTTTCACTGAGAACACCACATTTTTCTCAATGTAACATAATATCTCTGCGTGCACCTCAAACACAATACAGCAGTATGTCGTGTTCACCCTACCCCACCCTCTCATCACAGCAGCTAGCCCTCAGTCCCACAGTTGTGGTCACATAAAATAATGCTTCCTCCTATGCATGCTAAAGCTAAGAGCTTGAACTCCTCCATCTCCAATCTGTTGGCCACAGAAATGCTGCTTTTTTGCATGATGGATACAGATGGTTTCTGAAAGCTGATGGCCGTCACAGTCCCCCAGTACCAGTTGCCCAGTTACCTTTACTTCTCTACTTTACTTCTCTAAGAAAGCTGTACTTTCGCTACACCAGCATATTACAGACATCACCCAATCCTTGAGAAAAACTACGTCTGCCAGGGTGCATTTCACCACTGACACCTGGATAAGCAAGCATAGCCACGAGTGTTACATCTCCCTGACGGGGAACTGGATGACTACTAGCTGGGTCGCTGTGGGGGCAGGCAGTCAGGGGGCTGCTTCGCAAGTCTTGAAATCCCCAAGACTTGTGGGACAAACCTCAATATTTAACACTTCTTCCACCATTTCTGCTTTTTCCACCTCCTCTAGGGCTTCCACCTGCGCCTTTAACCTCTCCCTTAATGAGACATACATTCCAACAGTGCAGAGAGAATCCCCCCACCTCTGTACTGTGCAGACAGGGCTCACCACAATCAGGTACTGTTTAAATTAATATTCTTTGGAGATCGCAGTCACACAGCTCAAGAGTTGTGAACAATGATCCAGGCTGAGTTTGAGCAATGGCTGTTTCCACTGAACCTGGAGCCAGGGAAGGCTTTGTGCGATAACAGTGTGAACCTGGTAGTGACCTTACGCCGGGGCAACCTCACACATGTTCCTTGCATGGCTCATAGCCTCAACCTGGTGGTACAGCAATTTCTGCCTGCCCTGGATGCACTGATGCAGCAAGCACAGTAGCTGTGGGCTCACTTCTACTGTTCGCACCCCACAGGTAAACAATTTGCATTACTACAGAGGTCTTTCAGCCACTCTGCACATGTTGCAGCGACTTTGAGAGAGCGATGAGCCCTGAAGCACCATGTTGTTTTGCATAGCCTGGATCAAAGCAGTACGGATTTGGTACAAATCATGTTTATGAAGTAGGAAAAGAGGAAGTACCTCTGCACCCTTCTGCACAGCTTTGAAATGGCTAATAAGATGATTAGCACTGACGATGCCATCATCAGTAACACTATTCAAGTCATCTATATGCTGTAGCACACTTTGAATAGTCTGCGGGAGAAGGTAGTGGTCCCAGAGAAAGAGGTGGAAGCAGAGGAGGATGCGTAATGGATAACAATATCTTTAAGTTACGGACTGTGGTCACACAGGCATCTGCTATGGAAAGGTGAATTACAGCGATCGAGGGGAATCATGGTACCAAACTTTTACTAAAAGTGTAGGAGTCAACGGAAAAATGGAGGAGTGTCATGATCCAGGCCGGGTTTTTGTCTCATCTCTCCTTTCCTGGTCTGGTCATGTTAGGGGTTAATTTTCCCTGCCTCGTTCCTGTGTCTGGTTTGCTATATCTCTGTGCTGCAACCTGTGTGCTGTGCCAGTTATATTGCTTACTTTCGGCATGTGTAGCTTGCTCTGGTGAGTTCCTTATCTGTCCTGCTGTGTTCATCTCACCCTACCCATGTCTGTTGACCTTCCTACTACCCGACCCTGATCCTTAGTTCCCTGTGTGTCTGAAGTGCCCGAAAACATTAAAACATTAATTTTTGCCAGATGCCTCACCATTGGAGAGGAACAAGTCCATGCTGAAGTATCAAAACACGCTTGCAGATAATCTTAAGAGTGGTGTTCCTCAAGACAGCAGTGAAGTACACAGTGTGCATTACAGTTACAGACTTCCAACCTCAGGAACATCAAGTCGTGAAGGCAAAAACATTAATTTTAACAGAAGCAGCAGTTTTAGTGGCAGAATCAATTTCTGTGAGTCATTTCACACATTTTTTAGACAAGTCTGTGCACCAGAGTGCAAATCTGACAGGTTGTGAATGACTGATAAGGATGCGGCAGGAGTATCCTAAGTTCAATATCAATGCCATCAGAGCGAATTTGGACCCTTTTGCATTCTTCAAAATAAGCTCATCTGTCATGCCTTGGAGATTTTGTCATGCCCAGCAGCCAGCAATCTCTCAGATTGTGTCCTCAGCACTGCTAATGGTGTCCTAACAGATAAGCACATCAGGCTGACAGATAAGCATATCAGGTGGGAAAACGTGCAAAATTGGCAGTGTATCATATACTTATTTCCCCACGGAATAACTCACTGAAGGCCCATCGCCAAGCCTAAAAATGAATGATTCAATTCCCTCACTTATCATTTCAATTTTAACTGGCTAAGCCCTTTCTCCCTGTATCACACTTGACTACTCTACTTCCCTCCTTCAGAATCAACACTGACTAACCGTATGTCACCCCTGACTTTTCTCCCTCCCCATCTATCATCCCTCACAGACAGCATCTTCTCCCCCTGTATTGCCCAAGATTGAGCCCCCCTTCCAAGGTATCATTCCTGAATGATTCCATTTCCCATGTCACCCCTGTGTGACTGTGTCCTTTCTCTCCTTAACACCCCTGACTGACTGAGCCCCCTCTCCTTGTATCACCCTGGAGTAATTGAAAGTTTTCTTTCCCCACCACAAACAAAATTAGATCCTTTATAAATAGTTATGGCATTATAGGTTGCAGAGAGATTTCTCTAAAAAGTGTAAAAGGGAGATGTGAAGGAAATCTCTTTCGATATCACTACAACGTCATATATGACTAATTTATGGTGTCTACCCCTATTATCAGGTATAATAACAACGTATTTGCAGAATTTCTACAATGAAATTTCACAGCAAATTAACCCTTTTCTAACATGGCTAATTTCCATTTTTGTGCTTTTATTTTTCACTCTCCTTCTTCCCAAATAAACAAATGAGGGCTTGTTTTTGGCTAGACAAGTTGTACTTTTGCATTAAATTTTTAATTTTACTACATAATTTATTGGAAAATGTGAAAAAAATTCAAAGTGCAGTTTAATTATGAAAAGAAGGGAATTCTGAAATTGTTTTTTGGGAATTGTTATTACAGCCTACATTGTATGATAAAGATGCCCTTTAAATATGATTGTCCTCATAACTGCGATTATGGCGATACCAAAAGAGTCATTTTTTATTATTTTAGTGGTGAAAATAAATCAGAAGTTTAAAAAAAATTTTGGGGGGGGATTGTGTCATCATTTTCCAAGACCCTTAGCGATTTAGTTTTTGGGTCGATAGAGTTGTGTGAGGTATTATTTTATGCAAAGTGAGACAGCATTTTTATTAATACTATTTTGTGATGGATATGGAATTTTGATTGCTTTTTACAACATTTTTGCGGTATTGCAGCCGCCAAAAAAATGTACATTTCAATTTTCTCCTTTTAAGGTGCTTACTGTTTAATTGTTTTTTTATTCTATAGATTGGAATTTTCTATATGCAGTAATAATGGAGGGGAAAAGGGGTGAACTTCAATTTTTTTTTAAACTTTTCTTCATTGCATTTGTTAGTCTCCTTGGGGAATTTAAAGCTTTGATGGTCTGACTACATGTACTATAAACAGCAATGCCACAGCATCGCTGCATATTTCAAAAGTATAACAACAATGATTGTCTCCTATGAACACCAGCTTAACACTTGGTTTCACAGGAGTACCACCATGTCAGGTTTAGGGGCATTCAGCAGACTTCTGGCTGCCATGACACAGGTGTGCTGATGGGTGCAAGGAATGACATGTCCCCTGACTGTGTGCTGTTAATTCCACTATCACAGTTCGACAGTGGCATTTAACAGGTTAATAGCCACAGGAGGAGCTTTGTTCCATCCACGGCTGTTAGAGGCTGAACGTAGCTGAGTAACACAGCTGTCATCTGCCAGAAAAGATGTGAGCTAGACTTGCAAGCCTACATCAAGGTCAGGGAGCTAACATATGACAGAGCAGTACATAATGTGGGTAAGGGATTAAGAGCAATAATGTTCATGCAAATTGTTCAGAAATTTCTGCATTTACTACAATGCAAATGATGCACATTTACCACTGACTTCATCTTATTCATTGCAAAGGATGAATCAGTGATGAATATCTGCAGCATAAATTGACATATTGTTCATGTCAAATCCACAGCACCGGGCAATTTATGCAGCAGATTTTCTCAGCATATGGATCAGATGTTATAAAACATTAGTTTAGTGGTTACTACTAGAGATGAGCGACTTTGCCTTTTTTCGGGTCAAGTCGGGTTTCATGAAACCCGACTTTCGCAAAAGTCGGGTCGAACGAAATCAGCCGATTATCGTGAAAAGTCGAAGGCCGACTGAAACACGAAACCCAATGCAAGTCAATGGGGAAGAAAAGTCGGCAGTGAGTGGAGGACAGGAAACAAACCTACAGTGCCCATTTTAATGCCAAAAACATCAATTCTTATTACTTAAGCTTGTCAACCTTAATTTACTTTATAATAATAGTTAGGCATTGAAAACTGGGGGTTATTTGGCTAAAGTTGTGGGGGGGTAGGGCTGGTTCCAGATTTTCATGGGCCCAGGGCCAAAGAGTGTCAATGGGCTCCTTTAACACATGCCACAATTCATGATCCTCTGATACAGCAGAGAAATAGCGGTATAGTACAATGAAAAATACTTCACTTCTTACATCACCTTACTGATATCCATTTTAAATTCCCCAATAGCTCCAAAAACGGACAGTATATTACTCCATACAGTATTATGGCCACCGCATACTGCGCTATGCAGAGTAATGAGGCCCATATATTACTCCATACAGAATCATTGGTCCCATATAATGTTTGATACAGTATATGATGAGCTCCACATAATGCTACAGTATATGTTGGTCCCAATGGATGCAGCTCCACTGTCTTATGGGCCCAAATAATGCTCCATATATAATGGGCCCCATTTCTACTACTCTAGTGTATAATGGGCCCTGTAAATGCTGCTCCAGTGTCTGATGTCCACCTTTGGAATGCTCCAGAGTATGGTGGGCCCCATATATCATTCTCCAGAGTATAGTGCTCCCCAAAAATTGCTCCCAACCTTTCAAACAATTAAATAAGTCTCCTCACTAGGGAATCCCTTAACTAGTCTGGACTCTTTGTCGTCCCCATCTTCCATCTCTCTGCACTTGGACTGTTTAGGCAGAGGGCGTACAGAAGTGATGTCATCGCGCTCTCTGACCAGAATGTCACTGTCAGGAAACACGGAAGACGTTACGGCAGTGGAGCAGGGAGAGGTAAGTATTTCAACTTTGCAAGTGCTGTGATCCTGAGCAAGCAGGGGGGGCCCACTCATTGGTGACGGCACTGGCGCAGGGCCCCTCATAGTACGGCGGTGTGTCTGACGGCGGGTGGGCCAGGTGGGCCCTCCCACCGGCAGACACTTTTGCGTACTATGAGGGGCCCTGTGCCAGTGCCGTCACCCATGAGTATGCCCCCCACCTGCTCAAGGAACCTTCACTTTCATCTGCATCTTCCTCTTTGTCACCGTTTAAGGTGGTATAGTATGCGGGAAGGGGAACCTGAGTTTCATCAGGGTCAGATTCTGGCTGCGAAGAGTGCGGGGGGAATGTAGTGGTCTGGGTCAATGTACCAACAGAATCATCTAGCAGTAGCTGGGCATCAGTGCACTTGTGGCGCCCCCAGGAGTACGGTCGCCACAGTGGCATTACCTTCCTCCTAGGGAGTGTGATGTCATGCTTGGGAGCAACGAAGGATCTATCTAGCAGTTAAACCAACACACAACACAGTTCCCACTCCAGGCCAGCAATGAGAGCTCTGAACCTGACTGCTGAGGAGCTGCTCTCTGTGGTCAGGAGGAAGGAAGTTAGGGCAGCCTGTGAAAGGAAGGGGAAGTGTGTGGATGTGAGAAGGGGAGCTGTAGGATGAACTTGAGTTAAGGCTCACTCCTAGCTGCAGCGCATGGTCCGGATTCCGGTCTCCGAGTTTGTAGGGACACTGACGGTCCTTCAAATGCTCTGTTCCCAACGAAGGCTCGGAGGCCCCAGCAGCGACTTGTGTGAGCCAAAAGGAAAAGGCTACAGCTGCCTGCCATACGAGAAAGTTTAAAAAGAGAGTCAACAGGGGGAACTTCAGAGAACTCAGCACTGCGAGTACCTCAGATAAGTGCTAGAATGGAGGCCACACTACCTATCTGCAGAGAGAGAATTCCTAATTTGCTTCCAGGCTGACCAACTCCTTCTCCATCTGTACTCTGAGTCCTGTACGGCACTTACCAAGTACAGGTAAAGGAACTGCACAACTGTGTCTGTCATCTTTCTCCTGCGCCTGGCACACGGCTCTGCTACATCCTGCACTGCACACCATCTACCAACTCTTTCATCTGCCCTGCTACTACGGCCCTACCTGTTATGAATGAGTCACCGTAGGAGGCAAAAACAGAAATGTTAGCTAAGTCCAGAAAACCAGAGAAGTTGGCAGCTATCGGATTGCAGGCCCCTGAACCTATCAACAACAACTAGCAGTAGCCGTGGGGGGTTCCTACGATGCCCTAGACCCCTCGATCACAGCCGGAGAACTGCCTAGCTTAAAGACAGAAAGGGAAATCTAAACTGCCCCAGAGCAGACCCCAAAGCAATAGGCAGCCCCCAACATATAATGACGGTGAAGCAAGAAGAAAAAACACTAACACAGAAAGAAAGATAGACTGAGCAAATGATGGGCCCAAGCTAAATAGATAGGACAGGATAGGAAAGCTGCTGTCTGCAATCCGCAAAAAACCCTATAAAAATAAGAGCCAACAGACTGACAGGGAAAAAGGCACTGAAGACGCTAGGCTTCAAAAAGACTGTCAGTACTCAGGTATTTTCTGAAGACAGAGCAAACCGACAAAAAAGGAATTCAGCTCACCCCAGCAGGGAATGGCAGAATCCAGAAAAGCAAGGCAAACTAAAACCAAAACACAAATGCAGAAAGGCAAAGCAGAAAACTTAGCTTTTGAGGAGCAGGAATCAGACTGGTCTCCTAGAATTCCACAGAGAAATCACCAGCGAGGCAGAAGGGCGTCGGCTGCCTTATATCCAGTCAGAGATCCCCGTCGCCCAGTCATCCTCTCCCAGCTCAGGTGCTTGGTAATCAGCCTCACTACCTTCCTTCACCAGAAGAGGGAGTTCATCAGACCTCAATGGTGAAGGGGAAAATGAACTCATAACACCTACCTGTGCAGGTCTTCTACATCTTAGCTGCACCACTACATCTGTCCCAGAGAAGCGACACTGCAGCGCTGGTCAATGTGATCAGAATCCACAGGTGGCATCACGTATCAGTCACCTATAAAAGTTTTTCACCCCTTTGCATGGACGCCCATGCCCATGGACCGGGTCACCACCACCATGACACATCCCTCGGAGACACCGGCCCGGTACCGATTAACCCCACTGCCCTGGCTGGCCACCCACACTCGATGTCACATTCATCTTGGACTGGGGAATTCACAATTTGACTTGATAACCCAGGCATGGTATGTGAAAAGAGCTCCATGGAGTAATCTGTAGTGTGGCCTGCTGCATCCCTCACTTTTGGTAGGGGTGAAGGACACAAGGAAAAGTGTTGTTCCTGACCAAGAGCCTCCACTGACGACTCAGTGCTTTTATTTTTTGAAACTTCAGAAGAGGAGGCGATAGAGCTGGAGGCTGTGTCAGCAATGTAAGCTAAAACTTGTTCCTGAAGCTCCGGATTTAAAAGCAGTTTACCTACTCCCAGAAAAGGGAGCCTTCGAGGCCTTGTGGAGCCAGACGATGACGCAGGCTCAACACCTCCTGCCTTAGGTGCTATTGTGCTTTTGCCACTACCAGCAGATGCACCCCCACCCCAACCACCATCAGTACCAGCTGGCAACCCCCGCCCACTTCCACGGCCTCTTCCACCATACTTCCTCATTTTTGGAAAAATGTACCCAAAGTACCACCAGCTATATGGCACTGTAATACAAGGTACAAGGTGTATATAGTATTGGGGAGAATTTGAATCTCCCTAGAGATTTTAGGAGGCTGAACTATTATCTCAGGCCCACTATAGATTACACCTCAATTTAACAGGCTGAAATTGGCTGGTGTATGACAAAGTACAAGGTGTGTATATAGTATTGGGGAGAATTGGAAGCTCCCTAGAGATTTTAGGAGGCTGAAATATTATCTCAGTCCCAATATAGATTACACCTCAATTTAACAGGCTGAAATTGTCTGGTGTATGACAAAGTACAAGGTGTGTATATAGTATTGGGGAGAATTGTAAGCTCCCTAGAGATTTTAGGAGGCTAAACTATTTTCTCAGGCACAATATAGATTACACCTCAATTTAACAGGCTGAAATTGGCTGGTGTACACCAACTGAGGCTTACAATCAAGCCCCAACCAAACCATGAGCATTAATCTTTAAATATCAAAGTTTATTAATAAATTATTAAAAATATTTGCATAATTATGTTACAAGGTACAGAAACAAATATTAATGACAAGCCTGGATCCATGGTATTAATAAAATTTAAATTGCCGCATGGTATGAGGCATGATACAATCTGTTTGTAGACCAATAAATGTTAAGTATATTAACTATTATAATCCCTGTGGAAACCAATCACCTGCATTTACCTGTGACTACACAAAGCCAATAATGCTGCTCAGGGATTTGTAACAGGGAACTAGGTGCCATGAACCCACTGCATCTCAACTCACAACACTCAGAGATTCACCAACTAGCATCTTACTGGTAAGGGTTAAAGGCAGGATCCAATACACTCAGCGAAGTAACTGGCAAAAAGACGCTCAAACAAAGGTAGATAATCCACATGTACACATTACCTGAATCACAGCAGCATGCAACACAGTGGACAGGAGCCTTGTCACCCGACCCCCGATGTGCACGTTTCACCCTGCTTCCTCGGGGGGCTATTGTGCTTTTGCCACTACCAGCAGATGCACCCCCACCCCCACCATCAGTACAAGCTGGCAACCCCCGCCCACTTCCACGGCCTCTTCCACCATACTTCCTCATTTTTGGAAAAATGTACCCAAAATACCACCAGCTATATGGTACTGTAAAACAAGGTACAGTAAAACAAATTGGCTGGTGTATGTATGACGCCCCCAGGAGTATGGTCGCCACAGTGGCATTGCCTTCCTCCTAGGGAGGGTGATGTCATGCTTGAAAGCAATAGGGGATCTCTCTAGCAGTTTATCAAGACACACAGCACAGTTTCCATTCCAGGCCAGCAGAGGGAGCTCAGAACCAAAACTAGGGGAAGAGCTGCTCTCTGGGGTCAGGAAGGGGAAATTAGGAGTTCGTGTGAAGAGGGCAATGTGTGTGGACGTGGAGGAGAGGAGCTGGAAGATAGAGCAGATTTGAGTGCTCACTTCTAGCTATAGCGCACGATCTGGACCCTGTCTCCAAGGTTGTATGGATACTGATGTTCCTGCAGCAGAAATCGGAGGAATAGGAAGCTGTAAATGCTCTGTTCCCATATAAGACTTGGAGGCACAACAGCAACGGGTGAGCTAGAAGAAGAAGAAGGCTACAGCTGTCTGCCATGCGAGGGAGTTCTAAATGAGATCAAGCAAGTGGAACTTCAGTGTAATACAGTACTGCAAGTACCTAAGATAAGCGCTAGAAAGGAGACTACACAACCCATCTGATAGAGAGATTCCTAAGTTGCTTCCAGGCCGGCCAGCCTCTGTTCCATCTGTAATCTGGACCCTGGACTGCATTTACAAAGCACAGTAAAGGTAATGGAAACTGCACCCTGCTGTGTCATTGCATTCTTCCTGCAAACCCTCCAGCACTGCTACATCTCTGTGCCAGACACTACACCCTCTTCCTCAACACCTATTACCACTGCCCTGGGACCACAGCTCCACCTGTGGGGAGCTATTACATTTTGCTGCCTTATACCATCTGTCCCAGAGGCCTGCAGCGTCGGCTTAACCCCTTCATTGCCGATCACCACAGGTGGCGTCACGTATTATCCACTTATAAACTTTAATGAGCCACTCTCAACCCCTTTTACATGGATGCCCAGGCCCACGGATCGGGTCACCGCTACTGTGACATTTCCCTCTAAGATACTGGTCTGCTACCAAGTACCCCACTGCCCTGGTGGGCGATTCATTTTGGCATCATAAACAGGATTAATGGAGCCCGGTGTCACCGGGTCCTGTGTGCCACAGACTGTCGCCGCCATCGCCACCATTACCCCACTGCGCGGGAAACCAAAGGGGCGGGCCATCATGGGCGGAGCCAGCTGAAGAGCGTGCAAGGAGTGAGAAGCCAAGGCCTTCAGCCCCAGCGTCCCCCGATCGTCCAGCCAGTGGAGCGGCAACCCAGGGCCTGGCGAAACATTAACTAGGGGGGAGGAGAATGTCTGAGGCAAGAGCAGATGCAGCGGTGGATGCCAACGCACCCCACACAGCGCCGCAAGATGCAGGGGCCAGCGCAGCTGCGGCTCTAATGGCGCCACAGAACCCAGCAGCCAGCGCCACTGCCAGAGCGCAGCAGGAACAAGCGCCCACTGCAACAGTCTCCACAATGCCGCTGTCTATGCCCTATATACGGGGAGCGGCCTGGCTACCGCAGTATTCAGGGGAGTCACATACCCTGACTGAATTTAAAGAGAGACTGTGCAGTCTGTTTGAGGTGTATCCTCTGTCTGAAAGCCAGAAAGTGAACATCCTTATTGGGCAGCTAACTGGTGCAGCGCAAAGAGAAGTAAAAGCCTGGCAGGACACTGATAAAGAGACTGTTAAAAAGATTCTGGTTAAGCTAAGAAGCACCTTTGACACTCGCACTGCAGCTGAAATAAAAATGAGATTCTTTGGGTGTAAGCAGAGAGCCCAGGACAGTATACGGGACTATGCTCTTAACCTACTGGAGGCGCTGCGAGCCATAAAGCAGATTGACCCAGACAGTGTGAAAGATGGAGACAGACTGTTAAAGGAGCAATTTATTGAGGGACTCCTATCCAGTACCCACAGAGCACAGCTGCGCATCATAGCCCTACAAAACCCTGACCTAGACTTTGCAGACTTCAAGGACAGGGCTATTCGGGTGCTGCATGAACAAAATGTCAGCCGTCCACATCGCAAGATTCTCCCACCCTGGGGCAGAGGCCAACCCCCAGGAGTAGGACGACAAGGCCCCTCGGAACTGGTGAGCCAAGTATGTCGGAGGGTGACCGGTCCTCCCAGTGGTGATTGACGGCATCCCCATGAACGCTTTGCTGGACACTGGCTCTCAGGTGACAACTATGCCATATATCCTTTACAAGCGGTATTGGGCTGACTCTGAACTTACTCGCGGCCCAAGTGATGAACTGACAGTAGTTGCCAGCAATGGTCAGTCTTTTCTGCAAGTAGGATGTAAAGAGATTACTATTAAAGTGGGGCGAGTAGAGTTAAAATCTCAAGGTCTGATAGTTGTAGACATTGATCAACGAGAATGTAACCCAATGATGACCCTAGGTACTAATGTGATTGAAAATTGCCTTGCCGAGGTTATTGTTTTGTTGCAACAGGTAGCCGAGACTGCTGGTTCCAGTGAACAACGAGTCCTGCAGTAGGAGATCAAGGCCCTGATGCAAAGACAGCAGGTAGAACTGTATGGCGGAGAAATTGGCATTGTCAGAGTGAGTGATTCTTTCCACATTGCGATACAGTAAACACCCTCTAGACTTTGGGAAGGCAAAAGGGGTTCAACACCATATCCCCACTGGAGATCATCCACCCATTAAAGAAAGGTACAGGCCTATATTCCCGACACAATATCAATGTGCTAAAAGTATGTTGCAGAAATGAAGGAGGCTGGGGTGATCAGAGACAGTTGTAGCCCCTGGGCAGCCCCAATAGTCTTTGTGAAAAAGAAAGATGGTACCATGAGAATGTGTGTTGATTACAAAAAAATTAACAGCATTACACATAAGGATGCCTACCCATTACCCAGAATTGAAGAGTCATTAGTAGTGTTGAGCATTCCGATACCGCAAGTATCGGGTATCGGCCGATACTTGCTGTATCGGAATTCCGATACCGACTTCCGATATTTTTTCAATATCGGAAGTCGGCATCGGAATCGGAAGTTCAAAGTTGATTGACAGCCGAAATGACGTCATCATGATGCGCGGTGTGTGCGCATCATGATGCGCCGTCATTTCGGGCCTTCCGGGGGTCTCTGCCGGCCTGCCGGGGGGCTGTGTGGACTGCCCGGGGTCTGTACCGGCCTGCCGGGGGGCTGTGCCGGCCTGCCGGTGGTCTGTGCACCCTGTGGGGGTCTGTACCGGCCTGCCGGTGGTCTGTGCACCCTGTGGGGGTCTGTACCGGCCTGCCGGGGGGCTGTGCCGGCCTGCCGGGGGGCTGTGCTGATGTCCGGGGGTCTGTGCAAGCATCGTCCGATGGGACTACAAGTCCCATCTGGCGATGCCTGCTACCATGACAGTGATTGACACATTAGCCAATGATGGGACAGTAGTAGTCCCATCATCCGGCTAATGTGTTAAATGTTAAAAAAAAAAATATATATATATACTACATACATACTACATACATACTACATGCATGCTACATACATACTACATGCTACATACATACTACATATATACTACATGCATGCTACATACATACTACATGCTACATACATACCACATATATACTACATACATACTACATGCATGCTACATGCTACATACATACCACATACATACTACATACATACTACATACATACTACATGCATGCTACATACATACTACATGCATGCTACATACATACTACATGCTACATACATACCACATACATACTACATACATACTACATACATACCACATGCATGCTACATACATGCTACATACAATACATTCATACAATACATACATAGACATACAGTACATATAACATAGAGTAACATACTTTCCCACGCAGCAATGGCATAAAGTGAGACTAGGGACTTTTTTTTTTTAAGTGGCGGAGGAATACAGTGCGGAAGGATACCTACCTTCCGTCATTGGATTCCTGCAGCCCGTAGAGAGCGGCAGCATCAGCTGATGCTGCAGTTCTCTACCCAAGATCGTCGTGGGACACACTCGTGGACTGCTTCGGATCATGGGTGAGTATTTTTGTGGTTTGTTATGTTAATATTTATTCCGTAAAAGACAATGGCTTCGGGGAACAATGTGACAAGTATTGGTAAGTATGTTACTCTATGTTATATGTACTGTATGTCTATGTATGTATTGTATGAATGTATTGTATGTAGCATGCATGTAGTATGTATGTAGTATGTATGTAGTATGTAGTATGTATGTAGCATGCATGTAGTATGTATGTAGCATGCATGTAGTATGTATGTAGCATGTATGTAGTATGTATGTAGCATGCATGTAGTATGTATGTAGCATGCATGTAGTATGTATGTAGCATGCATGTAGTATGTATGTAGCATGCATGTAGTATGTATGTAGTATATATGTAGCATGTATGTATGTAGCATGCATGTAGTATGTTGTAGTCCCATCGGACGATGCCTGCACAGCCCCCCGGAGACTGCAGAGCCCCCCGGCAGGCCAGCACAGCCCCCCGGAGCCTGCACAGCCCCCCGGCAGGCCGGCACAGCCCCCCGGCAGGCCGGCACAGCCCACCGGAGCCTGCACAGACCACCGGCAGGCCGGCACAGCCCCCCGGCAGGCCGGCACAGACCACCGGAGCCTGCACAGACCCCCTGGCAGGCCGGCACAGCCCCCCCGAAAGGCCCGTACAGACCCCAGAGAGGCTGTACAAGGCAAAAACAGGGTTTTTCTTATTCCGATACCGGAAGTCCCATAGACTTGAATGGGACTTCTGGTATCGGAATCGGCGATACCGATACTTTTTTTTAAGATCGGCCGATCCATTCCGATCCGATACTTTGAAGTATCGGACGGTATCGCTCAACTCTAGTCATTAGCCGCACTTAAAACTGATAACTATTTTTCCACCTGAGATCTCACTAGTGGATATTGGCAGGTTCCAGTGGCAGCGGTAGACAAGGAGAAAACAGCGTTTACTACACCAATGGGTCTCTGCGAGTTCAACTACATGCCATTCGGGCTCTGCACCGCCCCAGGGACATTTCAACGGCTAATGGAGTGCTGTCTTGGACACAAGAACTTCGAGACAGTTCTGTTATACCTTGATGATGTCTTTGTTTTCTCCAAGATTTATGAAGACCATCTAGAGCACCTGGCTGAGGTGTTTGAAGCCTTGTCCAACTTTGGCCTTAATGTGAAGCCATCCAAATGCCACCTCCTGAAGCCCAAGGTACAGTACCTCAGTCATGTAGTGAGTGCAGAAGGTGTGGCACCGGATCCTGACAAAGTCACTTTTATCCGAGACTGGCAGAAACCCAGCAACCTACATGAAGTACGTCAATTCCTCGGGTTGGTAGGCTCTTACCGAAGGTTCATCAAAGGCTTCACTGAGATAGCCACTCCTATGCAAAATCTTCTGGTGGGCAAACCCAAGAAAGCCAGGAAGAAGAGTCATACATTTGAATGGAATGAGGAACTGGAGAGGTCCTTCACTCGACTGAAAATGGCTCTCACAGGAGATGAAGTTCTGGCCTACCCAGATTATGACCAACCATTTGTGTTGTATACTGATGCCAGCAACGTGGGACTGGGAGCAGTACTGTCACAGGTACAGAATGGCAAAGAAAGAGTGATCACCTACGCCAACAGGAGCTTCGTCCCACTGAAAGGAACCCTGACAACTACAGTTCCTTCAAACTGGAGTTCCTCGCCAAAGTCTGGGCTGTGACTGAACGATTCAAGAATTACCTAGCTTCAGCCAAGTTTACCATCTTCACGGACAACAACCCATTGACTCACTTGGAAACTGCCAAACTAGGTGCACTGGAGCAGTGATGGATGGCCCAGCTGTCTAACTATGAATTCACCATCAAGTACCGAGCGGGGCACAAGAATGCCTATGCTGATATGCTGTCCAGAATGCCTAATCTGCCAGATGCAGGAGAAGACCCTGAGGCACTCAAAGAAATACAGTTACCTGCCTTCCACCTGCCAATTGTGGCCCGACATGCCCAAGGAGTGAGAAACAGACGGTCTATCGTGAAAGAGGCCACCCTAAATCCATTGCCTCATCATGACTGGGCAGAAACGCAGGATAACGACCCCGCAGTCCGCCTGGTATAGGAGTTACTGTCGCAAGCTGACTCACGCCCAAGTCCAGATGCTCCTGAAGAAACCCAGCAGTTGTGGAAGGAAAGAGGCAGGCTGTTCCTCTATGAGGGAAAGCTGTGCCGGAGGAGTATCAATGCCCGCACTCATGAGCTGGTCTGGCAGGTGGTAGTCCCAAAGAGGGAGGCATCCATGATCTTGGAAGCATACCACAATGGAGCTGGACACTTCGGATGGAAAAAGTTGGAGGCCTTGCTCCGAGAGAGATTCTACTTGGCTGGTATGAGGAAGGCCATTGAAAATTGGTGCTGGGACTGTGGACAATGTAACCTGCGCAGAAAGGACCGTAACAGCCAGCGAGCTCCTTTGCAGCCAATAATAACCACACAGCCACTTGAGTTGGTCGCCCTGGACCATGTGAAGCTGGTCCCAAGCTGTTCAGGCTACGTTTATGCTCTTACCATTGTTGACCACTACTCGAGATTCCTAGTAGTCGTGCCTGTCAAGGATCAAACAGCCAGGACAGCAGCAAGAGCATTCCAACAGCACTTTTGTTGACCACACGGATATCCCGAGCGAGTGCTTACAGATCAAGGTCCAGCCTTTGAGGCAGAAGTGTTCCAGGAATTCTGTAACTTGTATGGTTGCAAGAAGATTAGGACAACACCGTACCATCCACAGACCAATGGCATGTGTGAAAAAATGAATCAGGTGGTGATTGATCTACTGAAGACCTTGCCTTTGGAAGAGAGGAATCTGTGGCCAGAGAAGTTGCCAGATCTGGTAGACCTCTACAATCACATTCCTGTTAATTCCACCAACTGCACTCCAGCCTACCTAATGAGAGCGATGCCTGGCAAGTTGCCTGTTGATTTGGATATGGGAGTCCTGACACCTGAGGTAACATCACCAGATGCTGACTGGGATATGGAACGGCAGCAACAGTACCACAGAGTACAAGAGTGTGTAGAAAAGAGTCTAGCTCAGGCAAGACAAAAGCAGGAAAAGAACTACAATCAACATGCACCTGCAGTTCACTTGTCACCAGGAGAACAAGTCCTAAAGAGGAAAAGGAGGATGCATAAATTGGAAGACCAATGGGAAGCTGAACCCTACACCATCCTACCATCAAATTTTGACAACACCAAAGTGTGCCTTATCAGTAAGGATGGAGGAGAAACCTTATCAGCAGTATCGAGGGATCATCTGAAACTGTGCCCTGACCAACTAAAGGACAGAATGGAAGAGCAAAACAACCTTCAGCCCACAGAGGAAGAAGAAAAGGTCAGCACTGTACTCGGAGAGTTGCCTGCAAATTGAACTAGAGCGAATCAAGCCATAGTGGTGCCAGTTTTGACCTTTCCCCAACTGGTAGTGCAAGAAGAAGTGACTCAAGACCACCCTGAAAACCAGCAAGTACAGGTAGCGGATGCCACACCAGCAGTGGAACAAGAGAATTCTCATCCTGCCAGTGGTGAATCTGTCATGCCCACAGTGAGTAGAAGTGGTCCTAGGAAATCTAGTATCCCTGTGCTATGCAGAACTACCAGAAGTGAAGCCAGTACAACACACACTACACCAGTAGTAGTCAACACACGGCATCCAGTAAGGTCCCCAACAACACCAGTGCTACGTAGGTCTCTCCGTAGTACCCAAGGAATTCCACCCCTAAGGTTCCGCATATAGATAAGTTTTGTAAATGTTAACCTGTAAATATGCAACGCTTCAAGTTTTGTGCCTACAGAGATTCTGTAAGAACTTTTGAACAATCTCAGTTGTTTTGATGGACAATTGGGCCACATAACTATGTGTGGCCAAAACTATCTTGTATATAATTACCAACTTGCTCAGGAATTTGACCATGGACATTGACGCATGGACTAATCGTCATAAGTCTCATTTTGAGCTTTGTTTTTTGTTTTCTTTTCTTCCCTCACTTTTTGAAATCTTGTAACATTTATAAGTGTTAATGTGTTAATATGTTTACATGTTGTTTTCTCTTCAGTCCGGGAGTACTGAATTGCACTAGGGGGTAATGTGGCACCCCCAGGATTATGATCGCCACAGTGGCATTGTCTTCCTCCTAGGGAGGGTGATGTCATGCTTGGAAGCAATAGGGGCTCTCTCTAGCAGTTTATCAAGACACACAACCCAGTTTCCATTCCAGGCCAACAGAGGGAGCTCTGAACCAAAACTAGGGGAAGAGCTGCTCTTTGGGGACCAGGAAGGGGAAATTAGGAGTTCGTGTGAGGAGGGCAATGTGTGTGGACGTGGAGGAGAGGAGCTGGAAGATTGAGCAGAGTTGAGTGCTCACTTCTATCTACAGCGCATAATCTGGAGCCCGGTCTCTAAGGTTGTATGGATACTGATGTTCCTGCAGCAGAAATCGGAGGAATAGGAAGCTGTAAATGCTCTGTTCCCATATAAGACTTGGAGGCACAACAGCAACGGGTGAGCTAGAAGAAGAAAAAGGCTACAGCTGTCTGCCATGCGAGGGAGTTCTAAATGAGATCAAGCAAGTGGAACTTCAGTGTAATACAGTACTGCAAGTACCTAAGATAAGCGCTAGAAAGGAGACTACACAACCCATCTGATAGAGATTCCTAAGTTGCTTCCAGGCCGGCCAGCCTCTGTTCCATCTGTAATCTTGACCCTGGACTGCATTTACAAAGCACAGTAAAGGTAACGGAAACTGCACCCTGCTGTGTCATTGCATTCTTCCTGCAAACCCTCCAGCACTGCTACATCTCTGTGCCAGACACTACACCCTCTTCCTCAACACCTATTACCACTGCCCTGGGACCACAGCTCCACCTGTGGGGAGCTATTACATTTTGCTGCCTTATACCATCTGTCCCAGAGGCCACAGGTGGCGTCACGTATTATCCACTTATAAACTTTAATGAGCCACTCTCAACCCCTTTTACATGGACGCCCAGGGCCACGGACCGGGTCACCGCTACTGTGACACTTCCCTCTGAGATACCAGCCCGGTACCGAGTACCCCACTGCCCTGGCGGGCGATCCATATGTCAAAGTACAAGGTGTGTATATAGTATTGGGGAGAATTTGAATCACCCTTGAGATTTTAGGAGGCTGAACTATTATCTCAGGCCCAATATAGATTACACCTCAATTTAACAGGCTGAAATTGGCTGGAGTATGACAAAGTACAAGGTGTGTATATAGTATTGGGGAGAATTCGAATCTACCTAGAGATTTTAGGAGGCTGAACTATTATCTCAGGCCCACTATAGATTACACCTCAATTTAACAGGCTGAAATTGGCTGGTGTATGACAAAGTACAAGGTGTGTATATAGTATTGGGGAGAATTGGAAGCTCCCTAGAGATTTTAGGAGGCTGACAATGATGCTCTCAGTCCAAGTATGGCAGCAGAAAGCCTAATAAGCAGGACTGCTGCACACAAAAGTGTGGAAAAATGAATGTTTGGTAACTGTGCAGAAAAGAGGAATAAAAGTATTTTTGCTTTTAAAAAATCAGTTTGCACAGCAGTGTGCAAACAGGAATGTAGCTATCGGGGAGCCTTATAAGCCAGCCTAATGACCAACAGAGCTAATGCACAAAAAATATAGCCTCCCCTGTCACTGCACACAAACTGTTGTGTTGTACAGTGGAAATCGCTACCAGCAGAAGCAGTTTTTTTGTTCTTCTTCCCTGCCTAACGCTCTCCCTTATTCAGAATCAGCAGCTGCAACCTCTCCCTAATGCTAATATCGGCAGAAGTAAGATGGCCGTCGGCGTGCATCTTAATTATATGGGTCCACAGCATCCTGCATTTGTCTGGAGGCCTGGACGGGTAAACCTTTTTGCTCTTTTGCTGTTTTCTATTATTGGAGGATTTTTAAGTCCTCTTTCTGTGCTATTTCAGTGTTAGGATTTAGTGTTAGGTACCCGTAAACGTGGAGATCTTTGGCACAGGTTATGGACTCACGTATTTTTGCCATAATATCAGATAATACTCCACATTTTTTAATGTGTTTTTTGCACTTTTTATTCAGGGTGCAGTTGGGCCCATTTGGTCTTGTAAACTGCGGTGTCTGTTCACATGGCATGCATTTTGATAGCGCTGGGCAGCCCGCCTGAGCTAATAGAAAGGTGTCACTACTAGGCTGGCCTGGATGCTGTGCATGGCCATAGTGTGAACAGCGCTGCATACAAGTTTTTTATTGTGCATTAATATATCAGGAAACTGCCCCCTCCATGTATTGGTAGGCTGTGAGCGGTTGTTTCATTGTGTTGTTTCATTGTTTTCATTGTGTTGTTTCATTGTGTTGCCATCTTAATTATATGGGTCCACTACATCCTGATAGTGCATTTGTCTGGAGGCCTGGACGGGTAAACCTTTTTACTCTTTTGCTGTTTTCTATTATTGGAGGATTTTTAAGTCCTCTTTCTGTGCTATTTCAGTAGCTAGTGGTCCCCAAGAATGATTTTCTCTGGTGAGCCCAAAGTATGTATTTGAGTCCGACACTGTATAGAGGTCATCTTTTTGTTGGCTTAATGGCCCATGCAATATGACCAAGATGTGTGCTAAATATCTTAGTTTTGTAGGTAGACTCAATATAGCAGTCATGCAGTAGATAATGCATGTACTCAAGGTTCACAGGTACAGATGAAGCCAGATGTTTACATACACTATATAAAAAGACACAAATGCATGTTTTCCTCAATATCTGACATGACACCAAAATACATTTTTCCATTTTAGGTCAATTATGATTACCATAATTATTAATATTTGCCAAATGCCAGAATAATGAGAGAATGATTTAAAGCATTTTTATTACTTATTGCAAAGTCAAAAGATTACATACATTTCATTAGCATTTGGTATCATTGCCCTTAAACTGAATGACTTTAGTGAAACGTTTGGGATATCCCTCCACAAGTTTTTTACAATAGTTGGTTGGAATTGGGCCCATTCCTCCTGGCAAAACTGGTGTAACTAATACAAGTCTGTAGGTCACCTTGCTCGTACCTGCGTTTTCAGCTTTGCTCATACATTTTCAATAGGATTGAGATCAGGGCTTTGTGATGGCCACTCCAAAACATTGACTTTGCTATCCTTAAACCATTTTGCTACCATTCTGGCAGTATGCTTCGGGTCATTATCCATTTGGAACACCCATTTCCTCCCAAGCTTTAACTTCCTGACTGATTTCTTGAGATGTTGCTTTAGTATTGCCACATAATCTTTTTTATGATACCATCTATTTTGTGAAGTGCACTGGTCCCTCCTGCTGCAAAACAACCCAGCAACATGATTCTCCCACCCCTGCTTATCATAGATGGGATGTTCTTAAGCTTCCAAGCTTCTCCCTTCTTCCTCCAAACGCAACCATGGTCATTATGCACTAAAAATTTCACCAGACCACATGACATGTCTCCAAAAATTGTTCCTGTGTGCATTTGCAAACATAAATCTGGCTTTTTATGTTTCTTTTGCAGAAATGACTTCTTCTTGGCAGAGTGGCCGTTAAGCCCATGTTGATACAATACTTGTTTTACTGTGGATATTGACACAATCTTACTAACTCCTGCTATCATCTTCACAAGGTCTTTTGCCATTGTCGGACCAAAGCAGATTGATTTCTAGGACACAGAACCTGGCTCCTTCCTGAGCAGTGTGATGGCTGAACACTCCCATCTAATCTGTACTTGCATATAATTGTTTGTACAGATGAATGAGGCACTTTCAGGTATCATGAAATTGCACCCAAGGATGAGCCTGACTTTTGCAAGTCCACAGTTTTCTTTCTGATATCTTGGCTGATTTCTTGAGACTTTCCCCTAATTCTACACAAAGAAGCATTGTGTTTCAGACATGCATTAAAATACATCCACAGGAGTGTTTCTAATTAACTCAGATGTTGCCAAAAAAACAGAAGCTTCCAAACACATGACATCATCATATGGGCAGCCCAGAATTGTTTAAACATATTGTAATCTTAGGCCTGTTTCACACATCAGTTTTTTCAAATCAGTCAAGATCCGCCGTTTTGCAAAAAAAAACCGGATCCGCCATTTTGCTTGGCGGATCCGTTTTTTTCCCATTGAGTTGCATTACCGGCGGATCTTGACGGATGGCCATCCGTTGGATCCGTTTTTTTGCGGATCCGCCAAAATTTTGGCGTCAGCTGACATGTCTGGACGGACAATGCAACGTTTTTTCGGGCGACCGGATCCACATTTTACATTGCGCATGCCCGGAGGATTTGCCTCGGCCGCAAATTTAACCCTAAACCCTGTTCTGGCGGCTGAAAAAGAATTCTCTCTCTCTCTCCCCCCCCCAGGCAGCGGTTCCTTTAAAATTCTTCCTTCGACGGATCCATTAAAACAACGTTCCGGTGCCAAACGTTGTGGTCAGTACAGTAACGGATCCGTTGTCCGCTATTTTAGCGGATTTTAACTGAGGAAAAAAACTGATGTGTGAAACAGGCCTTAGTGTATGTCAACTTTTGACTTTGCAGTAAGTAATACAAATGTCTTAAAACATTCTCTATCTCATTCTGGCATTTAGCAAATAATAATAATTATGGTAATCCTAATTGACCTAAAATGGGAAAGGTTTATAATGATTTCATGTCAGATATTAAGAAAAACATGCATCTGTGTCTTTTTATACACTGTATGTAAACTTCTGTTTTCAACTGTAACTTAGTACACTCAGTGTGCATTTGTACAGTTGTGGCCAAAAGTATTGACACCCCTGCAATTCTGTCAGATAATATTGGCACCCTCAGCCTAATAGTTGGTTGCACAACCTTTAGCCAAAATAACTGCGACCAACCGCTTCCGGTAACCATCAATGAGTTTCTTTCAATGCTCTGCTGGAATTTTAGACCATTCTTCTTTGGCAAACTGCTCCAGGTCCCTGATATTTTTAAGGGTGCCTTCTCCAAACTGCCATTTTTAGATCTCTCCACAGGTGTTCTATGAGATTCAGGTCTGGACTCATAGCTGGCCACGTTAGAAGTCTCCAGTGCTTTTTCTCAAACCATTTTCTAGTGCTTTTTGAAGTGTGTTTTGGGTCATTGTCCTGCTGGAAGACCCATGACCTCTGAGGGAGACCCAGCTTTCTCACACTGGGTCCTATATTATGCTGCAAAATTTGTTGGTAGTCTTCTGACTTCATAATGCCATGCACACGGTCAAGCAGTCCAGTGCCAGAGGCAGCAAAGCAACCCCAAAACATCAGGGAACCTCTGCCATGTTTGATTGTAGTGACCGTGTTCTTTTCTTTGAATGCCTCTTTTTTTCTCCTGTAAACTCTATGTTGATGCCTTTGCCCAAAAAGCTCTACTTTTTTCTCATCTGACTAGAGAACATTCTTCCAAAACAATTTAGGCTTTTTCACGTAAGTTTTGTCAAACTCCAGCCTGGCTTTTTATGTCTCGGGGTAAGAAGTGGGGTCTTCCTGGGTCTCCTACCATACAGTCCCTTTCATTCAGATGCCGACGGATAGTACGGGTTGACACTGTTGTACACTCAGACTGCAGGGCAGCTTGAACTTGTTTGGTTGTTAGTCAAGGTTCTTTATCCAACATCCGCACAATCTTGCGTTGAAATCTCTTGTCAATTTTTCTTTTCCGTCCACATCTAGGGAGGTTAGCCATAGTGCCATGGGCTTTAAACTTCTTGATGATACTGTGCACGGTAGACACAGGAACATTCTGGTCTTTGGAGATGGACTTGTAGCCTTGAGATTGCTCATGCTTCCTCACAATTTGGCTTCTCAAGTCCTCAGACAGTTCTTTGGTCTTCTTTCTTTTCTCCATGCTCAATGTGGTACACACAAGGACACAGGACAGAGGTTGAGTCAACTTTAATCCATGTCAACTGGCTGCAAGTGTGATTTAGTTATTGCCAACACCTGTTAGGTGCCACAGGTAAGTTACAGGTGCTGTTAATTACACAAATTAGAGAAGCATCACATGATTTTTCGAACAGTGCCAATACTTTTGTCCACCCTCTTTTTTATGTTTGGTGTGGAATTATATCCAATTTGGCTTTAGGACAATTCTTTTTGTGTTTTTTCATTTAAGACAAATTAAATAAAGATAATAATACCAAAGAATTTGTGTTTGCAATCATTTTCAGGAAGAAACTGAGTATTATCTGACAGAATTGCAGGGGTGTCAATATGTATGCATGTATGTATGTGTATATGTGTGTGTGTGTATATCCGGGATAGGCATCCGCACCGTCGCAGCTACAGCCACAAAATTTGGCACAGTCACACGTCTGGACCCCGAGAGCATCCTAAGCTATGTTGTGAGGCAAAATTTTAACCCCGCGCGTTCCAATTCACCAAACAATTTTGCCTCTATCTACATACTGGGGAAAAAGTGTGCGCGCGTCAAGCCACGCTCCTCATTATGATGTCATAATGCCCCTATCTACATAATGGGGAAACAGTGTGTGCGTATCAAGCCCCGCCCCTCATTATGATATCATAATGGTTGACTATGGGATGGAGGATGTGTGATGGGTATATGGGCACTGGACTATGAGATGGAGGATATGTATGATGGGTATATGGTCACGGGACTATGGGATGGAGGATGTGTGATGGGTATATGGACACTGGACTATGGGATGGAGGGTATGTATGATGGGTATATGGGCACGGGACTATGGGATGGAGGATGTGTAATGGGTATATGGGCCCTGGACTATGGGATGGAGGATATGTGTGATGGGTATATGGGCACGGGACTATGGGATGGCGGATATGTATGATGGGTAGATGGGCACAGGACTATGGAATGGAGGATATGTATGATGGGTATATGGGCATGGGACTATGAGATGAAGGATGTGTGATGGGTATATGGGCACTCGACTATGGGATGGCGAATATGTATGACGGGTATATGGGCACGTGACTATGGGATGGTGGATATGTATGATGGGTATATGGGCACGGTACTATGGGATGGACGATATGTATGATGGGTATATGGGCATGGACTATGGGATGGAGGATAAGTATGATGGGTATATGGGTACGGGACTTTGGGATGGAGGATGTGTGATGGGTATATGGGCAATGGACTATGGGATGGAGGGTATGTATGATGGGTATATGGGCACGGGACTATGGGATGGAGGATGTGTGATGGGCATATGGGCACTGGACTATGGGATGGAGGATATGTATGATGGGTATATGGGCACGGGACTATGGGATGGCAGATATGTATGATGGGTATATGGGCACAGGACTGTGGGATGGAGGATATGTATGATGGGTATATGGGCATGGGACTATGAGATGAAGGATGTGTGATGGGTATATGGGCACTCGACTATGGGATGGCGAATATGTATGACGGGTATATGGGCATGGGACTATGGGATGGCGGTTATGTATGATGGGTATATGGGCACGGTACTATGGGATGGACGATATGTATGATGGGTATATGGGCATGGGACTATGGGATGGAGGATGTGTGATGGGTATATGGGCACTCGACTATGGGATGGAGAATTTGTATGATGGGTATATGGGCACGGGCCTATGGGATGGAGGATGTGTGATGGGTATGTGGGCACGGGCCTATGGGATGGTGGATATGTATGATGGGTATATGGGCACGGGACTATGGGATGGAGTATAATTATAATTTGTTATAACTAACCACAGTTAGTTACTATGCCCGGGCAGCGCCGGGCTCTTCAGCTAGTCTATATATAAAAATGAGTGTGTGTGTATGTGTGTGTATCAAGCCCCGCCTCTCATGATGATGTCATAATGGTTGCCATGGCGATGCTGATGTCATAATAGGTTGCAATAACGAAGATGGTGTCATAATGGTTGCCATAGCGATGATGATGTCATAATAGGTTAAAATGGTGACGTTATGTCATAATGGTTGCCATGGTGATGATGATGTCATAATGGGTATATGGGCACGGGACTATGGGATGGAGGATGTGTGATGGGTTTAAGGGCACTGGATTTTGGGATGGAGGATATGTATGATGGGTATATGGGCATGGGACTATGGAATGGAGGATAATCCTTATAATTTCTTATAACTTACCACAGTTAGTTACTATGCCCGGGCAACACTGGGCTCTTCAGCTAGTATGCTATGAAAAAAAGAAGAAACTTTTCCTTCCAAATCCATAGACCTTACAAAAAGCTACACTTTAGTTTTCCCTGTATCATCTTTGACCTTGACTGATACATGATTTTAGAAAAGGAAGCAGAGCAAAAAAGTTGGTATTTGACAGTTCTTTACATGTCATTTGACAGGTTAGCATGGTAAAACATTACAGCTACTGGAGGAAAATTTGATTCTTTTAATTGTAAATGTTCTTGAGCAATTGACAATTTGTCCATCTATTAGTTGAGCATTATCATTATTGTCTAGAAAAGTGATTGGCATAAACTATTGACACAAGTAAAGCAGCATACAGTGGAACCTTTGAACACTCTACATAAATCGACTTCTTAAGCTAATGCTTTCTCCCCAGGTGCTCCTCCAGGCTCATATTTGAAAAGTGTTACCATAAGTGGTGTCTCCCAAGATTTCACCTACCATCTTGTGAAACAGGTGGCTGTTGTAATTGCTGTGTATATTTTATAACTAATTGAAGTTTTGGTTTCCCAAAGTGACACGAGATATTTTCTCAGTGATTCTCGATTTTATTAGTTAAGCATGCCATAACATGAACCACAATTTAAGTGTTCATTCTTTCTGTAGATTAATTACATTCTCTTTTTATAATTTGAAATGCTAAGATATAAAGAACTTGCTTTTGAAAGAGTATGATAAATTAAAATTTTCAGAAAGATATGCAAATACAAAGAGAGAGAGGGACAGTACAGAAGGTTTACTGTAGACAGTCTGATGTGTTCTATGTTTCTCACACATGCCTCATGGTCAAGTGCTACTACTGTTCAACACCACGTTTCTTGTTTCTTGATGGTGTTGGAAAACCTCTAAATTGAACCAGTTGCACAAGTTTGATTTATTTTAACTTTAAGCTTTTAAACCTTTTATACCCCAAGTACAGTGGGTGTCTATGAACTCGTAATGACCTGGGAATTATATTCCAGGTCAGTTTTAGCATTTAGTAAACTTAGTAAAAAAGCCAAACAAAAAACTTTTTTTTGCAATTTCCCCGCACTTGGATTTTTTTTTTCCATTTTCCAGAACACAACATGGTAAAACCAATGGTGTCATTCAAAATTACAACTCATCCCACAAAAACAAGCCCTCACCTCACATGGCCATATTGATGGAGAATCAAAAAAGTTATGGCTCTGGTAAGGAAGGGAGCAAAAAATGAAAATGCAAAAACGAAAATACCTCTAGGGGTTAAGGAGTTAAGATTCAATTTCCTGATTGAAGGAATTCTAGAAATGAAATAAAATAGTTCTACATTAGTTGTTTTTATGTAATGTAACACTGAATACAATTTTGAAAAGAGGACATGGATCCATTAAGCTATTTTTAGAAGAATGCTGAAGTGTTATCAGGGCCTGTTCTGCTGAGGGATTGAATTGGTATGAATTCAAATGTACAGTAGTTGATAATGAAAATTGGAGTTGGCTATTTAGTTTAGCCAAAGGTTCGTGTACACTTCTAGGGCAATAAAATTTATGTTTGTTATCAGACAGAATTATTTGATATTTAACACTTATTAAAGTAAACTTTTCACCAGAAAAATGCTATTAACCTGCAGATGTAGGGTTAAACTGCAGGTTAATAGTGTTATTAACTTGCCCTGCAGCCGCCATTAGCTGAACACAGTGGGGAGAAATTGAACTTTATTCCCCCGGTAGCATTCAGTCACAGGGATGGTGCAGGTGCAGATTCAGTCAATCCTTGTTGTAAACAAAGCAGTGGCTCTAATGTCACCTTGGCCCTGACTGACACTCACACTGCAATGAAGCTGACTGTTAGTCAACACCAGGAGCACAGTTACAGTAGCTGTTCTGTATACTCAGAGCAGTGACTGAACCAGCACCGGTGCTGCCTCCATGACTGAAACCAGAACGAGCAGGCACAGGGCAAGTTAATAATTCTATTACCCACAGATTAATCTCATATCTACAGGTTAATTTTGTTTTATCTGACTGCAGTTTCCCTTTAAGGCTGTAGTCACACTTAACGTTTAAAAAATTGATCCGATTTTGACAGCCGAGAATTGCACAAATGTTCCCTGAACATTGATCCATATGTAATCCATTTGCAATGTGAGGATGCTATTTCCTCGCATCTAAGTAACAGTGTGACATCCATATGGCATCAGTATGGCATGTGTATGGCGTGATTTTCTCGCAGCCTTGCAAAATGGACATATAACGGTTCCTTGGCCTGAAATGAATCAAAATCAGAATCAGAAACCCTATTTATTGACTCAACAACCGGTGACACCCTCCAATCTTTGCATTGGAGTCCATGCTTGTGTTGTGGTATTTCTACTTTGTCTCAAACATATCAGACAGGCTTACATTCAATACTACTGAGCAAGTGTTTTTCCACTGAGTTTTGTCTTGATATTTAGGGGAGCCATACCCAGTGATTGTAGATCCGAGGAGGCGAAGACAAATGTGGGTACATCCGCTTTTGAGGCGACGGCAGACTAAAGGCCACTTCCACCATCTGTATGCTTCTCTGAGTAGCCATCCTGACAAGTTCTACCAGTTTTGTCAGATGAGCCTGCCCACATTTAACATTCTGATGGAGATTGTACGCCCTGGGTTCACCTTTAAGGACACCAAGATGTGCAAGTGTATTTCCGCACAGGAGCACCTTTTACTTATATTTCGATATGTATTCATCTTCTATGTTGATGATGTATTATCTTTTTTTTCTTTAATGCACTCATCCCTTCCATTTTTTGGTCCATGACTTATGAAAGAACTGGAGACTCCAGAGTCTTCAATTTTTCCATTATGGGTTGGCGGCTGCGCAATAATAATTTTGACCTCCCACCCCCACGTCAGCTACAAGGGTCCTCTCTGGAAGCAGTGCCTTATGTGATAGTTTCAGATGAGGCCTTTCAATTAACATGCTATGTCATGAGGCCCTATGCACGTAGATTCCAGGACCACCGGCACAGAATATTTAATTTCCGCCTATCCCACGCACGACGACTAGTGGAGTGTGCCTTTTGCATTCTTTGTGCCAAATGGAGGGTCCTGCAGTCAGCCATTCAACTTAGTGAAGTAAATGTGAATGAGGTTATTAAAGCCTGTGTGATACTTCACAACTTCATCAGAATCCATGACCTTTCCTCATATGATGGTGCTGAAATTGCCGTTGGTAATAATGGCAGGGCTAATACACATGTAATTCATCCACGTCTTCAGACCTCTGGACTTAAAGTGCGGGATGTGTTTACAAATTATTTTGTTTCCCAGATAGATATACACCTTGGCAAGACAATGCTGATACTATGCAGTGTTTTTTTTTTAAAATAAATATAGCAATGTTACGATTTGAAGTGTGTGTTGTGTTGGCCTAATAATGTGTAGACTCCGAAAATAAGCACATCATCTATCTCGTCACAACACCACAAAACACTCTTTTTTTTTAAACTGTTTTTACTCAAAATATGTTGTTTTTTTAAACAATCAACCATATTTCCATCATTTGGCATATTTGGCCTATTAAACTGGGCCTATATTAAAGTAAAAAATACCAACAACATGAAAAAATGGCCATCTACAATGAACCTTACAGGTTCTGGTAGATTGAGGATGGTGATGGCGGGAGGGCAGCATGTGAGCTAGTAGGCCTAGGCTGTTGCTGAACCTGACTGTCAACCTGTGGGATGGAAAATACAGAGGCAGGATTCTGGACCAGGGATCAATCCTGTTGCTGAGCATAATAGCGGGTTTGAGGGTATGGCTGAATGAACTCCTGGGTAGTGGAGTGGCTCATATGTTCATACACCCCAATATGGCCATGTTGAGCATACCCATGTTGGGACCAGCCTCCAACAGTGGGCAGCTCAAGTGGCCATATTGGCCAGGTGCTGTACACTCATAAACCTGCACAGGTTGGGGCTGATATTGGGTTGGGGCAGGCTGTGGCTGAGGTGCCATAAGTGGAGGAGGTGGTGCAGCGACTCATCCTAACTGCTCTTCTGGAATTCCTGGCATCTGCAGAAGGTTATTTGATGACATTTGCCACCTCTCCAGAAACAGAAAAACAGGGTTAGGGTTGTTTGGGGGTATGCAGGCATCAATGAGGATTTGCATGGCACCTCTGGCCCACAGCCTCACCTCACGCGGAATGGGCCATAAATAGCATGCCAGACTGTGTGTGTACGCTTCCTCCCCATCGTCATTAACAGTCCTGGACAAAGAGTCCAACACTCCAGAGTCCACTTGCCTCCTGTTGCCTGTGATGGGTAGCTCCCTCCTGAGCCACCCATGGTGTTGGATTGCAGAAGGCTGAGGTGAGGTCCCCAGAGGCAAGATTGGACTGCTGCTGTGGACCTGGTCCTCATCATCTGGGTTTGCCTTCTGTGTGGCAGAAGATGCTGCTGGTGGTAGTGGGTGGGTGCTGTCTGTTGGTGCTGAAGATGGGCCAGCCACTTAGTCACCTTCCCCAACCGGTGTGAATGTTGACCTCAGAGTCAAAAGCTGTATACCTCTCTGTAAGGTTTGACTGTTCTGTTGTAAAACACAAAGTTGGAAAATAAAATTAAAATATGGCCATTGGAGCATGTTTAAAAGATGTGGTGTCATGCATGCACTTACGGTCTGAGATCCATCGCCGATGCAAGAAAATTGAGCCTGTCATAGTAGAGATATTTGCGTTTCTTGGGGGCTGCATAGCCACTCTGGCCCCAATGCTGCTCTTCCCACCGGTACTGGTCTCAGCAACTTCACCAGCATCTTGTGACATCAGTCACTGCAAAGAAACACAGAAATGTTTTAACTTTCAATCACAGTGCACAGCTTCCAAAATGTACAGTCATATGTTAAAGTTTGGGCACCCCTATTAATGTTAACCTTTTTTCTTTATAACAATTTTGGTTTTTGCAACAGCTATTTCAGTTTCATATATCTAATAACTGATGGACTCAGTTATATTTCTGGATTCAAATGAGGTTTATTGTGCTAACAGAAAATGTGCAATCTGCATTTTAACAAAATTTGACTGGTGCAAAAGTATGGGCACCTCAACATAAAAGTGACATTAATATTTCGCAGATTGTTGTGAGTTCATTTTCCCCTTCACCATTGAGGTCTGATGAACTCCCTCTTCTGGTGAAGGAAGGTAGTGAGGCTGATTACCAAGCACCTGAGCAGAATGATAATGACTGGGTGACTGGAAGACTGGAATTGCTGACTGGATATAAGGCAGCCGACACCCTTCTGCCTTGCGGGTGATTTCTCTGAGAGATTCTAGGAGACCAGTCTGATTCCTGCTCCTCAAAAGCTAAGTTTTCTGCTCTGCTTTTTGCATTTGTGTTTTGGTTTTGTTTTGCCTTGTTTTTCTGGATTTCTGCCATTCCCTGCTGGGGTGAGCTGAATTCCTTTTTGCTCTGTCTTCAGAAAATACCTGAGTACTGATATAGTCTTTTTGAAGCCTAGCGTCTTCAGGGCTTTTTTCCCTATCAGGCTGTTGGCTCTTGTTTTGATAGAGTTTTGGCGGATTGCAGACAGCAGCTTTTCTATCCTGTCCTATTTAGTTAGCTTGGGCCCCATCATTTGCTCAGCCTATCTTTCTATCTGTGTGAGTGTTTTTTCATCTTGCTTCACCGTCATTATATGTTGGGGGCTGCCTATTGCTTTCGGGTCAGCTCTGGGGCAGTGTAGATTTCCCTTTCTGTCTTTAGGCTATTTAGTTCTCCGGCTGTGATCGAGGGGTCTAGGGCACCGTAGGAACCCCCCACGGCTACTGCTAGTTGTTGTTGATAGGTTCAGGGGTCTGCAATCCGATAGCTGCCAACTTCTCTGGTTTTCTGGACTTAGCTAGTATTTCTGTTTTTGCCTCCTACTGTGACTCAATCATAACAGTAGATCCTCCTTTTGCAAAAATAACAGCCTCTAGTCACTTCCTGTAGCTATTAATGAGTTCCTGGATCCTGGATGAAGGTATTTGTGACCATTCCTGTTTACAAAACAATTCCAGTTCAGTTAAGTTTGATGGTCGCCGAGCATGGACAGCCCGTTTCAAATCATCCCACAGATGTTCAATGATATTCAGGTCTGGGGACTGGGATGGCCATTCCAGAACATTGTAATTGTTCCTCTGCATGAATGCCTGAGTAGATTTGGAGCGGTGTTTTGGAACATTGTCTTGCTGAAATATCCATCCCCTGCGTAACTTCACTTCGTCACTGATTCTTGCACATTATTGTCAAGAATCTGCTGATACTGAGTTGAATCCATGCGACCCTCAACTTTAACAAGATTCCCGGTGCCGGCATTGGCCACACAGCCCCAAAGCATGATGGAACCTCCACCAAATTTTACTGTGGGTAGCAAGTGTTTTTCTTGGAATGCTGTGTTTTTTAGCCTCCATGCATAACGCCTTTTTGTATGACCAAACAATTCAATCTTTGTTTCATCAGTCCACAGGACCTTCTTCCAAAATGTAGCTGGCTTGTCCAAATGTGCTTTTGCATACCTCAGGCGACTCTGTTTGTGGTGTGCTTGCAGAAACGGCTTCTTTCGCATCACTCTACCATACAGCTTCTCCTTGTGCAAAGTGCGCTGTATTGTGGACCGATGCACAGTGACACCATCTGCAGCAAGATGATGCTGCAGGTCTTTGGAGGTGGTCTGTGGATTGTCCTTGACTGTTCTCACCATTCTTCTTCTCTGCCTTTCTGATATTTTTCTTGGCCTGCCACTTCTGGGCTTAACAAGAACTGTACCTGTGTTCTTCCATTTCCTTACTATGTTCCTCACAGTGGAAACTGACAGGTTAAATCTCTGAGACAACTTTTTGTATCCTTCCCCTGAAAAGCTATGTTGAATAATCTTTGTTTTCAGATCATTTGAGAGTTGTTTTGAGGAGCCCATGATGCCACTCTTCATAGGAGAATCAAATAGGAGAACTACTTGCAAGTGGCCACCTTAAATACCTTTTCTCATGATTTGATACACCTGGCTATGAAGTTCAAAGCTCAATGAGGTTACAAAACCAATTTAGTGCTTCAGGAAGTCAGTAAAAAGTAGTTAGGAGTGTTGAAATCAAGAAAATGATAAGGGTGCCCATACTTTTGCACCGGTCAAATTTTGTTTAAATGCAGATTGCACATTTTCTGTTAGTACAATAAACCTAATTTGAATCCAGAAATATAACTGAGTCCATCAGTTATTAGATATATGAAACTGAAATAGCTGTTGCAAAAACCAAAATTGTTATAAAGAAAAAAGGTTAACATTAATAGGGGTGCCCAAACTTTAACATATGACTGTAGGCTTCAGTGTAATGTGGCCTGCTACTTAATATGTGTATAGTCTGAAATATGCCACATATTACAAACCACATCACTTATGATGAGGTTATTTTAATTTGGTACTTCATGTGAAACTTTACATATTATTTTTTTTGATTGTACTTACTAATTTGTTGCTGGAACTCATGAGGTCTTTCCTCAAAATCGGGGAACATTTGTGTGCAGATTCTCCTCCATGCTGCTCCTTACGTGCTCAGTCTTCATAGTGTGTGTCCTGTTGATCCCATACCTCTGGCCTCTCTTGCACCAGAACTATGAGCATTTCCAAGTTAATGTGTGTGGCCATGATGCTGGACTCCGTGGGGGTGTTTCCTGGATTTTTCTAGAAGTTGCCAGGGAAATTTTCATGCCAAAGCTTCCTGACATTGCCTGATTCATTTTCTTGTAACCTAGAGAGTGCTTGCATATTTCTCACAAGTCATATGCGTGGTCTGTGTGTTGTCGTTTTTTTTCTCGCACCCATAGATTGCATTGGCGAGACTCGACCGATATACGGTGCAAATCTTCACTCGCCCAAATAATATGGCCAAGAAAAAGAGGTGATGGGAGCTGTCCCATAGATTAACATCACATATCATTCATCCGCATTCCTCTCTAGTGTGACTCCAGCCTAACTCGTGAAGTGACTTGTGAGAGTTATATCTGTCTTGATTGATTAGGTCTCATTCACTTTTATTTATAAATTGCACTATATTTTCTTAATAAAAATGAAATGGCGCAATAATAATAATAGTAATTTTCAAATTCAGAACACTGAATAAATAAAAAAAAGGATTTCAAAATCACTGAAATTGACCCATACAAACATCAAGAAGTAGCTATCTCCAACAACACCGTTTTATCAACTTCATCATAAACATCACCACATTGGAACATTTTATTCATTAGTGATGGAAAAGTTTGAGGATATCATTAAAAATTGTGGTAATATTGGTAACTAGCTGAAGAGCCCGGCACTGCCCGGGCATAGTAACTAACTGTGGTTAGTTATAGCAAATTATAATTATCCTCCATCCCATAATCCTGTGCCCATATACCCATCATACGTATCCACGATCCCATAGGCCCGTGCCCATAAACCCATCATACATATTCTCCATCCCATAGTCCCATGCCCATATACCCATCATACATATCCTCCATCCCACAGTCCCATGCCCATATACCCATCCCACATCCTCCATCCCATAGGCCCATGCCCATATACCCATCATACATATTCTCCATCTCATAGTTCCATGCCTATATACCCATCAAACATATTCGCCATCCCATAGTCCCGTGCCCATATACCCATCATACATATCCTCCATCCCATAGTCCAGTGCCCATATACCCATCACACATCCTCCATCCCATAGTCCCGTGCCCATATACATATACGCCATTCCATAGTCCCGTGCCCATATACCCAGCACACATCCTCCATCCCATAGGCCCGTGCCCATATATCCATCATACATATCCTCCATCCCATAGTCCCATGCCCATATACCCATCATACATATCCTCCATCCCATAGTCCTGTGCCCATATACCCATCATACATATCCGCCATCCCATAGTCCCGTGCCCATATACCCATCACACATCCTTCATCTCATAGTCCCATGCACATATTCCTATCATACATATCCTCCATCCCATAGTCCCGTGCCCATATACCCATCATACATATCTGCCATCCCATAGTCCCATGCCCATATACCCATCATACATATCCTCCATCCCACATTCCAGTGCCCATATACCCATCACACATCATCCATCCCATAGTCCTGTGCCCATATACATATCCGTCATCCCATAGGCCCGTGCTCATATACCCATCATACATATACTCCATCCCATAGTCCCATGCCCATATACCCATCATACATATTCGCCATCCCATAGTCGAGTGCCCATATACCCATCACACATCCTTCATCTCATTGGCCCATGCCCATATACCCATCATACATATCCTCCATCCCATAGTCCCGTGCCCATATACCCATCATACATATCCGCCATCCCATAGTCCCGTGCCCATATACCCATCATACATATCATCCATCCCATAGTCCAGTGCCCATATACCCATCACACATCCTCCATCCCATAATCCCGTGCCCATATACATATCTGCCATCCCATAGTCCCGTGCCCATATACCCATCACACATCCTCCATCTCATAGTCCCATGCCCATATACCCATCATACATATCCTCCATCCCATAGTCCCATGCCCATATACCCATAATACATATCCGCCATCCCATAGTCCAGTGCCCATATACCCATCACACATCCTCCATCCCATAGTCAACCGTTATGACATCATAATGAGCGGCGGAGCTTGCAATCTATGATGACATCAGCGTCGCCATGGCAACCATTATGTCATCATAATGAGGGGCGGGGTTGATACGCACACACTGTTTCCCCAGTATGTAGATGGGGCATTATGACATCATAATGAGGGGCGGGGCTTGACACGCACACACTTTTTCCCCAGTATGTAGACAGGGGCAAAATTGTTTGGTAAATTGGAACGCGCGGGGTTAAAATTTCACCTCACAATATAGCTTTGGATGCTCTCGGGCTCCAGACGTGTCACTGTGAAAAAATTTTTGGCTGTAGCTGCGACGGTGCGGATGCCTATCCCGGACATACACACATACACACATACATACATACATACATACACACTTTGAGCTTTATATATTAGATTTGATGGGGAAATGGAGAGACTCACTGTAAACTAATGACAAAATTGTTTTAAGACAAGCTGACAAAGGAGGAGTAGTACTACAAAATGTGGATGATTATATTCAAGACGCAAAAAATATCCTATCAGATACCAAATATTACAACGTGATCTCCAATCACCCTCAAAAGAATTAGAAAAAAAGTACTCTTTGCTCATCAATGAAGCATATAGAGCTAACATAATAAATAAAAAAGAAGCATTTTCTCACTAATACTTGCCCAAATCAAGCCATATTCTATCATCTTCCTAAAATCCACAAAAACACATACAGTACAATCCCCCAGGACTTCCTATTAGCTCAGGGATAGGGTCGCTTACGAGTACATTGTCTCACTTTATAGATCTGTACTTACAATGCAATGTTATCACATTACCTTCGTATTTGAGAGGTTCATCAAAATTGATCCTTGAAACCAGAGATCTTACCTGTGACAATGATTATGTCTTTTTAACCCTTGATGTACCAGCACTGTACTCTAATATTGAGCACACGCTGGGTCTGGATGAAGTCAATTTTTATCTTCCCAGGGACCCCTCCATTCCCTTTAAACAAACAACCTTTCTATTTAATGTTTTAAAATTCATTCTGGAACAAAATCTATTCATGTTCAAGAGTACATTATATTTACAGAAGTTCGGGACTTCGATGGGGACTCGGATAGCCCCAAGTTTCGCAAACCTGTTCATGGAGAGGTTTGAGTCCCAACCACTGATCAGGTCCCAGAATACAGTCATAATATCAAACATTATTGACGTTATAAAGATTATCTGTTCCTCATCTGGTGTGGTATGGAACAGGAGGCGCCCTGTTGAAGAACTCAACAGTAACACCAACAATTGGAGGCTCTCATTCACTGCATAGCATTTCCAAGGGATACAGTGAGTATCATGTTGCCTCCATCCTTAAAATTTCTAAGATGCCAGTCCATTGAAACAAGGTCAAGCAGCAGACATTGGGAACAACAAAGCTGCAGACCGGCAGAGGGCAATAACGACTCTACACTGACGGGGATGACCATCATCTTATTCGAATCTCATTTTGCAATCGCAGGATGACATCAAGTGACCTACAAAAGGAATGGCAAATGGCAGCTGGGGTGAAGTGCATGGCAAGAACAGTTCATATCAGGCTCCTAGAGGCAGGGTTCAAGTCATGTAAAGCTACAAAAAAGCCTTTCATCAATGAGTAGCAAAGGAGAGCAAAGCTGAAGTTTGCTAAAGACCATAAGGATTGGACCACAGAGGACTGGAGTAAGGTAATGTTCTCAGATGAGTCTAATTTTCAGCTTTGGACAACACCTGATTAGACAGAGCCCTGGAGAGGTGTACAAGCCAGAGTGTCTTGCACCCACTGTGAAATTTGGTGGAGGATCGGTGATGGTCTGGGGATGCTTCAGCAAGGCTGGAATTGAGCAGGTAATCCTTTGCGAAGGACATTTGAATCAAGTCTCATACAAGGTTATCTTGGAAAAACAGTTGATTCTTTCTGCTCAGGCAATGTTCCCCAACTCTGAGGACTTATTTTTCGAGAAGGACAATGTGCCATGCCACACAGCTAGGTCAATCAATGTGTGGATGAAGGACCACTACATCGAATCCCTGTCATGGCCAGCTGAATGTCCAGACTTGAATTCCATTGAAAACCTCTGGAATGTAATCAAGAGGAAGATGGATAGTCACAAGCCATCAAACACAGAAGAAATGCTTAATTGTTTTTACCAGGAGTGGCATAAGGTCACCCAAAAGTAGTGTGAAAGACTGGTGGAAAGCATGCCAAGACACATGAAATCTGTGAATAAAAATCTTGGTTATTCCACAAAATTTTGATTTCTGAACTCTTTCTGAGTTAAGACATTAGTTTATTGTTTCTAAATGATTATGAACTAGTTTTCTTATTTGAGGTCTGCAAGCACTGCATTTTTTCTCATTTTCTGAAAATAAATACAAAATTTAATGCTTGAAAATTCAAAGACATGTTGTCAGTAGTTCATGGAATAAAAGAACAATTAACATTTTACTCAAAAATATACCTATAAAGAGAAAAATTAGACAAACTGAAAATTTCGCTGTGGTCTCTTAATTTTTGTCAGAGCTGTAGTTTCATTGTCACGTACAATAGAGGCCACCAGTCCATCCACTGTATTTTCAAAAAAATATTGGTATTTACTGAGAAAAACCCAACACTCAAAGATCTGATCCCAAAAAGACCTAAAAATTGCATTTAGAAGAGGTAGAACAATTAAAAATTGTTTAGCACCAAGTTATTTACACCCCCCAAAAAAAAACAACGCCAACAAATGTGCCATCTGACAAAACAATCGAAAAAAGGAATTTTTAAATGTAAAAAAAACATTGTGAATTGTAAAATTATAGATTATACTGTAGTACAAAAGTTTAGATATAAAAAACAACAATACCACATGCAATTTTACCCAAGAATTAAACTGCTGTTCTTGACTTTGTTGTGTATGTGATGACCTGTGAGAATGGACTTGTATATGTTGGCTGCACCACACAGTCGCTGCAAAATAGTACAAATGGTCGTAGACATAATGTGAAAATAGGGTTTCTGAAACAAAGTTTATCTAAGTACATCACTCTTGCACATAATAAAAACTTTAAATTAAAGTCACCCCACTAGATCAAATTCCTGGACCCACAAGAAGCAGAAAACAGTTCTTAATGCCAGCGTCCTATTGGATTTACTGACCTTGCAGTCTGTACCCCAATGTACTGAATGAAATCTCTGATTTTGTATAGATCAATCTATAGAGCCCTTGTTTTGTATGTACACAATGTGGATGATGAGAGAGAAAAAGTCCTTCACCAGAGACTCTGCCGCTGTTCTCATATGAATGGCCTGCGGTCCACGTCCGTTAAGGCCCCGTCACACACAGTGAGATCGCTAGCAAGATCGCTGATTTTGTGACGCATCAGCAACCTCGCCAGCGACATCGCTGTGGGTGATGGGGGTCAGCGACCGGCTCTCCTACTGGATATCGCTGATCGCGCTTGATTGTCCTGGGCCATTTTTTGATCGTTGGTCTCCCACTGGCTAGCACGCATTGCGTGTGGCAGCGGGAGACGAATGAGCAGTGACACTGCACGCTGCTATCTAAGGTAAACAGCGGGTTTCTAAGAGCCGTGCGGCTCTTGGATACCCGCTGTTTACCCTGGAAACCAGCGTGCACGATGGTATCTAAGGTAAACAGTGGGTATTCAAGAGCCGCGCAGCTCTTAGAAACCCGCTGTTTACCTTAGATACCAGAGTGCATGCTGGTTTCCAGCGTAAACAGCAGGTATCCAAGAGCCGCGCAGCTCTTAGAAACCCACTGTTTACCTTAGATATCAGCTTGCTCGCTGGTCCTGATCACTGGAGGGGCTGTCTATGTGACAGCTCACCAGCAAGCAGCCTATCGATGTCACAGCGATCCCATCCATGTCGGTTCGTTGGTGGGATTGCTGGGACATCGTTATGTGTAACGGGGCCTTTACGTATAAGTCACCTACCTCTCCTGACAGTCACGCTGAGATAAGATTTGGAATCAATTGCCTGATGGGGAGTTGTCTGCAGGATGATGGGTGTAGTGCACCTTCTCTGGTAGCTGTGGTTCATTCTATGGGGGGACGCATTTGATGGCTACTTACAGTAATAGCACACACAGGAGAAATTTCATCCCTTTATACAAGTTTTATTCGCTAATCTATTGAATTTACTACACGATTAGATATTTATTTATTTTACTCATTTATATAGCACCATTAATTCCACAGTGCTTTACAAACATTATTGGTACTGTCCCCGATGGGGCTCACAATCTAAATTCCCTAAAAGTATGTCTTTAGAATGCGTGATGAAACCGGAGTACCCAGAGGAAAGCCACGCAAACACGGGGGAACATACAAACTCCTTGCAGATGTTGTCCTTGGTGGAATTTGAACCCAGGACCCCAACACTGCAAGGCTGTAGTGCTAACCACTCATTCACCATTGCCTAGATTTTATAGACATGTTGCTTAAACCCGGGGCTAGGTGAAGGAGGGATGACATTATAAAATAAGTATATACAATATTATTTTCCTTGGAAGGAAATTATAATATACTAGATGTGTGCCCGATGCTATCGCATCAGGAGGGCAGTAACGTCACGATGGGGGCAGCTTTGTGGTGCTGGTGGTGGCGGCCCACCCACTTCCGTGCAGTCACAACCGGCAGGAAAGATGGTGTTTTGCGGCCTGTGCTGGAGATGGTGTGCGGCGCCATCAGAGGGTGGCCTCACCCAATCTCCAGCACAGGCCTCAAGCCGCGGTCTTTCCTGCCACCTGTGACTGCATGGAGGTGGGTGGTTAGGCAGCGGCGGGATCCAGCACGTGTAGTAAGGTGGTGGGTCCTGGCAGGGGTCCGGTGGCTGAATCCCTCTCATTACTCCCCCTCATTACACCCTCTCATTACACCCTCTCATTATACCCCCTTCATTACACCCCTTTCATTATATCCCCTCGTTACACCCCTTTCACAGCCTTGTGATCGTAGCGGCGGCCTGAATCCGAGCAGCAGCTTGGATCTGAGCGGCGGCTGGGATCCAAGCGGTGGCCAGGATCCCAGCGGCGGTCAAGATTGCAACGGCAGCCTAGATCCAAGCAGCAGCTTTTATTATATACCTGATGAAGACCTTCAAGGCCAAAATGTGTTGAGTTTTTCAATGTTTTTATTGTCTTTTATAAAGTTTTGTATTTGCTGTACAAAGCCAATAAAATATCATCTGATTCAACATCAGAGATACTTGGTTGTTATATAACCCTGTTATTCCAAATTGTGTTAAGTATCTTCTGAAGGAAGTGCCCTGAGACATCTTTATTCACATTCATCCAGGTGGAGGATTTTTTTTCTGGAGAGGAAGTCACCTCCATGTTATTACAGATGGGCAGCATACTAATGGAAGGACCACCGTTGTTCGCCATCTTTTCCTAGTGTTGTGCCTCCTGAGCAAGATTCAAGTAGCACTTTTCCCACCAAGCAAGATTTACTCACTTACAACTCTTAGATCTTAAAAAGCACTCGCCCTCTCTCTCCCCTAATCCTCCTCCTCTCTTTCCCAGGACCTCATCCACAAAGCCCACATCAAAGACAGGGACATAACCTTTGATATAAATACACATCATAGGTTGTGAAGTGGTTAAACACATAATAAAAAATGATTTTAAATTTTGATATAAAATACAGTCAACATTGTAATTACTCACCAAGAAGCAAAAGTAAAGGAGTTATGGAAATCACAGGATCTATAGGCATGTTAATGATATGAACATGATGAAAAAGTGGAGAAAAGTCTCAACAAATCTTACTCATGGGCTCATATTTAATTCTGAATAATTAGAGATGTTTTGAATATGCAGTTTCCTTTTTTATCCATAATTTGATGTCATTCATGTGTTTATTAATCCTGTGATTCTGATTATTTTATGACTTTTTCAATTGCTGCAATTTCTATATTGAGAAGTGCATATTTATAACAACTCCCTTAAAGCTACTGTATATAACATCATTTAACTTTGGAGTAATTTCAAAAGCAACTTCTGAATTACATTGTTAATATTGATTCAGGTACTCAACTGTCTCTGGATAGAGTTACAGTGGGTACATAAAGTATTCAGACCCCTTTAAATTTTTCTTTGATTCATTGTAGCCATTTGGTAAATTCAAAAATTCATTTTTTCTCAATAATGTACACTCTGCACCCCATCTTGATTGAAGAAAAACAGAAATGTAGAAATTGTTGCAAATGTATTACAAACCCCCCCCTGATATATCACATGGTCATATTCAGAGTATTTAGACCCTTTGATCAGTATTGAGTAGAAGCACCCTTTTGATCTAGTACAGCTGAACCTTCTTGAGAATGATGCCACTAGCTCCTTGGCCAGTTCCTTTGACCTCACGATCCTCATTTAGTCTGACATGCACTGTGAGCTTTGAGGTCTTATGTAGACAGGTGTGTGAACTTTTTTGAATTTACCAAATGTCTGCAATGAAACAAAGAGTGAAAATTTAAAGTGGTCTGAATTGTTTCCGTACCCACTGTATGCTTATTATTACATGACTACTGATAGGAAAACTATAAAGAGGGATTGAAACAATTTTCATACTTCAGTTTAAGTTTCATTCTTGAAATTTTATTATCAAGCATTTGATACTCGTTAAAATTTACCTGTGGCAAGTAACAGGTGTGGGAAATCAAAAAAATCACACCTGAAATCAGATAAAAAGGGGAGAAGTTGACTCACTTGCTGCTTTGTGTGTCTGTGTGTGCTACACTAAGCAAATAGAACAGAAAGAGGAAAAAGAACTGATGGAGGACTTGAGAACCAAAAATGTTGAACAATAACAACAATCTCAAGGTCACAAATCCATTTAAAATTATTTTGATATTTGACGATGTGCAACATGATTAAGAAGCTTACAATCCATGTCACTGTAGCTAACCTCATTGGATGAAGATGGCAGAGAAAAAATGATGAAAAGTTGCATTGCAAGATAGTCCCCATGGTGGATAAGGAGCCCCAATAAAGTTCTAAAAAAATCAAGATGTCCTGCAGGCTGAGAGTGCATCAGTGTCAGTGCAAACTGTCAGTCGACAATTGAACAAAATTAGCTGCTTGGCAACTCTTTTTTACCCCTTAAGGCGTTCTGTATACGTTTGATTTGTCCTTCCAATGAATTTAAAGGGATTCCTGTCCTGCGATGCTCTAGGAGTGCTGAACACCTATGGAGAAAAACCCGCACACCAGAAGACTTCATCCACTTCAAATTTATGTTAAGAACCTATAACGCTGCCCTTCACCTCGCCAAACAGACCTACTTCACCACCCTGATCTCCTCACTAGCCAACAACCCCAAGAAACTTTTCAACACTTTTCACTCCCTCCTCAGGCTAAAAGCACAAGTCCCTATCACAGACATTTGTGCTGATGACCTGGCCTCCCACTTCACAGAAAAAATAGATAATATCCGTCAGGAAATCTGCATCCAACCACCAAGTGCTGTGACTCACATCCCTTCCTGCATATCCCCTGGCTCACTTTCCACATTTGATCCCATCACAGAAGAAGTCTCCAGACTCATCTCTTCTTCTCGTCCGACCACATGCACTACCGACCCCATTCCCTCACATCTCCTCCAGTCGCTCTCTCCAGTCGTCACAACTCACCTAACTGCAATCTTTAATCTCTCCCTCTCCTCGGGCATTTTTCCATCCTCCTTCAAACACGCCATTGTTACTCCATTACTAAAGACCAGTCTCCAATCTCCCCTTCATCTCTAAACTTTTGGAGTGCCTAGTTTACTCCCGCCTTACCTGTTACCTCTCCACTCACTCCCTTCTAGACCCTTCACAGTCCGGCTTCCGCCCCCTACATTCGACTGAAACTGCACCCATTAAAGTGACCAGTGACCTTCTGACAGCAAAACGTAACGGTGACCACTCTCTGCACATTCTTCTTAACCTATCTGCAGCTTTCGACAGTGTTGACCACCATCTCCTACTCTCTAGGCTCCAGTCACTGGGGATTAAGGACACTGCTCTCTCCTGGTTCTCTTCCTCTCTTTCTGACCGCTCCTTCAGTGTTTTGTTCTCTGGCTGCACGTCATCTCCTCTTCCTCTCACTGTCGGGGTACCCCAATTGGACAGACCATCAGCAGATTTGGCTTTCAGTACCATCTTTATGCTGATGACATGCAACTATAGACGTCATTCCCCGACCTTACCCCCGCTGTACTACAGAATGCCAGTGACTGTCTGTCCGCATTCTCCAGCATTATGTCCGCTCTCTATCTGAAACTCCACCTCTCCAAAACTGAACTTCTTCTGCTCCCAGCATCTACTAGGCTCCCTAAATCTGACATTTCCCTCTCCGTGGGTGGCGCTATAATAACACCCCGGCAGCAGGCATCCTGTCTGGGTGTTATATTTGATACCAATCTCTCCTTCACATCCCATATACAATCTCTTGCCCGCTCTTGCCGCTTACACCTAAAGAACATCTCTAGAATCCACCCTTTTCTCACCATGGAAACAACAAAACCCCTCACTGTAGCATTGATCCACTCCTGCCTGTATTACTGCAACGCTCTATTAATTGGCCTACTCGTTACTCGACTATCCCCTTTCCAGTCCATACTTAATGCAGCAGCCAGGGTCATCTATCTGGCTAATTGGTACTCGGACGCGTCTGCTCTTCACCAGTCCTTACACTGGCTGCCTATTCATTATTGGATCCAATTCAAAGTACTTGTTCTCACCCACAAAGCTCTCCACAGTGCAGCACCCCCCTACATCTCCTCCCTCATTTCTGTCTATTGGCCTAACCGACCGCTGCGCTCTGCAAACAACTTTCGACTAACCTCTGCACTAATCCGTACCTCCCACTCCCGACTCCAAGACTTCTCCCGCGCTGCGCAAATCCTCTGGAATGCTCTACCCCAAGAAATTAGGACTATCCACAATTTGCATAGCTTTAGGCGCTCCCTCAAAACACATTTGTTCAGAGTGGCCTATCACGTTCACTAATCAAAATCATTCTATGTGTAAGTGTGCATGAGTAGCCCATTCACTATCTCCATCCATCCCTCACTCCCTCAAGATGGCTGGACCATTATTGTAAATACACCATTGTAAATACACACCTGTACTTTGTATCTCCCCCACCTCATTGTAGATTGTAAGCTCTCACGAGCTGGGTCGTCTTATTTTGCTTTAATTATTGTATTGTTAAAGTTGTTACTCATGATTTGTGTTTTGAAACTGTTAAACTGTAAAGCGCTGCGGAATATGTTGGCGCTATATAAATAAAGATTATTATTATTATTATATTCACTGAACTTTTCGGTGAACGTCTGAACGTTCAGCAAATCAAACTGAACCAAACCTTAAAAGGTTCCCTCATCTCTGATAATGTCCATAACCTGGTGTTGGCTGTGAAGCTTTGCAAGCTAACACACCTACCATGCTTTGCCCACGTGCTTAACTTGGTAATTCAACAGTTTCAGAAAACCTACCCATATTTGCCAGAGTTTCTGATCAAGGTACGCTGCTTCAGTACCCATTTCCACAAGTACAGCTGCCACTGCTCTGGCCATGCTGCAGCAGCGTATGCAAGTGACAGCTCACAGACTGGTGTGCGATGTAACCACTCGCTGGAACTCCACACGGCACATGCTGGTCAGGATTTCTGAGCAGCAGAGGCCAGTTATATCAGTTATAACATGCCCATCGGTATTCTGGATAAGCCTCCACACATAATAACTGAAGAGTAGGCATGGATGTCTGACATTGGTGTGGTTCACCAAGACTTTGAGGACTCTACAAGGATGGTGAGCTGTGTTGATGCCATAATCAGTGCAACAAACCCGCCTACTTAAACAGATACTTCTCACAATTGAACATGAAGCTTTGCATGCAGACAATGAAGAGATGGTGGAAGGCATGAAAAAGGGAGATACTATCCAGCCCAGCCTCTTCTCATCTGTTTAGATCAGATTGGGTAACAATGAGGAGGTGAGGCTATGGATGAAAAAAATGCACAAGAGCTGGTTGCTAGCACAACAAAGACTAGTATCCACACTAGCTTTGTTCAGTCTTTCCTACATGGATGGGCTGAGGAGGAGAATGAGAAGGAAGATAGGGAGGAGGAGAAGATGGAGAGTCATCATCATGGTGGAATCAGGGAAGTGTTGGCTTGGCACATATGGCCGAATTTATGTATTGCTACTTTTCCAGTTACCCTCACATTATTTTCATCTTGGCCATCTTTTCACCCTGCTAGACCCACGCTACTAGAAACTTACATCTCGCCTTCCTGAGACAGAGAGTTATCCTAAAATGATGCTATCCCAGAAGCTTCTGTGGAAATTATGTTTAAAAAATTAAGACAATGCTAGCTGCATGGGACAAGCTTCCCTGCTCAGCCAAGGAGGAGATGTGAGGGAGACAAACACCAGGTACAACAAAGGCAGGGGTAGGAAAAAGAAATGAGGAAAAAGCCTCACCATGTAAAATATAATTGGTTGCTTCTTGATAATACAGCCGGGATCCAAAACCATTGACCATCGGATGAAGTAGAAACAAAAGAAAGAAAAAAGGATCCATAGGCTGGATATAAATAAAAATTATTTACTTTATTTCATTCCATTAAAAAATGTTATCGTGGTCCAGACAAGTTAAAAGGTATCAAACATTCTGACACATTTCTGGCTGTAGCCCTTAGTCGTTTCTTTTGTTTCTACTTCATCCAAAGGCAGGGGTACACTGTCAAAGCCCTGGGCTGATTTCATGACATCTTCCCAGAATCCACACCTTTATGACTGGGTATTTTCAACAAGAAGGGAAAAAAAATTAAAAGTTGGTCAAGCAATACTTGGTTGACAAAAACTGCATACTCCCTTTTTTCTCTGTGACCTTCAACTATTGGGTCTCAAAGCTGGACACTTAGCAAGGACTGTCTCTCTTTGACTTGGAGAGGTTGTACTGTCCTGCTGCTAATGTCTTTTCTGAGTAGGATTTTTGTGCTGCCGGGGAAGTCATAGCATAGAAGTGTTTTTGCCTGTCAACAGAAAATATTGACAGGCACACTCTGATAAAAATTAACAAAGCCTGGATTAGCTCCGACTTTTCAAGACCACCAGATGACAGTAAGACATAAAGTGTTTTTAATCTTCAATATTTGAATGAGGCCCTCCATTTGTTGCTTCTAGGTTCTATGGATGACCTTGCTTTTATTTTGTCTGGCTTTGCACTGTGTGTAGAGCCTTTATGAGTGTAGAAGTACAACAACTACACTTTCATAATATTTCAAAATATATGAAAATGAACAAATGAAAGTAAGACATTGCTTTTCAACAATGCTTCCACATAATTTTTAATGCTCCCACATGATTTAAAAAAAATAAAACTCATGAAATAGGCCTGGACAGAAATGATGGTACCCCTGAAAATAATGTGACAAAAGGGACATATTAAATCAAGGTGTGTCTACTAATTAGCTTCAAAGGTGTCTATAATCTTGTAATCAGTGAGTGGGCTTGTATAGAGAGATACAGATACTTAGGGTACCGTTACACCTAGCGACTCACCAGCGATCAAGACCAGCGATATGACGCGGTCAGGATCGCTGGTGAATCACTGGGTGGTCGCTAGTGAGCTGCCACTCAGGCAGATCTCACCAGCGACATCGCTGGGGACGGGGGTCGCTACTTACCTGTCAGACGCGGCGATCCTGCGTCCTCCCGCCCGGCTCCACTCGTCGCTCGTCATCACAGCAGGAAGCGCCGCAGGAAGCAGACGACGAGAAATGGTCCATCAGTTTCTCGCGCGATCAGCGATAACCAGCGGGGGAGCGGGTCGGAGGTAAGTATCACATGCAGCGATATCGCTAGCAATATCGCTGTAACGTCACAAAATCAGTGACTTTACAGCAATATTGCTAGCGATATCGCAGTGTGTAATGGGGGCTTTAATGTGCTGTTTGAAGATATGGTGTGTATCACACTCAACATGGACCAGAGGAAGAGAAGGAAAGAGTTGTCTCAGGAGATTAGAAAGAAAATTATAGACAAACATGTTAAAGGTAAAAGTTATAATACCATCTCCATCTTTCAGTTAGCCATTAAAAGGTATCAACCATTGAGTACTCTCAATTCTAAATATTTTTCTATCTACTGGCTAACACGGTACAAAGATATACATCTTTCCAAGACCATCTCAAAGCAGCTTGTTGTTCCTGTGACTACAGTTGCACATATTATTCAGAAATTGGGACTGTAGCGAACCTCCCTGGATGTGGCCGCATGAGGAAAATTGATGACAAATCAAAGAGATGGATAGTACGAATGGTAACAAAAAAGCCCAGAAAACCTTCTAAATGGATTAAAGGTGAACTTCAAGCTCAAGGAACATCAGTGTCAGAACACACCATCTGTCGTTGTATGAGCCAAAGTGAACTTCATGAAAGACGACCAAGGAGGACACCATTGATGAAAAAAAATCATAAAAAAGCCAGACTGGAATTTGCCAAACTACATGTTGACAAGCCACAAAGCTCCTGGGAGAATGTCCTATGGACAGATGAGACAAATATGGAACTTTTTGGCAAAGCACATCAGCTCTATGTTCACAGATGGAAAAATGAAGCATATCAAGAAGAGAACACTGTCCCTACTGTGAAACATGGAGGAGGTTTAGTTTTGTTCTGGGGCTACTTTGATGCATCTGGCACAGGTGTTTAGAATCTGTGCAGGGTACAATGAAATCTCAAGTCTATCAAGAGATTCTAGAGAGAAATGTGATGCCCAGTGTAAGAAAACTTGGTCTCAGTTGCAGATCATGGGTCTTACAACAGGATAATAACCCAAAACACACACTAAAAACACCCAAGAATGGCTAAGAGGAAAACATTGGACTATTCTGAAGAGGCCTTCTATGAGTCCTGACCTAAATCCTATTGAGCATCTTTGGAAAGAGCTGAAACATGCTGTCTGGAAAAGGTAACCTTAAAACATGAGAAAACTAGAGCAGTTTTCTCTTGAGGAGTGGGCCAAAATACCCGTCAAGAGGTGCAGAAGTCTCAATGACAGTTACAGGAATTGTTTGATTGCAGTGATTGCCTCAAAAGGTTGTGCAACAAAATATTAACTTAAGGATACCATCCTTTCTGTCCAGGCCTATTTCATGAGTTTTATTTTTTTTTAATTATGTGGAAGCATGGTTGAAAAGCAATATCTGACTTTCATTTGTTCATAGATTTTTTATTTATTATGACTTTTGTCAGATTCAAGTTATTTATGTCAGCATTGTGGGTTTTTCTGTCATTAAATGAGGGGTACCAGCAGTTTTGACCACGTGTATAGATAGATTTAAATTGAACTTGTAATAAAATGAAGACACAAAATTCAATGTTAAAAGTGGCACTGAACAGCAAAACTAAAAATCTCATTTCAAGAGTTGGTAATAAATTAAATTATACTGCATTTTCAAATTGCCAAGCTTATAGGGATCATCATGTGCACCCATATTTATTGAAATGTGAGCTTTTGCCCATAGCGTCATTACTATATGAATATTATTTAATGACTTTATTGCTAAGGCTAGTTTCACACTTGCTTTTTTTTGCAGCGCGTTTTTCCCGCAAAAAAACGCATTGAAAAAACGCATACATAAGCATACAACTGCTGCGTTTTTTTCAAGCATTTTTATGAGCGTGCATGAAAAAAACGCAGCGTTTTTATGCGTTTGTATGCGTTTTTAGCGCGTTTTTACCGCGTTTGCGTTTTTTTCCAACATTTTTAGGTGGCCCCTCACACTACCCAAACCATGACTTTACTAACCCTAACCCTGACCCTAACCCTAACCCTAACCCTGACCCTAACCCTAACCCTAACCCTGACCCTAACCCTTAACCAAATCATACTTAACCCTAACCCAAACCCTAAACCCTAACTAACCCTAACCCTAACCCTAACCCTGACCCTAACCCTAACCCTAACCCTGACCCTAACCCTAACCCTAACCCTAACCCTGACCCTAACCCTAACCCTAACCCTGACCCTAACCCTTAACAAAACCATACTTAACCCTAACCCTGACCCTAACCCTAACCCTAACCCTAACCCTGACCCTAACCCTTAACCAAACCATACTTAACCCTAATCCTGACCCTAACCCTGACCCTAACCCTAAACCTAACCCTGACCCTAACCCTTAACAAAACCATACTTAACCCTAATCCTGACCCTAACCCTGACCCTAACCCTTAACAAAACCATACTTAACCCTAACCCTGACCCTAACCCTGACCCTAACCCTAACCCTAACCCTGACCCTAACCCTAACCCTAACCCTAACCCTGACCCTAACCCTTAACCAAACCATACTTAACCCTAATCCTGACCCTAACCCTGACCCTAATCCTTAACAAAACCATACTTAACCCTAACCCTGACCCTAACCCTAACCCTGACCCTAACCCTAACCCTGACCCTAACCCTAACCCTAACCCTGACCCTAACCCTTAACAAAACCATACTTAACCCTAATCCTGACCCTAACCCTGACCCTAACCCTTAACCAAACCATACTTAACCCTAACCCTGACCCAAAACCCAACCCTAACCCTGACCCTGACCCTAACCCTAACCCTAAACCCCCTTAACTAACCCTAACTCTAACCCAAACCCCTAAATTCCATGGTTAAAAAAAAAAAACGCATATGCAAAAAAAGCTTACATGAGCATGCCAGTGCGCACATATGCGCATCCATAGGCTATAATGGCCATTTTTAGCGCAAAACGTGCGCATATGTGCGCATGCGCTTTTTTGCAGGGCCAAAAAATGCAACATGATGCGTCTGGAAAATCCAATCGCACACCCCAAAAAAACGCAGCGCATGAAAATCGCATACATGCGCTTACAAGCGCGCAGGTATGCGCACCCATGTTAAATATAGGGGAAAAAACGCATGCGCAGGTTAGCGTTTTTTTCCAGCGCTAAAAAACGCAAATGTGAAACCAGCCTAAGATGATTAAATGCATTATCAAACAACTTATTAATATCTCGTTCAAAGTTGAAAGATTAAGAAAAGAACATAATTCATTTTATATTAATATTTAAATAGGTTTATTAGATTTCCAATGACAAAGAAGGCCCCTTACTTATCATAGTTGGAAATATGAAACAATACTTCTCTTTCCTTCTTGAATGTTCATTCCTCAAAAAACATTAGGAAAGATTTATAAATGCAGTTTTTGGAGTTATTGCATGCTAAGAAATAGTGTTCGGCAAAAACACCATAATGCCCAAAAGCCTCATTAGCAGACACAGTACAATGTTCATTTTCTGAAAAAAATAGGTATGACATTTTTATGAAATGCACAAAACTATCAATTAGGTGATTCAGGTAAGTCTGGGAAACAGGAAATAAAATGCAAATTCAACTCATTATTCTATGAAGACAAAAATCCATGGTCTGATGAGTCAGGTGATGCACAGAATAGAGCAGGCAGCTGGTCCCAAGGTATGTAGAAAATATGCCACACTCATCCCAAGGATCAATAAAAAACTGCCATTAATCACATTAATTGAAAAATCAATGGTGCAAAAATATATACAAAAACACAAGTGTGTTAACTCTTATTGAGAACCAATTAATTAGGGTCTAAAACATACAAGATTATGATTAAGCAATGGACTAGGGCTTACAGATTACAGTAACATGTTTACGCACATGTATTTTTTGTATTTTTGTGCCATTAATTATTGATACATCTAATGAATGCAATTTTTTTATTGATCCTTGGAATGAATGCTAGATATATCTTTCTAGATTCCGATAAGTCACGTGAGGGATAGTTCTCTGCTGTTTGATGTAAAAAATACTTTCTCTTGATTTTTCATATTTAAAAATGACTTGATTGTTTTGCAGATTGGTTGGTGCTCTAGTCCTGAGACCACCACAGATATCACAATAGAATCGCAATAAGTGTGCCGCTATATATGAATTGAACTGTGGAATATGTTAGCGCTATATAAATAAAAAGATTATTTATTATTATTACTATTATTATTATTAACTGCACTACTTTGGAATCTTTTGAATGATTAGTAAAGGTTTCAGACCTGGACCTCACCAATCTATCAGCAATTTCAGTACCTGAAAAAAACATAGCACATATGTGTATGAACTTCTACAGTCACCTTATGTATAATATCTGAAATATTTTGTTATCTTGGTTATCCTTGTAACGCACATTTTTACAGTATGTCATTTAGATGAAACTATATGATCTTATCTAAGATAGATAAGATAGATCTCTCTAAGATCTATAAATATTAGAAATGAATGTATTGATTTGAAGCTAAATTAATTTGTAAATAGTATTAGTACATGTAATTTACATAGGGTACTTAGTTAACACTATTTTGATCAAAAGACATAAAAACCATCCCACCATGACAAGGTGTATCCATTGGGATGGTCTTATCCTTTCTCTAGTATTAAAACCTCACCTTGTGTTAGCTGATCTCAATATACAGGGTGGGCCATTTATATGTGTACATCTAAATAAAATGGGAATGGTTGGTGATATCAATTTCCTGTTTGTAGAACATTAGCATATGGGAGGGGGTAAACTTTTCAAGATGGGTGGTCACCCATTTTAAAGTCGTCCATTTTGGATCCAATTTTATTTTTTTCAATGGGAAGAGCGTCATGTGACACATCAAACTAATTGAGAATTTCCCATGAAAAACAATGGTGTGCTTGGTTTCTTCTGAGGTGTTGCTACCAGTGTGTCAAGAGTGAGAGAAGAGGGTTGCATTGACAATCCAACACAATGGGCAGCACTTTGAACACATTTTATAAGTGGTCATAAACTAGTAAAAAAAACTCATGAAAGAATAAAGCTATGATAAAACAAACACACCATTGTTTTTCTTGTGATATTATCAATAAGTTTGATGCGCCACATGACCCTTTTACCATTGGAAAAAATAAAGTTGGATCCAAAATGGCTGATTTCAAAATGGCCACCATGGTCACCACCCATGTTGAAAAGATTATCCCCTTCCATACACTAATGGTCCACACACAGGAAGTTGATATCACCAATGATTACCATTTTATTTATGTGTATCCATATAAATGGCCCACCCTGTAGATAAGTGCAGAGCAAGATACAGGCTCGACTGTTCAGACAACAGCCCATGGAAAGCTATATAGGTGAAAAACCTATAGATCCATCGTGATTGGAGATTGAGAAATATTCTCCTATGACCACCACCACTGGGTTTACTAACTGGTCAATGCCCATGATTTACGAAGAAGAGACATTACTATAGTGCTTCTTTAAGGCCGGAGTCACACTAGCGAGAAATACTGATGAGTGTTATGCGATAAATAATCGCATAGCACTCGTCACAATGTTAATCTATGGGTCAGCTCGCATAGTCCGTTCTTTTCTCTCACATTTTATACGTGTGAGAGATATCGCAGCATGATGCGATTGTCAGCTTTTTTCGGCCGAGACTCGCCAATGCAAGTCTATGGGTGCAAGAAAAAAATGGATTACACACGGACCATACGTATGACTTGCCAGAAATACGCACCGGAAGAATCCCAAGCCTTACCTTCTGTGGTCTCCCATTTAGTCCCGACCGCAGAGGAGGCTGCTCAGCAAAGGAGTCAATCCTGGTGCCTTGCTCAAGCTAGTGCTGTCAGGTTGATTGCTGCTGCCACCTCTGGTTCAGCTTTAGCAATCCACACTATCCAGCAGCGAGCAGCTCCAGAGACTAAGTCCTTTTTTCAGCCTACTGAGCATGCCTGTGGGACGACCTCTCATTGGAGGTCAGAGGTCACATGCTCAGGTCCTCAAGCAGCTCGGATTGGACCATCAGGAAGGTCCTGGAAGGACGCTGCTATAAAAGGCTTGCATGGCCGCTCAGCCATGCGCTAGTATAGACTAATTTGTAGTTGTGCTTGTGAAGATGGATGCATGTGTTCTGGTGACTGACTCATTAAGACTCCCTCCCTCTGGTTGTGTATGTGAATAGGGTATTGGAGTTAACGTTAGTGCCAAAAAGTGGCTTTGCTTATGTGCCATGGTGCACCCAGTCCTCAGCACCACACTTAGCACTTAGCGCCTGATTGTGCTATCCAGCACAAGGCACTACTGTACTGCATCTACTGCAGCAACAGTCAGAGCGGCACAGTGCACAAATACAGAGCTTTCCATTTCTAAGCTTAGGCTGGTTAGTGGTGTCCGCCAGTGCGGCGCTTTAAGCATGTTGTCTGCTTCATCTTTAGTTTTGTGTATTCTGGCTCTGCAGTTGTGGCGCCAAACACTAGTGGGTCTAGAGGGACCCTAACCCCGTGTCATTGGGGCAAGGTCTTGTGACCAAAGCACTAGCGTTCATTCTGCGGTATCGCTGCCCTGTGAGGCAACAGGGTCCGCCTCATATTCACCGGGTGAAGTTAACCCATGTGTACTTGTTATACCACCATTTAGTGTCCGCCATTACCAAGCAGCAGTTTACATCTCTGCACGGTGGACCCCGGGCTGCACCATAGTACCATCTTTAATTATATGATGTGTTCCACCAGCCCCTAACATGGTGTCCTTTAGAAAAGCTGGCAATACAGGTCCCTATACTGTAAAATCACACTGACAGGTTAATAAAGAGTAGCTAGAATATATGTATACTCGTTATAGGTATATATATTTATATGGCAAGATAAGAAAGAAAACAGGGATGGCACCGCTATTACCGTAATTAGTCTGAGCTGTAATCTGTTACCATGCTCCCGGCTTGCCTTCAGCCACGGGTGCTCGTCCTTAGGAAACCACAGCGATATCCATTGTCAAATTGAAAAAGAAGGACTGCACTCAACGGGCTAGTGAAGAAAAAACTTGCTGCTTTATTGGCACATGTGAAACATTCTGGGCGGGGGAGTAAGAGCAGGAGTGTGCAGAGAGCTGACAATGACCGTTTTACGCTAAACCAGCGCTTCAACAGGTCAATTAGTGAAAGGATGTGACAGATTGAAAAAGATCTCGTTACCTAATTACTCCTCCTTCCACAGCTGCTGCCGAAATGATATGAATGCTTACAATTAAAAACAAAGTTTTACAAACACGAAAAGCACAAAATAAACGTATATAGATGGGAAAAACTCAAGAACACATTATCATAACAAAATTGTTCTGGTACATGTAATCTTTTTGTCAGATTTGTGTCAACCGCTGATGTCACTGAAGCTGCGCAGAGTCCCCGCCTGACCTGAAGTGATCTCAGGAGCGTGGAAAAATGTTCAGAAACTTTCACACACTAATCAGTTCATCTCCGGTCAGCCAGGGCACCTGCGCAGACAGATTTTCCTTCATTCCTCTGTGGTTTATAGCCGGGCCTGTAGCATTAACACCGCTCCCGGTTGTAAACTATTTAACCCCTTCAGATGGATTGCAGAGGGGGATATGACTGAATGGCGGAGAAGTATGGATATTGTTGCTTTTTTAAAAAAAAACATTTTTTACAGGAGAACGATGGCTTCAGTTGGATTGGCTGTGTAATAGAGATGAGCGACTTTTCCTTTTTTCAGGTCAAGTCGGGTTTCACGAAACCCGACTTTCGCAAAAGTCGGGAAGAACGAAATCAGCCGATTATCGTGAAAAGTCGAAGGCCGACTGAAACACGAAACCAAATGTAAGTCAATGGGGAAGAAAAGTCGGCAGTGAGTGGAGGACAGGAAACACACCTAGAGTGCCCATTTTAATGCCAAAAACATCAATCCTTATTCCTTAAGCTTGTCAACCTTAATTTATTTCGTGGGCCCAGGGCCAAAGAGTGTCACTGGGCTCCTTTAACACATGACACAATTCTTGATCCTTTGATACGGCAGAGAAATAGCAGTACAGTACAATGAAAAATACTTCAATTCTTACATGACATGAATGATATCCATTTTAAATTCTCCAATAGCTCCAAAAGCAGACAGTATATTCCTCCATTCAGTATTATGGCCACCGCATAGTGTGCCATACAGAGTAATGAGGCCCATATATTTCTCCATACAGAATCATCGGTCCCATATAATATTCGATTCAGTATATGATGAGCTCCATATAATGCTACAGTATATGTTGTTCACCATGGATGAAGCTCCAGTGTCTTATGGGCCCACATAATGCTCCATATATAATGGGCCCCATGTCTAATGCTCCTGTGTAATGGGCCCTGTAAATGCTGCTCCAGTGACTGATGTCCACCTTTGGAATGCTCCAGTGTAAGGTGGGCCCCAGATATCATTCTCCAGAGTATCGTGCTCCCCAAAAATTGCTCCCAACCTTTAAAACAATTAAATAAGTCTCCTCGCTAGGGAATCCCTGTACTCTGGACTCCTCGTCGCCCCCATCATCCATCTCTCTGCACTTGGACTGTATAGGCAGAGGGCGTACAGACGTGATGTCATCTCGCTCTTTGACCTGAATGTCACTGTCAGGAAAAGTGTTTGGTTTCTGGGGGCAGTATGGTTGCAAAGCTGAACTGTAAAGGAATGTCCAGAAGGGCACCACCAGGAGTGGAGCCTGTGGCTTAATTGGACTCAACACGGGCAACCTCAACCATGCCATCCACAATAAAGCTGCACAGATTGCAAGCTTAATTCCGTTAACGAACGAGACTCAGGCATGCCCCCGCGGTCCGCGTGCAGCTTACTAGAGGGACACGTGAGGCTCTGGCACGCGAGATCGGCCAATAACAGGTATGTCATGCCCTTACATGTCCGGGGCTGCAGGCGTGCTGCAATGAAAGGACCAGCGTGTATCGCTTACAGGTGCGGATAACACGCTGAACCCCGTTAGTGATGGGGATCTGGGAGAACAATTCTTCCCCGCGAACAAGCATTTCCCAGTAAGTGCAGGTCAACCGTAATTCCGGAATTAGGCCTAAACGGCATTCCAGAAAGAATGTGTGAAAAAATTAAGTGTCCAAACCACAGGTGCTGTAGCTTGCTTAACAGCTGGGCTCCTGAGTAGCACACAGTTCTTACATAAACAGGCGGCATAGCTTGGTTCACGGGTGGCCAACTCTGCTGAGTAGCATACACAGTTATTTGGCCCAAAGTATTAAGTGGTGTAAATGCAGTCAAAAACTGGTTCTTTCATAAACAGGCGGCATAGCTCGGTTCACAGGTGGGCTCCTCTTCTGAGTAGCAGACACAGTTCCTAGGCCCAAAAGGATTTTCAGGACAATATGCGGTAAAAAAATTATTAGAAACACACACGGTGTAGCTCCTTCACAGGTGCACTACACCACTGGCTACCAGACACCGCTACTATGCCCTAAAACTGTCTATTATCATTGAAAACCATTTTTAATGTGAAAAAAAGATACGCTTTTGTTTAACGAAATGTTCTCGAACGGAAACTCGAACAGCCGAATTTTAATCAAAGTGTTGTAGTTCGACGAACGGATCTAACATTGCCCTAAACAGCTAGAATTTGAACTTGGCCAACAGCTCCACTCAAACACCACTCATCTGTAATCAGGAGGCAGACTCAGATGGTCTCAGGCACAGTATGGATTCGACAAGATTGCAGAAAGTTGAGAAAGGGTACAGTATCACCGGATAACAGGTATATATAGCATAGTTTAAACATTTAAAATCTCCGTGTTTATTTCCGGAGTCCGACAAAAGACACTCACAGCCTCAGTATGGATTAGACAACAATCTAAAAAGTAGAAAAAAGGAAATGTTTTTGAAGCGTACACCAGTATACATTGTTGGGGTATTTTTAAATCTTCATATATATTTCTGTCTCAGTAAGACAGTCCAGACTCTCCGCAAGAGGAAACGAGATGGATAAAAGTACAGACATAAAGTCGAGTGATTGCAGAAATGTAGGAATTACTAATCAGGGGAAGAACTCCTGGGAGAATTCTCAGTGGCGATGCTGACCCTCAATTACTTTGTGTGTGGAGACAGCGAAAACAGTTCTTTGTGAAGAAAGGGTTGCTGTATCGCAGTACCATTGATCCCATCACCGTTACTCATCTCCATCAAATTTTGATCACAGGGAGAGATGTAGACATGGTCCTCACTGCCTATTATGATCTGTCAGGTAACTTTGGAGTGCAAAAGACAGAAGCCTCAGACTGTAGGCGATTCTATTGGATTGGCATGAGAGGGCACATTTAAAATTGGGGCAGGAATGTCACACATCTGTGAGTAGGAAAACTGTGAAAGCTGATGATAAACCACCACTGCATCTCATTGTGAGTCGACGTCCATAAGAAATGGAAGCCATTGATCATCTGAAGCTAGAGCCCGGCCAGCAGGACAGGGCATAGCTACGTCTTAGCCATCATCAGTTCACCAAATTTGTAGTGGCAGTCACAGGGAAGGATATGACAGCCCAGACTACACAGCGGAGGAGCAGGGAGAGGTAAATATTGCAAATGCTGGGGCCCTGCCCAAGCAAGGGGGCCCACTCGTGGACGTCGGTACTGGTACTGGGCCCCTCATAGTACACCGGTGTGTCTGATGGTGGGTGTGCACCCCCACCCTCAGAGACACTTGATTGCACTATGAGGTACCCTGTGCCTGTGCCGGCGCCCAAGAGTCGGCCCACCCACCTGTCCAGGGCAATGGCACTCGCACATTTGCATGCGCTAGGTGGTGACTCCGGCCATGGGGGGGGAGGCAGCCCAGTTAGGGAGGTTTAAAAAATGGCATATGTTGATGTTGGACATTCAGCAGCTGCAAATGGAGGAATTGGAGAAGTTCGAGGAAGAGGACAAAAGCGAGCCATTTTTCTGGCAACCTATGTGTCATCAGGGGAAGGTGGGACAAAATCCTTTGAAACCCATGCATGGTTCATTTTAATGAAGGTTAGATAATCAACATTTTCAGTCGACAGACGGGTCCTTTTTTCTGTCAGGATTGAGCCAGTAGCACTGAAGACACTTTCTGATAGCACACTAGCAGCACGGCAAGCGAGCTCCTGTAAGGCATATTGTGCCAATTCAGGCCAGGCGTCCAGTTTAGAGGCCCAATAGTCAAAGGGGAATGACCTGTGAGGGAGAACATCGATATGGGACGAGAAGTAGTTTGTAACCATAGATGACAAATGCTGTCTCCTGTCACTTTCAATTGATGCAGTATTACCAGTCGTGTAAGCGGGACTTGAAGAATCAGTCCATAACATGGTCATGAAACCCCTGTCTCCAACGCCACTTCTGATGTGTGCACCATGAACACCTCTTCCATGTTGCCCCCTATGGCTGATTGGAGAACCATCTCCACTGCTGTGTGCTGGGAATGCCTCAAACAAATGGTTTACCAGAGTTGCTTGTTTGTTAGCCAATATTAGGTCAAGGTTCTCCTGTGGCATGGTGTTCTGGAATTTGCCTTTATAGCGTGGATCCAGGATGCTGGCTAACCAGTAGTCATCATCGTTCATCATTTTGGCAATGCGGGGGTCCCTTTTTAGGATCTGCAAGGCATAATCTGACATGTGGGCCAATGTTCCAGGTGTCAAAGATGCACTGCGCGTGCTGGGTGGAGGAGCACTTTCTGGCAAATCCACATCCCTCCAGTCACGCACAAACACTGTACCAGACCTTGCCGCGCCAACATTTTCTCTTGCCCCACGAGAAGCATCCTCCTCCCCTAAATAATCATCCCCATAATCATCCTCCTCCTCCTCTTCCTCTTCTTCCTCCACCTCGTCCAGGAGAGGTCCCAGAGCAGACAATGGCTGACTGACTTCAAGGCTTCCCTCCTCCTCCTCTTCCTCCTCCTCCTCATCCTCCTCGGCTGCAGATGCCTGCTACTTAATATGCATCAAAGTTTACACGAGCAGACGCATAAGTGGTATGCTCATGCTTATGATGGCATCATCTGCGTTTACCAGTCGTGTGCATTCCTCAAAACACTGAAGGGCTTTACAGAGGTCTTTCAGCTTCGACCAATGCACACCCGACAACTCCATGTCTGCCCTCAAAGTGCCTGGGCGTATATCCTCCCACAAATGCATTACAGCCTGCCTCTGTTCGCACAGCCTCTGAACCATGTGCAGGGTGGAGTTCCACCTTGTTGCAATGTCGATAATTAGGCGGTGCTTGGGAAGTTGGAGCAATCGCTGCAGCTTCTGCATACGACTGGAGTGTACGGGCGACCGGCGGATGTGCGAGCACAGTCTTCAGGACCTTCTGGAGCAGGCCTGTTAACTCCGGATAATTATTGAGGAAATACTGCACCACCAGGTTCAAGTTGTGAGCCAGGGAAGGTATGTGTCGGAGTTTTGAAAGGGCTATGGCTGCCACAAAATTCCGGCCGTTATCACTAACTACCTTGCCTGCCTCAAGATGTAGACTGCCCAGCCATGACTCAGTTTGTTGCTGCAAGTAGTCGGCCAGTACCTCCGCAGTGTGTCTGTCGCTCAAACACATCATCTTCAACACAGCCTGCTGATGCTTACCACTAGCTGTTCGATAGTGGGACACCGAGTGTGCAACACTGGCAGCTGCGGATGGAGTGCTCGTGCGACTGTGCTCTGTGGACAAGCTTTTGCTTCTGGAGGAGGAGGAGGGTCGAACGCCTACACCCAACCGTGGGCTAGGCAGCACTGTCCCACTGCCGCTGTACCTGAGGACCCTGCATCCACCACATTAACCCAGTGTGCTGTGATGGACATGTAACGGCCCTGGCCATGCCTGCTGGACCATGCATCTGTTGTGAGGTGCACCATTCCACACACTGATTGCTTGAGTGCATGGACAATGCGGTCTTTCACATGAAGGTGGATGGCTGGGATGGCTTTGCAAGAAAAGAAGTGCCGACTGGATAGGTCATAGCGTGGCACTGCGTAGGCCATGAGTTCGCGGAAAGCTTTGCTTTCAACCAACTGGTAGGGCATCATTTCTAACGAGGTTAGTTTGGCAATGTGGGCATTCAAACCCAGTGTACGCGGATGAGAGGATGAGTACTTTCTTGTCCTACTCATAGTCTCTGGTAGGGTGAGCTGGACTTGTGAACTGTATATGGTGGAACTAGCGGTGGACATGACGGACTGAGAGAGGGTTGATGATGGTGATGGAGTTGGTGTTCTTTCTGATGGCCTAAATTCAGTCTTTCATAGCAATAATATTGTGATTCCCTGACTGCTTTGGCCTTGCGACGACACCTCAACATTTGCTGCTGGTGGTGCGCTAACCGGTGGGCTTACAATGGGGGAAACGATGTAGCGTTGCTGACTACCTTCATTGGGAGCAGCTGCACATGTGGTACGTGAGGTTTGGTAGTCCGTCCACGCTTGCAAGTGCATGGTGGTTAAATGTCTAAGCATGCAACTGGTATTCAAATTTCTCAGATTTTTCCCTAGGATAAAGGTCTTTGCGCACTTCTTACAGATAACCTTTGCCTGATCATTAGGATTTTGTTCAAAAAAGTGCCACACTACACTCTTCCTACTATGGAAGACATTTTGAGGCCTTGCACGCTGTGCAAATTTGACCGTCTGGCCTAGCTGTCCTGCAACTCTTTTGGCTTCTGTAACCCGTTTTTGGACTGCTCCGTGCCTGCCAGATAACAGCTGTTGCGATGTCGATGCCTGCTGCGGATGCTCCTACTTCTCTTCTGAGCTATTGGCAGTGGCACCCTCTTCCCCCAATGGATGCCAGTCTGGGTCAACAACTGGGTCATCCATCACCTCCTCTTCAATGTCATGTGCACCTTCCTCTCTGTCACTATGTAAGGTGGTATAGTATGTGGGAAGGGGCACCTGAGTTTCATCAGAGTCAGATTCGGGCTCACTACACTGCGAGGACAATGTAGTGCTCTGAGTGAATGTACCAGCAGATAAATCTAGCAGTAGCTGTGCATCAGTGCACTCCATGTCAGATTCTTCTTGGACTGGTTAACTCATGATTTGACTTGATAACCCAGGCATGGTATGTGAAAAGAGCTCCATGGAGTAATCTGTAGTGTGGCCTGCCGCATCCTTTAGTTTTGTAGCAATTGGATAATAGACATATTATATGTGGAGGCCAGAATAAATAGTGGCCGTACAAAATGATCAGTGATATAATTCATATATCATGATCCACATAATTAAATAGGACAAATGCAGGACAACTGCACAATTACTAGAAGTTACCACAGAGAAAAGTAGTCAAAAATCCATAAAATATAATGTTTATTGAGAATACAATGTCCCAGGACCGACATTGCTGCCTCACCGGTTCTAGGTATAGTTATGCAGTTTTTTCTATATCTTTGCTAAGATGCCTTTGTGCTCTATTTATTGAATGCTTCTGTATTTTTCACCTTGGCAGGGTACATTTTCTATCAAGGGCAGTAGCACTTGCTACATGATGATGTTCTATACACCTCTTGCTATATATACATAGTTTCTGTAATTATGTGCCCCTGACCTAATACTTGCTACATTATTTAGCTCTGCATTTTTTCTGCCTGACTAGGTGTTTGCAACACGGTTGGCCCTATAGACTATTGTGCTCATTCAAATGCTGTGTCTCCCCTCCCACATACTGTGTGTCCATTTTAGTTGTAATTATTTTTACTTGTATTCTCAATAAACATTATATTTTATGGATTTTTGACTGCTTTTCTCTGTGGTAAATCCTTTAGTTTTGGTAGGAGTGAAGGACACAAGGAAAGGTGTGGTTCCTGACCATGAGCCTCCACTGACGACTCAGTGCTTTTATTTTTTGAAAGTTCAGAAGAGGAGGCGATAGAGCTGGAGGTTGTGTCAGCAATGTAAGCCAAAACTTGTTCCTGAAGCTCCGGCTTTAAAAGCGGTTTACCTACTCCCAGAAAAGGGAGCCTTCGAGGCCTTGTGGAGCCAGACGATGACAAAGGCTCAACACCTCCTGCATTAGGTTCTATTGTGCTTTTGCCACTACCAGCAGATCCACCACCAACACCATCATTACCAGCTGGCAACCCCCGCCCACTTCCATGGCCTCTTCCAACACACTTCCTCATTTTTGGGAAAATGTACCCAAAATACCTCAAGCAATATGGTACTGTAAAACAAGGTACAAGGTGTATATAGTATTGGGGAGAATTTGAATCTCCCTACAAACTTGAGGAGACTGAACTAATTTCTCAGGCCCAGTGTAGATTACACCTCAATACAACAGGCTGAAATTGGATGGTGTATAAAATGTCTACATAGGACTGGGGAGAATTTGAATCTCCCTACAGACCTGAGGACACTGAACTATTATCTCAGGCCCAGTGTAGATTACACCTCAATATAACAGGCTGAAATTGGATGGTGTAAAAAATGTCTATATAGGACTGGGGAGAATTTGAATCTCCCTACAGACTTGAGAACACTGAACTATTATCTCAGGCCCAGTGTAGTTTACACCCCAATATAACAGGCTGAAATTGGATGGTGTAAAAAATGTCTATATAGGACTGGGGAGAATTTGAATCTCCCTACAGACTTGAGGGCACTGAACTATTATCTCAGGCCCAGTGTAGATTGCACCTCAATATAACAGGCTGAAATTGGATGGTGTATAAAATGTCTATATAGGACTGGGGAGAATTTGAATCTCCCTAAAGATTTTAGCAAGCTGACAATGATGCTCTCAGTCCCAAGTATGGCAGCAGGCAGCAGTGGCGTATCCAGGGGGGGCAGCCGGGGCAGTTGCCCCGGGCGCAGGCAGCAGGGGGGCGCAGTCAGGTCGCCTAATGCAGCGGTCGGCAATGTCTCTCCCCCGGCGGCTGCATTCTGCCGCCCCCCCGGCCTGAGAGTCGGCGGTTCTCTGTGTCGGCTGTCAAGCTGACAGCCGACGCAGAGAAGGACGCCGCGCCGACTCCCAGGCAGCAATTGTACTGGTGTCTATACAGACGCCAGTACAGCTCTGACCGCCGGGTCAGAGCGACGTCAGCAGAGTGATCAGGTCATGTGATCACGCTGCTGACGTCACTCCCCGGCGCCCAGAGAGAATCCTGGTGGTAAGTGTGCTCCACTGTGGAGCTGAAGAACCACCGAAGATGGGAGATGGGGGGGTGTTCATGACTGGAGATGGGGGGATTTGTAGAGGGGATGGGTGTTAATGTGTGGGGGCGTTAATGAGTGGGAATAAGGGTTAATGTGTGGGGGGTTAATGAGTGGGAATAAGGGTTAATGTGTGGGGGGTTAATGGATGGGGGTTAATGTGTGGGGGCATCAATGAGTGGGGATGGGGGTTAATGTGTGTGGGGGTTAATGAGTGGGGATGGGGGTTAATGTGTGTTGGGGTTAATGAGTGGTGATGGGGGTTAATGAGTGGGGATGGGGTTAATGTGTGGGGGGATTTGGAGTGGGGATGGGGGGATTTAATGTGTGGGGGGATTTGGAGTGGTGATGGGGGTTAATGAGTGGGGATTGGGTTAATGTGTGGGGGGATTTGGAGTGGGGATGGGGGGGATTTAATGTGTGGGGAGATTTGAGGACACAAAATGAAGAGTATGTATGAGGAAACAGTATGGGGGATTGGTGCTGACACAGTATGATGGGTGCAGACAGTATGGGGAGCGAACGGGTTAATGTAAGTGGACACAGTATGGGGAGTGAGGGTGATGGGATGTATGTGGACACAGTATGGGGACTCGGGGATATGTGTGAGCAGACAGTATAGACAGTGAGGGGGTAAATATATGAGGAGACAGTATGGTGAACAGGAGGGATGATAGAGGAGACAGTATGAGGAGGGAGGGGAATAGTGTGAGGCCACAGTATATTGCAGACATTTTTATTCAGGAGCATTATAATGACACTTCTATCTTTAAGGGCGTCGTGTGGAGAGTTGCTGCAGAAGACCGGAGAAGATGGAAGTCTACAGAGACGGCTGTGGATGAGAAAACTCATCATGGGGTCTGGACAAGAAGAAGAAAAGGAGAACAACTGCAGAGACGACGTCATCTATAAGGTACCTGGGTGTAAATGTTATTTGTGACACTGACTTATTCTCATGGTTTTATTTATATTAGGAACATTACAGGGGTTGTCCAGGTCGGTGATCAGACTGCAGACATTCTATGTGACTGCAGACTTCTGAATTCTCACAGTGCTAACTGAACACTGTCAGGATTCTCTCGTGCCGGTAATTTACATACATACGGTCACATGCTGACTAGACGTGTGTGGCCTCACTCAATGAAAATGAACAGAGCGAGGCCGGGCACGTTTAGTCGGAGTGTGGCCAGAAGTATACAAATCACATACTTGTGCTGACATGATTGTACATCGGCAAGGGAGAATCCTAAAAGTATGCAGTGCATTCGTTGTGAGAATTCAGAAGCTGCAATGTCAGGATTCAGCTCTGCAGGTTCCAGTGTCATCACATGGACACTTCACTCATATGCGATTTTCATACTTGGTCATGTGACAGCGAGCCTCTCTTCCTGTTTCTCTCAGTTTTTTACTGAACATTGAGAGCATTAGGGAGAGCAGCTCGTGGGTACATGGCTAAGTGTGCAAGTCGCATATGTACTTGGGCTGGGGGGGGGCGCTGAACCGAATTCTTGCCCCGGGTGCCAGAAAGCCTAGATACGCCTCTGGCAGGCAGCCTAATGCACATAAAAGTGTGAAAAAATGAATGCTTGGTAACTGGGCACAAAAGAGGATGAAAAGTATTTTTGCTTTTAAAAAAGCAGTTTGCACTGCAGTGTGAAAACAGCAATGCAGCTATCAGGGAGCCTTATAAGGCAGCCTAATAACCAACAGAGCTGATGCACCAAAATATAGACTCCCCTTGCACTGCACACTGTTGTGAGTTCATTTTCCCCTTCACCATTGAGGTCTGATGAACTCCCTCTTCTGGTGAAGGAAGGTAGTGAGGCTGATTACCAAGCACCTGTGCAGGATGGTGATGACTGGGTGACTGGAATTGCTGACTGGATATAAGGCAGCCGACGCCCTTCTGCCTTGCTGGTGATCTCTCTGAGGGATTCTAGGAAACCAGTCTGATTCCTGCTCCTCAAAAGCTAAGTTTTCTGCTCTGCTTTTTGCATTTGTGTTTTGGTTTTGTTTTGCCTTGTTTTTCTGGATTTCTGCCATTCCCTGCTGGGGTGAGCTGAATTCCTTTTTGCTCTGTCTTCAGAAAATACCTGAGTACTGATATAGTCTTTTTGAAGCCTAGCGTCTTCAGGGCTTTTTTCCCTATTAGTCTGTTGGCTCTTGTTTTGATAGGGTTTTGGCGGATTGCAGACAGCAGCTTTTCTATCCTTTACTATTTATTTAGCTTGGGCCCCATCATTTTCTCAGCCTATCTTTCTATCTGTGTGAGTGTTTTTTCATCTTGCTTCACCGTCATTATATGTCGGGGGCTGCCTATTGCTTTGGGGTCTGCTCTGGGGCAGTTTAGATTTCCCTGTTATGATTGAGTCACCGTAGGAGGCAAAAACAGAAATGCTAGCTAAGTCCAGAAAACCAGAGAGGTTGGCAGCTATCGGATTGCAGACCCCTGAACCTATCAACACAACTAGCAGTAGCCATGGGGGGTTCCTACGATGCCCTAGACCCCTCGATCACAGCCGGAGAATTACATAGCCTAAAGAGAGAAAGGGAAATCTAAACTGCCCCAGAGCAGACCCCAAAGCAAAAGGCTGCCCCCCACAAATAATGACGGTGAAGCAAGAAGAAAGAACACAACACAGACAGAAAGATAGACTGAGCAAAGACGGGGCCCAAGCTAACTAGATAGGAAAGGACAGGAAGGCTGCTGTCTGCAATCCGAGAAAAACCCTATGAAAATAAGAGCCAACAGACTGACAGTGAAAAAGGCCCTGAAGACGCTAGGCTTCAAAAAGACTATGAGAGAAATGAGAAACTGGGTCTGAGCAGAAAAAGTAAATTAATGTGCATGCAAAATGTAATTGCATATGAACACATGACCTTTACACAGAGAAAACCAAAAGCAAAACACAAAACAAATATCCTGGAATAAAAAAGTAAAAAAATATTGCAAAAATTGCATGAAGGTAGTAATAATAGTAATAATAAGGGTATTTAGTTAACATAATTTTGATCAAAATAATGTAGAAGCCATCCCGCCACGTCACGGCAACCCTTGTGGGACAGTCCTAACTCTTGTATTTAAAACCTTTCCACTTGTCAAGTGACGTAAATGTGAACAAGGACAGAGGGACTGAACCACCAGTAATAGTATAGGCCTAATCAAAATTATGTTAACTAAATACCCTTATTATTACTATTATTACTACCTTCATGCAATTTTTGCAATATTTTTTTACTTTTTTATTCCAGGATATTTGTTTTGTGTTTTGCTTTTGGTTTTCAAAAAGACTATGTCAGTACTCAGGAATATTCTGAAGACAGAGCAACAGGCAAAAGAAGAATCAGCTCACCCCAGCAGGGAATGGCAGAATCCAGAAAAGCAAGGCAAACAAAAACAAAACACAAATGCTAAAAGGCAAAGCAGAAAACTTAGCTTTAGAGGAGCAGGAATCAGACTGGTTTCCTAGAAGTCCACAGAGAAATCACCCGCAGGGCAGAAGGGTGTCAGCAGCCTTATATCCAGTCCGTGACTCCACTCAGCCAGTCATCATCATTAGACTCAGGTGCCTGATAATCAGGCTCATTACCTTCCTTTACCAGAATAGGGAGTTCACCAGACCTCAGTGACGAAGGGGAAAATGAACTCACAACATTTCCCTTTCTGTCTTTAGGCTATTTAGTTCTCCGGCTGTGATTGAGGGGTCTAGGGCACCGTAGGAACCCCCCATGGCTACTGCTAGTTGTTGTCGATAGGTTCAGGGGTCTGCAATCTGATAGCTGACAAATTCTCTGGATTTCTGGACTTAGCTAGTATTTCTGTTTTTGCCTCCTATTGTGACTCATTCATAACAGAATCACCAGCCATACCGCAGATCCTAGGGTACTCAATAGCAGGAAAGAATTGTAAAAAAAAAAGTGTGTATTCTTTCCTCTATATCTCTGAGGCCGTAGGGGGAATTTTTTTTCTCAATGGAGTTAAAGCAATTGTCTGATCGCTTGGAGCAGCTCGCTGCAGAAGGGCGGGGAATTTCCGCCTACCTTGCTCATTCACATGCTGCTGAACCAAAGATCCCTACTCCTGATGTGTTTTTTGGGGATCGGTCTAAATTTTTGAATTTCAAAAATAATTGTAAATTATTTTTTACCTTGAAGCCTAACTCGTCAGGGAGCGCCGTGCAGCAGGTTAAAATTGTCATCTCTTTGCTGCGTGGCGATCCCCAGGATTGGGTGTTTTCTTTGAAACCAGATGATCCTATTCTGACTAATGTAAACGCATTTTTTCAAGCCTTGGGGTTGTTGTATGACGAACCTAATGCTATTGATCAGGCTGAAAAGACCCTGTTGGCTTTGAGCTAGGGTCGAGATTCTGCAGAATTGTACTGTCAAAAATTCCGAAGGTGGGCGGTCCTTACTACCTGGAATGATAATGCCTTGGCAGCTCTCTTTCGGAAGGGTTTGTCAGAAGCCGTAAAAGATACTATGGTGGGATTTCCTGTTCCCTCTGGTCTTGACGATTCTATGTCATTAGCCATTCAGGTTGATCGGCGTTTATGTGAACGCAGGACTGCACAAGAGGTGTTGCCACCTGTTGAACAAGTGTCTGAACCTATGCAATGTGATAGAGTTTTGTCCAGGGAGCAACGTCAGGAGTTCAGAAGGCGTAATAAGCTGTGTTTTTTTTGTGGAGATGCCTCGCATATTATTTCTGTCTGTCCTAAACGAGAGAAACGTTTTGCACACACGTTTTCTGTGGGTTTTGTTCAACCTAAGTTTCTTCTGGCAATTACTCTGATCTGCTCCCTGTCCACATTTTCCGCCAAGGCTTTTGTAGATTCGGGAGCAGCTCTGAACCTAATGGACTTGGATTTTGCTAAACGCTGTGTTTTTCCGATGACACCTCTGCGGACGCCTATCCCTTTGAGGGAGATTGATGCTACTCCTTTGGCGAAAAATAAACCTCAGTTTTGGACGCAGGTGGTAATGCGGGTCGCCCCAGACCATCAAGAAAATTGTGGATTTTTGGTGTTGAATAATTTGCATGATACCATTGTTCTGGGGTTTCCCTGGTTGCAAATTCATAATCCAGTTTTGGATTGGAAATCTGTGTCTGTGGTGAGTTGGGGTTGTCGGTGTGCCCTTAGTGAGGCTCCGGTTTTTTCCACCTCTCCTCAGTCGCATGATGTTCCTGAGTATTTGGCGGACTTTTATGATGTATTTAGTGAGAATGAGTCTGCGTCTTTGCCTCCTCATAGGAGTTATGACTGTGCAATTGAACTGAGCCCGGGGTGTAAATTTCCCAAGGGTCGGCTCTTCAATTTATCTGTACCCGAGCACGAGGCTATGCGATCCTATATTAAGGAGGTGTTGGAGAATGGTCATATTAGACCATCCTCTTCACCCTTAGGTGCCGGTTTTTTTTTCGTGGCCAGAAAGGATGGTTCATTAAGGCCTTGTATTGATTATCGTGCCCTCAACAAAATTACTATTAAATATCAGTATCCGTTACCCCTGATTTCGGATCTATTCTCCAGAGTTAAAGGTGCCTGCTGGTTTACCAAGCTTGACCTCAGGAGGGCGTATAATCTTATCCGCATTAAGCATGGGGATGAATGGAAGACGGCGTTTAATACTCCGGAGGGACATTTTGAGTACCTGGTGATGCCTTTTGGGCTCACTAATGCCCCTTCTGTCTTCCAGTGCTTCATGAACGACATTTTCCGAGACTTTGTGGATAGATTTTTGATTATCTATCTGGATGATATTTTGATCTTCTCCAAGGATTGGGATTCTCATGTGGAACATGTTCGGACTGTGTTCCGGATCTTGAGGGAGAATTCCCTGTATGTCAAACGATCGAAATGCCTTTTTGGGGTACAGAGGATTTCATTTTTGGGATTTATTTTGTCTCTGTCAACTATTGAAATGGACAGGCCAAGGTACAGGCTATTTATGATTGGGTTCAGCCCACTTCTTTGAAGGCCTTCCAGAAGTTTTTGGGTTTTGCTAATTTTTATCGGAAATTTATAGCAAAATGTTCTAGTATTGCCAAGCCATTGACTGATCTGACTAAGAAGGGTGCTGATGTGTTGAATTGGTCTCCGGAGGCTGTTTCTTCCTTTCAGGAGCTGGAGCAAAGATTCACTTCTGCCCCGGTTTTGCGGCAACCTGATGTCTCACTCCGGTTCCAGGTAGAGGTGGATGCTTCTGAGATTGGTGCAGGAGCTGTTTTGTCCCAAAAGGATCCTGTAACATCTAAAATGAATCCCTGTGCTTTCTTTTCCCGAAAGTTCTCTCCATCTGAACGTAACTATGATGTGGGGAATCGGGAACTGTTAGCCATGAAATGGGCATTTGAGGAGTGGAGACATTGGTTGGAGGGAGCTAAACATCAAGTCGTGGTCCTCACTGACGACAAGAATTTGATTTACCTGGAGTCGGCCAAACGCTTGAACCATAGACAGGCTAGGTGGGCCTTGATTTTTACACGTTTTTATTTTGTGGTCTCTTTTCTTCCTGGCACTAAGAATGTCAATGCTTACGCTCTCTCTAGGAGCTTCTTTGCTGATTCTCCTGTGGTGACCAAGCCTGCTACCATCTTAGGCGAAGGGGTAGTTCTTTCTGCCATCTCGCCCAATTTGAGATGTGCTCTGGAAGAGTTCCAGGAGGACAAACCTGAGCATTGTCCCAGTGGAAAGTTGTATGTTCCTGACCAGTGGAAGAAGAGAGTGATGTCTGAAGTTCATTGCTCTGCATTGGCTGGTCATCCAGGTATTTTTGGTACTAGAGATCTGGTGAGTCGGTCTTTTTGGTGGCCTGCCTTGTCTCGTGATGTCAGGAATTTTGTGCAGTCCTGTGGGACTTCCTCCCGGTCTAAACCTTGTTCTCGCTCTAGTGGGTTGTTGATGCCTTTGCCGGTCCCCAGGAGGCCATGGACCCATATTTCAATGGATTTCATCTCTGATATGCCTGTTTCTCAGAAAATGACTGTTATTTGGGTGATTTGTGTGTTCTCTAAGATGGTTCATCTTGTACCACTCCCTAAGTTGCCATCTTCCACTGAGTTGGTGCCCCTGTTTTTGCAACAGGTGGTTCGCTTGCATGGGATTCTTGGGAACATTGCATCTGACAGAGGAGTTCAGTTTGTGTCTAAATTTTGGAGGACTTTCTGTTCCAAGCTGGGAATTCAGTTGTCCTTCTCCTCTGCTTTTAACCCTCCGACCAATGGGCAGATGGAGAGAACAAACCAGACTTTGGAGTCGTATTTGAGATGTTTTATTTCCGCTGATCAGGATGAGTGGGTTTCATTTCTGCCCTTTGCCGAATTTGCTTTAAATAATAGAGCTAGTTCTGCCACTTTGATGTCACCTTTTTTTTTGTAACTTTGGGTTTCATCCTCGATTTTCTTCAGGGCAGGTGGAGCCTTCGGCCTGCCCAGGTGTTGACACTGTGGTAGAGAGAATGCACCAGTTCTGGGACCAAGTAGTGGATAAGTTATCTCTTTCCCAGGAAAAGGCCCAGCGGTTTTCCAACCGACATAGGACCATTGGTCCCCAGTTTTAGGTTGGTGATATGGTTTGGTTATCATCAAAAAATATTAGAATCATAGAATCATAGAATCATAGAATCGTAGAGTTGGAAGGGACCTCCTGGGCCATCTGGTCCAACCCCCTGCTCAAAGCAGGATTCGCTAAATCATCCCAGTCAGATGTCTGTCCAGCCTCTGTTTGAAGACTTCCATTGAAGGAGAACTCACCACTTCTCGTGGCAGCCTGTTCCACTCATTGATCACTCTAACTGTCAAAAAGTTTTTTCTAATATCTAATCTGTGTCTCCTCCCATTCAGTTTCATCCCATTGCTTCTAGTCTTTCCTTGTGCAAATGAGAATAAAGTTGATCCTTCTACAATGTGACAGCCCTTTAGATATTTGTAGACAGCTATTAAGTCTCCTCTCAGTCTTCTCTTTTGCAAACTAAACATTCCCAAATCCTGCAACCTTTCCTCATAAGACAGGGTTTGCAGACCGGTCACCATTCTGGTCGCTCTTTTCTGAACTTGCTCCAGTTTGTTGATGTCTTTTTTAAAATGTGGTGCCCAAAACTGGACACAATATTCCAGATGAGGTCTGACCAAAGAGGAGTAGAGGGAAATAATGACTTCACGTGATCTAGACTGTATGCTTCTGTTAATACATCCTAGAATTGCATTTGCCTTTTTTGCTGCTGCATCACACTGTTGACTCATATTCAGTCTGTGATCTATTAGTATACCCAAGTCTTTTTCACATGTGCTGTCACTTAGCCCTATTCCTCCCATTCTATATATGCTTTTTCCATTTTTATTGCCCAGATGTAGTACTTTGCATTTCTCCCTGTTAAAAACCATTCTGTTAGTTGCTGCCCACTTCTCCAGTTTATTTAAATCTTTTTGAATCCTCTCTCTCTCTTCTCTAGTATTAGCTATCCCTCCTAGCTTTGTGTCATCAGCAAATTTAATCAGTTTACCCTCAATTCCTTCATCTAAATCGTTGATAAAGATGTTGAACAATACAGGGCCCAGGACAGAGCCCTGTGGTACCCCACTTGAGACATTCTTCCAACTGGATGTGCAGCCATTTACGACCACTCTTTGGGTCCGATCACTAAGCCAGTTATGAATCCACCTAACAGTTGCCTTGTCCATTCCATACTTAATCATTTTTTCAATAAGGATTGTATGAGAGACTTTGTCAAATGCTTTGCTGAAGTCAAGATATACTATATCTACAGCATTTCCTTGATCCACCCAATCAGTGATACCGTCATAGAAGGAAATTAAGTTAGTCTGACATGACTTATTAGTTACAAACCCATGCTGACTCTGTTTAATCACTTCATTCTTATCCAGGTATTGACATACATGTTGTTTAATAATTTGTTCAAAGATCTTTCCTGGTATAGAAGTCAGACTCACCGGCCTATAGTTACCTGGGTCCACCTTCTTCCCCTTTTTGAAGATAGGAACAACATTTGCTCTTCTCCAGTCTTCTGGCACTTCTCCTGTTCTCCAAGAATTTTCAAAGATTATAGAGAGGGGTTCAAAAATTTCTTCTGCTATCTCCTTCAGTACTCTGGGGTGTAATTCATCTGGACCTGGAGACTTGAATTCATTTAGGCTAGCTAAGTGTTTCCTCACTATCTTTCTGTTTATAGATATCCTGGATTCTTCTATTCCCTTAATAGGACAGTGAATAACAGTTGATGTTACATTTCCTTTCTGAGAGAAAACAGATGCAAAATAGGAATTTAAAAGTTCAGCCTTCTCAACATCCTGTCTTACCATTTCATCATTTTCATCCTGTAAAAATCCTATAGCATCTTTGACTTTTCTTTTACTTTTGACATATCCCCAAAATCCTTTATTATTGCTTTTGACATCTCTTGCAAGCCTCAATTCATTTTCAGCTTTAGCTAATCTGATTTGTGCCCTGCAGGTTCTGCAGACAGCATTATATTCTTCTTTAGATATGCCTCCCTCTTTCCATTTTATAAACATTTTTTTCTTCCTTTTTAGCATGTGCTTAAGTTCTGTGTTCATCCATCCTGGTTTCCTTAACTGCTTCCTATTCTTCCCTCTTTTCGGAATTGTTAACAACTGTGCTTTGAGAATTTCATTTTTCAAGATTTCCCATCCTTCCTGGACATTTTTGTCTTTAAGGATATCCAGCCATTGGATCCCTCCAATTCTCTTTCTGAATCCCTTAAAATCTGCCTTTCTGAAATCTAACCTTGACGTCTGAGTCTTCACAGGTCTTCCGCCTCTAGTTATCCAAAATTCTAAAATAGCATGGTCGCTACCTCCTAGGGTCCCAGCCACTTTTACCTCCTCAACCATTTCCTCCCTGTTTATAAGGATTAGATCCAAGGTAGCAGTTCCCCTTGTTTTCTCCCTTACCTTTTGGAAGATAAAGTTGTCAGCAAGAGAGGATAAGAATTTCCTTGACCTGTTAGTTTTGCCTGAGAGAGATTCCCAACAAATGTCTGGATAGTTGAAATCTCCCATGACAACTATGTCATATTTTTTGGAGAACTTGGCCATTTGATGCATAAAGAGTTCATCCATAGCTTCAGCTTGCACAGGCGGCCTGTAGTAAATGCCTACAATGGTGTCCTTTCCATTGTTCTGTCCTTGTATTCTTACCCAAACAGTTTCCACAGAACTCCCAGTCTCTGAAGCTTCAATCTCTGTGCAGATATACGCGTTTCTAACATACAATGCGACACCCCCTCCTCGTTTATCAAGTCTGTTTCTTGCAAATAAGTTGTATCCTTCTAGTCTTGTATTCCAATCATGTGTATTGTCCCACCAAGTTTCAGTGATTCCAATGACATCATATTTCTTTTCCTGTGTTAGTAGTTCCAATTCTCCTTGTTTGTTGCCCATGCTTTGTGCATTAGTATAGAAACATTTTAGTTTGTGATTGGTTTCTCTTTCTCCAATATTTTTATTAATTAGATTCTTTCGTCTTTGTTCTTCCTTTCCACTTCTAATAGCAGAGTTCTCAATAGCATTTGTCAGGTGTATGGCTTTTTCTGGTCTTTTGCTTCCCTTCCCATGTTGTTCTAGTTTAAAGCTCTCCTTACAAGTGTAGCAAGGCGACTTCCAAATACATGCTTACCAGTCTTCGTAAGGTGCACCCCATCTCTAGCAAGTAGTCCATCGTATAAGTAGTTCACTCCGTGATCCAGGAATCCAAATCGTTGCTGACGGCACCATCGACGTAGCCAGTTGTTCACCTGCAGAATCTTATTCCACCTCCTTGTTCCATGGCCATCCACTGGGAGGATGGAAGAGAAGACCACCTGCGCTCCCAGTTCTTTCACTTTCTTGCCTAAGTCTTCAAAGTCTCTGCAGATGGTTTCCAGGTCGTTTCTTGCAGTGTCATTTGTCCCCACATGTAGTAGCAGGAATGGGTAGTCATCTGTAGGTCTGAAGAGTCCTGATATCCTGTCAGACACATCTTTAATTTTTGCACCTGGAAGACAACACATTTCTCTTGAAGTTATATCCGGTCTGCAGATAGCGGCCTCAGTTCCTCTCAACAGGGAATCCCCCATGACCACCACTCTCCGTTTCTTCTTCACAACATTTTTCTTTCTCCATCCAGGAGGACTCTGAAGGCGTACAAGGTTGCTGCTTGTTGGCAAAGTCTTATCCTGATGTATTTCTTCATTGTTTTCCTGCGTGAGAGCCTGGTACTGGTTTCTGAGCAGTATGGGTGCTGACTGCCTCCTGATCCTCCTGCTTCTCTGGGTCACATGTCTCCATTCCTCTGTTTCTTCAGGTGCACTTCGAATTTCTTCTCTTTCTGTAACATGAAGAGATAATTCTGCTCTGTCCAAGAACTCTTCACCTTCCTTAATGATCTTCAACGTAGCTAACCTCTCTTCGAGATTTTGCAACTTTTCCTCCAACAGGGACACAAGCTTGCATTTGCTATGAAGGTGGCTTCTCCTAAGTTTAAGCCTAGATTTATTGGACCTTACATGATTGTGGAGATTATTAATCCGGTCTCTTTTCGTTTGGCTCTTCCTGTCACATTTAAAATCCATAATGTGTTTCATAAGTCCTTGTTGAAGAGGTTTGTTGAACCAGTTGTTCCTGGGGTGGCACCTCCGGACCCTATATTGGTTGAAGGTAACATGGAATATGAGATAGAGAAGATACTGGATTCCCATCTGGCTAGACGGAGACTCCAGCATTTGGTTAGGTGGAAGGGTTAAGGTCAGGAGGATAATTCCTGGGTCTCTGCCTCTGATATTCATGCCAAAAGATTGGTGCGTGCCTTTCATCGGGCTCACCCTGATCGCCCTGGTGGCGTGGATGAGGGTTCGGTGACCCCTCCTCAAGGGGGAGGTACTGTAGGGAGTTAATTTTCCCCTTCACCATTGAGGTCTGATGAACTCCCTCTTCTGGTGAAGGAAGGTAGTGAGGCTGATTACCAAGCACCTGTGCAGGATGGTGATGACTGGGTGACTGGAATTGCTGACTGGATATAAGGCAGCCGACACCCTTCTGCCTTGCTGGTGATCTCTCTGAGGGATTCTAGGAGACCAGTCTGATTCCTGCTCCTCAAAAGCTAAGTTTTCTGTGTCTCCTCCCATTCAGTTTCATCCCATTGCTTCTAGTCTTTGCTTGTGAAAATGAGAATAAAGATGATCCTTCTACAATGTGACAGCCCTTGAGATATTTGTAGACAGCTATTAAGTCTCCTCTCAGTCTTCTCTTTTGCAAAATAAACATTCTCAAATCCTCCAACCTTTCCTCATAAGACAGGGTTTTCAGACCGGTCACCATTCTGGTCGCTCTTTTCTGAACTTGCTCCAGTTTGTTGATGTCTTTTTTAAAATGTGGCGCCCAAAACTGTACACAGTATTCCAGATGAAGTCTGACCAAAGAGGAGTAGAGGGCAATAATGACTTCACGTGATCTAGACAGTATGCTTCTGTTAATACATCCTAGAGTTGTATTTGCCTTTTTTGCTGCTGCATCACACTGTTGACTCATATTCAGTCTGTGATCTATTAGTATAGCCAAGTCTTTTTCACATGAGCTGTTTCTTAGCACTATTCCTCCTATTCTGTATATGCTTTTTTCATTTTTATTGCCTAGATGTAGTACTTTGCATTTTTCCCTGTTAAAAACCATTCTGTTAGTTGCTGCCCACTGCTCCAATTTATTTATATATTTTTGAATCTTCTCTCTCTCTTCTCTAGTATTAGCTATCCCTCCTAGCTTTGTGTCATCAGCAAATTTAATCAGTTTACCCTCAATTCCTTCATCTAAATCATTGATATTTGTAGACAGCTATTAAGTCTCCTCTCAGTCTTCTCTTTTGCAAACTAAACATTCCCAAATCCTGCAACCTTTCCTCATAAGACAGGGTTTTCAGACCGGTCACCATTCTGGTCGCTCTTTTCTGAACTTGCTCCAGTTTGTTAATGTCTTTTTTAAAATGTGGTGCCCAAAACTGGACACAATATTCCAGATGAGGTCTGACCAAAGAGGAGTAGAGGGTAGATACTCAAAATCAAAGTGGAAAATCAAATTACAGGATGATCCAACTTCAGTGTAAATGCCTCAAGACAAGGTAATCATGCTCAGTAGTGTGTGTGGCCTCCACATGCCTGTTTGACTTCCCTACGACAACTGGGCATGAGTCGGTGGATGTTGTCATGAGGGATCTCCTCCCAGGCCTGGACTAAAGCATCCACCAACTCCTGGACAGTCTGTGGTGCAACGTGACGTTGGTGGATGGAGCGAGACATGATATCCCAGATGTGCTCAATCGGAATCAGGTCTGGGGAACGGGTGGGCCAGTCCATAGCTTCAATGCCTTCATCTTGCAGGAACTGCTGACACACTCTATCCACATGAGGTCTGGCATTGTCCTGCATTAGGAGGAACCCAGGGCCAACCACACCAGCATATGATCTCACAAGGGGTCTGAGGATATCTCGGTACCTAATGGTAGTCAGGCTACCTCTGGCGAGCACATGGAGGGTTGTGCGGCCCTCCAAAGAAATGCCACTCCACATCATTACTGACCCACTGCCAAACCGGTCATGCTGATGGATGTTGCAGGCAGCAGATTGCTCTCCATGGCTTCTCCAAACTCTGTCACGTCAGTCACATGTGCTCAGTGTGAAACTGCTTTAATCTGTGAAGAGCACAGGGTGCCAGTGGCGAATTTGCCAATCCTGGTATTCTGTGGCAAATGCCAAGTGTCCTGCACGGTGTTGGGCTGTGAGCACAACCCCCATCTGTGGATGTTGGGCACTCAGACCATCCTCATGGAGTCGGTTTCTAACCATTTGTGCAGACACATGCACATTTGTGGCCTGCTTGAGGTCATTTTGCAGGGCTCTGGCAGTTCTCCTGCTGTTCCTCCTTGCACAAAGGCTGAGGTAGTGGTCCTGCTGCTGGGTTGTTTCCCTCCTACGGCCCCTCCACGTCTCCTGGTGTACTGGCCTGTCTCCTGGTAGCGCCTCCAGCCTCTGGACACTACACTGACAGACACAGCAAACCTTCTTGCCACAGATAGCATTGATGTGCCATCCTGGATGAGCAGCACTACCTGTGCCACTTGTGTGGGTTGTAGAGTCCGTCTCATGCCACCATGAGTGTGAAAGCACAACCAACATTCAAAAGTGACCAAAACATCAGCCAGAAAGCATTGGTACTGAGATGTAGTCTGTGATTCCCACCTGCAGAACCACTCCTTTATTGAGTGTGTCTTGATAATTGCCAATAATTTACGTCTGTTGTCTATTCCATTTGCACAACAGCATGTGAAATTGATTGTCAATCAGTGTTGCTTCCTAAGTGGACAGTTTGATTTCACAGAAGTTTGATTAACTTGGAGTTATATTCTGTTGTTTAAGTGTTCCCTTTATTTTTTTGAGCAGTGCATATATGTATTCTATGTGTATATATCTATTCTTTCTTTTCCATTTTAACCTGTCATTGGGATCCATATGTCCATTTGCAAGCCGGGGAGAAAATCTCGCCATACGGATGTCACACGGATGTCACACGAATGCTTGATATGCGAGAAAATCGCATCCTCGCATTGCACATGGATGACATACAGATCACTGGTCATGAAACATTTGTGCAATTCTCCGCCATGAAAAACGGACCGATTTTTTATACGTCGTGTGTGACTCCAGCCTAAGAAGTATCTTGAGTTTGCAGGACATTTGAATATTAATTTATTTGTAGATTACAATTGTCATCTAATATGGACTTCAAGAGGTCCTGATTTATATCTTACTTGCTGGATATTACAAATTGTGGGTGTAAGTAAATACACTAAAATGTTACGAATAACCACTTTCTGACATGTGGCGAAAAAGTACACATATGTCGGACTCCCTCTGTTTGGTGCAATCTCCAGTGCTGAGCCCAGACCTTTCCGGGCACATGACCTGGAACCAACAGCCACTGGTGAAATCTAGTTGCAAATGGAAACTGTTAACTAGAGATGAGTGACTTTGCCTTTTTTAGGGTTGAGTCGGGTTTCATGAAACCCGATTTTCTCAAAAGTCGAGTCGAACGAAATCGGCTGACTATCGGGAAAAGTTGAAGGTCCGACTGAAACACGAAACCCAATGCAAGTCAATGTGGAAGCAAAGCCGGCAGGGAGTGGAGGACAGAAAACACACCTACATGCCGGACTGCTTTTTTAAAGTGTGCAAAATCTCTCTCTCTCTCCCCGGACGCTGCACATGTCATCTCGTTGTCCACAGTGTACGTCCTTGCTCAGTGGCTGAAAAAATTCACGTGCAAGCATTCTGGGAAATCTGACCTTGGCGCTCGTTTTGCCGACCGCATGGCCGACTTCACGCTGTGGTCGGGTTTCGGTCGGCGAAACCCGACTTTGCCATAAGTTGGCGACTTATGAATCTGGCCGACCTGTTTCATGCAACTCTACTGTTAACTAGTTAAATTCCACTGTCATTTAACTCATGCTTATAGGAAGCGCATCACTAATCCTGCCCATCGGTGACCCTGTCACATGATCGCGGGTCACCGATGGACCGGCATGACAACCAGAAATCTGCACCAGCCTTCTATGGTTGTCATTGTCAGATTGCTATGAGCACCGCCCCACAGACATGCTCATAGCAAGTGATCATTTGTGCTACACAGGAGATCTGATCATCGCCTTTGTGTAGCAGAGGTGCTCAAAGTACTGCAGCTTCTAGTCCCCCATGGAGACTATTGAAGCATGCAAGAAGTAAAAAAAAGTTTTCAAAAATATAAAAAAAATAAAAAATATATATGAAGCTTCAAATCACCCCAATTTTGCCCCATTCAAAATAAAACAATAAAAAATTCAAATATACACATATTTGGTATTGCTATGTTCAGATTCTCCCGATCCATCAATATAAAATAAAAATAAAAACGCCAGAATTAATGCTACAAAGCTATAAAATGCAATAACGGGCGAACAAAATATTGTATCTATTCTACACCAAAATGGTTTCAATAAAAATGTCTGCTCATCATGCAAAGAATAAGCCTTCACCCAGTCCCAGATCACAAAAAAATAGAGACTAAATAGGTCTCGGAAAATGGTGCCATTTTTTCTCTTTACACTTGCCCTATGAAACCCTGCAGAGGATGGCATATCCTAGACCCCAGAGCTCCTGCTCTAATAAGGGCAGTTGAGATCTGATCCTCACAATAGTGGCCCTGTACTTTCCCTGTGCATCCCAATGGATGGAAGGGCTGTTATTGTGAGGGTCAGATGTAGACTGCCCTTGTTAGGGTGGGAATTCTGGGGTCTAGGACATGCCAGCCTCTACATGGTTTAATAGGGTAAGTGCACCCCATCTCTCCTGATGAACTTCTGCTGTATTGGGATGGGATCTGACAGCCAATGTCATCTTCACACACGGGTGAGATTGTTCCATATTATACTCATTTGTATGGTTGTATGGACATTTTTTTCTCACTCATTATGTGGATATACGTCCACATGAGGAGACACAGATTAGATATTAGAAAAAACTTTTTGACAGAGTGATCAATGAGTGGAACAAGCTGCCAAGAGAAGTGGTGAGTTCTCCTTCAATGGAAGTCTTCAAACAGAGGCTGGACAGACATCTGACTGGGATGATTTAGCGAATCCTGCTTTGAGTAGGGGGTTGGACCAGATGGCCCAGGAGGTCCCTTCCAACTCTACGATTCTATGATTCTATGATTTTACTTTGTGTTCGGCGGTATGATGATAAAGCATTTTTTTTGCCTTTTTTATGTTGTTCACTAAAGGGGTTAACTAGTGGGTCAGTTTTATAGGTCTGCTCATTATGGATGTGACGATACAAAATACGTGTACTTAAAATAATAATAATAATCTTTATTTGTGTACTTTTATTGTTTACATTTTTTTCATTCAAATATTTATTAAGTGATAGAATAAATATTGATTTTTTTATTATTATTTTTAAAAAATATTTTTACAATTATTTTAATTTTTTTTTTACTTTATTCTCAGTTTTACACTTTTTCCCACTATAGGACACTCTTTTTTTGCAGGATGATCGCTTCTATAGCATGCAGATGAAGCAGCATCTGCATGCTACAGAAGCTGTCAGTGCTGCACTCAGTACACACTGATCTGAGAGACTTCCTGACATGCACTGCTCACGACAGGAAGTTTCTTAGCTCTGATAAGCTGGATGTTGTCATGACAACATTAAGTTACCATGGCAGCGGTCGGGACCCTGCACCATGCCGCGGAGTCTCCGATCCAAAGGCAGAGGGGCTGTCAGCCCTCTGCCTGCTCCCAGAATGCTGCAATCATGTTTGATCACAGTATTTAGGCGTTTAAAGTGCTTGGAGTGGTCTGTGCCCACTCCTGGCACTTAGTGCCGGGTGTCAGCTGTGAGAATCAGCTGACACCCGACTGCAATCGGCCGCACACCACCCGTGTGCCGATCGTTGTGTTGTACTATAGCATCCATGGTCAAATTGTGCTGGGTCACATGGACGGTGTAGTCAACTGGCAGAAAGCAGTTCAAAATCATTTAGTCTCCAACTTGCTTATCTGTTCATAATAACATTAATTTTGACCAAGAACGCACAAACTTTTTCATGCCACTCACTCGGTATATATATCTATACATATATATATACAGCTCTGTCAAAAATTGAGAGACCACCACATCAAAACCCTGTCATGGGCAGCCCATTCTCCAGACCTGAACCCCATTGAAAATCGCTGGAATGTTATCAAGGGGATGATGGATAGTCACAAGCTATCAAACAAAGAAGAACTACTTAAATTTTTGTGCCAGAAGCAGTGTGAAAGACTGGTGACACGTATGCCAAGACCCATCAAAGCTGATTTTAAAAATCATGGTTATTCCACAAAATATTGATTTCAGAATTCTTCCTGAGTTAAAACATGAGTATCGTTGTTACTAAAAGATTATGAACATGTTTTCTTTGCATTATTTGAGATCTGAAAGCACTGGTTATTTTTAAAAAACTTTACCATTTTTCTTTGTCAGAAAAAAAATACAAAATTTATTGCTTGGAAATTTGGTAGTTTATAGACTAAAAGAACAATTTACATTTTACTCAAAAATATAACTAGAAAGAGAAAAATCAAACAAACTGAACATTTGAAAGTGATCCCTTAATTTTTGCCTGAGCTGTATATACAGTATATATGCCACTGGATATATATATATATAGTGTATATATATATATATATATATATATATATATATATACACTCACTGGCCACTTTATTAGGTACACCTGTCCAACTGTGTGTTAAGACTTAATTTCTAATCAGCCAATCACATGGCGGCAACTCAGTGCATTTAGGCATGTAGACATGGTCAAGACAATCTCCTGCAGTTCAAACCGAGCATCAGTATGGGGAAGAAAGGTGATTTGAGTGCCTTTGAACGTGGCATGATTGTTGGTGCCAGAAGGGCTGGTCTGAGTATTTCAGAAACTGCTGATCTACTGGGATTTTCACGCACAACCATCTCTAGGGTTTACAGAGAATGGTCCGAAAAAGAAAAAAAATCCAGTGAGCGGCAGTTCTGTGGCCGGAAATGCCTTGTTGATGCCAGAGGTCAGAGGAGAATGGGCAGACTGGTTCGAGCTGATAGAAAGGCAACAGTGACTCAAATTGCCACCCGTTACAACCAAGGTAGGCAGAAGAGCATCTCTGAACGCACAGTGCGTCGAACTTTGAGGCAGATGGGCTACAGCAGCAGAAGACCACACTGGGTACCACTCCTCTCAGCTAAGAACAGGCATCTGATGGCTACTTTCAGCAGGATAATGCGCCATGTCATAAAGCTCGATTCATCTCAGATTGGTTTCTTGAACATGACAATGAGTTCACTGTACTCAAATGGCCTCCTCAGTCACCAGATCTCAATCCAATAGAGCATCTTTGGGATGTGGTGGAACGGGAGATTCGCATCAGGGATGTGCAGCCGACAAATCTGCGCCAACTGTGTGATGCCATCATGTCAATATGGTCCAAAATCTCTGAGGAATGCTTCCAGCACCTTGATGAATCTCTGCCACGAAGAATTGAGGCAGTTCTGAAGGCAAAAGGGGGTCCAACCCGTTACTAGCATGGTGTACCTAATAAAGTGGCCAGTGAGTGTATACCGTATTTTTAGCTTTGTAAGATGCACTTTTTTTCCCCCAAGTTTGGGGGGAAAATGGGGGTGCGTCTTACAAAGCGTATATGTCTTACCATAGGCCATGATCAGGGGGTGTCCAGGTGTCCGGCGGTTGCTGGCCGGTGCTTCGGGTGCCTCCGGTGCCCAGCGGTGCTGCATGTGTGCCCGGTGCTGCCCGGGGCTCTGCCGACATTGTGCGACAGGCCAGAGCCCCGGCATTTCCTTGGTTCCCTGTGTGTGTGCGGTGGTTCCAGTAAAAAATGGCCACCGGCGCTTGCGCAGATGGGATCTCAGGACCTAGTTCTCGAGAGATGAGATTTCAGCGCTGAGATCTCATCTCTCGAGAGCTGGGTCCCGAGATCCCATCTGCGCAAGCGCCGGTGGCCATTTTTTACCAGAACCACCGCACACACACACAGAGAACCAAGGAAATGTCGGGGCTCTGGCCTGTCACACAATGTCGGCAGAGCCCCGGGCAGTGCCGGGCACACACGCAGCATCGCTGGGCACCGGAGACACCTGCAGCAACGGCCAGCAACCACTGGACACCCAGAGAAACACGGCAGCATCACAAGACCCCTGCAGCAGCAATGCACATCAGAGCCCCCCTGATCCCTGAATGCGGCCTGCAGCATCACTTCACGCCTGCCTCCTCCAGCAGCGAGACTAGGGAACCCTGCTACACGGCAACCATCAACCCCGGTAAGCAATAAGATGCAAGGATTGTAAGAAGCACCATCATTTTATTAAAAAATATTTTTTCTTATTTTTCTCCTCAAAATTTGTGGTGCGTCTTATAATCCGGAGCGTCTTATAAAGCGAAAAATACGGTATACTGTATATACATATACAGTGGGGCAAAAAAGTATTTAGTCAGTCAGCAATAGTGCAAGTTCCACCACTTAAAAAGATGAGAGGCGTCTGTAATTTACATCATAGGTAGACCTCAACTATGGGAGACAAACTGAGAAAAAAAAATCCAGAAAATCACATTGTCTGTTTTTTTTTCATTTTATTTGCATATTATGGTGGAAAATAAGTATTTGGTCAGAAACAAGCAATCAAGATTTCTGGCTCTCACAGACCTGTAACTTCTTCTTTAAGAGTCTCCTCTTTCCTCCACTCATTACCTGTAGTAATGGCACCTGTTTAAACTTGTTATCAGTATAAAAAGACACCTGTGCACACCCTCAAACAGTCTGACTCCAAACTCCACTATGGTGAAGACCAAAGAGCTGTCAAAGGACACCAGAAACAAAATTGTAGCTCTGCACCAGGCTGGGAAGACTGAATCTGCAATAGCCAACCAGCTTGGAGTGAAGAAATCAACTGTGGGAGCAATAATTAGAAAATGGAAGACATACAAGACCACTGATAATCTCCCTCGATCTTGTGCTCCACGCAAAATCCCACCCCGTGGGGTCAGAATGATCACAAGAACGGTGAGCAAAAATCCCAGAACCATGCGGGGGGACCTAGTGAATGAACTGCAGAGAGCTGGGACCAATGTAACAAGGCCTACCATAAGTAACACACTACGCCACCATGGACTCAGATCCTGCAGTGCCAGATGTGTCCCACTGCTTAAGCCTGTACATGTCCGGGCCCGTCTGAAGTTTGCTAGAGAGCATTTGGATGATCCAGAGGAGTTTTGGGAGAATGTCCTTTGGTCTGATGAAACCAAACTGGAACTGTTTGGTAGAAACACAACTTGTCGTGTTTGGAGGAAAAAGAATACTGAGTTGCATCCATCAAACACCATACCTACTGTAAAGCATGGTGGTGGAAACATCATGCTTTGGGGCTGTTTCTCTGCAAAGGGGCCAGGACGACTGATCCGGGTACATGAAAGAATGAATGGGGCCATGTATCGTGAGATTTTGAGTGCAAACCTCCTTCCATCAGCAAGGGCATTGAAGATGAAACGTGGCTGGGTCTTTCAACATGACAATGATCCAAAGCACACCGCCAGGGCAACGAAGGAGTGGCTTCGTAAGAAGCATTTCAAGGTCCTGGAGTGGCCTAGCCAGTCTCCAGATCTCAACCCTATAGAAAACCTTTGGAGGGAGTTGAAAGTCCGTGTTGCCAAGCGAAAAGCCAAAAACATCACTGCTCTAGAGGAGATCTGCATGGAGGAATGGGCCAACATACCAACAACAGTGTGTGGCAACCTTGTGAAGACTTACAGAAAACGTTTGACCTCTGTCATTGCCAACAAAGGATATATCACAAAGTATTGAGATGAAATTTTGTTTCTGACCAAATACTTATTTTCCACCATAATATGCAAATAAAATGAAAAAAAAAACAGACAATGTGATTTTCTGGATTTTTTTTTCTCAGTTTGTCTCCCATAGTTGAGGTCTACCTATGATGTAAATTACAGACGCCTCTCATCTTTTTAAGTGGTGGAACTTGCACTATTGCTGACTGACTAAATACTTTTTTGCCCCACTGTATACTGTATATATGTATGTGTGCATGAATATATATATTGTGAGGTGCCAAGGGGAGAGGTACAAGAAAACAGGTATATTTCTCCCCGTTTCATTTCATATGTCTCCCTGTACTGATGATGAGGCCAGTTTATTTCACTGTAATCCAGTCCTGGTTTCCTTAGTGATCAGCATGGAAAGGACAGGTAGTTCCCCCTCCACTTATTCAATCCAGGTTTTGGTTTCCTGACTGGTCCAGCTGATATAATCAGGAGGAGCTGGGATCTCTCAGTCTATCTCGTCTGCTGAGCTGGGAGCTGACACAGTAAGATTACATGGACTTGTTTGCTGTTACATAGGTTTATTTTGTAGTTAGCCTGCTATTGTTAGTTAGTGGCCAGACGGCCTTAGATGTTTTATTTCATGTTTGGCATGTGTAACATTGGATAACAAGTGTGCACAATAAATATGCCGTGTCCATATTGCTAGTCTGCTGAAGTGACTTCATAGCCACACGCTTGTGTCAAAGCAAAGATCCCAGCTGAGCTATCTATTCCCCACAAATGGTGTTTCGAATGCGGGCACTTGTGGCTGCTGGACTGTGACTGCAGAGAAAACGCTGTGTATGTCCTGGCTGAAAGCTTCTGCGCTTTTGAAGAGCCAAGAGTCCAGTAATATGGAGGAACTAGTGAAGCAGTTATTGCAAGCAAATGTGCAGCAACAGCAGACTAATACTTGCTTTCAGAAGGCTCTGGAGCAGCAACACCAGATGCAGCAAGAGCAGTTGGAGGCAATAAAACAGGCCTTGGTTCGGCAACCCCGAGATGACGGAGATAGTGCACAAAGCGCTGCTAGTGCGCAGAAGGCTGTACAGAAGACTTTGCTTAAAATGACCGCAGACGATGATGTGGAAGCATACCTCACCGTGTTTGAACGTATTGCAGAACGTGAGCACTTACCACTGGACAGATGGGCTGAGGTAGTTGCTCCATTTCTAAGCGGAGATCCACAAAAGGCCTATTATGATCTGAGTGGAGCGGATGCTATGGACTATATCAAACTCAAAGGCGAAATCCTGGCAAGGCTGGGAGTAAACACGTATGTACGCGCACAGAGGGTGCATTTATGGAATTTTGTGGAGCATCAGCCAGCCCGCTCACAAATGCATGATCTCATCCATCTAGTAAAAAAATGGCTGCAACCAGAGGCTTTGACGTCCGCACAGATGGTGGAGCGTGTTGTTCTAGACAAGTACCTGCGGTCCTTACCCGCTAAGATCCAGAGGTGGGTTGGACAGGGTGACCCAACTACCGCTGACCAGTTGGTGAATATGGTCGAACGCTACAATGCTTCTGAAAGCCTACTCCAAGGGAAGTTAGCACCCCACTGGCTCCCCAAGAAATCGCTGGAGAGTCCTGAGAAACCTACTTCATCTTCAAAAGAAGAGAACGTCACAATGAAGTGTAGCAGACCTACAAAGGACTATGGAGGTGGTACGGGCTCACATCAAGCCAGCAGACCTCGTCTGGGATCTCCATCGAGGAGACAAGGGCCTATACAATGTTGGCGATGTCGCGGGCTTGGCCATGTAGCAGCTAACTGCCCAATGACTACAGAGCCAATGGACTGTAATGCTACGAGGCGTCTTTCGTTATATGTGCAGTCAGTCTGTGTGGCAGAGACCCTCACGGGAAATGAACAACACGTGTGCCATGTCGAGGTTGATGGTTATAGTGTGAATGCTGTCTTGGATTCCAGCAGTCAAGTAACTTTGGTACATGCCAGTTTGGTGGACTCTAGCGCCCTAACGAACTTAACCATGGGCATTAGTTGCATCCATGGGGATACTAAGAACTACCCCACTGCCTGGATTATTCTTGCCACGCCAGTAGGGACCAAAAGACATCAGGCGGCAGTCATAAAGTCTATGGGACACAGTGTAATCCTGGGGAGAGACTTTCCCTTATTTTGGGACTTGTAGAACTTCAAAAGTGGCATGAACCCTCTAGTTGAAGACGGTACTCCGGACCTAGCCCCTGAACCATTGCAGCAAGATGACGGAGAACCCATCTCAGAGGAAGTACTAGAATCTGCGGACTCTCCTCTGGCTGTGTATGCAGGCGAGGCAGACCAGCTAGAGGATGTTTTAGAAATGCCTGATCTTGGGGTGGCCCGTGGTAAGATCGGGACCGCTCAGCACCAGGATCCTACTCTAGCAAGGGCGTGGGAAAACATAAAGGTCTCCGAGGGAAGACCATTGTACCCAGGGGCTCAAAATGAGTTCCCACACGTGGCGATGCAGCAGGATATGTTGTATCACATAGACAAGGTGCGAGGGGTGGTAGTAGAACAACTAGTGGTACCTAAGTCCTTTCGCCAGGTAGTTTTGGAGTTGGCACATAAACATCCCTTGGGAGGACACCTGGCGGTAGAAAGACAAAACACCGTATTCTGCAACGTTTCTTTTGGCCGGTTCTAGTGGGAGACGTGACCCAGTACTGTCGGTCATGTCCTACGTGTCAATTGACCGCACGTATGTCACATTTTAGAAGCCCCTTAGTGCCCTTACCAATAATAGAGGTGCCCTTCGAGAGGATAGCAATGGATATAGTCGGTCCATTAGTTAAATCTGCCAGGGGTCATCAGTTCATTTTGGTAGTATTGGATTACGCCACGCGTTATCCCGAAGCAGTGCCCTTGCGGAATGCCAATGCGAAATCAATTTCAAAAGAGCTGGTTAATATGTTTTCCCGCACCGGCATTCCGAAAAAGATACTTACGGATCAAGGGACCCCCTTTATGTCTCGTATACTTAAGGATTTATGTAAACTACTAAAAATCTCCCATTTGCGTACCTCAGTATATCACCCTCAGACTGACGGTTTGGTGGAGCGCTTTAACAAAACCTTAAAGGGAATGTTGAAAAGGGTGGTGGATAAGGACGGGAGAGATTGCGATGCCCTACTACCATACCTCCTGTTCGCTATACGTGAGGTACCCCAATCCTCCACAGGCTTTTCACCTTTTGAGTTTTTTTATGGGCGGTGTCCTAGAGGCCTGTTAGATATTGCCAAGGAGACTTGGGAACAAAAGGTGACTCCTTATCGCAGTGTAATTGAACACATAACACTTATGCAGGACCGAATTGCAGCAGTTATGCCAATAGTTAAAGAGTGTTTAGAGCGCGCACAACATGCCCAAAGCACGGTATACAACCGAGCGGCAAAAACACGAGTCTTTCAACCCGGAGACAGGGTGTTGGTATTGGTGGCTACTGTAGAGAATAAATTTCTTGCGAAATGGCAGGGACCATACGAAGTGCTGGAACGAATAGGTGAAGTAAATTATAAAATACACCAACCAGACAAGAGAAAGCCCGAACAAATATACCACATAAACTTGCTTAAGGCCTGGCGGGACAGGGAGAGTCTGGTGGCAGGAGCTGCCCTTGAGGATGGGCCTCGAGGGGCACCACCTTCTAAGGTGAAGGACCCCCAGGTAGCTCCGCCAGAAGTGGGTATTGCAGACACGCTATCCGAAAGCCAAAAACGAGAGACCAGGGAGTTCATACAGAGGAACGCAGATATTTTCTCGGAACTTCCTGCCCGGACTCACCTAATTAAACATGACATTATTACTGATCCACAGGCGCGGGTACGGCTAAAACCATATCGAATTCCGGAGGCTCGGAGACAAGCCATTGCCCGGGAAGTGAAGAAGATGTTAGAGCTCGGGGTCATTGAGGAGTCCCGGAGTGATTGAGCTAGCCCTATCTTACTGGTGCCCAAACCCGATGGGACTATCCGATTTTGTAACAATTTTCGGAAAGTAAATGAAGTATCGAAATTCGATGCCTACCGGATGCCAAGAGTCGATGAACTGATAGAGAGAATGGGTTCAGCCAGGTGCATATCCACTATTGACTTAACAAAAGGTTATTGGCAGATTCCCCTCACGGAATCAGCCAAAGAGAAAACTGCCTTTGTTACGCCCCAGGGATTATTCCAGTACCGAGATATGCCATTTGGGTTGCATGGTGCCGCAGCCACCTTCCAACATCTAATGGATATTGTCCTAAAACCCAATGGCCAGTATGCATCCGCGTACTTGGACGACATCATTATCTTTAGCGATGACTGGGACACGCATTTGTCAAAAGTACAAGCCATCTTAGACTCCCTAAAAACAGCTGGGTTGACTGCCAATCCCAAGAAATGTACGTTGGGATTGGAAGAGGCTCGCTATCTGGGATATAGCATAGGGAGAGGCGTCGTGAAGCCTCAAGCCAATAAAGTGGACGCTATTCAAAATTGGCCACGATCGGTAACCAAAAAACAGGTTGGAGCTTTTTTAGGGATCGTTGGTTATTATAGGCGGTTCATCAAACATTTTGCGACCATCGCAGCTCCTCTCACAGATCTTACTAAGGGGTCGAAATCTGTCACAATAAAGTGGAACGCAGAAGCAGAGGAGGCCTTTCAGCGATTGAAAACAGTCCTCTGTGACCAACCAGTGTTGGTTGCACCAGACTTTAAACGGGAGTTTATTGTCCAAACGGACGCCTCTGGGGTGGGCCTCGGCGCGGTTTTGTCTCAAGAAGTAAATGGCAAGGAACACCCAGTGGCCTATCTAAGCAGAAAGCTTACGAGAGGAGAAAAGAACTACAGTGTAGTTGAGCGGGAAGCCCTGGCTGTGAAATGGGCCCTGTGCACCTTGCCCTATTATTTACTAGGTCACCAGTTTAGACTAGTGACGGACCATTCGCCCCTAACGTGGATGTCCCGGGCAAAAGAAGGCAATGCACGGGTGACACGCTGGTTCTTAGCATTAGAAGGGTTTAAATTTTCCGTTGAGCACAGGGCGGGCACAGCGCACAGAAATGCAGATGCGTTGTGTAGAACGCACTGCTTGGTGACTCGTCGTGTCCGACCCCACGGGCTCGAACAGAGGAGGGGGGTGTGTGAGGTGCCAAGGGGAGAGGTACTAGAAAACAGGTATATTTCTCCCCGTTTCATTTCATATGTCTCCCTGTACTGATGATGAAGCCAGTTTATTTCACTGTAGTCCAGTCCTGGTTTCCTTAGTGATCAGCATGGAAAGGACAGGTAGTTCCCCCTCCACTTATTCAATCCAGGTTTTGGTTTCCTGACTGGTCCAGCTGATATAATCAGGAGGAGCTGGGATCTCTCAGTCTCTCTCGTCTGCTGAGCTGGGAGCTGACACAGTAAGATTACATGGACTTGTTTGCTGTTATATAGGTTTATTTTGTAGTTAGCCTGCTACTGTTAGTTAGTGGCCAGACGGCCTTAGATGTTTTATTTCATGTTTGGCATGTGTAACATTGAATAACAAGTGTGCACAATAAATATGCCGTGTCCATATTGCTAGTCTGCTGAAGTGACTTCATAGCCACACGCTTGTGCCAAAGCAAAGATCCCAGCTGAACTATCTATTCCCCACAATATATATAGATATATAGTATATCTCTCTCTCTCTCTTTATATATATATATATGTATATATATATATATATATATATATATAGCTATATACACAGTGGCATGTAAAGGTTTTTGCACCCTTGGTCAAAATTACTATTATCACAATGCATATAACATTGCAGGGTTACATTTATAGCATGAAAGGTCTTATAAAGTCAATAACTGATTTACCTTCATGTCCAATTTATTAGTTTTTTCGAGGAAGGAGGTAGAAACAGTATGTACGCAGGGAAGTCCCCTACATATGTGTATAAGTAGCTTTATTAACATTTTTGTGGGGTGATGGAATTCTTTCATCTTGAGCAGTCTGAGCAGTCAGAGTTATCAGGTAACAGTCTGATAGGTACAGTACATGCTCATTGGATTGTTAGCTGAAGAAAAATGTAGGTGAAACTCATAAATAGATTATTTTGTTTCAGGTAAAACAAATCTTTGCATTATGTGCAATAAAGTCATTTAGCATTGGAGAATCACATTTGCATTGTCAAAGGTTAGAGAAAGTGGATAACTGATTCACCTTCATGCTCATTGTATTAGCCTTTTCTAAGAAGGAAGGAGAAACTATTTGTACATGCATTAATAATAGGTAGTGATTAATTGTTTATCTATGGGGTACTAAAGGGGATTTGTTTTCCCCACAGCGACCCTTTTCTCTCTTTGCTTGCTCCAGAAGTCATTTCACTGCAGAGAACATATTAAAGGACTAAACATAATAGCAAAGTTGAGCTAAAGTATAATAAATATGCACATTTGCTTGAAATACAAAATACAAGTTAGTAGTTACAGATGCAAAGTATTTTAGTATTTTATTGCATTGACAATAAAGTTAAGGAAGCTTCGTAACTCATTGTTTCTGATACACCAAACATAACACGGGATTTAGCCTCAGTACCGAGACCTAAGAATCACTGTTAGCATCATTATTACAGCATTTTGTCATCTGTATAACTAAGAAGCATTTACTTTTCATAAACATATTTCTCAAGTTATTTTCCCACAATTACTATCCCAATAATAAATTCCGAAGTGGAAGAATTGTAAGTATCACACAGTAGTTTCTCAGCTGGAAATTCTGGTATTTCTACAATTGATGTGCCAAAATATTAATGTCCTAAGGGAAGTAAAGTTAGAAACTCAGCCAACGCAAGCAAGGGACTGATTACTTTAAAGTTGTCTTTTACTGATATTATGGGTTGACTGTTAAATTCACATTGAAGGTGTCACATCAGCAATGAAGTCAACTTCTTATGACATTTAAAATTAAACAGTAACATAAGATATTAATAGAAAACAAGAGATCCTGTATTTTCTTATTTTTTTAACCAGATTAATTATTCCATTTACATGAGAGCTTTTCTTATGTTTAAACCCATGCACAACAAATAGAGAAGGCATGCAGTATTGCACGCAAGACAAGACATACAACCACAGTGAAAGCTGATGTTGTCTCAGAGTGTAGCCCCATGTAGTGAACCTGTCTCAATTAAGGAAAACCTGGCAACAGGATTTTACACACAAAACTAATGATTTCTATGGAAAGACGCTAAAGGTACCAGTCACCAGCACAAATGCTATGAGCTTGCAGATATGAGGTTAATCTGCAGGTTAGCAGCGTTACTAACCTGCCTGGCACCCGCACTTAGGCTAGGTTCACATTAGCGTTTGAGTCCGCAGCGTATCATCCGCATGCGCAAACGCATGCAAAACACATGTTTTTTATGCGCATCATCTTACGCTTGATCGAAAAAAACACTGCGTGTGCATGCATTTGCATGAGTTTTTGCATGCTTTTGCTTTGTTTATGAGCATGCATTCGATATGATACCAGACAAAAATGGGCATGTCTCATGGGATTTCTATATGTATTTTGAAGAATGCATGCGTATCGAACGCATGCATACACATATCCTTGCGTACCAATGCCTTCCCATAGACAGTAATGCGTTTTTTGACACACTCATCCGCATGCGCATGCCTGTGCATATTTGACGTATTTTTGACGCCTCAAAAAATGCAACATGTTGCGTTCGCTGGACACCGCTGCACACCGCAAAACGGCACATGCATACGCAAAAGCATGCAAACGCATGTCCCTGCATACACCATGTTAAATATATGGCAACAAAAGCCTCATAAACATGATATAGTACCATGGAGATGGGGAATAGTAACCTAAACTCCAGTACCAAATGCATTAGCTCAAACAAGCTATTAAATGCAGGAGAAAAAACAAGAGCATGCGATAAGATGCATATAAAAACTATCAAAAACTTTATTCAAAAATGCTACAGATTACATGTGATAATATAGTAATAAAGTTCCAATCAAAAAATGCAGGTGACATTCACCCAAACATCACCAACTCCTCCCACAATGGTGGAACACCTCCCGGAAAGCAACCCCAATATGTAACCATATCCTGATAACATAAACTCCATATGTGTACAGAGTAATGAAGCCCAAAGGCCGTATAGGTAGCTATAAAGTAATATAAGGGAGCATTCCCACAGCATATGTTAATAAGTCAAATATAAAATGTTAATATCCCAAATATAACAGGAAAGCTTACCAGGGAGAGTGTGGGAGAAGGGAAATCCGGCAGTAACACCCCTGACACACGTTTCACAGCACACCAGGCCGCTTTGTCAAGAGGAATGTTAAATACATGTACATATGACGCATGCGGATCTATGCAGATCAAACACTGCGCACACAAGCGCTAATGTGAAACCAGCCTTAGACGAACACTGCAGGAGAAAAAGAGCTGTATTCCCCCAGCAGCATTTGGTTTTGGGGCAGCGCCGGCACTGGTTCAGCTATTGCTCTGTGTATAGTGAGCACCTTCTGTAACCGTGCCTATGCTCCGACTGACTCTAGTACTGCATTAGGGCCAGCTGTCAGTCAGGGCCAGGTGCGTGATTTAAGCCGCTGTTGGCACAGCACAGTGGCTGACACCTAATAATGTCATGGAAAATAAAGTTAATTTTGCTCTCCACAGCATTCAGCTAAGTGTAGGCACCGAGCATGTTAGTAAGCAGCTAATCAGTGTTTGTGATCAGAGTAGGACCGGGATGACTTTTTTGGCTGGAATTGAGATCGGACGTCATGTCACGTTTGGAAAGTCCCTGATGTTCCAAAACAGTGGAAACCCCCCAATTCTAACTCCAACCCTAACCCCTATACCCGTAACCCTAATCTCAGCCCTAGTCCTAGCCCTAGCCCTAACACAAGCCCTAACCCTAACAGGAAATAATGGAAATAAATACATTTTTTATTTTATTATTTTTCCATAACTAAGGGGGTGATAACGGGGGGTTTGATTTACTATATATGGCGGGTTTTTATGTTTGGCAGCTGTCATATGCTAAAAGACGCTTTTTATTGTAAAAATAGTTTTTGGATCACCACATATTGAGAGCTATAATTTTTCCATATTTTGACCCACTGAGTCATGTGAGGTCTTATTTTTTAAGGGACGAGTTGATGTTTCTATTGGTACCATATTCGGGCACGTGACATTTTTTAATCAATTTTTATTCCGAGTTTTGGGACGCTGAATGAACAAAAACCAACATTTCATGAATTTCTTTTGGGGGGGTGCATTTACACCGTTCTGCGTGCGGTAAAATTGATAAAGCAGTTTTAGTCTTCGGGTCAGTACGGTTTCAGCGATAACTCATTTATGTCTTTTTTTATGTTTTGGCGCTTTTATGCAATGAAAACAATTTTATATAAAAAATAATTATTTTTGCATCGCTTTATTCTGAGAGCTATAACTTTTTTATTTTTTCGCTGATGACGCTGTGTCATGGCTTGTTTTTTGCGGGACAAGATGACATTTTCTGAGGTACCATGGTTATTTATATATGTCTTTTTAATTGCGCTTTATTGCACTTTTTGTTTGGCAGTATGATGATAAAGCATTATTTTTTGCTTCGTTTTTATTTTTATTTTTTAAGGGGTTCAATAAAGGGGTTAACTAGTGAGACAGTGTTATAGAGCAGGCCATTATGGATGCAGCGATAGCAAATATGTGTACTTTTATTGTTTTTTTATTATTTTCAAAAAATGAATTTATTAAGGAATATTTTTTTTTTATTTATTTAACGATTTTTTTACAAATTATTTTTACACTTTTTTTTAACTTTATTACATTGTCCCAGGGGAGACACATCACAGAGTGCTGTGACAGATCAGTGATCAGACACAGGCACTGCAGAAGGCTTCCTCATGCTGCTGCGGGGGTCTCAGGGAAGCATGGAGGGAGCTCCCTCCCTGCCCATGCTTCCCTGATCCTCATGTTTGATCGCAGTGTGCCAGGGGTTAATGTGCTGGGGGTGGTCCATGACTGCCCCTGACACATAGTGCCGGGTGTCAGCTGTGATAATCAGCTGACACCCAGCCGCGATCAGAGGCGCTCCCCACGGGGGGGCGCCGCTGATCGTTATGACATACTATTCCGTCCTTGGGACTTAGGTCCCAGGTCACATGGACGGAATAGTACGTCTAATGTAGGAAAGGGGTTAAGGGCATACAAATTCAAAATTTGAAAATTGCAAAATTTTCACCAAAATTCCATTTTTTACTCAAATAGACGCAAGTTATGTCGAAGAGATTTTACCACTAACATGAAGTACAATGTGTCACGAAAAAACATTCTCAGAATCGCAAGATCCACTGAAGCATTCCAGGGTTATTACCTCATAAAGAGACAGTGGTCAGAATTGTAAAAATTGGCACGGTCATTAATGTGCAAACCACCCTTGGGGGTAAAGAGGTTAATTGATGATGGCAGCAGAAAAGAAAAGGGAAAACCCTAATAAATCGCACTAAAAATCTACATTCAGATCACTACAGTGAACACATTAGATTTTCACACTGATGTGGTGGAATAAAGTTATTTGTTTGCTTGCTTTGTTATAATGGGGTTTCTACAGTTGTGCTCAAAAGTTTACATACCGGGCAGAATTTTTGCTTTCTTGGCCTTTTTTCAGAGAATATTAATGATAACACCAAACCTTTTTTTCCACTCATGGTTAGTGGTTGGGTGAAGCCATTTATTGTCAAACTACTGTGTTTTCTCTTTTTAAATCATAATGACAACCCAAAACATCAAAATATCCCTGATCAAAAGTTCACATACCCTAGTGATTTTGGCCTGATAACATGCACAGAAGTTGACAGAAATGGGTTTGAATGCCTAGTAAATGTAACATCTTAACTGTGGCCTGTTTGCTTGTAATCAGTGTGTGTACATAAAATCTGAGTGAGTTTCTGGGATCCAGACAGACTCTTGCATCTTTCATCCAGCCACTGATGTTTCTGGATCGTGAGTAATGGGGAAAGCAAAAGAATTGTCAATGGGTCTGTGGGAAAAGGTAGTTGAACTGTGTAAAACATCCACAACTTCCAGGAAAATTGTTCGGAATGCAAAGAAAAATCCCACCCATCAGCTGACATACTGGACTCTCTGAAAACTAGCAGTGTGGCTGTTTCAAGGTGCCCAAAAAGAAGGCACTTGAAGAAAGATGGGCTGCATGGTCGAGTCACCAGAAGAAAGTCATTACTGCACAAATGCCACAAAGCTACAATACGCAAAACAGCACAGAGACAAAACTCAAAACTTCTGGAACAAAGTAATTTGGAGTGATGAGACCAAAATTGAACATTTTGGCCACAACCATAAACATTACATTTGGACAGAGTTCAACAAGGCATCTAATGAAAGGAATGCTGTTTCTGTTGTAAAGCATGGAGGTGGATTGCTGATGTTTTGGGGATGTCGAGCTACAAAGGCACAGGAAACTTGGTCAAAGTTGAAGGAAAGATGAATGCAGCATGTTATCAACAAATACTGGAGTCAAATTTGCAATTATCAGCCCAGAAGCTGAAGTACTTGGACATTCCAACATGACAACAATTGAAAGCACAAGGCCAAGTTAACCTGTCATTGGCTACCATAGAACAAAGTGAAGGTTCTGGAATGGCCATCTCAGTCTCCAGACCTCAATATTATTGAGCCACTCTGGGGAGATCTCAAGCGCGCAGTTCATGCTAGACAGCCCAGGCATTTACAGGAACTGGAGGCTTTTTGCCAAGAAGAGGGGGCAGCTTTAACATCTGAAAAAATAAAGAACCTCACCCATTACTACCACAAAAGACTTCAAGCTGTCATTGATATTAGAGGGGCAATACACGGTATTAGGATATGGGGTATGTGATCTTTTGATCAGGGTCATTTGAAGGTTGTCATTATGATTTAAAAAGAGAAAATACAGTAGTTTGACAATAAATGGCTTCACCCAACTACTAACCATGAGTGGAGAAAAAGTTTTGGTGTTATCATTCATATTCTCTGAAAAAAGGCAAAGAAAGTAAAAATACTGCCGGGGTATGGAAACTTTTGAGCACAACTGTACATCCAATTTATACACTCAGGACTTTGCTATGCAATCACTTTCAGTGATGTGTCACTTATCAGGCTGTGTGCTGTAGTATTAATACAATCAGTGTTTTATCAGCTGGAGATTTCTATGCCAGACTAACTGCCCTTGCACCATCTAAGCCGAACACACCCCCAGCTCTGATTAGCAGATATCTGCTAATATATATTGTACATAGTAAACTGCTAATTAGTGGGATGGGTGGCATCAGCTTTCGTAGCATTGCTATAGCTACAGCGGAGATAATGCTGATTGTGTCACAACTGCTGCATCCAGTAAAGTAAGTGACACATCACTTGAATCAGGGTCTCTTTCCCTACATTATGCTGCACTAAGATGAGGTAGCAAAAACCTACTGAAAGATTACCTTCAAACACAGTGAGAAACACATTGTGAAAAGAATATATCTGTTTGAGGATGTGTCAAACAACCACATTCAGACATTGAAGATAAGTACAGTACAACACAAAAAAATTAAGTTTGAGAAACCCACGCACTGGTAATAGAAAAGATATCTGCAATTTTGCAATGCAGCTGACAGAGCTCACTACAAAATATACTACAAAATCTATTTATACTGTGTTCAGATATTTCATCACTCTGGTGGCACATTGGCAATATTTAAAAATCATATTAGACGGAAGTCAATATTCCTGATAATAAAGAAAATATTCATTACAGACTCTCCTCAAAAAATGGGAAAGAAAAATCATCGATTTTCTGACCCATCTCATTTTAATGCTCTTTCAAGAAAATCATCCAGACACCTTTCAGAAACCTTTAAATAAAAGACCCATAATCCATTACTATGCTGATGATATAAGTTTAGGTTTTCATATAAAAGTAAGAAGTGCTAGACATTACTGAACCATAACCAGACCATGAATGCTTGCTCCTATGTGTGAAGGCGCTTTGTGCTGTTAGCATAGCTTACTAAAGAGGTGTTAAGCTGATTTACAGATTTTTAATCAAGTACTTACTGTTTTGTTACAGCCAGAAATCACGTTGCAACTTCACAGTCAGCACATCTGCCGGAGTGATTATTGTACAAGGCAGTGAATCACCCAAGCAAAAGTCTAAGGAAGTGATGTAAGCAGCAAACACATACTGGCTATAGAGCAATTGGAGATATTGTGATTAACAAATAGTGTTTCCTGGTAAAACCTTACGGCTTTATGTAAAGTCACCCTGGGATTGATACAGGAACAGAAAATAAAAAAGCCAAAAAAATGTTTCGTTATTCACTAAGATTTTATGCTATGAAATGTTACATACGAAATAATCTAATAAAATTCTGCATTTGGTTTTATGTACAAACTGTTTCAATGGACAGGAAGCAACAACAGATGTTGACTCTCAGTTTTTTTATTACAATGATCTTTTATGGTTTGCACAGCTGGTTTCTTTGGAAAAAATAGGGACAACATTACTTCTTTACAGCCACCGTTATCACTTGGGGACAATACACTTAACTGCAAAGATCTGTCACTGACATACTGATTTTAATTCTACCTAAAGGTACTGTCACACTTAGCGATGTACCAGCGATCCCGACCATGATATGACGCAGTCAGGATCGCTGGTACATCGCTAAGTGGTCGCTAGTGAGCTGCCACACAGGAAGATCTCACCAGTGACATCGCTGGGGTCGGGGGTCGCTACTTACCTGTCAGACGCGGCGATCCTACGTCCTCCCGCCCGGCTCCACGCGTCGCTCGTCTCCACAGCAGGAAGCGCCGCAGGAAGTGACGACGAGAAACAGTCCTGAACGTTCTCGCGCGATCAGCGATAACCAGCGGGGGAGCGGGTTGTAGGTAAGTATCAGACACAGCGATATCGCTAGCAATATCGCTATAACGTCACAAGTTATAGCGATATTGCTAGCGATATCGCTTAGTGTGACAGTACCTTTAGTTCTATTTAGTCAGGATCACCTCGTCTGACAGGTAAGTAGCGACCCCCGACCCCTGCTATGTCGCTGGTGAGATCTGCCTGTGTGGCAGCTCACTAGCGACCACTTAGCGATGCACCAGCGATTCATATCGTTGTCGGGATCGCTGGTGCATCACTAAGTGTAACGGTACCCTAACAAGGGCTCAGCCATGTGTAAAATTATTACCAACAGACCACAATTTATTTGTCTTTTATAGATTACTCTGGCGATGTCCTGTGACTTTAATACTAAAGGCAATAAGGCCCTTTTTAACACAGTTATGGACAGACATAATTATGGTCAGTTTTAAGCTCCTCAATTAGCTGTGTGCATTTACTACTCACCTACACATGTTCGCACAAGCAAAATAATCTAATCAAATTATTTTTGGACACACATTTTCCATTTACTGGAAGCAACAACAAATGTTTCTCGATAGAAAAAGTGTTCCAATAAAAGTCCAGTAAAAGTGATTCAGTAGTGAGCTCAGCAAGTCACTGAACCCCTTGGTGCAGGACTGAGATCCTGTGATAATAATATTACTATTAATAGTATTGCTATGTGAGCTAAGCGCTGTAGATTATGTTAGACTTTTACAGTAGAATAAATGTTAAATATATAATTACTTTCTACAAAAATAGCTAAACATATATTCTTTTGACACATGAAGTCTTAAAAGATGAGTAAGCCTACTTTCACACATCAGGTTTTTTCCGACAGGCAGGATCTGGCTATTTTTAGAAAAAACGGATCCGGCATAAATTTTGGAGAACTGAAGAAACGGATCTATTTTTACACCGGATCCGTCTAGCAGGTTTATATCTGTTTCCTGGGGGCTGGCAAATTGGATCTGAGTATGCGCAGACTTAAAAACCAGATCTGATGACCGGATCCATCCTTTTCCGGATCAGGCGCATTCCAGCACCCAAAGGCTTCCATTACAGCAAAAAACTGGAAGTGCCGGATCCGGCACTGTCAGGTTTTTCGCCGCAGACAAAAAAGGTTATTAGAGATGTTTATTCCTGACGCCGGAATTAAACATTTTGCCGAATCCGGTGAAAACTGGAAGAATCGGAACACTATGCAGCACGATCCGGCGCTAATACAATTCAATGAGAGAAAATCGGATCCAGCAGCAGCTTTTGCCGGATCCGATTTTTTAACAATTAGTCTGTATCCTGCCTGTCAGAAAAAACCTGATGTGTGAAAGTAGACTAAGGGTATCTGGTGTCTATTCACTTTGAAATGGATTTTCTCAAATTTGCAGGTCCCCATTAATTTATTAAACACCTGACCCAGATACTCAGGTCCTTCCCCTGATTCCACTGCCCTCTGTTGAGCTCCATGTTGGGTTTTGCTAGTTGCCCAGCGTGAATCAATGACATCATCTCCCTAGGAGTATTTAGGACCCATTGACGTACACACACACCTGTGTCTTGAGATTTAGACTTCTATGTTTAGTGTACTCCACCATTTGGGCTGTTTGTGTCTTATATTCAAACGTGCATTCATTCCTTCTGGTTTCCCCTTCATTTGTCCTGCTGATTTTAAGACTCCAGGTGAGCTTTTACAGTCCTCACTGCCTTTGTGCCTTTCTGCTTGCTGCATCAACATCAGTCCACCTAACCTGATAAGCCTAACAGAAGTCCATCAATTTGATAGCATTAGGAAAAATAGCCTGCTGCTGTTACACGCATGCAAAGCCCTATATATGTATAGATAGATAGATAGATAGATAGATAGATAGATAGACAGATAGATAGTACAGACCAAAAGTTTGGACACACCTTCTCATTCAAAGAGTTTTCATTATTTTCATGACTATGAAAATTGTAGATTCACTCTGAAGGCATCAAAACTATGAATTAACACAGGTGGAATTATATAATTAACAAAAAGGGTGAAACAACTGAAAATATGTCTTATATTCTAGGTTCTTCAAAGTAGCCACCTTTTGCATTGATTACTGCTTTTCACACTCTTGGCATTCTCTTGTGTCCAAACTTTTGGTCTGTATTGTGTATATATATACAGTATATATATATATATATATATATATATATATATATATATTTATACTGAACATGGCCAAAACAGAATTCAACATATCTCTACCCCTCCACCGGACCGATCCATCAATGTCAACGGCTGCTCTCTTTCCCCAGTCCCGCAAGCTCGGTGCCTTGGGGTGATCCTCGACTCTGCGCTCTCTTTCAAACCACATATTCAAGCCCTCGCCTCCTCCTGCCGCCTCAAACTCAAAAATATTTCCCGGATCCACTCATTCGTCAACCACGAAACCACAAAAACACTAGTGCATGCGCTTATCATCTCCCGCCTCGACTACTGCAACCTCCTACTCTCTGACCTCCCCTCTAGCACTCTGGCTCCGCTCCAGTCCATCTTTCACTCTGCTGCCCAACTAATCCACCTGTCTCCCCGCTATTCCCCAGCCTCCCCCCTATGCCAGGCCCTTCACTGGCTTCCTATTGCCCAGAGGCTACAATTCAAAACCCTAACCATGACATACAAAGCCATCCACAACCTGTCTCCTCCATACATCTGTGACATAGTCTCTAGGTACCTACCCACACGCAACCTTCGATCATCTCAAGATCTCCTTCTCTACTCCCCCCTTATCTCTTCTTCCCACAACCACATACAAGACTTCTCCCGTGCTTCCCCCATACTCTGGAACTCCCTGCCACAACACATCAGACTCTCACCATCAACGGAAACATTCAAGAAGAACCAGAAGACCCACCTGTTCCGACAAGCCTACAGCCTGCAATGATCCTCGGTCTACTGAACCACAGCAAGACCTGCTCTACCCTCTCCTACTGTATCCTCACCATCCCAGTAGACTGTGAGCCCTCGTGGGCAGGGTCCCCTCTCCTTATGTACTTGTGTGTCCCTTGTCTTACACATGTTTATTATACTTGTCTATATTTCCCCTTTTCACATGTAAAGCGCCATGGAATAAATGGCGCTATATAAATGCATAATAATAATAAAATAATTATATATATATATATATAAAATATCTAATATATATATATTTCATAGGCACATCTTCTTGACCACAACAGGGACATTGCCTGTGTTTCCCATAGCAATCAATCACTAAGCATCTTTCATTTCACCAGAGCTGTTTAAAAGATGAAAGCTGAGCTGTGATTGGTTGCTTTGAGCAACAGTTTTCCTAGTAGACAGTTGTGGTAACTGAGGCCTATTATTCTTATCATTTCTATGGTGTTATCGTCCTTCTTTAAAGCTGGAAATAACACAATTTATTACTGTGTCAACAAAGACCACCCTTTGACATAGACTGCAGAGGGAGCACAAAATCAGGAACTTCTCTTTGTCTGAAAGGAAGCATATCATTAATTTAAAAATTCAAACACAGATTAAAAAAACAAACACAAGATGGATTTCTCCAGCCCAGTTATCATTTCAATTGGTGTAACAGTGCCAACCTGAAAATGCCTGGTTTGCTTTAAACTTATTTATACAGCTACAACCACTCTAGATTAGTCCTTCTTCAACATTTCTAACTAAATGGTATTACACTCCCACAAGGTTTAAATCTGCTTTCTCTAAGAGAAAAGCTGTAGTACTCCTCAATGATCAAGACTCACAGAAAGAAGAAAGGGAGGCAAGACTTACAGAAATGAGTACAGAAATGGAAGAAAGGGAGGCAAGAGCTGCTTCCTCAAGGGCCACTGAAACGTCTCAGCAGAGAGAAGCAAGACTTACAGACATGAGAATCGCAACTGCTTCCACCAGGACACAGGAAAAAGTTGGAAATTTGAAATATTCTTCCTTTTGCTACCACTCAGACATCAATTATCAGAATAACCCAATAGTTATAATAATAATCTTTATTTTTATATAGCACTAACATATTTCGCAGCGCTTTACCGCTAACATAGGAAAAATGGATGTGGTGTGCATGTACTGCAATGCCCTGAAGTGGAAAGATGAACCGCCAGGTTTATGCTGTGCAAATGGCAAGGTAAAACTACTTCCTCTCCTCTCACCACCAGATCCCTTGAAGTCTTTGACGACAGGCACCACTGCAATATCAAACTACTTCTTGGACAACATCATGAAGTACAACTCCTGCTTCCAAATGACATCATTTGGTGCAAAAAGAGAAGTTTTTCAATTGGATTTATGCCCACGTTCAAAGTTCAAGGACAGATTCACCACTCAATTGGCTCACTTCTTCCATTACAAGGAAAAGAACCTCAATTTCTTCAACTCTACTTCATGGGAAATGTAGAAGCAAAGGCTCAGCAGAGATGCTCTTCAGTTCCAAACTTTTGCCTCCATATTGTCACTAACTTGCAGCAGTTCCTTCACATAAACAATCCATATGTTCATCTTTTCAAGTCTGCACTTGAATGCATGCCAAGTGACGATTACAAATTTATAATCAGAGCTGACAAAACGCCACAAGGTGAGCATCAGTGGCATTTCAATGAACCCCACATTTGATGAGGTAGCTATTTTGATTGTGGGTAATGAGTTTCACTGCCGTGTCATTATGCTTGAGAAAAGGAATATTGGTTTGCAACAGGTAGCAGGAACTCACAGGTCCTATGATGCACTGCAATATCCAACTATCTTTTGGCAGGGGAAGGATGGCATTCACTTTGAAATCCCTCAGACAAATCCTGCAACGGGTAACCCTTCAGGGAAAAAAGTGTCAGCCATGGACTTCTATGCCTGTAGGATAATGACAAGAGTTGGTGAGGAAAATCACATCCTCAAATGCAGACATCTCTTCCATCAATTCATTGTTGACATGTATGCAAAAATTGAGAGTGAGCATCTTCTGTATATCTGACTAAATCAAAAGAAGCTCAGAGCCGAGGAATACATTCACCTTAGAGATGCTGTGGCAAATGATGCTGATTCAAACGACTTGGGAAAAATGGTGATCCTTCCATCAACTTTTACTGGAAGCCCACAACACATGCATGAATTCACGCAGGAAAGTTTGGCCGTCCAGATCTTTTCATTACCTTTACTTGCAATCCTAATTGAGAAGAAATCAGAGAGAACCTGTTATCAGGCCAGAAAACTGTCCATCGCCAAGACATCATTGCACAAGTTTTCAAAAGAAAACTTGCAAAAAAGTTAATCTGATTACAAAAGCACACAATTTTGGTAAGACACAGCACTGGATGTATTCAGTTGAATGCCGAAAAAGAGGCCTTCCTCATACCCATATCTTGATCTGGCTGAAACAAAAAATACAGCCCACAGAAATTAACAACATCATCAGTGCAGAATTGCCAGACCTTGAGAATGAGCCGTTGCTGTTTGACACCATCACAAAGAACATGATCCATGGTCCATGTGGGAATCTCAACAAAAATTCTCCCTGCATGGTTGATGGCAGGTGTTCAAAGAATTACCCACGAAACCTGGTCCAAGAAGCACAAACTTGACAAGATGGATATCCAGTTTACCAAAGAAGAAAACGAGGGGATGGTGGTTTCATAGCAAAGCTCAAAATGCAGGTTGGATCATCACCCCAAGATATAGAAATTGATAACAAGTTGGGGGTGCCCTACAATCCTCTGCACTCAAAAATTTTCCAGGCCCAAATCAATGTCGAATCTTGCCACTCCGTGAAATCAATCAAGTACATATGCAAATATGTCTACAAAGGAAGTGATCAAGCAGTGTTTGAATTCCAGAAAAATGGACCTATTGATGAAGTAGAGGCAGGTATATGCAATATATGCTGATGCAACAATGAAGCTGTTTGGAAAATACTAGGGTTCTCCATTCATTAGCGCTACCCACAAGTTATGCATCTCAGTGTTCATTTGGAACATGGATAGAGGATTTATTTTGACCCGGCAAACCTGATCCAGCAGCTTCATACACCACCTAAGACCATCCTCTTAGCATTTTTTTAACTTTGTCAACAAGATATATTTGCAAAAACAATACTCTACTGTGATCTACCAAATTACTACACTTGGCATGCATCCAGAAAAACACTGGAATGGAGGAAACAGGAGCATCTTCTGCAATGGCAGCTACACTTTTAACTGTCTCACAGTGACAGACCAGTTTGCAACATTGCCAAAGGATCAGGACAGGAAAAAACTGCTTCAAAGGTGCAGTGCCATCATTTGAATCAATGATTCATTTCTTCTGGACTTATTGTATTTCATCCTTGATAAAAACTATTTCGTGTTTGACAGAAGTTTCTACAGACAGAGCACCGGCACCACGGTGGGGGCTCGGTGTGTGCCATCCTATGCATATCTGATTTTGGGTTTGTGGGAGAAATTGGTGGTCGATCAACATCCAGACTTTGGGGTGCATTGCCACAAGTGGCTATGGTATATTGATAATGTTATCCTGTTTTGGACAGGTACAGAAGTGGAATGCAAACAGTTCATTGCAGAGGTGAACAATAATTTATTCAACATCAGGCTCACCTTCAAAATTTCACAAACCATGGTCGAATTTTTGAACATAAACTCCTTCTTGAAGGTTCTTATATTGTGACAATTTTATACCGTAAGCCAACAGTCACAAATAGTTTATTACACTATTCTAGTTTTCACCATAGGCACTTGAAGAACGGCATCCCTACAGGCCAATTCCTCCGGTTAAAGCGCAACTGTAGTGAACCATTGGATTTCCAGACAGAAGCAAGAAAATTATCAGAGAGCTTCAAACATCGTGGCTACCCGAAGACCATCATCTCTACTGCCTATTAGAGAGCCAAGACCAGTACACGCTCGGAATTATTGAAAAGATGAATATGTGAGTCCTCTAGACCCTTGGGTATCATCACCACATACAACAACCAATGGCAGGAAGTCTATAGAATCAGGGGCGTAACTAGAACTGATTGGGCCCCATAGCAAACTTTTAAGTGTGGCCCCCTCAAAGACACACCCCCTTCAAGACATTGCCAGAGGTCCATGCAGCAGGCAGCTCTGCAGAGAGCTAATAGGGCCCAGGGAGTGAGGGCCCAGGGAAGGGGCGGGACTGAACTAGTCTGAAGCAATACACTCTGTGACTGGCTGCAGGCAGGGAGGCGGGCCCAATATGTGCTTCGCTCCGCACAGCAGGTACAGAAATGCAGCGTAGGCTGCAAAATCATAGTGTACATTTTTTTCCGCCGGGGCCCTCGATCCCCTAAACTACATGCACCGGGCCAGCGGGCCCCCAAGACAGCGTTGGCCACACACAGCACCGGCCGGAACGCCGCAGTAATGTACTTAATTAAATTGCACTACCGGGTAGTAGCGCCGATCGGAGCCGGGGACCTGGGCTCCTATATGGGCCGGGCCCCAAAGCAACCGCTTCGGCTGCTACCCCGGTAGTTACGCCAGTGTATAGAATCTTGGATCACAGTTGGGGGATCTTATTGACAGAATCCAGATTGGCACCACATATTTCTACGAAACCCCAATTAATAGCAAGACGGGCAAGAAATCTTAAGGACCTACTGTGTCACAGTCATTATACACGTCCTAAAACCAGACTGAATAGGGGAATTAGGACCACGGGCACCTACCCCTGTGTCAACTGCAATGCTTGCCAACATACTATTGCCCAGGAGGGGTTCACGCTATCTGTTTCTCCCTTTCAGATAAATCCCAAAAAAATGTTCTTCAATTGCAAGACTTGATGTCTTGTATATGCTTTAATTTGTGATTGCCCTAAGATCTACATGGGTCAAACTACTCAAAAGCTTCGCAGATGGACACAGCAGCACTTATCCAATATCTCAGCGGCCTTCAGAAATCATGAAAAGGGTAAGAGTATTACATCAGTGGCTGCGCACTTCTTAGATGCTCATAACGGTCGTACTAAAGGACTGAAAGTTATGGGCCTGGAGGAAGATCCATTGAACATTAGGGGAGGGGATGTAGCCAGGAAACTCCTGAGATGTGAATCCAAGTGGATTCACAACATGAACAGCCTTGCCCCGCATGGGCTAAATGAGGAATTACTCTTTACGGGGTTTTATAAACAGCTTTATCCCTACTTATTACATAAGGAGCAAAATAATAGTTACATCATCTTTCTTTTACTTCTTTAGATTCTATGCAAGAGGTCTCAATGAATCATCTGGACTTCGGTATTTCACCTGCAGGAGGAATTTGGAATTCTATAGTGGAATACCTGGGATTTATCTGGAATATCGGACATGCTTTATGTTTGATCTTGGACCACCGCTTATCTGTATTTATCCCTTCAACTCTTCATTCTCTTTATTTCAAAGACTTTTCAGGACTTATTGTGCAATATATGAATGTATTAACTTTGATGAAATATGCAAGCCGTTCCTACTTGGGTTACTATCTTTAATATATATTATGATTATCCTTTGGCTGTCTTATGGATTCTATAAAAGGTACTGAGGCTTATTCTTGTGTGTCACCAGGAGCTAATTCCTTATTTCCACTTTCAGAGAATTGACTGGTATGGTAGCCGATAGGGCATCAATATCCGCCATTTGCTAGAGTATCCCTAGTGGAATCCCTGTTTCGTATATGGGGTACCACTTTAAGGTCATCCTTTCTTTTACCAAAACAAAAGTCCCTTTGGGACTGTTTTCCATTGGTATTACCTATACATAAAAACAAAACGAATGAACTGGATTCCTCCATTGAAAACCATGGTTTTCAGTGTCTCAGTACATTATGTTAGCATTTAGTAGTCATGTAAAGACATTGGCTTTCTATATGTCATCTATAATTATCAGGGTTTCTGTGATAGTGTTCATGCCAATTTAGCAAATAAGTATGGGCTACTTTCCCGCCGAGATGTTATTAGAAACAGTCTATGGTCAGTGCTAAGCAATAACTCGTTTATTATTATTTTTTATTTACCATATTGAAGCCTTTATACGTGGCATCGGTGTCTGATTATATGCTGCACACTACATCCTCCAAAGTCAAGGAGTTTTTGCTTATCTGCAACTGTCAGCAGACCCTCTTATATTTACTTCAATATGAGCCATCTTCTGTGCAACAGCATCTCTGACTACTATGCACTGAGTGTAATGTCATTCTTTCCGGAGTCAACTTATTCAAATTTGATGGCTAGGTGTGGGCTCTTGGGTTTGCCCTATATAGTACAGTGGGGCAAAAAAGTATTTAGTCAGTCAGCAATAGTGCAAGTTCCACCACTTAAAAAGATGAGAGGCGTCTGTAATTTACATCATAGGTAGACCTCAACTATGGGAGACAAACTGAGAAAAAAAAATCCAGAAAATCACATTGTCTGTTTTTTTTTCATTTTATTTGCATATTATGGTGGAAAATAAGTATTTGGTCAGAAACAAGCAATCAATATTTCTGGCTCTCACAGACCTGTAACTTCTTCTTTAAGAGTCTCCTCTTTCCTCCACTCATTACCTGTAGTAATGGCACCTGTTTAAACTTGTTATCAGTATAAAAAGACACCTGTGCACACCCTCAAACAGTCTGACTCCAAACTCCACTATGGTGAAGACCAAAGAGCTGTCAAAGGACACCAGAAACAAAATTGTAGCCCTGCACCAGGCTGGGAAGACTGAATCTGCAATAGCCAACCAGCTTGGAGTGAAGAAATCAACTGTGGGAGCATTAATTAGAAAATGGAAGACATACAAGACCACTGATAATCTCCCTCGATCTGGTGCTCCACGCAAAATCCCACCCCGTGGGGTCAGAATGATCACAAGAACGGTGAGCAAAAATCCCAGAACCACGCGGGGGGACCTAGTGAATGAACTGCAGAGAGCTGGGACCAATGTAACAAGGCCTACCATAAGTAACACACTACACCACCATGGACTCAGATCCTGCAGTGCCAGACGTGTCCCACTGCTTAAGCCTGTACATGTCCGGGCCCGTCTGAAGTTTGCTAGAGAGCATTTGGATGATCCAGAGGAGCTTTGGGAGAATGTCCTATGGTCTGATGAAACCAAACTGGAACTGTTTGGTAGAAACACAACTTGTCGTGTTTGGAGGAAAAAGAATACTGAGTTGCATCCATCAAACACCATACCTACTGTAAAGCATGGTGGTGGAAACATCATGCTTTGGGGCTGTTTCTCTGCAAAGGGGCCAGGACGACTGATCCGGGTACATGAAAGAATGAATGGGGCCATGTATCGTGAGATTTTGAGTGCAAACCTCCTTCCATCAGCAAGGGCATTGATGATGAAACGTGGCTGGGTCTTTCAACATGACAATGATCCAAAGCACACCGCCAGGGCAACGAAGGAGTGGCTTCGTAAGAAGCATTTCAAGGTCCTGGATTTTTTTTTCTCAGTTTGTCTCCCATAGTTGAGGTCTACCTATGATGTAAATTACAGACGCCTCTCATCTTTTTAAGTGGTGGAACTTGCACTATTGCTGGCTGACTAAATACTTTTTTGCCCCACTGTATATTCTTCAAAACTCAGGAGCTTCAGTATATCTGCAGTGGCTAGCGGACCCCTTTATATTGGCTTTAGTTTGTGCTCGAACCAGCGTTTGTGACCTCTGTACAAGCGCTGATCTTAATGTTATCTCGAGTTGAGCAAACCCCTGTAATTTGACGGTGGGTATGTATGCGCCCAGAGTCTGGCGCTTTAAATATTGTCTATGTGAGCACTTAGTACTAAGTCCTTTCTCGCTGAGACCAACTCAACCCTTTGTGTTAGTACGCATGCGCTTTATGACGCACGCGTGACAGGGGATTCCTCTTCTTCCATTCTTCACTGCGCATGCCCTGACCTGCGCAAGCGCAATCCATTCTATTTCAGCCATATGCATACTCCATCTGGACTGACTTCCTATGCAGCTCTGTGCAGAAGCACATGGGGACAACTTCCGGTTTGCGCATCCATGTCGACACTTCCTTCTACCTGCGCCCGCTATCTTCAGCTGTCTCCAAGCAACTATTGATTTTAAAGGTATTTAAGATGCAATCTTGCACACTGCATCTATCGCCCCTGAGGGAGCCAGGTCTTCTGGCGACACGTGTCAGGCTTATCTTTGCCATTGCCTTCTCCTCTGCATCTCATTTCCATTTACTATTTCAGGGCTCTTCCCAGGCACTGCATCATGCAGATTTCAGTTGCAAGTACAGGTTGTATGGGCTTCTCTTTTCTCTCCCACTATGGGGATGTCAGTAATTTAGTGATTTAGTGATTTCAGGTCTTAACAAGTGGCCTCTTTTCTATAATAATAACATATACTGTTTGCAGCTCAGTGCAGTTTACTAGGACTTTAGGCTAAACAGACTTTGCTCCATTGGACTCAGTTTATTTGGGTCCTTTGTCTCTGGTCCCTTCCAGTGGGTACTATAAGTGATATGTGTGGTATTAATACATTATTATTTGCTATGTAAAAACTTTTTTGTTACAGAAGGGGATGATTATTGAATTGTGCTTCTAGTTGAATATCATAATGGGCATTTACCTATGAATAGTGGTGTTTCTATTACTTAACAGGATTGTAAGTCTGTTCCTATACTGCATGTTTATCACAATTTTTGAGTGACACAATTATCTGTCAACAGTGCCTGTATGTATAGAGTGACCATTTATTGTGGAGTGCAAGGGCATGACCCTATTGTGGGTCACATATCTTATTTCTTTGCGTGTTTGCAATTTTTAAGGTTTTTAATGTGTTTGCAGAGTTGTGAATTTGTCACATAATAAAATTTATACTTTTGTCATATTTTGGTGATCCCGCATTAGGCAAGAGGCTGTCACTATACCGCTGGTATGTAACACATGGTTTTATCGGTTCACATATCACTGAATGGTTACACACCGTTTTTTATAGCTACATGGTTACATGTGATATGAATATTATGGCATATCATGGATTAGTATTTACACACATATATTATTATTATTCACATGAGGATTGTGCAATTTATTGGTGGTTGTAATCACTTTTTGTGATATATCTTGGTAGAATAATTTATAAATATTTACAATATCACTTTTTATGATATGTGTTAATCTATATATATATAATTGCGGGATGAGGATATGAACTATATATATGTATTATGTATTGCACAATGATTTAAAAAAAAATTTTTTTGACAGATCTCAGGAATTCTCTTTATATATGTATTTTATGATTTCTTATTAGAGTTGAGCGATACCGTCCGATACTTCAAAGTATCGTATCGGATGGTATCGGCCGATCTTTAAAAAAAGTATCGGTATCGCCGATTCCGATACCGGAAGTCCCATTCAAGTCTATGGGACTTCCGGTATCGGAATAAGAAAAACCCTTTCCTGCCCTTGTACAGCCTCTCTGGGGTCTGTACGGGCCTTTCGGGGGGCTGTGCCGGCCTGCCAGGGGGTCTGTGCAGGCTCCGGTGGTCTGTGCCGGCCTGCCGGTGGTCTGTGCAGGCTCCGGGGGGCTGTGCCGGCCTGCCGGGGGGCTGTGCCGGCCTGCCGGGGGGCTGTGCCGGCCTGCCGGGGGGCTGTGCAGGCTCCGGGGGGCTGTGCCGGCCTGCCGGGGGGCTGTGCCGGCCTGCCGGGGGGCTGTGCCGGCCTGCCGGTGGTCTGTGCAGGCTCCGGGGGTCTGTGCAGGCATCGTCCGATGGGACTACAAGTCCCATCGGGCGATGCCTGCTACCATGACAGTGATTGACACATTAGCCAATGATGGGACAGTAGTAGTCCCATCATCCGGCTAATGTGTTAAATGTAAAAAAAAAAAAAAAAAAAAAAAAAATTACATGCTACATACATACAACATGCATACTACATACATGCTACATTCATACTACATACTACATATATGCTACATTCATACTACATAAATACTACATGCAACATACATACTACATATATACTACATGCATGCTACATACATACTGCATGCTACATACATACCACATATATACTACATACATACTACATACATACTACATGCATGCTACATGCATGCTACATACATACCACATACATAACACATATATACTACATGCATGCTACATACATACTACATGCTACATACATACCATATACATACTACATGCATGCTACATACATACTACATGCTACATACATACTACATATATACTACATGCATGCTACATACTACATGCTACATACATACTACATATATACTACATGCATGCTACATACATACTACATGCATGCTACATACATACTACATGCTACATACATACCACATACATACTACATATATACTACATGCATGCTACATACATACTGCATGCTACATGCATGCTACATACATACTACATACATACTACATGCTACATACATACCACATATATACTACATACATACAATACATTCATACAATACATACATAGACATACAGTACATATAACATAGAGTAACATACTTACCAATACTTGTCACATTGTTCCCCGAAGCCATTGTCTTTTCCGGAATAAATATTAACATAACAAACCACAAAAATACTCACCCACGATCCGAAGCAGTCCACGAGTGTGTCCCACGACGATCTTGGGTAGAGAACTGCAGCATCAGCTGTTGCTGCCGTTCTCTACGGGCTGCAGGAATCCAATGACGGAAGGTAGGTATCCTTCCGCACTGTATTCCTCCGCCACTTAAAAAAAAAAAAAGTCCCTAGTCTCACTTTATGCCATTGCTGTGTGGGAAATTCCCACGCAGCAATGGCATAAAGTGAGACTAGGGACTTTTTTTTTTTTAAGTGGCGGAGGAATACAGTGCGGAAGGATACCTACCTTCCGTCATTGGATTCCTGCAGCCCGTAGAGAACGGCAGCATCATCTGATGCTGCAGTTCTCTACCCAAGATCGTCGTGGGACACACTCGTGGACTGCTTCGGATCGTGGGTGAGTATTTTTGTGGTTTGTTATGTTAATATTTATTCCGGAAAAGACAATGGCTTCGGGGAACAATGTGACAAGTATTGGTAAGTATGTTACTCTATGTTATATGTACTGTATGTCTATGTATGTATTGTATGAATGTATTGTATGTATGTAGTATATATGTGGTATGTATGTAGCATGTAGTATGTATGTAGCATGCATGTAGCATGTAGTATGTATGTAGCATGCATGTAGTATATATGTAGTATGTATGTAGCATGCATGTAGTATATATGTAGCATGTATGTAGTATGTATGTGGTATGTATGTAGCATGTAGTATGTATGTAGCATGCATGTAGTATATATGTAGTATGTATGTAGCATGTAGTATGTATGTAGTATGTATGTAGTATGTATGTGGTATGTATGTAGCATGTAGTATGTATGTAGCATGCATGTAGTATATATGTAGTATGTAGTATGTATGTAGTATGTATGTGGTATGTATGTAGCATGTAGTATGTATGTAGCATGCATGTAGCATGCATGTAGTATGTATGTAGCATGCATGTAGTATGTATGTAGCATGCATGTAGTATGTATGTAGTATGTATGTAGTATGTATGTAGCATGCAGTATGTATGTAGCATGTATGTAGTATGTATGTAGTATATATGTAGTATGTATGTAGCATGTAGTATGTATGTAGCATGCATGTAGTATGTATGTAGCATGTAGTATGTATGTAGCATGCATGTAGTATGTATGTAGCATGTAGTATGTATGTAGCATGCATGTAGTATGTATGTAGCATGTATGTAGTATGTATGTAGTATATATGTAGTATGTATGTAGCATGTAGTATGTATGTAGCATGCATGTAGTATGTATGTAGTATTTTTTTTTTTTAACATTTAACACATTAGCCGGATGATGGGACTACTACTGTCCCATCATTGGCTAATGTGTCAATCACTGTCATGGTAGCAGGCATCGCCCGATGGGACTTGTAGTCCCATCGGACGATGCTTGCACAGACCCCCGGACATCAGCACAGCCCCCCGGCAGGCCGGCACAGCCCCCTGGCAGGCCGGTACAGACCCCCACAGGGTGCACAGCCCCCCGGCAGGCCGGCACAGCCCCCCGGCAGGCCGGTACAGACCCCCACAGGGTGCACAGACCACCGGCAGGCCGGCACAGCCCCCCGGCAGGCCGGTACAGACCCCCACAGGGTGCACAGACCACCGGCAGGCCGGCACAGCCCCCCGGCAGGCCGGTACAGACCCCGGGCAGTCCACACAGCCCCCCGGCAGGCCGGCACAGCCCCCCGGCAGGCCGGCAGAGACCCCCGGAAGGCCCGAAATGACGGCGCATCATGATGCGCACACACCGCGCATCATGATGACGTCAGTCTGTCAATCAACTTTGAACTTCCGATTCCGATGCCGAATTCCGATATTGAAAAAATATCGGAAGTCGGTATCGGAATTCCGATACAGCAAGTATCGGCCGATACCCGATACTTGCGGTATCGGAATGCTCAACACTATTTCTTATTAATAACTGGTATGCCTTAGGCACTTTTTTCTTGCACATTGTTTATGATTGCCAAATCTGATTTATTAAAGGCTGTTTTTATACATATTTAGCCGTCCCGTCTTTATAAAATACTTGTCCAACATAGTGGTTTGTTCATATTAAGAAATGATAGAAGGCTTTTTGTGTCACAGAAAGTGTACTTCCTGGCTTGAGAGACAGATATCAGTGATGCAGCAAAACGCAAACAATATGGCAGAGTTAGGTCTGTCAAGTCACTCAGTGTTAGATAGGTTTAGCAGAGTTGAGCAATATAACAGAGCAGAATGCTAAGACAGAAAAATATCAAAGCATAAACAAAAAAATGGATGCATAGTAAAGCTAAATTTGGAAAATACAATTTTTAGTACCTGAGGTACATTGAGTGACATTGGTTCAACAAGTGCACCCAATATGTGACTAATTTGAAACACATAAAATGTTGAAATTGCTTCATTTCTGGTAAGTCACTTGATGCAACACACTGTATTGCTAAATTACTGTCAGCTTAATAAGCTGGAAATGATTACTTATTTAAAATATTGCAAAACTTAATTCTGAATAAATTCACAAAACAAAAAAAGGAAAATATTAAATGTGTCAAGAAAAATTAAAAGAAATTTTTTTGATTGTAATAAAGTACAGTAGTAAAGTTCAGATAAAATATATTAATCTTAGGCAGTATAATAGCAACAGCTGGGGCCCTGTGTTTGTTGCTCATATACTGGGACTAAATGGGTCACTAATGTTTAAATTATGCTTTAAATTGGATAACCACAGTTGTTTTATACATTTTTTGGCTAGGGAAGGATGGTGAGATTGACGTCACACATGGGGAGAGAATTGGAAATAACCTGAGTTTATGGACTGGGCCAGTCCTCAAACATATAACCTAAAACTAGTTGCAGAGGCTGACTCTACAATGTAAATTTACTATTAAACTGACAACATGATCTTTTCACGGAACTTTGCAGTTCAGACGGTGTTTGTACAAGCTAGCTAACAATTTAAACTCTAGTAGTGAGGACCCTGCAAAAACCTACAATGCAAGAAATAGGGGGATGTAAAAGATAGTATTGGTTGTTCTGTGCAGTGGCCTAACCATGTTTTCTACATATACAGTAATACAGCAGAAAGCTGCATAGTCCATTTACTGCCTAGTATCTGCAGTATCTGTCACAGTTCCACCCCTCAGTGTGTCTGGGATGCAGTTATTGACAGCTCAGCCATCCGATTTGGTACAAAGGCATGCTGAAGCTGTCAGTACTTTGATTGACAGTTCAGTCATCCAGTCTGGTACAGGGGCATGCTGAGCTGTCAGTGTGCTGATTGACAGCTCGGCCATCCAATCTGACACTGGGAAGCGCTGTTTCCAGGTGTTCATTGTCCCAGACAATTACCAGGCTACTTAACTTGGCTGTTACTCCCAGACCTCAGCCAGACGTACATTCAGATACTGTGCAGTTTGTTTCTCTGTGTCTTGCACTTTGCAGATCTTTTGTTGCCTGACCTTGAACTTCATTCTGACAATCCGTCTGCTTAACCCCTTCTGCTCTGATCCACTATTCTCCTGGCATTCTGACCTTGGAACGTTATCTCACTTTGTGTCTTTCTTCTTTATACAGATAAGGAGGTTTTGCAGATAATTTGCACTGCTAGTATGTCATATAATAAATCCAAATCCAGATCGAAAGTACATGTGTTTTTTGTTTACTTAATCAACACCTTTATAAGTATTACAGACTTTTTTAAAAGGACAAGAAGTCTGTAGTATGTCAAAACGCAGATCTGATTATCCGCAATTCCTCCTTATCTGTGTTTTCCTAGTCTGATGACCTGTTGCAGCAGCAGCTGGATGTATAAGTGATTGAAATGTTATGTATACACAACTAAATCAGGCTAGTATAACCTTATTTAAACACCTTTCTCTACCTTGGATAAAACACTATTGTGCTGGTTATTTCCTCCTAGTCTTAATCAGTTCCGTCTGTTTATGATGTGCAGTGGGGAAAAAAGTATTTAGTCAGCCACCAATTATGCAAGTTCTACCTTCTGGTAAAAGGGTAGGAAAGAAAGAAAGCGCATCGATCTAAATGTAAATGTATAATTGGATCGTAGGTGAATATAGGTGGCATTCACCTTTTATAAATCTTGATATCTTGCATATAGGTCACTTTGGACCATTAGGTGTTAAAAGGTGGATTTCTTCTGTGGTCAGTATGCTGCAAATCCCTGGTAGCTAGTAAGTCACTCAGACCAAGTAACCATAGGAATTGTATCCAATAAATTTTATACCAGGCTATTTGCGCTCCCTTAGGTGTAGGATCCAAAACAGGTTTTTAATATTTCTCAAGAAAAAGCACATACAACGCGTTTCGACAGTATAAAATGTCTTCCTCACAATATACCTGAGGAAGACATTTTATACTTTCGAAACGCGCTGTATGTGCTTTTTCTTGAGAAATATTAAAAACCCTTTTTGGATAATAAGAAGCCTTGGATCCTACACTTACGGGAGCGCAAATAGCCTGGTATAAAATGTATTGGGCAAGTTCTACCTTGGCAGCATCTGATGAGCTGACCTGTCAGCTGAGCTCCCCACACACAGTTCACTGGCAGGTCAGCTCATCAACTAAGGAACTAAGGTGTGTCACTGTAAAAATCCCTTACATTTCAATAAAATTGCAGTATTGTATATGTTATAAAGTCCCCTATTTGCTTCATAGTTCACTATCCCTCTATCTCTTCCTCTACTTATTTTTCTATCTATCTATCTATCTATCTATCCATCTATCTATCTATTTATCTATCTATTTATCAATCTATCCTATGCCTTTTTGGTGAGTGCTACCAACGGAGCTGCCAATGTGGAGAAGTAGTAATTGATGAACCCAATAAAGCGCTGCACCGCTTTAAGAGAATGAGGCTCCTGCCAGTTCAACACTGCCTCCAGCTTGGCAGGGTCCATAGCCAAACCCTTGACCGACACAATATACCCTGGTAATGGTAGAGACTTCTGCTCAAACATGCTCTTCTCCAGCTTGGCGAAAAGAGAATTGGCGCATAAAAGCCCAAAGACTCCACACACATCTTTATGGTGAGTGTCAATATCTGGAGAAAAGATAAGTATGTCATCCAGATAAACCACCACAGATGTGGATAACAGCTCCTGAAAGATGTAATTGACAAAGTCCTGAAAGCCTGCAGGAGCATTACAGAGACCGACAGGCATTACTAATTACTCATAATGACCGTCCTGGGTATTAAAGGCGGTCTTCCATTCGGTCCCCTTCACAAATGCGAATAAGATTATAGGCCCCACGCAAGTCTAACTTGGTAAATATCCTAGCACCCCGCAGCCTATCAAAGAGCTTGGGGATTAGTGGCAAAGGATATTTATTTTTTACTGTCCCATCATTGGCTAATGTGTCAATCACTATCCTTGTAGCAGGCATCGCCCGATGGGACTTGTAGTCCCATCGGACAATGCCTGCAAACACACAAGACCCCTGTCAGCCAGCGCAGACCACCGGCAGCCGGCACAGGCCTCCGAGAGGCCCATACAGACCACCGGTAGCCGGCACAGGCCCCCGGCAGCCGGCACAGACCACCGACAGCCGGCACAAGCCCCCGAGAGGCCCGTACAGACCACCGGCAGCCGGCACAGGCCCCCGACAGGCCTGTACAGACCCCCGAGAGGCCCGTACAGACCACCGGCAGCCGGCACAGGCCCCCGAGAGGCCCGTACAGACCACCGGCAGCCGGCACAGACCCCGACTGTCGGCACAGACGCCCGCAGTCGGCACAGACCGCGCATCATGATGCGCACAGACCACGCATCATGATGACATCATTTCAGCAGCCAATCACAGCCACAACAGTGGCTCATTGCATTATGGGGACATCCGATTCCGGTATCCGATATTGAAAAAATATTGATAGTTGGTATCGGAATTCCGATACAGCGAATATCGGCCGATACCCGATATTTGCAGTATCGGAATGCTCAACACTAGTCCTGATATCAAAACTGCCAAACAGTGGAGGTTGGCACCCTAAACATAATCGAGATTGGCGCCCCCGCTCAACATCGGCTATACCCTAGATCTCCTAGATAACCCTGAATAAGTGCAACAACTGGTTATTCACTCAATCATAAAAGGAGTGTGGTGTGAATTCGCTTTCTGGCCTCCCTCTGGTTATTACTGAAGGCAGTGGAGCTGGTCAGATCGACAGAGGGGTTGCGAGTTCTCTTTCTGGGCTCCCTCTGGTGGTTTCTGGAGGTAATGGAGCTGATCTGATTGAAAGAGGCTTGCCACCTGATAATGATGATGATGATTGGAGATCTGGGGTTTCAGATTGGGATTTAAGACAGCTGACTTCCTCTATCCCTGCTGGTGATTTGCTTCCTGTTCCTCCTAAGGTCTGATTTCTCCAGCTCTGTCCCTTCGTGTTCAGCTAAGTCTATTTTCCTGCCTGTGCTTGTGTTTTCATCTTGTCTCACTGACAATATATGTTTGGGGGCTATCAATTCCTTTGGGGTCTGCTCTGGGACAGTTTAGATTTCCCCTTTCTTGCTTTAGGCTTAGTTAGCTCTCCGGCTGTGCCAAGGCATCTAGGATCATCGTAGATACACTCCACGGCTACTGCTAGTTGTGTGGATAGGATCATGGGTCTGCAATCCGCTTAGGTACCAACCTCTCTAGTTTTCTGTGGCTTAGCCTGGACCTGCTCTCCTCCTCGGTGACCCATTCATAACAGGAGTGTATAGGGGTTGCCACAATGATAGTAGCTGGGTAGGCAACAATAGAAAAAGTGCAAAAACAGTGCAAAAAAGGGACGTGTGCAAAACAGATGAGTACCTAACTGTTCCCTGTACCTGTAAACCTTCCTATCAGCGGAGGTTGGCACCCTACTGGTCAGCGGAATGGTGCCCCCGCTCCACGACGGAGCTCACCCTCAATGCGCCCTGATATACAGTAGCTGATAATAAAACATTAGGGTGACACAATAATATCCCTGGAAGGCATTATAAAAATTATTAATATAGTCAAAAGATTTTCAACAAATGTTGATAACAGTAGAAAAGGGTACTCAAGTTTTGTTGATGGATAGGCATTGTGCCACCCTAATGTTTTATTATCAGCTATATCAGGGCGCATTGAGGGTGAGCCGTCGTGGATCGAGGGTGAGCCGTCGTGGAGCGGGGGTGCCATTACGCTCACCAGTAGGGTGCCAACTTCCGCTGATAGGAAGGTTTACAGGTACAGGGAACAGTTAGTTAGGTACTCATCTGTTTTGCGCATGTCACTTTTTTGCACTGTTTTTGCACTTTTTCTATTGTTGCCTACCCAGCTACTATCATTGTGGCAATCCCTATACACTCCTTTCCTGATTGAGTGAATTGTTGCACTTATTCAGGGTTATCTAGGAGAACTAGGGTATAGCCGATGTTGAGCGGAGGCGCCAATCTCGATTATGTTTAGGGTGCCAACCTCCGCTGTTAGGCAGTTTTGATATATCAGGACCCCTTTCTTTAGGGTTTTAGTAGGTGACACGGTTGTTTGTGTTTCTGTGTGGGTGCTTTGTCTTTTATCAAGACTTTAATAAAGGTTTGATTTTTATATTCTATACCTACATTTTTGTAAGGCTCCTTGAAAATATAATTCTTGCAGTCATTGCAAACAAATCTCTTCTTTTTGTCCTTCGATAGAGGACAAACATTACACCATTTGCGCTGTCCTGTAACATTGCTGGTGTCACATGGAACGTCTGATGGTTAGGGATGAGCTTTCCGATATTGAAATATCGGAAATCGGCCTGAGATTTGCGATATCGGAATTCCGATTTCCGATTCCGATATTTTTTTCACATCGGAAATCCCATAATCCTTCAGCCTCTGAGCGCTCCGTGGAGCCAATCAGGAGCTGAAGAATTGCTGACAACATTGTGTAACTCCCCTAAGCTTGGTAGGAGGTGTCCAACCTTGCTAGCTAGGGGCTGCGCTGCGATTGGCTGCCTGGATGGTGTGATCAGGCAGTTTAAAAGGCTGCGCCTGCCATTTTAGCCTGAAAGCAGATAGGGATAGGTTGCTGTTGGAGATAGGGAGAGATCTCAGATCTAATAGCGAGCAATAGAAATTGGTTTTCAGTGACTGTAGCAGCCCCTGTGTGTTACAGAAGCAGTCTTTTTCCTCACTGACCCTGCTCAGTTTCATTTTTTGTGCTGTGCAGGCTCTCAGTGAGGTGCTTATTGAGATAGTGCAGAGCACATTCACTGCAGCTGCTGCAGCTCCTCTTGCTACAGCACTGTGTGGTGTGTGTCTCACTGCCTTTTCTTTTCAACCCTTAAATCCCCTTCCACTATTTTTTCCTAAAAGTTAAACACTATATAGGGATTGTGCTGTGAGGGACCCAAACAACCTCTGTGGCTGGTGCCACACAGCACCTGGACCAGTCCCGGAGAATCCTTTTTTTTTGGTACCACAGCAGTGTCATTTACTGCGCTGTGACATCCGGCCGTAACGTGTACCCAAATACCACAAACACACGTTACTCTTTGTGTAGGCCACACTAGATTCAAATGAAGTGTAGCAGACACACCATCATCATACAGTGCCATTAGTGTTTCTTATACCTGTTTGTAGTCCTACAGGAATAAGCACACTTTTCCTAATAATTACTTTCTTGCCGTTCTGAATCCATCGATAGAGATGAAGAAGGCAGAGAGTAAGGGACGTTCCCGCGGCGGCCGCGGAAGAGGTGCATCAGCAGCTAGACATGGTGCACATCCAGAGCAAGCAGCAGGCCCAAGTCACTCAGCACCTACTTCACCCGGCAGCAGTCATTTATGCGCAGCTTGTTAGGAGCGCAGGGCCATAGGCTGATAAGAGAGGATCAAGTAGAAACCGTTGTTGGTTGGATGGCTGCTGATGAATCCACCTCAATGAGCGCAGCATCCTCCCAGGACCTCTCCACCACATCGGGTCAGGCCACTGAAGAGCAGCACCCATCTGCTTCTTCACCGCCCACTAAATTGCCCAGACATTCAGAGGGCCAGGAGCCAACCTTAATCCTCTTCTCAGAATCTGTTGGCTTGGAATCTGTGTGCCAGCCAGACAGCATTCCTGCAGCTGAAGAAGAGGTAGTGTGCACAGATGCGCAACGACTGTGTCCGTCTGAGGAAGAAGTGGAGGGTAGGCCAGTGCCCACAGTGACCAGACCCCAGTCAGCAGATGATGATGAAACTCAGCTGCCAGTTTCTGCTGACGAAAATGTATTGGATGACGAGGTCCTTGACCCATCATGGCATGCTGAGGGGCAGCAAGCAAGTGGGGATAGCTCAGAGGAAGAGCTTGCAGGTGTGGCGCAGCATGGCCGTCCATGTGGGAGAGGAAGAGGGAAAAATTGGTTGTCGGCTCCCTCAACTTCAGCACCCGTTAGGAGCAGGGCTCTTTTAAAGAACACAAGGGGTGCGCCCAAGAGTTGTGGTGAATGGGCCTTTTTTGACCAAGTTGCAGATGACGTTACAGTAGTCAGATGCAAGCTCCACCTGCAATGAAGAAAATCGAGGATGAAACCCAAAGTTACAAAAAAAAGGTGACATCAAAGTGGCAGAACTAGCTCTATTATTTAAAGCAAATTCGGCCAAGGGCAAAAATGAAGCCCAATCATCCTGATCAGCGGAAATAAAACATCTCAAATACGACTCCAAGGTCTGGTTTGTTCTCTCTGTCTGCCCATTGGTCTGAGGGTGAAAAGCAGAGGAGAAGGACAACTGAATTCCCAGCTTGGAACAGAACATCCTCCAAAATCTAGACTCAAACTGAACTCCTCTGTCAGATACAATGTTCTCAGGAATCCCGTGCAAGCGAACCACCTGTTGCAAAAACAGGGGCACCAACTCAGAGGAAGATGGCAACTTAGGGAGTGGTACAAGATGAACCATCTTAGAGAACCTATCACAAATCACCCAAATAACAGTCATTCTTTGAGAGACCGACATATCAGAGATAAAATCCATTTAAATAGGGGTCCATGGCCTCCTGGGGACTGGCAAAGGCATCAACAACCCACTAGAGCGAGAACAAGATTTAGACCGGGAGCAAGTCCCACAGGACTGCACAAAATTCCTGACATCATGAGACAAGGTGGGCCACCAAAAAGAGCGACTCACCAGATCTCTAGTACCAAAAATACCTGGATGACCAGCCAATGCAGAGCAATGAACTTCAGACATCACTCTCTTCTTCCACTGGTCAGGAACATACAACTTTCCACTGGGACAACGCTCAGGTTTGTCCTCCTGGAACTCTTGCAGAGCAAGTCTCAAATCGGGCGAGATGGCAGAAAGAACTACCCCTTCGCCTAAGATGGTAGCAGGCTTGGTCACCACAGGAGAATCAGCAAAGAAACTCCTAGAGAGGGCGTCTGCCTTGACATTCTTAGTTCCAGGAAGAAAAGAGACCACAAAATCAAAATGTGTAAAAAACAAGGCCCACCTAGCCTGTCTAGGGTTCAAGCGTTTAGCCGACTCTAGGTAAATCAAATTCTTGTGGTCAGTGAGGACCACAACTTGATGTTTAGCTCCCTCCAACCAATGTCTCCACTCCTCAAATGCCCATTTCATGGCCAACAGTTCCCGATTCCCCACATCATAGTTACGTTCAGGTGGAGAGAACTTTCGGGAAAAGAAAGCACAGGGATTCATTTTAGATGTTACAGGATCCTTTTGGGACAAAACAGCTCCTGCACCAATCTCAGAAGCATCCACCTCTACCTGGAAGGGAGTGAGACATCAGGTTGCCGCAAAACCGGGGCGGAGGTAAATCTTCGCTTCAGCTCCTGAAAGGAAGCAACAGCCTCCGGAGACCAATTCAACACATCAGCACCCTTCTTAGTCAGATCAGTCAATGGCTTGGCAATACTAGAAAATTTTGCTATAAATTTCCGATAAAAATTAGCAAAACCCAAAAACTTCTGGAGGGCCTTCAAAGAAGTGGGCTGAACCCAATCATAAATGGCCTGTACCTTGGCCGGGTCCATTTCAATAGTTGACGGAGACAAAATAAATCCCAAAAATGAAATCCTCTGTACTCCAAAAAGGCATTTTGATCCTTTGACATACAGGGAATTCTCCCTCAAGATCCGGAACACAGTCCGAATATGTTCCACATGAGAATCCCAATCCTTGGAGAAGGTCAAAATATCATCCAGATAGATAATCAAAAATTTATCGACAAAGTCTCGGAAAATATCGTTCATGAAGCACTGGAAGACAGAAGGGGCATTAGTGAGCCCAAAAGGCATCACCAGGTACTCAAAATGTCCCTCCGGAGTATTAAACACCGTCTTCCATTCATCCCCCTGCTTAATGCGGATAAGATTATACGCCCCCCTGAGGTCAAGCTTGGTAAACCAGCAAGCACCTCTAACTCTAGAGAATAGATCCGAAATCAGGGGTAACGGATACTGATATTTAATAGTAATTTTATTGAGGGCACGATAATCAATACAAGGCCTTAAAGAACCATCCTTTTTGGCCACAAAAAAAAAACCGCACCTAAGGGTGAAGAGGATGGTCTAGTATGACCCTTCTCCAATGCCTCCTTAATATAGGACCGCATAGCCTCGTGCTCGGGTACAGATAAATTGAAGAGCCGACCCTTGGGAAATTTACACCTCGGGCTTAGTTCAATTGCACAGTCATAACTCCTATGAGGAGGCAAGGACGCAGACTCATTCTCACTAAATACATCATAAAAGTCTGCCAAATAGTCAGGAACATCATGCGACTGAGGAGAGGTGGAAAAAACCGGAGCCTCACTAAAGGCACACCGACAACCCCAACTCACCACAGACACAGACTTCCAATCCAAAACTGGATTATGAATTTGCAACCAGGGAAACCCCAGAACAACGGCATCATGCAGACCATGCAACACCAAAAATTTGCAATTTTCTTGATGGTCTGGGGCGACCCGCATGACCACCTGGGTCCAAAACTGAGGTTTATTTTTAGCCAAAGGAGTAGCATCAATCCCCCTCAAAGGGATAGGCATCTGCAGAGGTGTCATCGGAAATCCACAACGTTTAGCAAAATCCAAGTCCATTAGGTTTAGCGCTGCTCCCGAATCCACAAAAGCCTTGGCGGAAAATGTGGACAGGGAGCAGATCAGAGTAATTGCCAGAAGAAACTTAGGTTGAACACCACCAACAGAAAACGTGTGTAAAAAGCGTTTCTCTCGTTTAGGACAAACAGAAATAATATGCGAGGTATCTCCACAGAAAAAACACAGCTTATTACGCCTTCTGAACTCCTGACGTTGCTCCTTAGACAAAACTCTATCACATTGCATAGGTTCAGACGTCTGTTCAACCGGTGGCAACACCTCTCGTGCAATCCTGCGTTCACGTAAACGCCGGTCAACCTGAATGGCTAATGACATAGAATCGTCCAGACCAGAGGGAACAGGAAATCCCACCATAGTATCTTTTACGGCTTCTGACAAACCCTTCCGAAAGAGAGCAGCCAAGGCATTATCATTCCAGGTAGTAAGGACCGCCCACTTTCGGAACTTTTGACAGTACATCTCTGCAAAATCTCGACCCTGGTTTAATGCCAACAGGGTCTTTTCAGCCTGATCAATAGCATTAGGTTCGTCATACAACAACCCCAAAGCTTGAAAGAATGCATTCACATTAGTCAGAATAGGATCATCTGGTTTCAAAGAAAATGCCCAATCCTGGGGATCACCACACAGCAAAGAGATGACAATTTTAACCTGCTGCGCGGAGCTCCCTGACGAGTTAGGCTTCAAGGCAAAAAATAATTTGCAATTATTTTTGAAACTCAAAAATTTAGATCGATCCCCAAAAAATACATCAGGTGTAGGGATCTTTGGTTCAACAGCATGCGAACGAGCAAGGTAGGCGGAAATTCCCCTCACTTCCGCAGCGAGCTGCTCCACACGATCAGACAATTGCTTTATCTCCATTGAGAGAAAAAAAAATTCCCCCTACGGCCTCAGAGATATAGAGGAAAGAATATACAAACACCTTTTTTTTTTTTTAAACACAATTCTTTCCTGCTATTGAGTACCCTAGGATCTGCGGTATGGCGGGTGATTCTGTTATGATTGAGTCAGCGTAGGAGGCAAAAACAGAAATGCTAGCTAAGTCCAGAAAACCAGAGCAGTTGGCAGCTATCGGATTGCAGACCCCTGATCCTATCAACACAACTAACAGTAGCCGTGGGGGGTTCCTATGATGCCCTAGACCCCTCGATCACAGCCGGAGAATTAAATAGGCCTACAGAAAGAAAGGGGAAATCTAAACTGCCCCAGAGCAGACCCCAAAGCAATAGGCAGCCCCCAACATATAATGACGGTGAAGCAAGATGAAAACACTAACACAGACAGAAAGATAGACTGAGCAAAGACGGGGCCCAAACTACCTAGATAGGAAAGGACAGGAAGGCTGCTGTCTGCAATCCGTGAAAAACCCTATGAAAATAAGAGCCAACAGACTGATAGTGAAAAAGGTCCTGAAGACGCTAGGCTTCAAAAAAGCTATGTCAGTACTCAGGAATATTCTGAAGACAGAGCAACAGGCAAAATGAGATTCAGCTCACCCCAGCAGGGAATGGCAGAATCCAGAAAAGCAAGGAAAACAAAAACAAAACATAAATGCAAAAGGCAAAGCAGAAAACTTAGCTTTAGGGAAGCAGGAATCAGACTGGTGTCCTAGGAGTCCACAGAGAAATCACCCGCAGGGCAGAAGTGCGTCGGCAGCCTTATATCCAGTCAGTGACTCCACTCAGCCAGTCATCCTCATTAGTCCCAGGTGCCTGATAATCAGGCTCACTACCTTCCTTCACCAGAATAGGGAGTTCACCAGACCTCAGTGACGAAGGGGAAAATGAAATCACAACAGCCTGCCCGAGCACCGCATCATTGTTGACCTCCCCACCAGGTGGAATTCAACTTTGCATATGCTGCGGATGTTGTGTGAGCAGCAACCTGCAATTATGGAGTTGCAGCTGCAGCAGGCGCAAAGTAGGCAACACACATCTCAGCCCTCCCTCTTTACAACCACAGAGTGGGCATCCATGAAGGACATATGCACCATTTTGAAGTGCTTTGACGACTCCACTCTGATGGTGAGCACGGATGCTGCCCTACTCAGCCTGACTATTCCCCTTATATGCCTTATAGAATCATCACTTAAAGGACTAAGGGATGAGGTTTCTCTGGAGGAGGAGGAGTATGATGAGACACTTGCACCAACCAGGCAATCTTCATCGGCCCGGTTGGTACAAAGCTCTGTGGGTGACTCACAAAGGTCCAGGCATATCACAGCAAGCGAGGAGGATGAGGAGGACTATGAGGATGAGCCAGAGGAGGAAAGTACACAGTGCTCTACTAGTAGTCACCAGATAGCGCGTGGATGGGGTGATGCAGAGCAGCCAGAGCACATTCCTCCAGCTGGTGACAGCGATGCATGGCCAGTTGGCAGCCTTCAGCACATGAGTGACTTCATGCTGCAGTGTTTGAGAAACGACCCACGCATGGCTCGTATTCTCCACACAAATGACTACTGGGTGGCCACCCTCTTAGATCCACGTTACCGGGACAGCCTTCAAAGCCTAATTACACCGTTGAACCGGGCGCGTAAAATGCAGGAGTACCAAGATGCACTGGTTAATTCACTCATGTACTCTTTTCCACCTCAGTGCGTCCTGCGCCCAGCAGAATCCGTTCCGAAGCCGGTAGCAGAAGCAGTACATCTACTACTGACAGGTGCAGTATACCCAACCTGTTCCAACGGTTTCTGATCCTGCAAACAGTTCGGGCAACATCAGCACAGACAGTGCAATGCACTAGGAGACAACGTTACCATGACATGGTGGCATAATACCTCTCCACCCCTGTCAGTGTGCCTCAGGATGGATCTGTCCCCTTCAAGTTTTGAGTCTCCAAGTTGGATACATGGCCCGAGCTTAGCCAGTATGCCTTGGAAGTCCTGGCTTGTCCTGGTGCCAGTGTGATTTTTGAACATGTCTTTAGTGCAGCTGGCAATGTACTAACAGACCAACGTACCAGACTATCCGCTGCAAATGTGGACCGGCTTACATTCCTAAAAATGAACCAGGCCTGGATTTCTGGTGACTTTTGTTGCCATGGGCCAGAGTAGACAGGTTACATGCATGGTTGGTAGCAGTATGCATGCTCTGTCATGTGCCTATGTTGCACACAGCGTCATCTGTTATGCCAGTGGTCTGGCCTATATTACCAACATCTAGCTCCTGGTTCTGTGACTGACTCTTTCACCTTATACTGTCTTCCATGGGCTCTAGTACCGCCAGCTAGTGCCCATTTCCGTGACTGCTGATTTCACAGCATGCCGTGTTTCTGGGCTCTAGTACCGCCAGTTAGTGCCCATTTCCGTGACTGCCACTTTCACAGCATGCTGTGTTTCTGGGCAACAGTAATGCCAGCTGTACCTCGTTAGACCAAAGTGGAAAAAAAGGACGACAGATGCCAAACACCTATAGGCAGAAGCACAAGAGGCGGGATCCTGCCACGCCGGCTGCTTCCTGACAGTGAAGTGCGGACACAGGTGCCTCCCCCGAGGGGTAAACCAAATTCCAGCATCGCCAGCTGGTTCTCGGGAGTGCCCAAGGGCACGGGTACCTCCTGCTCCAAATCGTGTTTCGACAACGCTCGCCGTTACGCGGTTGTGTCCGCTGCACTGTTCCACGACCCTGCCGTATATCATTCAGGCTCAGTTTGCTGTTATCCGTGGTGTCGGCAGTGTAGGAGCCCCCTACGTCGATTCCGGGACCTGGCGCTCAAGGCCGGTCTCGACAGTGCCAGTTGGCCCTTCTCCCCAGCTGCGACTGCGGAGTAAAGAAGACTGTGTCCGGGTTGCGGGGGCAAATATGGCTCTTGCACCTTCTGCCGAGAAGACATTACTCCGGTAGAAGACCCAAGACAGGAAGACAGATGCAGAAGACCCAAGACAGGAAGACAGATGCAGAAGACCCAAGACAGAAAGACAGATGCAGAAGACCCAAGACAAGAAGACAGATGGAGATGTCCCCGGACTCCTGTCTTTTTGCTCTTGAACTTGCATCTTTGTGGGGTTTTTTTGGGCTTCTCGGCAGTGCTTTTGGCTTATGTCACTACTACATTGTGGTATCCAGGCTCCAGTAATGTCAGCTGTTGCCCAGTACAGCCACTGGCACTTTTACCTTCTGCTGCTTACCTGGGTTCCAGTAACGTCAGCTGGTTCTCAGTAGAGTCAATGGCTTAGGTCCCTCCTTTGTGGTATCCGAGTTCCAGTAATGTCTGCTGGTCCTTGGTAGTGCACAGGTTACCTCCTGCTTAGTTATCGACCTCCGGTAACGTCAGCTGGTGCCCGTTAGTTCCATTGGCTCTTATGCTGATTTCTGCTGCCTATACGGGTTCCAGACTCACCAGCTGGTTCTCTCAAGTTCCTGTGCCTACTGTTACTTCTGCGTATTTCCAGGTTTGGGACATTCTGCGACCAGCCAATAGCAGAATAACCATAGACAGAGGTTTAGGAAGCAGTAGGAGCAGATGTACATGAACCAAAAGCAGAATATAAATATGCAGAATTACTGAATAACAGTAATATAATCAGCAGAAGACTAAGCATGGTTTAAAGGGAGTGTATCTGTTCCTCCAAGTGGTGCTCCTGGAAACTCCCTGCAAAGCAAGGTGAGCTGAACGCGGACACATGTCAGTCAAAGGGCATATTGACACCACCACTGGCAGTTTTAATTTAATAATGTAAAATCACTAACCCTAACCCTAACTATCCCTAACACCTAACCCTTACCCTAACCCTTACCCTACTAACCATAAACCCTAACCCTACCCCAAATAATCCTAACTCAAAGAAAAAACACCGCTGTTAAGAAGATGTTTTCCTGCTACAGCTTTCGCTCTGTGCATTTTTCTAGGGATTTTTTTGCTCCTCTGCCTCTGCAAACTCCTTCCCCATTATCCTGAGGTGTTTCCCCTCCATTTTATCCATTATATAGCACTGTAGTGGTCATTTTGTAATTCCGATTTTTTTCTCCCATTGACTTGCATTGATATCGGAAATCGGAAATTCTGATATCTGATATTTTTTCAATATCGGAAATCGGAATTCCGATATGATATCGGGCAATATCGCTCATCCCTACTGATGGTGCCTGCAAAATTCCACAGCTGCGGATGATTTGCTTGACATCCTTTGGTATTTGATGCACATCCAATCGCTAACTCACATATGGAGTGATAAGTGCAACTGCGACTTCCTTCAAAGACTTATTGCGTTTGTCCAAATACTTAATTGCGTAATTGGATACATTACGCAGTGCTGTCAATCATTCTATAAAAGACCCTCATTAGCCACCGATTTGTTTTTCTAGCAGTGCTGTACAAGCTGCACATTTGATCATGACTATCGACGCCTCCTTTTTGGCTATTGTAGAAGGCATTTATTTTTTTATTTCCAGTTTCATCATCTCTCTCTTCTATGCGATGCATGGTCGACAGAAACACAACTCTCTTGCTCTTCTTTGACGCAATGGACAGCAATGTAAAGTCGTTTACATGATCAAAAGCATACTGAACTGTTCCTTGATCGGCTTTAGCCAGAAAGCTTGGCGGGATACAAGCTTTGTTCTTCATCAATGTGCCAACTAAAGGCAAACTGTGAGCCTTCACCTCCAAAGCCAAGGGAATTGAAGTGTAGTTAATGTCCATTGTAACATTTCTGTTCGTTCCAACATTTGTAGGAATCAAATCCAGCACAGCTTGGGTAGGAATCGGCAATCCTGGAGCATGGGTTCCTGCTCCTTTGTAAATCTTCGAAGAAACCGAATAAAAGTTCTTGCTGTCAGACATGACATATACTGTACCTTGATTCCATATTTGCTTGGCTTATTTGGTATGTACTGTTTGAAGCCACACCTTCCTCTGAATCCAAGCAAAGATTCATCCACAGTACACCCAACTCCAGGAGAGTTGTTCGCTTCACAAGCCAAGACAAATTGATTGTAAATCTTGCTAATCAGTGCTAATTTGTCAGCTTCCCATCTTTGATCTCGAGTGGTGGAGTCATCAAAGCGCAAGCAATACAGAAGTAATAAAAAACATTTCTGACTCATAACTGCTATGCAAATTGGCCTTCCAGTGCCATCTCTCTTCCAAACACTTGCTGAGCTTTCTTTTCCATTTTTCACAGCACCCAAGAAGAGCAGAATTCCAAGTAGAGCACGAATCTCGCCAATGCTTGTCTCATACAAATATCCAGACTGGGAAAACAAAAACAAAGAACACAAATAGTCTAAAATTAAAAATTAAAAAATAAACTGCAAATAATGCATAAAGGTAGTAATAATAATAAGGTTGTTAGGGTTGCGGATCACACTAAATTTAAAATATAAGGAAGTGCGATCGCAACCCAGGGTCCATCGTGCAGAGATGGAAAACTGCTGCTTAGTAATGGCGGAGTACTAAGTGAACACCGGCGGGTTAACCACTGACCCGGTGTGTACAGGAGCGAACTCTGTTACTTCACAGAGCCGCTGAAAGAAATGCCGGAGCCTGTTAACCCCACCCTTAGACCGCAGGACTGGAGTCCCTCTAGTCCGCAAGCGCTCAGCGACGCGACTGTGGTGCCAGCAGGCATTACTATAATAGCTAACGCATGCAAGTGTGCACAGTACCGCTCAGGCGGACGCTGATAATCGCCCAGGATTGGGCCAGATAAGCGCACAGGTTGTGCAAGGCATTACACAGGCATGGCTGTCACTTGCAATGGTACGATAGTGCCCTGCAGTGGGCGACACCATCGGACGCTATTGTGCAGAAGATTGGGATGCACTGTGGTGTATACACTAGGCACTGACAGGCGCTGACTCTAACCGCTAAACCCTAACAACAGACACAACCAAGGGTAGGAGTTTCATAAGGAGTCAGTCACCAGACACATGCATCCATCATTATACACTCCATAAGTATTTGAGTCTATACTAGCGCATGGCCGAGTGGCCATGCAAACCTTTTATAGCAGCGTCCTTCCGGGACCTTCCTAGTGGTCCAATGGGAGCAGCAATAGGACCTGAGCATGTGACCTCAGACCTCCAATGAGAGGACTTCCCACGGGCATACTCAGTGGGCCGAAAGAAGGTCTTAGTCCCAAGAGCTGCTCGCTGCTGGCTATTGCAGATTACTATAGCTGAACCCTGATTGACAGCAGTAACCCAGCCAACAGTAGTAGACTGAGCAAGATGCTGGGAATTACATTTTTGCTGAGCAGGCTCCTCTGTGGCTGGAGAGGAATGGGAGACAGCAGAAGGCAAGGCCCTGGATTCCGGCTGTGCAGAGAGAGGAACTCGACTCCTAACAAAGGGTATTTAGTAAACTTTATTTTGATCAAAAGAATGTACAAGCCATCCCACCATGTCAAGGCAACCCTTGTGGGACAGTCCTAACTCTAGTATTTAAAACCTTTCCACTTGCTAAGTGACATGAATGTGAACAAGGATCGAGGGACTGAACCACTAGTAAAAGCATAGGCCAGACAGGATGGTTTTCCCAGCTCAGAAAGAGGGCAGTCACACCCATGTATGCACTGAATGCACAATGACATGAATAAAAAAACTGGAGTCTGAACTGAGAAAATAAGTTAATGTGTATTCACAATGTAAGTGCATATTAAAAAGGTTTTCCGTCCTCTGTGTAATTTGTTGTAAAAAAAAAACTATGCTTGGTTCAACTCTGAGTTTCTTTTGGTGCTCCAGTGTCTCAATTTGGTGCTCTAACATCACATTATTAGCACTGCAGCCAATCACTGAGCTCAGTAGCTCTACTAATGTGGACTGGTGTGGTATGTTCTGATTATGAAGAAACTCATATTGTTGGCAGAATGTAGAACACAAGTAGAGTGAAAGTTAGAGTAATAGCATCAGTGAAGAGGCTGGACAGGAACATAAGCTTGGCTGCTGTAATCAGGATAGGATGAAGAGGAGAGAATTTGTATAGGAAAGTTCAACTATGTGATCGCTCACACGGCCATCAATTTTTTCATATGGGAAAATTGTAACATAGTTATTAAGGTTGAAGGGAGACTTTAAGTCCATCTAGTTCAACCCATATCCTGCCTAACCTGCCCTAACATGTTGATCCAGAGGAAGGCAACGGACGATTATGCTGAACTCTGTCCAAGTTTGAGCAAAGTGTAATTTTACTATGCTCTAATTTTCTCGCATGAGAGAATCACAGCACAGGTCCGAAGAAGACAGAGAACAACACTTCTTCATTTTCTCGTGTTTTACACTCACCCATAAATTTGTATGAATGCATGTAGTCTAACTATCAAATGCACTCCCAGCATGCAGCAGTTGTTTTCTCATGCCCAATCAGCAAGGGAAAAAAAAATGTAGATCTTCACTTCCTCAAAGTATAAAATTGGCCTGACTGCTATCCAATAAAACAGCAGATAGCACTCGGCTGTGCAATATGCTCATATGAGTGAGCCCCCTAACAAAGAGCTACAGCAAGCAAAGACTAAAGTGCATATGGATCGCCCGCCTGGGCAGTGGGGTACTCGGTACTGGGCCGGTATCTCAGAGGGAAGTGTCACAGTAGCGGTGACCCGGTCCATGGCCCTGGGCGTCCATGTAAAAATGGGATAAAGCGTGGCTGGTTAAAGTTTATGAGTGGATGATACGTGACGCCACCTGTGGTGCTCGGCAATAAAGGGGTTAAGCCGACGCTGCAAACAGATCCTCTGGGACAGATGGTGTGGTGCAGCAATGATGTTGTAGCCCTCCACAGGTAGGGCTGCAGTCCCAGGGCAGAGTAGATGAAGAGGATAGGTGTTGAGGAAGAGGGTGTAGTGTCTGGCACACAGATGTAGCAGTGCTGGAGAGTTTGCAGGAAGATGGCAAGGACACAATAGGGTGCAGTTTCTTTTACCTTTACTTTGATTGGAAAATGCAGTCCAGAATTCCAGATTCCAGATGGAAAAGAGGCTGGCCAGCCTGGAAGCAACTTAGGAATCTCTCTATGCAGATGGGTTGTGTAGTCTCCTTTCTAGCGCTTATCTTAGGTACTTGCAGTACTGTGTTACACTGAAGTTCCACTTGCTTGTTCTCATTTAGAACTCCCTCGTATGGCAGACAGCTGTAGCCTTCTTCTTCTTCTGGCTCACCCGTTGCTGTTGTGCCTCTGAGTCTTATATGGGAACAGAGCATTTACAGCTTCCTATTCCTTCAGTTTCTGCTGCAGGAACATCAGTATCCATACAGCCTTGGAGACCGGGCTCCAGATCATGCGCTATAGCTAGAAGTGAGCACTCAACTCTGCTCAATCTTCCAGCTCCTCTCCTCCACGTCCACACACGTTGCCCTCCTCACACGAGCTCCTAATTTCCCCTTCCTGGCCCCCAGAGAGCAGCTCTTCCCCCAGTTTTGGTTCAGAGCTCCCTCTGCTGGCCTGGAATGAGAACTGTGTTGTGATTAACTGACAGAGAGACCCTTTCTTGCTTCCAAGCATCACATCACACTCCCTAGGAGGAAGGTAATGCCACTGTGGCGACCATACTCCTGGAGGCACCACACATAAGAACAACAGTACAAGTTTGTCCATTTCCACAGTGAGAAAGTTGGAATTTTGCAGATGGTTTTAGATGCAAGTGACACACTTGGTCAAAAACATCTTTAACATAGAGTTACTTCAATTATGCTTTTTATAGGATATAAAAGAGACTGAAGGTTTGCATTGATTTTTTAGAAGTAATTAATTAGAGGAATATACCATCAGCTACTGTGTTATAGTAATAGGTTATCAATTTACTACTAAGAAATAAATCCTATTTACTTGGAGTGACGTTTTCACTTTGATTGTAAAAGAAAGCACAGATACAGGGGAATGCAGAAAACATAACACTAATGGCCCTTGTTTTAATTTCTTCCTCTTTATGTCGGAAAAGTAAAAAAAAATAAAGAGAACCTGTTTGCAAGTCAAAAGTGGCCTATTTTTGCTGTTATGTTATTCCTGCTGCTCCTCTGAGTAAGCCATGTTTTATTTTTGTTAAATAAGCCATATACTGTAGTTTCAGAGTAGTAGGCCTTATAAATTAGTGCTAATTTTTAAGTTCTTTAAAAAGTGGGCATTGCTCACAGGATTGTTGGGAGGGATGTCTTTAGGTTGCTCCATATTATTGCCCTGTCAGCTGGGTGAAGACCATAAAAATTAATATTGAATAAAAAGGCTCACATCTCTCTAATTGTGAGTTGCCGATTTTTAAAAGAAAAAAACAATAATATACTTGGAAGAAGCCAGAATATAGGAAGAGAAATTAGGCCATCTTGCTTGGTATAATTATCAAAGGGTTTGGTTTTGCAATGCAGCACCCAGTGTGAGAAAGCTGGGTTTGCGTCCTGGGTCATGGGTCTTTATGTAGGACAATTACCCCAAAAATACTTCAAGAAGCACCCAGAAATTAATGGAAACAAAGCACAGTGGAGAATGTATTGAACAGATTTTATATTTCGACAGAGCAGACATTTCTGAACACTGCAATATTAAATATGAGTATTTTATATTTCTTTAAATGTCTTATTAGTAATGGGGCAAGTTCTTAGGAAACTTGAAGCTGTGACTGTCCAATCGCTTGTTCTATACATAGCAGTGTATCAGGACTTCAATATATAGCAGAAATCATGATCTCTTATGTACGCATGCCCTTGTTACCATCCTCTTTTGAATATCCTCTTTTGTTATGAAAGGCATCATCAAGCACATAGGTTCCTCTCTTATTATGTATTAAGCCGTCCCTTATTACATAGTATTCTCTTTTGTTGTGTATAGCGCTTTACATAAGCGAAAAAATTTTGCCCATGAAAACTCTTAATCTGTTGTTGAACACAAGCCATCACCCTTTATAGATCTGACCTAGCTCAGCTCCTAAATCCACTTCACACACCCCGATCCTCTCCATATATAGTATGACTATAGTTGGGTGAAAAAGTCTTTACCCCTTCCTGATTTCCTATTCTTTTGTATGTTTGTCACACTTAAATATTTCAGATCTCCAAACCAATTTAAATATTAGACAAAGATAATGCAAGTAAACATAAAATACAGTTCTTAAACAAAGGTCTTTATTAATAAGGGAAAAAGAAATCCAAACCTATAGGGTCCAGTGTGCAGCATGAAGAGGTGAAAGTCTAAAATCATAGCTTTCAAATTATACCAAATTATTTCTCTGGAGGCTCAGGATTCGACATACCAACAGCATGAAAATACATGTATATGTGTTTAAGAAATGGGGATCACTACAAGTGACATCTGGAACAAATAGCCTATTAATGTCATATGTCCTCTGTAGAGACTCCATAGACCTCAATCGGAGGGATATGAAAATTATTCTTTCTGTTATCACCTCTAATACCTATCATAAAGGATATATGTGGTGCCCCTGAGGCTCAGTCACCACAGAGGTACTACACCTTCTCCTAAGGAGTTTTGCCCCACCATCCAGGTAAGTTGGGGGCTCCTGACCACGCTCCACACTCGCACCCCACACAATAGAGTAGTTCAGCAAAACCACATTGCGGCTCCTTGCTTAGCGAGAGGCAGAGCACCTTTGGTGGTTCCCTGCTTGGAACATTAGACGTGCTGGGAGGTGGGTGGAGTTCAGAATATATATATGAGCAGGATGGCTTAGGATTACAGGTTCAGTCAGTCAGTCAGAAGGAGAGTAGGAGAGAGGAAGCCACTCGGGAGGAGTGGGGATCCCTGGAAGAAGGGATGGAGGAAGGAGTGCTGCAGCTGCCTCAGTGACCTGAGCCAGCTGGCACGAGAAAGGAAAGAAGGAGAAGGACATTGAACTGAAGCCTGAGCTTCCATAGAAGGGAAAAGACAAGTACGGAACGTAGAAGTAAAAGGGAACACAGAGGACGTGGGTTAGAGGAAGAACCCTGCCTAGAAGTTCTAAGCACAAGGCCGGGGCCCGGTCCCTGAGGTTGTATGGACACTAATTGTTCTGCAGCAGACACCGGTGGAGTAGTGGGCTGTAAATGCACTACTCCCATCTAAGACTTGAGGGCACAACAACAACACGGATAGAGAGCCGGGACTTAGGAGTAGAGAGTCACCGAAGCAGGCTACAGCTGTCTGCCGTGCAAGTAGAGTTCTTGGGAACATCTATCAGGAGGAACTCCAGTGTAACACAGTACTAGGAGATGTTCACACTTAAAGGTGCTATAGAGGAGACGTTCAGGAAAGGCACATAAGTTGGCGGAGTGTGGAAGGGAGCATTCTATCTTGCCTGGAGGTTGACTGAGTCCCTGACCCGGAGCACACAGCACAGAAGCGGGCACTACAGACTGTGAGAAAAGATTTGGAACTACATGCCCTGGTGTCCTCCATTCCTTCCTGCGTCTGTTCGCCTGGCACTGCTATATCCCCTGCGCCGGACACTACACCATCTAAGTGTCTCCACATCTTCACTGTCCTGGGACAACAGCCCTGCCTGTGGAGGGCTATACCATCCTTGCTGCACCACACCATCTGTCCCAGAGGTTCTGTCTGCAGCGTCGGCTTAACACCTCCCTTGCCGAACACCACAGGTGGCGTCACAAACTTCATTTAACAACATTCAAACCATTCACATCTTCCTATTACTTGGGCACCCAGGGCCATGGTCCGGGTCACCGCCACTGTGACACATCCCACTGATACCAGCCCGGTAGCAAGTACCCCACAGCCCTGGGAGGGCGACCCATATATATTCTCTGATTGTGACATTTAGGATAATATTTATATTTTACTAAATGGGTGAGAAAATAGCACATCTAATCACCTCTGCTTATAATCAGAATACTTGTCAGCTCTGTGTGTGACTGAAATACTTACTGGCATCTAGATTGCAGACTTTTTTGGTTTATTTAGTTCTGGTGATTAATGATGTGTGCATGCATATATAGCATAACTGGCATATGTGAATTATGAGCATCTCAGGCTGTGTTTTTGTCAGAATTTTCGCTACAAATATGATTTTTTGTTTAACAAAATGTAATTCTTTTGTGCAAAATTGCATAAATGTGTAAATGGACCCGTGATTGTAAAGTGCTGAATGACATTTTCACAATGTTCCAAGAACACTATTTTTGTAAAATACTGTATATTGATATGGAGTCATAAAACAATGTGCTTATTTATAACTCAGGTTTTATTTTTACTTGTCAAAAGTTTAAAAAAAAGTCCTGGCTGTGAAACGGTTGAAATGTATACTCAGTGCTTTTAATTTTCCAGCAGCATTTCAGGATTTTTTATTCTTAGTCAAATGTATTTAAACAAAGGAGAAAAGGCACCATTTGGGCGTTAAAAGTATAAGGTAGACAAAAGAGTATAAAGAACAACAGTCTCCAGTACATTGGTAATAGGGCAGAAGTATGACTATATAGGAATTTTTCATATAGTGAGCATAACAAACATACAAGTGACAAAACACAGATGTTTGTAAAAATGCTCTTACCCAACAGTGTATGCCAACTTTGTGAAGACTTACAGAGAATGTTTGACCCCTGTCATTGCCAACAAAGGATATATAACAAAATATTGAGATTAACTTTTGTGAATGACAAAATACTTATTTTCCATCATGATATGCAAAATAAACCTTGTCAAATCAGACAAGGTGATTTTCTGGATTTGTTTTCTCATTTTGACTCTCATAGTTGTGGTCTACCTATGATGTTAATTACAGGCCCCTCTCATCTTTTTAAGTGGGAGAAGTTGCGCAATTGGTGGCTGACTGAATACTTTTTTCCCCACTATAATTGTTTAATAAGGCACAAACAGATGTTTTAAAATAATTTGCAAAAAAATCACGGACTGTAAGTCCTGAAGAGGTGGGTCCATTTGGCTGCACATTTTATAGAAAAGGTAGGAGTTTGGAACACATCTGCTACATCATCCTCCTATACTGGTGTATCACGAATGTGTGTGAAGTTGTAGAGAATTGAGCAAGCTTTTATAGCTGAATTTAAATTTGACTCACTGATTTGGAGTACTCTCTATTTTGTATGCAGTATTCCAAAAGTGCATTCAGCCAAATTATGGGCCTTGGAAATATAAAATGTGTCACCGGTTATCCAGCCCACTTTGCAAATATGACAGTAGAACATTAGTAATATGTCCAAATGCCTCTTCTGCTGCCATGACAAACTGTACAGGTTCCCCGATGGAGCCAGTCAATATCCATGATACTGGCATTGCTATTTCATAACTGAGAAGCCACTGAACAATTTTGGAAGAATTGAAGATCCTTCACTCTCAATTCTTCTATATCTACCATTATAAAACTGTTGTCAACCAAGGTCAAGAGCACTACAGAAAACTACTGCTTATAAATAGAGTTGAGCGAAACGGGTCGAAAAATTTCAAAAGTCGCTGACTTTTGGCAAAGTCGGGTTTCATGAAGCGAAACCCGACCCTAGGATGAGGTCGGCCACGAGGTCGGCGACTTACGCGCCAAAGTCGCGTTTCAAAAGTTTGTTTTGCGCTCTTTTTCAGCCAATCAGGATCCACGGACACTGTGGGCAACGAGATGACATAGGCAGGGGTCACCACCATCTTTCAGAAGGGCATGCAAGTGATTGGCTTGCTTTGGTGGGCGTCACAGGGGGTATAAAAGGGCGTGCACGCCGACCGCCATCTTACTTCTGCCGATCTCAGTATAGGGAGAGGTTGCTGCTGATTCTGTAGGGAGAGCGTTAGGCAGGGAAGAAGACAAAAAAACTGCTTCTGCTGCTAGCGATTTGGCTTGCACAACACACCAGTCACAGTGTGTGCAGTGCAAGGGGAGGCTATATAGTGGTGTATCAGTGGTGTTGGTTGTTGGGCTGCCTTCTAAGGCTTCCTGACATTCCTGCATTGCTGTTTACCCACTGCTCCGCAAACTGCATTTTTAAAAGCAATCCCAATTTTTTTTTTTTGTCCTGCTGAGAAGAAAAAAAAACTGCTTCTGCTGCTAGCAATTTGTCCTGCACAACACACCAGTCACTGTGTGTGCAGTGCAAGGGGAGGCTATATTGTGGTGTATCAGTGGTGTTGGTTGTTGGGCTGCCTTTTAAGGCTTCCTGACAGGCTGGCATTGCTGTTTACCCACTGCTCCGCAAACTGCTTTTTTAAAAGCAATCCAATCTCCCTTATCCTCTAGTCACTTTTGTCACAGCTGTGCCATCGAGCCTGTCACATAGCGCTCAGATATTCATTGGGCCTCACACAATCCAAAAGTGTCCAGTGTCCAAAAGTGTGTGCAGAGATTCAAAATCTCCCTTATCCTCTAGTCACTTTGGTCACAGCTGTGCCATCGAGCCTGTCACATAGCGCTCAGATATTCATTGGGCCTCACACAATCCAAAAGTGTCCAGTGTCCAAAAGTGTGTGCAGAGATTCAAAATCTCCCTTATCCTCTAGTCACTTTGGTCACAGCTGTGCCATCGAGCCTGTCACATAGCGCTCAGATATTCATTGGGCCTCACACAATCCAAAAGTGTCCAGTGTCCAAAAGTGTGTGCAGAGATTCAAAATCTCCCTTATCCTCTAGTCACTTTGGTCACAGCTGTGCCATCGAGCCTGTCACATAGCGCTCAGATATTCATTGGGCCTCACACAATCCAAAAGTGTCCAGTGTCCAAAAGTGTGTGCAGAGATTCAAAATCTCTCTTATCCTCTAGTCACTTTTGTCACAGCTGTGCCATCGAGCCTGTCACATAGCGCTCAGATAATCATTGGGCCTCACACAATCCAAAAGTGTCCAGTGTCCAAAAGTGTGTGCAGAGATTCAAAATCTCCCTTATCCTCTAGTCACTTTGGTCACAGCTGTGCCATCGAGCCTGTCACATAACGCTCAGATATTCATTGGGCCTCACACAATCCAAAAGTGTCCAGTGTCCAAAAGTGTGTGCAGAGATTCAAAATCTCCCTTATCCTCTAGTCACTTTGGTCACAGCTGTGCCATCGAGCCTGTCACATAGCGCTCAGATATTCATTGGGCCTCACACAATCCAAAAGTGTCCAGTGTCCAAAAGTGTGTGCAGAGATTCAAAATCTCCCTTATCCTCTAGTCACTTTGGTCACAGCTGTGCCATCGAGCCTGTCACATAGCGCTCAGATATTCATTGGGCCTCACACAATCCAAAAGTGTCCAGTGTCCAAAAGTGTGCAGAGATTCAAAATCTCCCTTATCCTCTAGTCACTTTGGTCACAGCTGTGCCATCGAGCCTGTCACATAGCGCTCAGATATTCATTGGGCCTCACACAATCCAAAAGTGTCCAGTGTCCAAAAGTGTGTGCAGAGATTCAAAATCTCCCTTATCCTCTAGTCACTTTGGTCACAGCTGTTCCATCGAGCCTGTCACATAGCGCTCAGATATTCACTGGGCCTCACACAATCCAAAAGTGTCCAGTGTCCAAAAGTGTGTGCAGAGATTCAAAATCTCCCTTATCCTCTAGTCACTTTGGTCACAGCTGTGCCATCGAGCCTGTCACATAGCGCTCAGATATTCATTGGGCCTCACACAATCCAAAAGTGTCCAGTGTCCAAAAGTGTGTGCAGAGATTCAAAATCTCCCTTATCCTCTAGTCACTTTGGTCACAGCTGTGCCATCGAGCCTGTCACATAGCGCTCAGATATTCATTGGGCCTCACACAATCCAAAAGTGTCCAGTGTCCAAAAGTGTGTGCAGAGATTCAAAATCTCCCTTATCCTCTAGTCACTTTGCTCACAGCTGTGCCATCGAGACTGTCACATAGCGCTCAGATATTCATTGGGCTTCACACAATCCAAAAGTGTCCAGTGTCCAAAAGTGTGTGCAGAGATTCAAAATCTCCCTTATCCTCTAGTCACTTTGGTCACAGCTGTGCCATCGAGCCTGTCACATAGCGCTCAGATATTCATTGGGCCTCACACAATCCAAAAGTGTCCAGTGTCCAAAAGTGTGTGCAGAGATTCAAAATCTCCCTTATCCTCTAGTCACTTTGGTCACAGCTGTGCCATCGAGCCTGTCACATAGCGCTCAGATATTCATTGGGCCTCACACAATCCAAAAGTGTCCAGTGTTCACAAGTGTCTGCAGAAATTCAAAATCTCCCCTGTCCTATAGACACCTTGTACCTTGTTTTACATTACTATATAGTTTGTTGGATTTTGTCTACATTTCTACCAAAAATGAGGAAGGCTGGTGGAAGAGGCCGTGGAATTGGGCGGGGGTTGGCAGCTAGTAATGATGGTGTTGGTGGTGGATCTGATGGTAGTGGCAAGAGCAAAATAGGACCGAATGCAGGAGGTGTTGAGCATGCGTCATCGTCTGGCTACATAAGGCCTCGAACGCTTAGTTTTCTAGGAGTTGGCAAACCGCTTTTAAAGCCAGAGCATCAGGAAAAAGTTTTGTCTTACATTGCTGACTCAGCCTCCAGCTCTATCGCCTCCTCTTCTTCAGTTGTAAAAAGTAAAAGCACTGAGTCGTCATTGGAGGCTCATGTTCATGAACCACACCTTTCCTTGTGTCCTTCATCCCAACCAAGATTGAAGGATGACGCAGGCCATACTACTGATTACTCCATGGAGCTGTTTTCACATACCATGCCTGGATTATCAAGTCAAATGGTGAATTACCCAGGCCAAGATGAATCTGACATGGAGTGCACTGATGCACAGCCGCTGATGGATGATTCTGCTGGTACATTCACTCAGAGCACTCCATTGTCCTCACAGTGTACAGAGCCAGATTCTGACCCTGATGAGACTCAGGTGCCCCTTCCCGCACACTATACCACCATACACGGTGACACAGAGGAAGGTGCACATGACATAGAAGAGGAGGTGATGGATGACCCAGTTGTTGACCCAGATTGGCATCCATTGGGGGAAGAGGGTGCTGCTTCCAATAGATCAGATGAGGAGCATCCACAGCAGACATCGACATCGCAACAGCTGTTATCTGGCAGGCCCGGAGCACTCCAAAGACAGGTTCCAAACATCAAAAGAGTTGCTGGACAGCTTGTCCAGAGGGTCACAAGATCACAGTGTGCTAGGCCGCAAAATGTCTGCCAAAGTAGGAAGAGTGCAGTGTGGCACTTTTTTGAACAAAATCCTCATGATCAGGCCAAGGTTACCTGTAAGAAGTGCGCAAAGACCTTTAGCCGAGGGAAAAATCTGAAAAATTTGAATACCAGTTGCATGCTTAGACATTTAACCAGCATGCACTTGCAAGCGTGGACACAACACCAAACCTCAAGTGCCACATGTGCAACTGATCACAACGAAGGTAGTCAGCAACGCTACATTGTTTCCCCCACTGTAAGCCCACCGGTTAGCACAGCAGCAAATGTTGAGGTGTCGTTGCAAGGCCACAGCAGTCAGGGAATCCCACTGTTATATCAACGAAAGACTGATTCTAGGCCATCAGAAAGAACACCAACTCCATCACCATCATCAACCCTCTCTCAGTCCGCCCTGTCCACCGCTACTTCCACCATATGCAGCTCTCAAGTCCAGCTCACCCTCCCAGACACTATGAGTAGGTCAAGAAAGTACTCAGTCTCTCATCCGCGTACAGTGGGTTTGAACGCCCACATTGCCAAACTAATCTCGTTTGAGATGATGCCCTTTCAGTTGGTGGAAAGCACAGCTTTCCGCGAACTCATGGCCTATGCAGTACCACGCTATGACCTACCCAGTCGCCACTTCTTCTCTCGCAAAGCCATCCCAGCCCTCCACCATCATGTGAAAGACCGCATTGTCCATGCACTCAAGCAGTCAGTGAGCGGAAAGGTGCACCTCACAACTGATGCATGGTCCAGTCGGCATGGCCAGGGCCGTTACGTGTCCATCACTGCGCACTGGGTTAATGTGGTGAATGCAGGGACCACAGGGGACAGCGGTGGTGGGACAGTGCTGCCTAGCCCACGGTATAGGAAACAGTTGGCTGTAGGCGTTCGACCCACTTCCTCCTCCTCCTCCAGAAGCGAAAGCTCGTCCACAGAGCGCAGTCGTACGAGCACTCCATCTGCAGCTGCCACTGTTGCACACGATGTGTCCCCCTATCGAGCAGCTAGTGGAAAGCGTCAGCAGGCTGTGTTGCAGATGATGTGTTTGGGCGACAGACACACCGCCGAGGTGCTGGCCGAGTACTTGAAGCGACAAACTGAGTCATGGCTGGGCAGTGTACATCTTGAGGCAGGCAAGGTAGTTAGTGATAACGGCCGTAATTTTGTGGCAGCCATAGCCCTTTCAAAACTCAGCCACATACCTTGCTTGGCTCACACCTTGAACCTGGTGGTGCAGTGCTTCCTCAAAAATTATCCGGAGTTAACAGCCCTGCTCCAGAAGGTGCGAAGACTGTACGCGCACATCCACCGGTCGCCTGTACACTCCGTTCGTATGCAGAAGCTGCAGCGATTGCTCCACCTTCCCAACCACCGCCTCATTATCGACATTGCAACAAGGTGGAACTCCACCCTGCACATGGTGGAGCGGCTGTGCGAGCAGAGGCAGGCCATAATGCATTTGTGGGAGGATACACGGCCAGGCACTTTGAGAGCAGACATGGAGTTGACAGGTGTGCAGTGGTCGAAGCTGAAAGACCTCTGTAAAGTCCTTCAGTGTTTTGAGGAATGCACACGGCTGGTAAGCGCAGACGACGCCATCCTAAGCATGAGCATCCCACTTATGCGTCTGCTCATGCAAACTTTGACGCACCTTAAGGAGCAGGCGTCTGCAGCCAATGTTGATGAGGAGGAAGAGGAGGAGGGAATCCTTGATGACATTCAGCCATTGTCTGCTCAGGGACCTCTCCTGGACGAGGTGGAGGAAGAAGAGGAGGAGGAGGATGATGATGGGGATGATTACTTAGGGGAGGAGGATGCATCTCGTGGGGCAAGTGAAAATGTTGGCGTGGCAAGGTCTGGTAAAGGGTTTGTGCGTGACTGGAGGGATGTGGATTTGCCAGAAAGTGCTCCTCCACGCAGCACTCGCAGTGCATCATTGACACCGGGAACATTGGCCCACATGTCAGATTATGCCTTGCAGATCCTAAAAAGGGACCCCCGCATTGCCAAAATGATGAACGATGACGACTACTGGTTGACCAGCATCCTGGATCCACGCTATAAAGGCAAATTACAAAACATAATGCCACAGGAGAACCTTGACCTAATATTGGCTAATAAACAAGCAACTCTGGTAAATCGGTTGCTTGAGGCATTCCCAGCACACAGCAGCGGTGATGGTTCTCACACGAGCCGTACGGGCCGGGGGCAGCTTGGCAGAGGTGTTCGTGGTGCACACAGCAGAAGTGGCGTTGGAGACAGGGGTTTCATGACAATGTTGTGGACTGATTTTTCAAATACCGCTCACACAACTGGTAATACTGCATCGATGGAAAGTGACAGGAGACAGCAGTTGTCAACTATGGTTACAAACTACTTTTCCTCCCATATCGATGTTCTCCCACACAGGTCATTCCCCTTTGACTATTGGGCCGCTAAACTGGACACCTGGCCTGAATTGGCCCAATATGCCTTACAGGAGCTCGCTTGCCCAGCTGCAAGTGTGCTATCGGAAAGAGTCTTCAGTGCAGCTGGATCAATCCTGACAGAAAAAAGGACCCGTCTGTCAACCCAAAATGTGGATGATCTAACCTTCATTAAAATGAACCATGCGTGGGTTTCCAAGGATTTTGTCCCACCTTCCCCTGATGACACATAGGGTGACAGAAAAATGGCTTGTTTTGGTCCACCTCTTCCTGGGACTTCACCTATTTCGCCTTTTGCATCAGCTGAATGTCCAACATCAACATATGCCACTTTCTAAAACTCCCTAACTGTGCTGCCTCCCCCCCCATGGCCGGGGTCACCACCTAGCGCACGACATCGTGCGAGTGCCGTTGCCCTGGACAGGTGGGTAGGCCGACTCTTGGGCGCGGGCACTGGCACAGGGTCCCTCATAGTGCAATCAAGTGTCTCTGACGGTGGTGGTGCACACCCGCCGTCAGACACACCGCTGTACTATGAGGGGCCCAGTGCCAGTACCGACGCCCACGAGTGGGCCCCCCTTGCTTGGGCAGGGCCCCAGCATTTGCAATCTTTACCTCTCCCTGCTCCTCCGCTGTGTAATCTGGGCCGTCAAATCCATACTGGACCTAACACCGTCTGATCCTGCCTCCTGATGTATAGACATATATTTTGAATGTGTACGCTATCCATACATGTTATCTGGGGATACGGTACCCTTTCTAACCTTTGTGCAATCACGTACAATCCATACTGGGCCTTACACCGTCTGAGCCTGCCTCCTGAGACATATATTTTGAAAGTGTGCGCTATCCATACATGTTATCCGGGGATACGGTACCCTTTCTAACCTTTGTGCAATCACGTGCAATCCATACTGGGCCTAACACCGTCTGAGCCTGCCTCCTGAGACATATATTTTGAATGTGTACGCTATCCATACATGTTATCTGGGGATACGGTACCCTTTCTAACCTTTGTGCAATCACGTGCAATCCATACTGGGCCTAACACCGTCTGAGCCTGCCTCCTGAGACATATATTTTGAATGTGTACGCTATCCATACATGTTATCCGGGGATACGGTACCCTTTCTAACCTTTGTGCAATCACGTGCAATCCATACTGGACCTAACACCGTCTGAGCCTGCCTCCTGAGACATATATTTTGAATGTGTACGCTATCCATACATGTTATCTGGGAATACGGTACCCTTTCTAACCTTTGTGCAATCACGTGCAATCCATACTGGGCATAACACCGTCTGAGCCTGCCTCCTGAGACATATATTTTGAATGTGCACGCTATCCATACATGTTATCCGGGGATACGGTACCCTTTCTAACCTTTGTGCAATCACGTGCAATCCATACTGGGCCTAACACCGTCTGAGCCTGCCTCCTGAGACATATATTTTGAAAGTGTACGCTATCCATACATGTTATCCGGGGATACGGTACCCTTTCTAACCTTTGTGCAATCACGTGCAATCCATACTGGGCCTAACACCGTCTGAGCCTGCCTCCTGAGACATATATTTTGAATGTGTACGCTATCCATACATGTTATCCGGGGAAACGGTACCCTTTCTAACCTTTGTGCAATCACGTGCAATCCATACTGGGCCTAACACCGTCTGAGCCTGCCTCCTGAGACATATATTTTGAATGTGTACGCTATCCATACATGTTATCTGGGGATACGGTACCCTTTCTAACCTTTGTGCAATCACGTGCAATCCATACTGGGCCTAACACCGTCTGAGCCTGCCTCCTGAGACATATATTTTGAATGTGTACGCTATCCATACATGTTATCCGGGGAAACGGTACCCTTTCTAACCTTTGTGCAATCACGTGCAATCCATACTGGGCCTAACACCGTCTGAGCCTGCCTCCTGAGACATATATTTTGAATGTGTACGCTATCCATACATGTTATCTGGGGATACGGTACCCTTTCTAACCTTTGTGCAATCACGTGCAATCCATACTGGGCCTAACACCGTCTGAGCCTGCCTCCTGAGACATATATTTTAAATGTGTACGCTATCCATACATGTTATCCGGGGATACGGTACCCTTTCTAACCTTTGTGCAATCACGTGCAATCCATACTGGGTCTAACACCGTCTGAGCCTGCCTCCTGAGACATATATTTTGAATGTGTACGCTATCCATACATGTTATCCGGGGATACGGTACCCTTCCTAACCTTTGTGCAATCACGTGTAATCCATACTGGGCGTGAGAACGGCTGGCGAGCTGTTAAGCAAGCTACAGCACCTGTGGTTTGCACACGTAAGTTTTTCATTTTTTCAGGAATGACGGCTAGGCCTAATTCCAGAACTGCGGTTGACCTGCACTTACTGGGAAATCATTGTTCGCGGGTAATAATTGTAATCAGTGATCCCCATCACTAACGTTGTTCAGCGGGTTATCTGCACCTGTAAGCGACAAACGCTGGCCTTTTCAGTGTAGCGCACATGCAGCCACGGACATGTAAGGGCATGACACACCAGTTATTGGCCAATCTCATGTGCCAGAGCCTCACGTGTCCCTCTAGTAAGCCGGACTCGGACCGCGGGGCATGACGGAGTCTCGTTCGTTAACGGAATTAAGCTTGCAATGTGTGCATCTGTTCTGTAGCTGGCATGGTTGAGGTTTCCCAGGTGGAGTCGAATTTAACCGTAGGCTCCACTCCTGGTGGTGCCCTTCTGGACATTCCTTTAAGGTTCAGCTTTGCAACCATACTGCCCACATAAAATAAACACTTTGCCTTCATGAACGCTGTTTGGAGGGTCATGACTCGTGGGAATAACGCCGCCCAATCAGTTAACCTGCTAGAGAGATCCTTCGTTGCTCCCAAGCATGACATCACACTCCCTAGGAAGAAGGTAATGCCACTGTGGCGACCGTACTCCTGGGGGCGACAGAAGTGCACTGATGCCCAGCCACTGCTCGATGAATCTGCTGGTACATTGACCCAGACCACTACATTCCCCTCGCACGCTACGCGGCCTGAATCTGACCCTGATGAAACTCAGGTTACCCTTCCCATATACAGTTCCATCTTACACGGTGACAAAGAGGAAGCTGCAGCTGAAAGTGCAGGTTCGGCCCACCCGCCATCAGACACACCACCGTACAATCAGGGGCCCTGTGCCAGTGCCGTCGCCAACGAGTGGGCCCCCCCTGCTTGCCCAGGATCACAGCACTTGCAAAGTTGAAATACTGTGCAGTGAGATGGAAGATGGGGACGACGAGGAGTCTAGACTAGTACAGGGATTTCCTAGCGAGGAGACTTATTTGATTGTTTTCAATGTTGGGACAGCAATTTTTGGGGAGCACTATACTCTGGAGAATGATAGATGGGGCCCACCATACACTGGAACATTCCAAAGGTGGACATCAGACACTGGAGCAGCATTTACAGGGCCCATTATACACTAGAGCATTAGAAATGTGGCCCATTATGTTTGGAACATTATTTGGGCCCATAAGACAGTGGAGCTTCATCCATGGGGACCAACATATACTGTAGCATTATGTGGAGCTCATCATATACTGTTTCAAACATTATATGGGACCAATGATTCTGTATGGAGAAATAGATGGGCCTCGTCATGAGATGTAAAAAGTGAAGTATTTTTCATTGTACTATACCGCTATTTCTCTGCCGTATCGGAGCATGATGAGTTGTGGTATGTGTTAAAGGGGCGCTCTTTCGCCCAGGGCACATGAAAACCTGCAGCCAGCCCTCCCCCCCACAACTTTAGCCAAATAAGGCTGGTTTCACATTTGCGTTTTTTTTCGCGGTAATTTAGCGCTAAATAGCGCATGCGTTTTTTTTTCCTATACTTTGCATGGGATGCGCTTATGTGCGCATACACATGCGTTTGTACGCGTTTTACCGCGCATGCGTTTTTTTGCGGTATACGCTCGGGCGCACAAAATGCAACTTGTTGCATTTTTTGTGCGTCCGATTTGCCTCAAAAAAATGCATGCGCGCGCAATGCGTTTTTTTACAGCAAGACACCCATTATAAGTCTATGGTGAGCATATGTGCGCATTGGCATGCTTATGTATGCGTTTTTTTGCACATGCGCTTTTTTTTTACCATTAGTTTAGACAATGGAATTTAGGGGTTTGGGTAAAGTTAGGGTTAGTTAAGGGGGTTTAGGGTTAGGGTTAGGGTCAGGGTTAGGGTTAGGGTTAGGGTCAGGGTTAGGGTTAAGTATGGTTTGGTTAAGGGTTAGGGTCAGGGTTAGGGTTAGGGTTAGGGTTTGGGTCAGGGTTAGGGTTAAGTATGGTTTGGTTAAGGGTTAGGGTCAGGGTTAGGGTTAGGGTCAGGGTTAGGGTCAGGGTTAGGGTTAAGTATGGTTTGGTTAAGGGTTAGGGTCAGGGTTAGGGTCAGGGTCAGGGTTAGGGTCAGGGTTAGGGTTAAGTATGGTTTGGTTAAGGGTTAGGGTCAGGGTTAGGGTTAGGGTTAGGGTTAGGGTTAGGGTTAGGGTTAAGGTTAAGTATGGTTTGGTTAAGGGTTAGGGTCAGGGTTAGGGTTAGGGTTAGGGTCAGGGTTAGGGTCAGGGTTAGGGTCAGGGTTAGGGTTAAGTATGGTTTGGTTAAGGGTTAGGGTCAGGGTTAGGGTTAGGGTTAGGGTTAGGGTCAGGGTTAGGGTTAGGGTTAAGGTTAAGTATGGTTTGGTTAAGGGTTAGGGTCAGGGTTAGGGTTAGGGTTAGGGTTAGGGTCAGGGTTAGGGTTAGGGTTAAGGTTAGTTAGGGTTTGGGTTAGGGTTAAGTATGGTTTGGTTAAGGGTTAGGGTCAGGGTTAGGGTTAAGTATGGTTTGGTTAAGGGTTAGGGTCAGGGTTAGGGTTAGGGTTAGGGTTAGGGTCAGGGTTAGGGTCAGGGTTAGGGTTAAGTATGGTTTGGTTAAGGGTTAGGGTCAGGGTTAGGGTTAGGGTTAGGGTTAGGGTCAGGGTTAGGGTCAGGGTTAGGGTTAAGTATGGTTTGGTTAAGGGTTAGGGTCAGGGTTAGGGTTAGGGTTAGGGTTAGGGTTAGGGTTAAGGTTAAGTATGGTTTGGTTAAGGGTTAGGGTCAGGGTTAGGGTTAGGGTTAGGGTCAGGGTTAGGGTCAGGGTTAGGGTTAAGTATGGTTTGGTTAAGGGTTAGGGTCAGGGTTAGGGTTAGGGTTAGGGTCAGGGTTAGGGTTAAGGTTAAGTATGGTTTGGTTAAGGGTTAGGGTCAGGGTTAGGGTTAGGGTTAGGGTTATGGTCAGGGTTAGGGTTAAGGTTAGTTAGGGTTTGGGTTAGGGTTAAGTATGGTTTGGTTAAGGGTTAGGGTCAGGGTTAGGGTTAAGTATGGTTTGGTTAAGGGTTAGGGTCAGGGTTAGAGTTAGGGTTAGGGTTAGGGTCAGGGTTAGGGTCAGGGTTAGGGTCAGGGTTAGGGTTAAGTATGGTTTGGTTAAGGGTTAGGGTCAGGGTTAGGGTTAGGGTTAGGGTCAGGGTTAGGGTTAGGGTTAAGGTTAAGTATGGTTTGGTTAAGGGTTAGGGTCAGGGTTAGGGTTAGGGTTAGGGTCAGGGTTAGGGTTAGGGTTAAGGTTAGTTAGGGTTTGGGTTAGGGTTAAGTATGGTTTGGTTAAGGGTTAGGGTCAGGGTTAGGGTTAAGTATGGTTTGGTTAAGGGTTAGGGTTAGGGTCAGGGTTAGGGTTAGGGTTAGGGTCAGGGTTAGGGTTAGGGTTAAGGTTAGTTAGGGTTTGGGTTAGTGTTAAGTATGGTTTGGTTAAGGGTTAGGGTCAGGGTTAGGGTTAAGTATGGTTTGGTTAAGGGTTAGGGTTAGGGTTAGGGTTAGGGTCAGGGTTAGGGTTAGGGTTAGGGTTAGGGTCAGGGTTAGGGTTAGTAAAGTCATGGTTTGGGTTAGTGTGAGGGGCCACCTAATGTTGGAAAAAAATGCAAACGCGGTAAAAACGCACTAAAAACGCATACAAACGCATAAAAACGCTGCGTTTTTTTCATGCATGCTCATAAAAATGCTTGAAAAAAACGCAGCAGTTGTATGCTTTTGTATGCATTTTTCAATGCGTTTTTTTGCGGGAAAAACGCGCTGCAAAAAAAAGCAAGTGTGAAACAGGCCTAATCCCCATTTTTCAGTGCGTAACTTGTATTATGAAGTTAATTAAGGTTGACAAGCTTAAGTAATAAGAATTGATGCTTTTGGCATTCAAATGGGCACTGTAGGTGTGTTTCCTGTCCTCCTCTCACTGCCGACTTTTATTCCCCATTGACTTACATTGGGTTTCGTGTTTCGGGAAGACCCCGACTTTTCCCTATAATCGGAGGATCTTGCTCGACCCGACTTTTGGAAAAGTCGGGTTTCACGAAACGAAACGCGACCCTAAAAAACCAAAAGTCGCTCAACTCTACTTATAATTATAGGCCTGAGACCTGAGTGTGCAGTTTTTTCACATGAATGTGTTTGCCTCCAAAACACCAATACATTTGGGAACTGACAATTCTTACCAAAATCCACTGCAATCTGTAGCAAGTGTTGTGGTGTAGGTTACCCTATCACTTATTTTGGAAGTTTCTCCCAGATTACATCACTGGTGGGCCTCATAATCAGCGAAATGGTCGACTTCCCCAAAAATTCCAAATGCAACAATGCCAAAAAACGTTCATTTGCAAGAAAACTGTAGGCCCTATAAAAGGACACATCAATTTTATAAATTTCCAATAAGGGTGCCCATCCACTTCTAGTATTAGGGGCACATTGACAGAATTTATAACTCACAAGGTGCATCAATGTTATTTTGGTGGTTTGTTTTGTGTTTGGCTCAATATATACATTTGTATCGAAGAAATGCATGATAGATAGAAAGGCAGCAATTAGTAAGTGCACACATAATAATAATTTGGGGTTCAATAAGCGCAAGATGTAATTTAGAACAGTGGAATGCCATCCTTAAATGAGTATCAAAACATTGTCAACTTACAAAACCAACACTACAAATATATGTAGCCACAAGCAGACATGGGCAGTGAAAACAATCATGTAGAAACAGAAGTGAAGGCAACATACCTGTTTCTTTATTTAGAGGAACTAAGTGCAAACAGCCACAGGTAAGTTTGTGATGAAGCCATATCATCATGTCATATTGGTATTTTGTAGTGTAAGCCCAGGATGCAGCTCCTCCCACCGGTTGATCAAATATGGAAATCTTCATCCAACGAAAAGAAAAAAATTGTCAGGGTCTCAATGTAACTCTGCATACAGACAGTGGAAGTTTCCTTTAGAGGCCTTTGATTGAATAGAAAATGATCCTACAGTTTAGTATGCCTCCTTGGATCCAGTGAAAGCTGTTGAAGGAAATAGCGCAAAAATAGGGTCTTATCTGAGAGAGAAAAGGTTAATACAATAAGATGGACTCACCAGACATAGCGGAGATCAAGCATTGAGAAAATTTGCTGCAGAAGATCCATGAGTCCAAAAAGGACCAGCCGTTAGATATAAAAATTGGGAGAACATTGTCCTGTTCTGTGCTGCTGAATCACTGAAGGTCCAGACGTATTTATAATTGTGGTTTTTATTCAACGTGTTTCGGAGTTTCACAGAACTCCTTCATCAGGAAATATCACTTTCTTGTGGTATTTTTTCTGATGAAGGAGTTCTGTGAAACTCTGAAACGCGTTTAATAAAAACCACAATTATAAATACGTCTGGACCTTCAGTGATTCAGCTGCGCAGAACAGGACCACATTCTCACAATTTTTATATCCTTGGATCCAGTATGAGTCTGCAACGCTCAAATTTTTTACATGCAAATTGCCTCTTCAGAAAGAAAGAGGACTTTTACTCTACAGCGCCACCTATTGGTAGTAGCGATCCTACAAGTCACAATCAACCCTTTAACGAGTCTTGTAATATGACTTAGGATACAAGCCAAATCAGAATCTCAATTTGCAGACACGATGTTTCGAGCTATTGGCTCTCGTCAGTGCAAAGTATGAGATCTGATTTGTCTAGGTGAGAGGCTCTGGACTGAGGTCTAAGAGGTAAGGTTTCTCCTTGCGGAGAGTGACATGCCAGCTATGGCTTGTCAAGGTAAGGATGCTTATTCGCCGTGCAATGCTCCTCTTGGAAAATAATATGCAAATTGCCTCTTCACCCGTTAGGAGCATTCCTCTTCCAAAACCCAAAACGGGCGCTCCCAAGACTTGCAGTGTGTGGTCCTTTTTTGACACAGTTGCAGATGACATTTGCTTTGTCAAATGCAAGCTGTGTCATCAGAAAGTCAAAAGAGGGAAAAATGTCAGCAACCTCAATACCACAAATATGTGGAAACATGTGCGGACTAAGCACAAGCTGGAGTTACACAGACACACTGAAGATGTAGGCCATCGTACAGCACCACCTACCACCTCTTCAGCTCGTGTTGGGGCCTCTTCCTCCAGCTCACACACAGCTGGTTCGGCTTCCTCACAGGATCGCCAAGGAAGAACCTCTGGCACTGTTGTCCGGAGACCCAGTGACATTCCACCCACAGCACCACGTTCCCAGTCATCCTCACACTCCCAGGCCACTCTGCAGCCATCGGTAGCACAGGCATGGGATAAAAGGCGACCATACTCGGCAGACCATCCCCGAGCACAGGCTCTGAATGCTGGCATTGCCAAACTACTGGCCCTTGAAATGCTCTCATTCAGGCTGGTGGAGACTGACACCTTCCGGAACTTCCTGGCAATGGCAGTCCCACAATACACCATGCCCAGCCACTTTTATTTCAGCAGGCAAGCCGTCCCTGCCCTGCAAAAACATGTGGAGGGAAAAATAAAACATGCACTACTAAACGCCGTCAGTAGCAAAGTCCACCTGACCACCGATGCGTGGACCAGTAACCATGGACAGGGACGATACCTTTCCCTCACTGCCCATTGGGTCAATGTTGTGAAGCCGGGTACAGATCTGGAGAGTGGCGCTCTACGTGTTCTGCCAACTCCACGGATTGCAGGAATCCAGTCTCTACACATTGACTCCTCCTCCTACTCAAGTTCCTCAGAAACAGCGTTGCAGGAGCCTGTTACGACCGATATCAGCACAGCCGTGGCCAAACGTCAACAGGCCGTACTCAAATTAATTTCTTTGGGGAATCGAAGCCACACAGTGCAGGAGCTCTGGAATGCTATCAAGCAGGAGAGCGACGTGTGGTTTGTGCCAGCGAATCTCCAGCCGGGCTTGGTAGTGTGTGACAATGGCCGAAATCTGGTGGCAGCTCTGGGCCTAGGCAACCTCACTCACATCCCATGTTTGGCACATGTGCTGAACTTGGTCGTGCAGAGCTTTCAGAGGGACTATCCAGATCTTGATGCACTGCTGCACAAGGTCCGCATAGAGTGCGCTCACTTGCGGCGTTCCAGCACGGCAAGATCACGCCTTGCTGCTCTGCAGTGCCGATTACGCCTTCCGGAACATCGCATCATATGTGACCTACCCACCAGGTGGAATTCAACGTTACATATGTTGGAGCGGTTGTGTGAGCAGCAGGCAGCAGTCATGGAGTACCAGCTGCATCAGGCGCAAACAAGTCGCACAGTGCGCCGGTCACACTTCAGCACCACTGAGTGGGCCTCTATGAAGGACATCTGCCTCGTTTTGCATGCCTTCGATGATTCCACGCGGATGGCGAGTGCAGATGATGCACTAGTCAGCATGACTGTCCCCCTTATCTGCCTGCTTCAAAAAACACTGCAAGCACTAAGGAAGGAGGTTTTGGAAGAGGTGGAGGATGAGGAGTCACAAATGCCATCTGCTTCTGGACAGTCTGCGCTACGTGGTTCCTCACAAAGGCCTAGGCAGGGGACACTTTGTGAGGAGGATGAGGAGGAGTCAATGGAGAAGGAAGACATCTCTCCAGAGGAGGGAGGTACACAATGCTCTAGTCAGTATGTACAGCGAGGGTGGGGTGATGCAGAGCAGGCAGAGATGACGACTCAAGCAGGTGACAGCGTTTCTTTGGCATGTGGGAGTCTGCAGCACATGGTTGATTTCATGCTGCAGTGCCTGAGAAACGACCGCCGCATCGCCCACATTCTCAACACGACTGATTATTGGGTGTACACCCTCCTAGATCCTCGCTACCGGGACAACTTACAAAGCCTCAAACCACCGTTGAACCGGGAGCGTAAACTGCGGGAGTACCAAGACACACTGGTGCAGTCCATCATGTTCTCCATTCCACCCGACAGCAGTGCTGATAATGCTTTACAAAGCAGCTCTGTGCGTCGAGGCAGTGGAGGAATCTCGGCACAAAGAGGGAGCAGAGGCAGCGCCTCAGCACAAGGCAAGACCACTATGGCCCAAATGTGGCAAAGTTTTGTGTGTCCACCACAAATGTCTACACCATCACAGACGGCTCCAGTCAGCAGGAGGCAACGTTTCCGTCAGATGGTGACAGGCTACATGTCTTGCCCTGTCAGTGTACTCCCAGATGGCTTTTCCCCCCTTCAAGTTTTGGGTCTCTAAGCTGGATACATGGCCAGGGCTTAGCCAGTATGCATTGGAGGTGCTGGCTTGCCCTGCTGCCAGGGTATTATCGGAACGCGTCTTTAGGGCCACAGGTGTACTAACAGACCGTCGCACGCGACTATCCTCCGATAACATTGACAGGCTTACTTTTCTGAAAATGAACAAGGCCTGGATCTCGCCAGAATTTGCCAGTACTCTTCCAGAATAAATAATTGGTTGGCAACAGTATCCAGGTCTCCTGTTGTGTTAATGTTTCTACCACCTGAAGTGTAATCCCTGGGCTTCAACACAGCCAGTTGTCGCTCAGAAGTGCCATCTGCACAGAGAAAAACACTTGCTCCTGTGTTAGTGGGGTTCAGTAACGCCAGCTGCTCCCCTGCTGTGTGGATGGCAAAGTCTCCTGCTCCCTCCACATTCAAACTACTACTGATTTTTAACCATGCTCCACTTAGGTCTCTGGCTCCACTGTCTCTAGTTTTTCCCCTGGCCTCCAACCCCGCCAGTTTCTGCTCAGAAGTGGCGTCTGCACAATCCACACTTGTTCCTGTGTTACTGTGACTCAGTCACATCAGTTGATCCCCTGATGTGTGTCCGGCAATTTCTCCTGCTCTGTCCACATTCCCATTACTAGTAGTGGGAATGTGGACAGAGCAGGAAACATTGCCGGACACACATCAGGGGATCAACTGACGTGACTGAGCCCCAGTAACACAGGAACAAGTGTGGATTGTGCAGACGCCACTTCAGAGCAGTAACTGGCTGGGTTGCAGGCCAGGGGAAATACTAGAGACAGTGGAGCCAGAGGCCATAGTGGAGCACGGTTACAATCAGTAGTAGTCTACAACCTATATAAAACTTGCTGCAAGTTGGCCTCCGCCTGCTGGATGATTGATCTTGGGCTTCAACACAGCCAGTTGTCGCTCAGAAGTGCCATCTGCACAGAGAAAAACACTTGCTCCTGTGTTAGTGGGGTTCAGTAACGCCAGCTGCTCCCCTGCTGTGTGGACGGCAAAGTCTCCTGCTCCCTCCACATTCAAACTACTACTGATTTTTAACCGTGCTCCACTTAGGCCTCTGGCTCCACTGTCTCTAGTTTTTCCCCTGGCCTCCAACCCCGCCAGTTTCTGCTCAGAAGTGGCGTCTGCACAATCCACACTTGTTCCTGTGTTACTGTGGCTCAGTCACATCAGTTGATCCCCTGATGTGTGTCTGGCAATGTCTCCTGCTCTGTCCACATTCCCATTACTAGTAGTGGGAATGTGGACAGAGCAGGAGACATTGCCGGACACACATCAGGGGATCAACTGACGTGACTGAGCCCCAGTAACACAGGAACAAGTGTGGATTGTGCAGACGCCACTTCAGAGCAGTAACTGGCTGGGTTGCAGGCCAGGGGAAATACTAGAGACAGTGGAGCCAGAGGCCATAGTGGAGCACGGTTACAATCAGTAGTAGTCTACAACCTATATAAAACTTGCTGCAAGTTGGCCTGCTGCATGATTGATCTTGGGCTTCAACACAGCCAGTTGTCGCTCGGAAGTGCTGTCCGAACAGAGAAAAACACTAGCTCCTGTGTTAGTGGGGATCAATAAAGTCTGCTGTTCCCCTGCTGTGTGGACGACAATGTCTCCTGCTGCCGCCACATTCAAAAACCATCAGGCCTCTGCCTGCTCCATGCTTGATCCTGGGCTCCAACAAGGCCAGTTGGTGTTCAGAAGTGCCGTCTTCACAGAGAAAAACACACTAGCTCCTGTGTTAGTGGGGTTCAGTAACGTCAGCTGTTCCCCTGCTGTGTGGACGGCAATGTCTCCTGCTGCCTCCACATGCAAAAAACATCAGGCCTCAGCCTGCTCCATGCTTGATCCTGGGCTCCAACAACGCCAGTTGGTGTTCAGAAGTGCCGTCTTCACAGAGAAAAACACACTAGCTCCTGTGTTAGTGGGGTTCAGTAACGTCAGCTGTTCCCCTGCTGTGTGGACGGCAATGTCTCCTGCTGCCTCCACATGCAAAAAACATCAGGCCTCAGCCTGCTCCATGCTTGATCCTGGGCTCCAACAACGCCAGTTGGTGTTCAGAAGTGCCATCTTCACAGAGAAAAACACACTAGCTCCTGTGTTAGTGGGGTTCAGTAACGTCAGCTGTTCCCCTGCTGTGTGGACGGCAATGTCTCCTGCTGCCTCCACATGCAAAAAACATCAGGCCTCAGCCTGCTCCATGCTTGATCCTGGGCTCCAACAACGCCAGTTGGTGTTCAGAAGTGCCGTCTTCACAGAGAAAAACACACTAGCTCCTGTGTTAGTTGGGTTCAGTAATGTCAGCTGTTCCCCTGCTGTGTGGACGGCAATGTCTCCTGCTGCCTCCACATTCAAAAACCATCAGGCCTCTGCCTGCTCCATGCTTGATCCTGGGCTCCAACAATGCCAGTTGGTGTTCAGAAGTGCCGTCTTCACAGAGAAAAACACACTAGCTCCTGTGTTAGTTGGGTTCAGTAACGTCAGCTGTTCCCCTGCTGTGTGGACGGCAATGTCTCCTGCTGCCTCCACACGCAAAAAACATCAGGCCTCATTACTAGTAGTGGGAATGTGGACAGAGCAGGAGACCTTGCCGGACACACATCAGGGCATCAAAGTCTCCTGCTGCCTCCAAAATCACACTACATCTTGTTTACTACTCGCTCCAAGTAGGCCTCAGCCTGCTGCATTATTGACCCTGGGCTCCAACATCGCCAGTTGCTGCTCAGAAGTGTCTTTGGCACGGGTACTCCCTCCTGCCCAGCCTGGTTCCAGCACGCCTGCTGTTTCCGGGTAGTGTCAACGTCACTTTGCCACCAATACGTTGTCCTGTCGTGCTGCGGTCGGGTTAGCCGAGTCTATGGTGCCTGCAGTTTCGGTGCTTCCTATGTGGGCTGCGGGTTCTGGTAATAAAGGCTGGTTCCGTAGTGCCAATAGGACAAGCACCCCCTGTTGAACTGTGGGTTTCGGTAACTGCGTCCTGCTCGCGGCCTTGCAACTTTGTTTATTATGGGTACCTTGTGCTACCCATCCGGGTTCCAGCACCGTCAGCTGGTTCTCGGCAGTGCCTTTGGCCTAGGTGCCTCCTTCTCGGTATCCGAGTTCCAGCACCGTCAGCTGGTCCTTGGTAGTGCTTTGTAGCACAGGTACCTCCTGCTTAGTAACCGTGTTCCAGCACCGTCAGCTGGTCCACGGTTGTGCCATTGGCTCTTGTTCCTTCTGCTGCCCCTCTGGGTTCCAGCACCGTCAGCTGGTCCTCACTAGTTCCATTTGCTCTTGTTCCTTCTGCTACCCATCCGGGTTCCAGCACCGTCAGCTGGTTCTTGGCAGTGCCTTTGGCCTAGGTGCCTCCTTCTCGGTATCCGAGTTCCAGCAATGTCTGCTGGTCCTTGGTAGTGCTTTGTAGCACAGGTACCTCCTGCTTAGTAACCGTGTTCCAGCACCGTCAGCTGGTCCACGGTTGTGCCATTGGCTCTTGTTCCTTCTGCTGCCCCTCCGGGTTCCAGCACCATCAGCTGGTCCTCGCTAGTTTCATTTGCTCTTGCAGCTTCTGCTACCCATCCGGGTTCCAGCACCGTCAGCTGGTTCTCAGCAGTGCCTTTGGCCTAGGTGCCTCCTTCTCAGTATCCGAGTTCCAGCAACGTCTGCTGGTCCTTGGTAGAGCTTTGTAGCACAGGTACCTCCTGCTTAGTAACCGTGTTCCAGCACCGTCTGCTGGTCCACGGTTGTGCTATTGGCTCTTGTTCCTTCTGCTGCCTCTCTGGGTTCCAGCACCGTCAGCTGGTCTTCGCTAGTTCCATTTGCTCTTGTTCCTTCTGCTACCCATCCGGGTTCCAGCACCGTCAGCTGGTTCTCGGCAGTGCCTTTGGCCTAGGTGCCTCCTTCTTGGTATCCGAGTTCCAGCAACGTCTGCTGGTCCTTGGTAGTGCTTTGCAGCACAGGTACCTCCTGCTTAGTACTGTCTTCCAGCACCATCAGCTGGTCCACGGTTGTGCCATTGGCTCTTGTTCCTTCTGCTGCCCCTCTGGGTTCCAGCACCATCAGCTGATTCTCGGCAGTTCCTCAGCCTTCTTGTACCTTGTGCTACTTTTCCAAGTTCAAGCTTGTGGAAATGGTTTTTGGTTCTCACTCTGGATCTCCCTGACGATGACCCTGAAGACGACGATCCTGAAGACTACACCAAAGAAGACCAAAAAGATGACCCTGAAGAAGATGACCAAGAGGACAAAGAACACGAAGACAACAACCAAAATGCAGAACAACAAGATACAGAAGACCAGGAAGCAGAAAAACCAAAAGCAGAAGAACATTAAGCATAAGACTAAAAATCAGAGCAAATGATATTATCTAAATTATAAGCAGAAGAAGACTAAGCAGTGTATGGGGGTGAGTCTGTTCCTCCTCGTGGTGCCCCTGGAAAATGCCTGCTGCTGCAGGCCAAACTGAACGCCGACAAATCCTGTTGTAAATCTTTTGTGACAGGCTGAATGGAAGGTGTAATCTTCAAACTTTTATAGATAACAACTACAGGAATGCCTGTCACAAATAAGAATATGATGAAGAAGAAGAATAGGAAGAAGATGAAGAAGTAGAATATGAAGAAGAATAATCGTTGAATAAGAAGAATATGAATAATGTACAAAAAAAGAATAATAGGAAGAAGGTGAAGAAGATGAATAAGGTGAAGAAGAAGTTGATGAAAAAGATGATGCTGCTGCTGCTGAGGATGATGAAGGAGAAAGTGTGGGAGAAGTAAAAAAGAAGGTGAAGAGCAAGGAAGTAGTGAAACATACATATCTGACAAAATATAAAAGAGGTTAACATAGTCAATATCTTTGTAACTCCGAAAGTCTTTATAAAAAAAATTTAATTCCTGCTATTCCATTTGATTGGGCTAAACCTCTATGGCTTTAATGTCTCCTACACCTCCCACATTACATTCTACATTATTATTAGTTGTTTTTCTTCATGTAGGATTAACCTACAAGGAAAGAAAGGGTTTATTTTCATTCCTATATTTCTGTTCCATTGACTTGAATGGGACTTCCGGGATCGGAATCGGCGATACCCGATACTTTTTTATATCGGTCGATCCAATCCGATCCAATATTTTTCAATATCGGGTGGTATCGCTCAACACTAGTGGCGTATTATTACGCCCAATGAAGGAAACAGGTTAAGTTGTGTGTAGTAGGGTTCCCAAACATTTTTTTGCCCTGAGTGCAATAAAACCTAGATTTGCCTCTGAATTCACATGTCTGTTTTTTTAATGTACTCTCTTGAGATCAAGCTGAAGGCTGTTAATATTCATAATAATAATAATAATAATAATATAAATCATATAACTGTGTCCTGAAAGGGAACATGTCAGCAGCTTTTTTGCATATCAACCTTGCACCATGCTGCTGCAGATCATTAAATAAATAAATACATGTTTTTTAAAAAATATGCTTTTTTGTTGTTATTTTTTAGTAGTTAATCTTTAAAGGGAACATATGACATTGCATGGCATGGTGTAGACAATGATACAAGTTTGTTGGAAAAGATTCAATATAACTTGCATTTTATTTATGAAATCACTGATATTTTCATGCATATCAGTCCGGCGGGTGGTACTATTCATTGACAGTTATTTCTGCAGACACATTGATAAAGGGAAAAACTGTCAATCACTGGATAGGACCACAAACACTGGACTCATATGCATAAAAATATCAGGCATTTCAAAGACTACAATGAAAAATGATAGTTTTGTTGAAACTTTTTCCATAATCTGATGATCATCTTCTGCCATATCATTTCCCTGCAGATCAGATACCATTTTCAACATGACAGTTTCCCTTTAAATTTTATGATAATCAGTAACCCTGAGTCATCACAGAGTTGCATTAGCATGGCAGCGTCACATAGTCATAGCTACAAGCACAGACAGAACAAAATAATTGACATTATCCCAACATGAAAACAATTTCTTAATCATACTAGTAGCACTTTGATCACTGTCTAATGGTGTACTGGCTGAATTTGCAGCTATGACTGTGACTCGGTCATGTTGGGAGGATGCCAATCACTGGGTACTGGTTTGTGCTCACAGCAGTGACTCTGTGACTCAGCCATACTGGAAGGATAGTGCAAAAGGAAAAGAAAGAAGGAATAAATGTGGAGAATCTGCACTGCTGGATAATGAAGGCAATTCAGATTCACATTCAAGGATTCTGCAATATTTAACTCACGTTTCGAAGTACCATACTTCTTCCTTAGGACAAAAACCATGGTCATCATTACCACTGCTCCATTGAGGCTCAATCTAAATTTTCTGTCAAAATGGCTTTGGATTGTGGGAGGAAAGCCACGCAAAATATGCACTGTGTAGATTTTGTCCTTTGTGATGCTTGAATCCTGCACCGCCATCAAAACCTTTTGCACCCCTTAGTTTCCTAACCTATATTACCCCACAGGCAAAGATACTACACCAGAAGACCATCTAAAGTGCCTTGCGAAAGTATTCGGTCCCCTGGAACTTTTCAACCCTTTCCCACATATCATGCTTCAAACATAAAGATACCAAATGTAAATTTTTGATGAAGAATCAAAAACAAGTGCGACACAATTGTGAAGTTGAATGAAATTTATTGCTTATTTTAAATTTGCAATATTTGCGTGCAATATTATTCGGCCCCTTTAACTTAATACTTTGTTGCGCCACCTTTTGCTGCAATTACAGCTGCAAGTCGCTTGGGGTATGTCTCCATCAGTTTTGTACATCGAGAGACTGAAATTCTTGCCCATTCTTCCTTGGCAAACAGCTTGAGCTCAGTGAGGTTTGATGGAGATCGTTTGTGAACAGCAGTTTTCAGCTCTTTCCACAGATTCTCGATTGGATCCAGGTCTGGACTTTGACTTGGCCATTCTAACACCTGGAAACGTTTATTTGTGAACCTGTCATGATCCAGGATGGGGTTTCGCTTTTGCCCATCCTGGTCAGACAGGGGATTAATTGTTTCTAGAGAAAAAGGATCGCTCCAGCTGCATAAAAATCTTCTTTTTATTGAATTAGAATAAAATACCACATAATGAAGTTCTCCATGTGATCACACCAAACTCAGGTAGCGCAAGGGCTACGCGTTTTGACCTGTTACGGTCTTTATCAAAGCCTGGCTTTGATAAAGACCGTAACAGGTCGAAACGCGTAGCCCTTGCGCTGCCTGAGTCTGGTGTGATCACATGGAGAACTTCATTATGTGGTATTTTATTCTAATTCAATAAAAAGAAGATTTTTATGCAGCTGGAGCGATCCTTTTTCTCTATTCCATGACGTTGGTCTGCACATAGCTCCGAGTACCTGAAAGCATCTACCGGTGAGCTGACTTTTCTACTATTCGTATTATTAATTGTTTCTGCCTCTCTCTGGCAGAGGGCGGCTATTTAATGCTCACTGGACCTAGGTCTGGTGTCAGTTATACTCCTGCCCTCGGCTGAGTTAGTTGACCTCTTGTATACGTGTGCCTTGTGCCTGATAACTTGTTGCTTGCATGGTTTTGATCCGGTTCTGTAACTGTTACGAGTTCTGCCTGTCGCTCTTGTACCGCACCGCTCTCTTGTGTTTGACTCTCTGCTTGTGACTTGACTATTATCTGCTCGTCCCTTTGGTACCGCACCACCCTCTCGTGTATGACCTCTGCTTGTCTGACCTGCGTTTTCCTCTCTACTACAGTATTCCTGCAGTAGGTACATATCATCATCTGCAGTAGTAGGACGCTAAGCCTCGCCCCCTGCAGTCACATGATCGTAGGTCCTGGTACTCTTTACTATTTTTCCGTGCCTCAGGTCCTGTCTGCTTAAACCTTCACTACCGTATTGGGCCCCGTGCTCTCCCACTGTGTGGGTAAGTCACCCTGCTCAGCCGTGGCAGTTGCCGACGCTGACAGGATCCTGACATTATAACTGACCGTTTCAGGTTTTTTTTCTCTGAAGAGAAAAAAAAAAAAAGTGTGTGTTATCCTCATGGATCCTATGCACGCTCTTTCTAAGCAGGTAAAGCACCTGACTCAGATGTCTAAGAGACTCCTGGGGGAACAACTAGCCCTGGCTCAGTCTCAGCAGCTGATCGCTGACACTGTGCAGGGGGTTTTATTATCAGGGGCTTGGGAGGTTACAGTAATTTCCACTGAATCTCCGGTTAAGTTACCGGATACTTTTTCTGGAGATAGAAGGGTTTTCAAAGTGTTCAAGGAGTGCTGTAAACTTTTTTTTTCATTGAGACCACACTCTTCGGGGGATGAAAGTCAGAGAGTAGGGGTCATCCATGTCTCTGTTAAGGGGAGCTCCCCAGGCTTGGGCTTTCTCCCTTCCTACCACTGCCCCTGAGCGAATGACTGTGGATGCATTTTTTGAGGCCTTGGGGCATATTTATGATGAGCCTGATCGGATGCGCATGGCTGAGGACAGGGTGATGAGTGTGTGTCAGGGGAAGCACTCAGCCGAGTGGTTTTGCTCAGAGTTCAGACGCTGGGCTAGTGAGGTCTGCTGGAATGATGCCGCCCTCCAGGGTTTGTTCCGTAGAGGCCTGTCCGAACATCTGAAAGATGCCTTGGCTCTCCACCCTCCGCCTGATTCCCTGGAGGAGGCTATGACACAAGCTGTCCAAATGGATCGCAGGCTACGGGCCAGGGGAGTGATTGTAACAATTATAGTGGATACTACAGGGGTTTCTTGGCAAGAAGCACAATCACAGCAGAGTCCAGAGTTAAGTGAATCGAGTTTATATAAGAACGCAGCAAAACCATGCGCGCACAGTGTGAACAAAGCAAACACAAAAGTCAATAAACTGCCGCTAGAGGTCAGCGGCCAGTTGCAGGGTATACGCCTTTCAAAGTATCGAATGCTTGGAGCATAGTTTAGAAACAAAGTCCAGAATGTTATAGCCGGTCACTATGGAAACAGATGCCGTTATCAGTACGGTATAGTTCTCAGAAAGTCTATCCAGTAGGTACCCTAACCTTGGTCCGGTTAGGGCACGGCAGGGCCACTGAGTCAGCCGGAATCGCAGAACCACAAGTAGCAAGCACACGGTAGATTCTTTAGGACGGAGCAAACAGTAAGTCTCACCGATCAGGTGGCAGCAGGTAACAGGACAGCAGAGCAGCGGAGACAGCCAGCGGCTGTGGAGCGGGCAGTAGCAGGGGAGTGCAGTATAGTCTCTTGAAGCAACCACGAATAGAACAACCTCGGCAAGCTACAGCAGCTGAGAAGCCAGGACAACCCAGTACTCAAAGGAACACAGGCAGAATACTCCAGCATTGATTAATGACTGGGGTGGAGTCTTAAAGGCAGCAGACAGGAACACATGAAGGCCAGACCACCATCTTGGAGAAGGGCAAAAGTCCAGAACATAGCAAAAGTGTCCAGAGTCCTGACATTACTCCCTCCTTAGAAGCGGCCTCAGGATGATCCCGAACCTGGTTTCTCGGGGAATCTCTGATGGAAAAGAGAAATCTTCCTTTGAGCACTGATGTTCTCCACCGGTTCCCAAGAGTCCTCTTCAGGGGGATACCCCTGCCATCTAATCAGATACTGGAGCCGACCTCTGCGAATTCTGGAGTCAATAATGTCATCGACCACAAATTCCTCTTGCCCATCAATTATCACCGGCCGTGGAGGTGGCACAACACGACCCTGAAAAGTATTAGGTGAGACAGCCTTTAGTAGGGAAACATGAAATACGGGATGTACCTTCATAGTCCTAGGTAACTTCAGGCGACAGGCCACAGAGCTCACAATGCCATTAATCCTGAAAGGGCCGATGAACTTCTGTCCCAGCTTCTGTGAAGGAACATTCAATTTTAAATTCTTGGTGGATAACCATACGGAATCCCCTACCTTGAACACAGGTGCTGGTTTGCGGAATCTATCTGCCGATCTTTTGTAGCGCTCTTGGGCTGAAGTCAGGGTCTCTTTTAGGACCTCCATATTCTGTTTCATCGTAGTAAGCCTTTCCTCTACAGCCGGAACCGGAGACTTTATTGGAGACCTGGGAAAGATACTGGGATGGTAACCCAGGTTTGCAAAAAATGGTGTTACCTTAGTAGAGGCGTTCTGAGAGTTGTTATAAGAAAACTCCGCCAAAGGAAGTAAGTCCAGCCAATCATCTTGAAGGTGGCTGACGTAGCACCGAAGATACTGTTCCAAGGTCTGATTGGTCCGTTCTGTCTGACCATTTGTCTGGGGGTGATAGGCGGAAGAAAGGCACACATCAATATTGAGTGCAGAACAGAACTCTTTCCAGAATCTTGACGTAAATTGGGAGCCTCGATCAGAGATGATCTCATCTGGGACCCCATGCAGCCGAAACACATTCTGTAGGACCAGATCTCCAGTCTCTTTAGCTGAGGGAAGACCGGCGCATGGGACGAAATGGGCGGCCTTTGTTAAACGGTCTACAACCACTAAGATCGTATTCATGCCTTTAGAGATGGGCAGCTCCACAATAAAGTCCATAGATATCGACCCCCATGGGCGGGATGGAATAGGTAAAGGTTGCAGGAGGCCCGTAGGTGACATACGCGGGGTCTTATGACGAGCACATACCTCGCACGAGAGAACGTAGTCCTTTGTGTCCTTCAGGCATGTTGGCCACCAGAAGAAGCGACTTAGGAACTCTTGGGTCTTCTGTACCCCCCTATGACCTGCCACCTTGGAATCGTGCACCACTCTGAAGATTTTGAGACGGACCGCCTCTGGGATGTAAACACGTTGTCCTCTGAACCACATGCCCCCTTTAAGGACCAGATTGACATCAGCAGGTGGGTTAGTCAAGAGTACGTCACCTACATACGCTTCCTTGATGTCCTTCCACAAGTCCTTATCCTGGATGACCCCGATGAAATTGGCATCGGAAAGAATCGTTTTCGGCGAGGGTCCTGGTAAGGCATCTGCAGCATGAATCCGAGATAGTGCATCTGCTTTTCCATTGCGAGAACCTGGTCGAAAGGAGATAATAAAATCGAATTGATTCAGAAATAAGCTCCAGCGGGCCTGACGAGGAGAGAGACATTTCGCGGATCTAAGAAACTCCAGGTTACGATGGTCTGTCAACACAATAACTTGTTGAGCGGCTCCTTGGAGATGGTGCCTCCATTCTTTAAAAGCCGCAATAATGGCCAGCAGCTCCTTATCCCCTACGTCATAGTTCTTCTCTGCTGAGGTCAGCCTACGAGAAAAGAAAGCACATGGATGAAGTAAGGCCTTCTCTCCGACTCTCTGCGAAAGGATGGCCCCTAGGCGTTGTCTGAGGCATCCACTTCCACGATAAATGGAAGTGTCGGATCAGGGTGAACCAACAGTGGAGCTGAAGTAAAACAGGTCTTGAGCCGAATAAATGCTTCCTGAGCTTGTGCGGACCATTTAAATGGATTCTCCTTCTTTGTCAATGCAGTGATGGGACTGACAATATCAGACAAATTTCGGATAAAACGTCTATAAAAATTGGCAAAACCGATAAAACGTTGTACCTGTTTTATATTTTTGGGTACCGGCCAGTCGGTGATTGCCTGGATCTTTCCAGATTCCATATTCAGCCCCTGAGGGGAGATGACATAGCCCAGAAACTGTATCTCGGAGCGATGGAACTCGCATTTCTCCAGTTTAATATATAGGTGGTTCTCCTTCAGCCGTCTTAAAACCGTCTTGACATGTTCCTCATGTTCCTGCAATGAGTCTGAAAAAATCAAAATGTCGTCCAAGTATATGACCACAAACTGGTCCAATAGATCCCTGAAAATATCATTGACAAGGTGTTGGAAGGTCGCTGGTGCGTTACACAGTCCAAAGGGCATTACTAGATATTCAAAATGTCCATAACGGCATCTGAAAGCTGTCTTCCACTCATCCCCAGGGCGAATACGCACTAGATTATACGCCCCACGAAGGTCTAATTTGGAAAAGACCTTTGCTTGGCGGACTCTCTCCATTAATTCAGGTATTAGCGGTAGAGGGTAGCGGTTACGTATGGTTACCTTATTAAGTCCCCGATAATCGATGCATGGTCTTAGTGTCCCATCCTTCTTTTTCACAAAGAATATAGGCGCTCCAGCTGGCGAGGAAGAAGGGCGTATGAAGCCCTTGGCCAGATTTTCATTGATGTACTCTTTTAGGGCCTGAAGTTCTGGTGCAGCCAGAGGGTAGACATTACTAAAGGGGATCGCTGCCCCGGGAAGGAGTTCAATAGGGCAGTCATAGTGTCTGTGTGGCGGGAGCTGGTCCGCCTTCTCCTTGTCACACACATCAGAAAATTCCTTATAGACAGTTGGTATCCCCACTACCTGTATAGGAGATTCGGCCTTCAAGGATGTAGAGATTGTCTCCGTAGCAGACTTCTCCCTTGTTGGGAAAGTGATCGCCTTGGTCTCCCAGTTGATGGTCGGGTTCTGAGAGCGCAAGCAGGGAATACCTAGGATCACGGGAAAATGTGGAGAAGAGATTAATAAGAACGACAATTGCTCCTGATGATCCGGCTCCAATAAGATCGTGAGAGGTATTGTCTCCTGGTCTACAGGGCCAGAGATTAGGGGTGAGCCGTCTACTGTCTCCAAATTAATTGGAGAAGCCTTCTGACAAGACTGAATGCCATGTTCCTTGGCAAAGGAAATGTCCATAAAATTGCCCCCCGCCCCTGAGTCGATCATAGCTGAGCTGGAAATCCATCTTCCAGCACACAAGATTTTAATAGGGAGGGAACAATGAGAGCTCTTTTCCTTCACATCCCCGGGGGGTGTGGTCATAGCAAGCGACTGAAACACTGCATCTATAGGCAGGCTACACTCAGAAGTGTCGGATTCCGTATCACTGCCATCCAGCTCCCCAATTGCAGCTACCACTTTGTTCTGACGTTTAGGACATTTTGGGCAGTTAATCAGGAAGTGATCTGACTGGCCGCAATAAAAACACAAACTCTCCCGAAGGCGATGTTCCCGGCGTTCATTACTATCACGCCTCTGAACTGAGTCAATCTGCATCGGTACCTCCTCCACACCCCGAGATGTCTTACCTGCAGTTTCTTTGGGAGGAAGGGAAAAATTAGACATGCAGTTATACACAGCCAGATTTTCCTGCCTGCGCTCAGTAAGGCGAATGTCTATGCGCACGCAATGTTGTACAAAAGCCTCGAGCTCCTGTGGGGATTCTGAGCGGGCTAATTCATCCTTTACCACGCTGGACAGGCCTCTCTTAAAAATGGGAACCTGTGCATAAAGGTCCCAATTAGTATCTACTGCTAGTCACCTGAAGTCGGTCGCATATTCAATAACCGAGCGCTTGCCCTGGCGCAAAGATAGCAGCGCGGTCTCAGCAGAAGCGCGACGATTTGGATCGTCAAACATTAGTGCCATGGCGGCCAAAAAATCATCCAGCACATTCAGGCATGGGTCACGAGACTCGATCATAGGATTCGCCCAAGCAAGCGCACGTGAGGTCAGCAGCATGATTATACATAGCACTTTAGAACGGCCCGTTGGGAAATGATCAGCATGGATGTCAAAGTACAGCATACATTGGTTCACGAATCCACGAAACTTGTCGCGGTCGCCATTGTATCTAAATGGTGGTAATTTAGGAAGGCTAGGTGGTGGTACGTGCCCTGCAAGCAAAGTCACAGGTCGAGCCCCCTGAGCTGCCATCTGTGTACTGATGTCCTGGAAGTTTTGTCCACACTGGGTCTCCAATCCAGTCAATCTGCTTTCCTGTGCTGCAACTCGAGCGTCTAAGTCCTGCAGGTTCTCCCCAAAACCCCGTTGATTACGTTCCATGCTTTCAACTTTCTTTTGCAGAACATTCATATCCTGCTGCAGGGAACGGAGCATGGTGTACACCTGTTCCATCTTGCTGTCTGACATAGCTCCTGCAAACCCCTCTTTTTGGGCTGGAGTATCCTATAACAATTATAGTGGATACTACAGGGGTTTCTTGGCAAGAAGCACAATCACAGCAGAGTCCAGAGTTAAGTGAATCGAGTTTATATAAGAACGCAGCAAAACCATGCGTGCACAGTGTGAACAAAGCAAACACAAAAGTCAATAAACTGCCGCTAGAGGTCAGCGGCCAGTTGCAGGGTATACGCCTTTCAAAGTATTGAATGCTTGGAGCATAGTTTAGTTTAGAAACAAAGTCCAGAACGTTATAGCCGGTCACTATGGAAACAGATGCCGTTATCAGTACGGTATAGTTCTCAGAAAGTCTATCCAGTAGGTACCCTAACCCTGGTCCGATTAGGTCACGGCAGGGCCGCTGAGTCAGCCGGAATCTCAGAACCACAGGTAGCAAGCACACGGTAGATTCTTTAGGACGGAGCAAACAGTAAGTCTCACCGATCAGGTGGCAGCAGGTAACAGGACAGCAGAGCAGCGGAGACAGCCAGCGGCTGTGGAGCGGGCAGTAGCAGGGGAGTGCAGTATAGTCTCTTGAAGCAACCACGAATAGAACAACCTCAGCAAGCTACAGCAGCTGAGAAGCCAGGACAACCCAGTACTCAAAGGAACACAGGCAGAATACTCCAGCATTAATTAATGACTGGGGTGGAGTCTTAAAGGCAGCAGACAAGAACACATGAAGGCCAGACCACCATCTTGGAGAAGGGCAAAATTCCAGAACATAGCAAAAGTGTCCAGAGTCCTGACAGTGATGCAGGTTGAAAACCCATTATTTTCTCAAGGAAGGGGAGCCAGTCTTACACTGTAAACCATGGAGATGGGAACCATCAACTTCAAGGAGAAAGGAAAAAAACAACGGAGCTTGGGAAAGTGCTGTTTTTTCTGTGGGGATTCTGGACATTGGAAAAAGGATTGCCCTTCTTGTCCACCAACCTGCAAGCGACTGAGCCCGGGTGATTGTCGTGGAGGTCACCCAGACTCTCAGGTACCCTTTTCTCCATTTTCTAAAATGTTGTTACAAGTGGAACTTTGTTGTGGGAGTGTCCCAACAACCACTTCTGCTTTCGTGGATTATGGATCGTCGTTGAACTTTATTGACTCTGACTTGGTGTCCAGGTGTAAGTTAGGTACAGTTAGGTTGGAGACTCCTATTCACGTTGTTGCGATTGACAAAACACCACTGGCTAAGAATTATGCCATATTTCGTACAGAAGAATTTCTCCTTAAAGTGAGTTCCTTGCACCAGGAACATATTTCATGTTTTGTTATGAACAACCTGCCTGCGGTACTGGTGCTGGGGTTCCCCTGGTTACAATTACATAATCCTGTGATTAATTGGGAATCTCGGGACATTGTTAAATGGGGTCCCTATTGTTCGGAAAAATGTCTTGTTACAGTGTCTGTGTCGTCCATGGGTCTGGAAGGTATTCCGGAGTACCTTAAAGACTATACGGACGTTTTCTCCGAAAAGAGATTGAGGTTTTACCACAACACCGCCCATTTGATTGTGCCATTGACCTGGTTCCAGGTGCTAAATTGCCCAAGGCCCGCTTGTTTAACCTTTCAGGTCCAGAGCGGGCTGCGATGAAGGAATACATTTCCGAGAGTCTCCGTAAGGTACACATTCGTCCTTCTGTTTCTCCCGTGGCGTCGGGGTTCTTTTTCGTTAAGAAAAAAGATGGAGGTTTACGCCCATGCCTCAGTTTTTGTGAGTTAAATAAGATAACTGAGAAATGCGTATCCCCTCCCACTTATTCCTGAATTATACAATCAGTTGTCCGGAGCTAAGTGGTTTTCGAAATTAGATCTACGGGGAGTGTATAACCTTATCCGAGTCCGGGAAGGAGATGAGTGGAAAACTGCTTTTCTCACTACTGAAGGGTTGCTTGAAAATTTGGTCATGCCTTTCCGTCTGACCAATGCTCCAGCGGTCTTCCAAAATTTCATAAATCACGTTTTCTCTGATTTTATTGGACATTTTATGGTGGTGTATTTGGATGACATATTGATCTACTCTCCTGATAAACAGGCTCACATTGGTCATATTCGGGCAGTTCTCCAAAAGCTTCGGGAGAACTGTCTCTTTGCTAAATTAGAGAAATGTTTATTTTTTGTTCAAGAACTGTCTTTTCTGGGGTTCATTGTGTCTGCTGAAGGATATCGCATGGATTCCTAATAAGGTTCAGGCCATTGTCGAGTGGGTTCAACCTTGTGATTTGAAGGCTCTGCAGCGTTTCCTAGGATTCGCAAATTACTATCGCAAATTTATAAGGGGGTTCTCACAGGTGGTTATACCCCTCACAGACATTACTCAAAAGGGGGCCGATATCAAGAATTGGTCAGCCGCAGCAATAGCGGCGTTTCAGTTTTTTAAAAAATGTTTCATGTCTGCTCCGGTTCTTATTCAACCGGACCCGTCTGAACCATTTATTGTTAAGGTGGATGCCTCAGAGGTGGGGGTGGGGGCGGTATTGTCCCAGGGACCCGCCACTTTGACCAATTTGAGACCTTGCCTTTTTGCTCAAAGAAATTCTCCCCTGCGGAGAGAAACTATGATGTTGAAGAATGGAGGCATTTTTTGGAGGGGGCTGTCCATCCTATAACCGTGATTACGGACCACAAAAACCTAGCTTACATTGAGTCAGCTAAAAGGTTGACTCCCAGGCAGGCTAGATGGTCACTTTTTTTTTCCCGATTCAACTTCTCGATCACTTTTCGGCCAGGATCCAAAAATGTCAGAGCTGATGCCTTGTCACGCAGTCTAGATCCAGTGTCTCCCCCCGAACCTCCATCCTCCATTCTTCAGCCTGGGGTGGTGGTGGTGGGTGTTTCTAATATGTTGGAATGGGAGATTCAGGAAACCCAGTCTCTGGCACCTCCGGCTAAGCCGGTGGATAAACTTTTCGTGCCAGCTCAGTTTCGTCTCAAGGTCCTGCGGGAGTTCCATGACTCAGTTCTGGGTGGACATCCAGGGATCTCGGCTACCCGGAAGGCCATTGCTAGAGTATTCTGGTGGTCTTCTTTAGCCTCTGATGTTGGGGAATATGTGTCTGCATGTGATGTTTGTGCCCGTGCAAAAACCCCCCATAACCGGCCGGCCGGGGAATTGGTACCACTGCCAATTCCTGAGAGACCATGGACCCATTTGTCCATGGATTTCATCACCAACCTTCCCCCCTCCAAGAGTAATACCGTCGTTTGGGTTGTGGTGGACAGGTTTAGTAAGCAGGCACATTTTGTACCTTTGGCAGCTCTACCTAATGCGGAAACATTGTCCAGATTGTTTGTTGAGCATGTGGTGCGGTTGCATGGGGTACCCTTGAATGTGGTGTCTGATAGAGGAGTGCAATTTGTTTCCAGATTTTGGAGGGCTTTTTGTAAGACGTTGGGTATTGGTCTGTCCTTTTCATCTGCTTATCATCCAGAGACTAATGGATAGACAGAGCGGACCAATCAGTCTCTGGACAAATTTCTGCATTGCTTGACCTCAGCCCGACAGGATGACTGGTGTTCTGTGTTACCATTGGCCAAGTTTGCGTGTAATAACCGCATTAACCAGTCTACGGGTACATCTCCCTTTTTCTGCAACTATGGGTTTCATCCTTAATTTGGAGAATTTTCCCGTTTGAACTCTGGGTGTCCTGGGGTGGATGAGACTATCCAGTGGATGGGGGAGGTATGGCGGGAGGTCCAGAGTAACATTACGAAAGCCCAGGATAAATTTAAATTTTTTGCAGACAAAAAATGATCCGCGGGACCAGTGTTTCAGATTGGGGATAAGTTATGGTTATCTACCAAGGATATAAGGCTCAAGGTCCCATCTGCGAAGCTTGGACCTAAGTTTATAGGTCCCTATGAAATTACCAAAGCGGTTAACCCGGTGGCTTTTCGGTTGCGTCTCCCGCCATCTCTACGGATCCCAAATGTTTTCCATAGGGCTCTTTTGAAACCTGTGACGTCCGGTGGGGAGGGATCATCAGCTTCCCCGCCACCGGTTTCGGTAGGTGGGCAGTCTGAGTACGAGGTGGAACGAAATGTCGACTTTAGGTTGGTCCGTCGTGCCCTTCAATATCTGGTACATTGGAAAGGTTACGGTCCTGAAGAACGGTCGTAGGTTCCTGCTCGATCGGTTCATGCGGATCGGTTGGTCCAGGCCTTTCACGCCAAGTATCCTGAGAAACCTGGGGGTCCAGTGGCCTCCCATTGAGAGGAGGGTACTGTCATGATCCAGGACGGGGTTTTGCTTTTACCCGTCCTGGTCAGACAGGGGATTAATTGGTTCTGCCTCTCTCTGGCAGAGGGCGGCTATTTAATGCTCACTGGACCTAGGTCCGGTTTCAGTTATACTCCTGCCCTCGGCTGAGTTAGTTGACCTCTTGTATACGTGTGCCTTGTGCCTGATAACTTGTTGCTTGTTTGGTTTTGATCCGGTTCTGTCCCTGTTACGATTTCTGCCTGTCCCTCTTGTACCGCACCGCTCTCTTGTGTTTGACTCTCTGCTTGTGACTTGACTATTCTCTGCTCGTCCCTTTGGTACCGCACCACCCTCTCGTGTATGACCTCTGCTTTTCTGACCTGCGTTTTCCTCTCCTCTACTACAGTATTCCTGCAGTAGGTTCATATCATCATCTGCAGTAGTAGGATGCTAAGCCTCGCCCCCTGCAGTCACATGATCGTAGGTAGAGTTGAGCGACTTTTGTTTTTTTATGGTCGAGTTTCGTTTCATGAAACACGACTTTTCCAAAAGTCGGGTCGAGCAAGATCGGCCGATTATAGGGAAAAGTCGGGGTCGTCACGAAACACGAAACCCAATGTAAGTCAATGGGGAATAAAAGTCGGCAGTGAGAGGAGGACAGGAAACACACCTACAGTGCTCATTTGAATGCCAAAAGCATCAATTCTTCTTACATAAGCTGGTCAACCTTAATTAACTTCATAATACAAGTTATGCACTGAAAAATGGGGGTTATTTGGCTAAAGTTGTGGGGGGGTAGGGCTGGCTCCAGGTTTTCATGTGCCCTGGGCGAAAGACCGCCCCTTTAACACATAATACCACAACTCATCATGCTCCGATACGGCAGAGAAATAGCGGTATAGTACAATGAAAAATACTTCACTTTTTACATCTCATGACGAGGCCCATCTATTTCTCCATACAGAATCATTGGTCCCATATAATGTTTGAAACAGTATATGATGAGCTCCACATAATGCTACAGTATATGTTGGTCCCCATGGATGAAGCTCCACTGTCTTATGGGCCCAAATAATGCTCCAAACATAATGGGCCCCATTTCTAATGCTCTAGTGTATAATGGGCCCTGTAAATGTTGCTCCAGTGTCTGATGTCCACCTTTGGAATGTTCCAGTGTATGGTGGGCCCCATCTATCATTCTCCAGAGTATAGTGCTCCCCAAAAATTGCTGTCCCAACATTGAAAACAATCAAATAAGTCTCCTCGCTAGGGAATCCCTGTACTAGTCTGGACTCCTCGTCGTCCCCATCTTCCATCTCACTGCACAGTATTTCAACCGTGCAAGTGCTGTGATCCTGAGCAAGTAGGGGGGGCCCACTCGTTGGCGACGGCACTGGCACAGGGCCCCTGATAGTACGGTGGTGTGTCTGATGGCGGGTGGGCCGAACCTGCACTTTCATCTGCAGCTTCCTCTTTGTCACCGTGTAAGATGGAACTGTATATGGGAAGGGTAACCTGAGTTTCATCAGGGTCAGATTCAGGCCGGGTAGCGTGCGAGGGGAATGTAGTGGTCTGGGTCAATGTACCAGCAGATTCATCGAGCAGTGGCTGGGCATCAGTGCACTTGTGTCGCCCCCAGGAGTACGGTCGCCACAGTGGCATTACCTTCCTCCTAGGGAGTGTGATGTCATGCTTGGGAGCAACGAAGGATCTCTCTAGCAGGTTAACTGATTGGGCGGCGTTATTCCCACGAGTCATGACCCTCCAATCAGCGTTCATGAAGGCAAAGTGTTTGTTTTACGTGGGCAGTATGGTTGCAAAGCTGAACCTTAAAGGAATGTCCAGAAGGGCACCACCAGGAGTGGAGCCTACGGCGTAATTTGACTCAACACGGGCAACCTCAACCATGCCAGCTACAGAACAGATGCACACATTGCAAGCTTAATTCCGTTAACGAACGAGACTCCGTCATGCCCCGCGGTCCGAGTCTGGCTTACTAGAGGGACACGTGAGGCTCTGGCACATGAGATTGGCCAATAACTGGTGTGTCATGCCCTTACATGTCCGTGGCTGCATGTGCGCTACACTGAAAAGGCCAGCGTTTGTCGCTTACAGGTGCAGATAACCCGCTGAACAACGTTAGTGATGGGGATCACTGATTACAATTATTACTCGTGAACGATGATTTCCTAGTAAGTGCAGGTCAACCGCAGTTCCGGAATTAGGCCTAACCATCATTAATGAAAAAAATGAAAAACTTACATGTGCAAACCACAGGTGCTGTAGCTTGTTTAACAGCTCGCCAGCCGTTCTCACGCCCAGTATGGGTTACACGTGATTGCACAAAGTTGAGAAAGGTTACCGTATCCCCGGATAACATGTATGGATAGCGTACACATTCAAAATATATGTCTATACATCAGGAGGCAGGCTCAGACGGTGTTAGGCCCAGTATGGCTTGCAAGTGATTGCACAAAGGTGAGAAAGGGTACCGTATCCCCGGATAACATGTATGGATAGCGTACACATTCAAAAGATATGTCTATACATCAGGAGGCAGGCTCAGACAGTGTCAGGCACAGTATAGCTTGCAAGTGATTGCACAAAGGTGAGAAAGGGTACCGTATCCCCGGATAACATGTATGGATAGCGTACACATTCAAAAGATATGTCTATACATCAGGAGGCAGGCTCAGATGGTGTTAGGCCCAGTATGGCTTGCAAGTGATTGCACAAAGGTGAGAAAGGGTACCGTATCCCTGGATAACATGTATGGATAGCGTACACATTCAAAATATATGTCTATACATCAGGAGGCAGGCTCAGACGGTGTAAGGCCCAGTATGGCTTGCAAGTGATTGCACAAAGGTGAGAAAGGGTACCGTATCCACGGATAACATGTATGGATAGCGTACACATTCAAAAGATATGTCTATACATCAGGAGGCAGGCTCAGACGGTGTTAGGCCCAGTATGGCTTGCACGTGATTGCACAAAGGTGAGAAAGGGTACCGTATCCCCGGAAAACATGTATGGATAGCGTACACATTCAAAATAAATGTCTATACATCAGGAGGCAGGCTCAGACGGTGTTAGGCCCAGTATGGCTTGCACGTGATTGCACAAAGGTGAGAAAGGGTACCGTATCCCCGGATAACATGTATGGATAGCGTACACATTCAAAATATATGTCTATAAATCAGGAGGCAGGCTCAGACAGTGTTAGGCCCAGTATGGATTGCACGTGATTGCACAAAGGTGAGAAAGGGTACCATATCCCCGGATAACATGTATGGATAGCGTACACATTCAAAAGATATGTCTATACATCAGGAGGCAGGCTCAGACAGTGTAAGGCCCAGTATGGCTTGCAAGTGATTGCACAAAGGTGAGAAAGGGTACCGTATCCCCGGATAACATGTATGGATAGCGTACACATTCAAAATATATGTCTATACATCAGGAGGCAGGCTCAGACGGTGTCAGGCACAGTATGGATTTGACGGCCCAGACTACACAGCGGAGGAGCAGGGAGAGGTAAAGATTGCAAATGCTGGGGCCCTGCCCAAGCAAGGGGGGCCCACTCGTGGGCGTCAGTACTGGCACTGGGCCCCTCATAGTACGGCGGTGTGTCTGACGGCGGGTGTGCACCACCACCGTCAGAGACACTTGATTGCACTATGAGGGACCCTGTGCCAGTGCCCGCGCCCAAGAGTCGGCCTACCCACCTGTCCAGGGCAACGGCACTCGCACGGTGTCGTGCGCTAGGTGGTGACCCCGGCCATGGGGGGGGGAGGCAGCACAGTTAGGAAGTTTTAGAAAGTGGCATATGTTGATGTTGGACATTCAGCTGATGCAAAAGGCGAAATAGGTCAAGTCCCAGGAAGAGGTGGACCAAAGCAAGCCATTTTTCTGTCACCCTATGTGTCATCAGGGGAAGGTGGGACAAAATCCTTGGATTGGATCCTTGGTTCATTTTAATGAAGGTTAGATCATCCACATTTTGGGTTGACAGACAGGTCCTTTTTTCTGTCAGGATTGATCCAGCTGCACTGAAGACTCTTTCCGATAGCACACTTGCAGCTGGGCAAGCGAGCTCCAGTAAGGCATATTGTGCCAATTCAGGCCAGGTGTCCAGTTTAGCAGCCCAATAGTCAAAGGGGAATGACCTGTGTGGGAGAACATCGATATGGGAGGAAAAGTAGTTTGTAACCATAGTTGACAACTGCTGTCTCCTGTCACTTTCCATCGATGCAGTATTACCAGTTGTGTGAGCGGTACTTGAAAAATCAGTCCACAACACTGTCATGAAACCCCTGTCTCCAACGCCACTTCTGCTGTGTGCACCAGGAACACCTCTGCCAAGCTGCCCCCGGCCCGTATGGCTCGTGTGAGAACCATCACCGCTGCTGTGTGCTGGGAATGCCTAAAGCAACCGATTTACCGGAGTTGCTTGTTTATTAGCCAATATTAGGTCAAGGTTCTCCTGTGGCATGATGTTTTGTAATTTGCCTTTATAGCATGGATCCAGGATGCTGGCCAGCCAGTAGTCGTCATCGTTCATCATTTTGGCAATGCGGGGGTCCCTTTTTAGGATCCGCAAGGCATAATCTGACATGTGGGCCAATGTTCCCGGTGTCAATGATGCACTGCGAGTGCTGGTTGGAGGAGCACTTTCTGGCAAATCCACATCCCTCCAGTCACGCACAAACCCTGTACCAGACCTTGCCACGCCAACATTTTCACTTGCCCCACGAGATGCATCCTCCTCCCCTAAATAATCATCCCCATCATCATCCTCCTCCTCCTCTTCTTCCTCCAACTCATCCAGGAGAGGTCCCTGAGCAGACAATGGCTGAATGTCATCAAGGATTCCCTCCACCTCTTCCTCCTCGTCAACATTGGCTGCAGACGCCTGCTCCTTAAGGTGCGTCAAAGTTTGCATGAGCAGACACATAAGTGGGATGCTCATGCTTAGGATGGCGTCGTCTGCGCTTACCAGCCGTGTGCATTCCTCAAAACACTGAAGGACTTTACAGAGGTCTTTCAGCTTCGACCACTGCACACCTGTCAACTCCATGTCTGCTCTCAAAGTGCCTGGCCGTGTATCCTGCCACAAATGCATTATGGCCTGCCTCTGCTCGCACAGCCGCTCCACCATGTGCAGGGTGGAGTTCCACCTTGTTGCAATGTCGATAATGAGGCGGTGGTTGGGAAGGTGGAGCAATTGCTGCAGCTTCTGCATACGAACGGAGTGTACAGGCGACCGGCGGATATGCGCGCACAGTCTTCGCACCTTATGGAGCAGGGCTGTTAACTCCGGATAATTTTTGAAGAAGCACTGCACCACCAGGTTCAAGGTGTGAGCCAAGCAAGGTATGTGGCTGAGTTTTGAAAGGGCTATGGCTGCCACAAAATTACGGCTGTTATCACTAACTACCTTGCCTGCCTCAAGATGTACACTGCCCAGCCATGACTCAGTTTGTCGCTTCAAGTACTCGGCCAGCACCTCGACGGTGTGTCTGTCGCCCAAACACATCATCTGCAACACAGCCTGCTGACGCTTTCCACTAGCTGCTCGATAGGGGGACACCTTGTGTGCAACAGTGGCAGCTGCAGATGGAGTGCTCGTACGACTGCGCTCTGTGGACGAGCTTTCGCTTCTGGAGGAGGAGGAGGGTGGAACGCCTACAGCCAACTGTTTCCTATACCGTGGGCTAGGCAGCACTGTCCCACCACCGCTGTCCCCTGTGGACCCTGCATCCACCACATTAACCCAGTGTGCAGTGATGGACACGTAACGGCCCTGGCCATGCCGACTGGACTATGCATCAGTTGTGAGGTGCACCTTTCCACTCACTGACTGCTTGAGTGCATGGACAATGCGGTCTTTCACATGATGCTGGAGGGCTGGGATTGCTTTGCGAGAGAAGAAGTGGCGACTGGGTAGGTCATAGCGTGGTACTGCATAGGCCATGAGTTCGCGGAAAGCTGCGCTTTCCACCAACCGATAGGGCATCATCTCAAACGAGATTAGTTTGGCAATGTGGGCGTTCAAACCCAGTGTACGCGGATGAGAGACTGAGTACTTTCTTGACCTGCTCATAGTGTCTGGGAGGGTGAGCTGGACTTGAGAGCTGCATATGGTAGAAGTAGCGGTGGACAGGGCGGACTGAGAGAGGGTTGATGATGGTGATGGAGTTGGTGTTCTTTCTGATGGCCTAGATTCAGTATATCGTTGATTTAACAGTGGGATTCCCTGACTGCTGTGGCCTTGCAACGACACCTCAACATTTGCTGCTGTGCTAACAGGTGGGCTTACAGTGGGGGAAACAATGTAGCGTTGCTGACTACCTTCTTTGTGATCAGTTGCACATGTGGCACTTGAGGTTTGGTGTTGTGTCCACGCTTGCAAGTGCATGCTGGTTAAATGTCTAAGCATGCAACTGGTATTCAAATTTTTCAGATTTTTCCCTCGGCTAAAGGTCTTTGCGCACTTCTTACAGATAACCTTGGCCTGATCATGAGGATTTTGTTCAAAAAACTGCCACACTGCACTCTTCCTACTTTGGCAGACATTTTGCGGCCTAGCACGCTGCGATCTTTTGACCCTCTGGACAAGCTGTCCAGCAACTCTTTTGATTTTTGGAACCTGTCTTTGGAGTGCTCCGGGCCTGCCAGATAACAGCTGTTGCGATGCTGATGTCTGCTGTGGATGCTCCTCATCTGAGCTATTGGAAGCAGCACCCTCTTCCCCCAATGGATGCCAATCTGGGTCAACAACTGGGTCATCCATCACTTCCTCTTCAATATCATGTGCACCTTCCTCTGTGTCACCGTGTATGGTGGTATAGTGTGCGGGAAGGGGCACCTGAGTCTCATCAGGGTCAGAATCTGGCTCTGTACACTGCGAGGACAATGTAGTGCTCTGAGTGAATGTACCAGCAGAATCATCTATCAGCGGCTGTGCATCAGTGCACTCCATGTCAGATTCATCTTGGCCTGGGTAATTCACCATTTCACTTGATAATCCAGGCATGGTATGTGAAAACAGCTCCATGGAGTAATCAGTAGTATGGCCTGCGTCATCCTTCAATCTTGGTTGTGGTGAAGGACACAAGGAAAGGTGTGGTTCATGAACATAAGCCTCCAATGACGACTCAGTGCTTTTACTTTTTACAACTTCAGAAGAGGAGGCGATAGAGCTGGAGGCTGAGTCAGCAATGTAAGACAAAACTTTTTCCTGATGCTCTGGCGTTAAAAGCGGTTTGCCAACTCCTAGAAAACTAAGCCTTCGAAGCCTAATGGAGCCAGACGATGACGCAGGCTCAACACCTCCTGCATTCGGTCCTATTTTGCTTTTGCCACTACCATCAGATCCACCACCAACACCATCATTACCAGCTGCCAACCCCCGCCCAATTCCACGGCCTCTTCCACCAGCCTTCCTCATTTTTGGTAGAAATGTAGACAAAATCCAACAAAGTATATAGTAATGTAAAACAAGGTACAAGTTGTCTATAGGATAGGGGAGATTTAGATTTTCTGCACACACTAGTGGACACTGGACACTTTTGGAATGTGTGAGGCCCACTGAATATCAGAGCGCTATGTCACAGGCTCGATGGCACAGGTGTGAAAAAAGTGACTACAGGATAAGGGAGATTTTGAATTTCTGGGAGATTTTGAATTTCTGCAGACACTTGTGGGTACTGGACACTTGGATTGTGTGAGGCCCACTGAATATCACAGCGCTATGTCACAGGCTCGATGCAGCAGGTGTGAAAAAAGTGACTACAGGATAAGGGAGATTTTGAATTTCTGCAGACACTTGTGGACACTGGACACTTGGATTGTGTGAAGCCCACTGAATATCACAGCGCTATGTCACAGGCTCGATGCAGCAGGTGTGAAAAAAGTGACTACAGGATAAGGGAGATTTTGAATTTCTGCAGACACTTGTGGACACTGGACACTTGGATTGTGTGAGGCCCACTGAATATCACAGTGCTAAGTCACAGGCTCGATGGCACAGGTGTGAAAAAAGTGACTACAGGATAAGGGAGATTTTGAATTTCTGCAGACACTTGTGGACACTGGACACTTGGATTGTGTGAGGCCCACTGAGTATCACAGCGCTATGTCACAGGCTCGATGCAGCAGGTGTGAAAAAAGTGACTACAGGATAAGGGAGATTTTGAATTTCTGCAGACACTTGTGGACACTGGACACTTGGATTGTGTGAGGCCCACTGAATATCACAGTGCTATGTCACAGACTCGATGGCACAGGTGTGAAAAAAGTGACTACAGGATAAGGGAGATTTTGAATTTCTGCAGACACTTGTGGACACTGGACACTTGGATTGTGTGAGGCCCACTCAATATCACAGCGCTATGTCACAGGCTCGATGGCACAGATGTGAAAAAAGTGACTACAGGATAAGGGAGATTTTGAATTTCTGCAGACACTTGTGGACACTGGACACTTGGATTGTGTGAGGCCCACTGAATATCACAGTGCTATGTCACAGGCTCGATGGCACAGGTGTGAAAAAAGTGACTACAGGATAAGGGAGATTTTGAATTCCTGCAGACACTTGTGGACACTGGACACTTGGATTTTGTGAGGCCCACTGAATATCACAGCGCTATGTCACAGGCTCGATGGCACAGGTGTGAAAAAAGTGACTACAGGATAAGGGAGATTTTGAATTTCTGTGAGATTTTGAATTTCTGCAGACACTTATGGACACTGGACACTTGGATTGTGTGAGGCACACTGAATATCACAGCGCTATGTCACAGGCTCGATGGCACAGGTGTGAAAAAAGTGACTACAGGAAAAGGGAGATTTTGAATTTCTGTGAGATTTTGAATTTCTGCAGACACTTGTGGACACTGGACAGTTGGATTGTGTGAGGCCCACTGAATATCACAGCGCTATGTCACAGGCTCGATGGCACAGGTGTGAAAAAAGTGACTACAGGATAAGGGAGATTTTGTATTTCTGCAGACACTTGTGGACACTGGACACTTGGATTGTGTGAGGCCCACTGAATATCACAGCGCTATGTCGCAGGCTCGATGGCACAGGTGTGAAAAAAGTGACTACAGGATAAGGGAGATTTTGAATTTCTGCAGACACTTGTGGACACTGGACACTTGGATTGTGTGAGGCCCACTGAATATCACAGCGCTATGTCACAGGCTCGATGGCACAGGTGTGAAAAAAGTGACTACAGGATAAGGGAGATTTTGAATTTCTGCAGACACTTGTGGACACTGGACACTTGGATTGTGTGAGGCCCACTGAATATCACAGCGCTCTGTCACAGGCTCGATGCAGCAGGTGTGAAAAAAGTGACTGCAGGATAAGGGAGATTTTGAATTTCTGCAGACACTTGTGGACACTTGGATTGTGTGAGGCCCACTGAATATCACAGTGCTATGTCACAGGCTCGATGGCACAGGTGTGAAAAAAGTGACTACAGGATAAGGGACATTTTGAATTTCTGCAGACACTTTTGGACACTGGACACTTGGATTGTGTGAGGCCCACTGAATATCACAGCGCTATGTCACAGGCTTGATGGCACAGGTGTGAAAAAGTCACTACAGGATAAGGGAGATTTTGAATTTCTGTGAGATTTTGAATTTCTGCAGACACTTGTGGACACTGGACACTTGGATTGTGTGAGGCCCACTGAATATCACATTGCTATGTCACAGGCTCGATGGCACAGGTGTGAAAAAAGTGACTACAGGATAAGGGAGATTTTGAATTTCTGCAGACACTTGTGGACACTGGACACTTGGATTGTGTGAGGCCCACTGAGTATCACAGCGCTATGTCACAGGCTCGATGCAGCAGGTGTGAAAAAAGTGACTACAGGATAAGGGAGATTTTGAATTTCTGCAGACACTTGTGGACACTGGACACTTGGATTGTGTGAGGCCCACTGAATATCACAGTGCTATGTCACAGACTCGATGGCACAGGTGTGAAAAAAGTGACTACAGGATAAGGGAGATTTTGAATTTCTGCAGACACTTGTGGACACTGGACACTTGGATTGTGTGAGGCCCACTCAATATCACAGCGCTATGTCACAGGCTCGATGGCACAGATGTGAAAAAAGTGACTACAGGATAAGGGAGATTTTGAATTTCTGCAGACACTTGTGGACACTGGACACTTGGATTGTGTGAGGCCCACTGAATATCACAGTGCTATGTCACAGGCTCGATGGCACAGGTGTGAAAAAAGTGACTACAGGATAAGGGAGATTTTGAATTCCTGCAGACACTTGTGGACACTGGACACTTGGATTTTGTGAGGCCCACTGAATATCACAGCGCTATGTCACAGGCTCGATGGCACAGGTGTGAAAAAAGTGACTACAGGATAAGGGAGATTTTGAATTTCTGTGAGATTTTGAATTTCTGCAGACACTTATGGACACTGGACACTTGGATTGTGTGAGGCACACTGAATATCACAGCGCTATGTCACAGGCTCGATGGCACAGGTGTGAAAAAAGTGACTACAGGAAAAGGGAGATTTTGAATTTCTGTGAGATTTTGAATTTCTGCAGACACTTGTGGACACTGGACAGTTGGATTGTGTGAGGCCCACTGAATATCACAGCGCTATGTCACAGGCTCGATGGCACAGGTGTGAAAAAAGTGACTACAGGATAAGGGAGATTTTGTATTTCTGCAGACACTTGTGGACACTGGACACTTGGATTGTGTGAGGCCCACTGAATATCACAGCGCTATGTCGCAGGCTCGATGGCACAGGTGTGAAAAAAGTGACTACAGGATAAGGGAGATTTTGAATTTCTGCAGACACTTGTGGACACTGGACACTTGGATTGTGTGAGGCCCACTGAATATCACAGCGCTATGTCACAGGCTCGATGGCACAGGTGTGAAAAAAGTGACTACAGGATAAGGGAGATTTTGAATTTCTGCAGACACTTGTGGACACTGGACACTTGGATTGTGTGAGGCCCACTGAATATCACAGCGCTCTGTCACAGGCTCGATGCAGCAGGTGTGAAAAAAGTGACTGCAGGATAAGGGAGATTTTGAATTTCTGCAGACACTTGTGGACACTTGGATTGTGTGAGGCCCACTGAATATCACAGTGCTATGTCACAGGCTCGATGGCACAGGTGTGAAAAAAGTGACTACAGGATAAGGGACATTTTGAATTTCTGCAGACACTTTTGGACACTGGACACTTGGATTGTGTGAGGCCCACTGAATATCACAGCGCTATGTCACAGGCTTGATGGCACAGGTGTGAAAAAGTCACTACAGGATAAGGGAGATTTTGAATTTCTGTGAGATTTTGAATTTCTGCAGACACTTGTGGACACTGGACACTTGGATTGTGTGAGGCCCACTGAATATCACATTGCTATGTCACAGGCTCGATGGCACAGGTGTGAAAAAAGTGACTACAGGATAAGGGAGATTTTGAATTTCTGTGAGATTTTGAATTTCTGCAGACACTTGTGGACACTGGACTTTTGGATTGTGTGAGGCCCACTGAATATCACAGTGCTATGTCACAAGCTCGATGGCACAGGTGTGAAAAAAGTGACTACAGGATAAGGGAGATTTTGAATTTCTGCAGACACTTGTGGACACTGGACACTTGGATTGTGTGAGGCCCACTGAGTATCACAGCGCTATGTCACAGGCTCGATGCAGCAGGTGTGAAAAAAGTGACTACAGGATAAGGGAGATTTTGAATTTCTGCAGACACTTGTGGACACTGGACACTTGGATTGTGTGAGGCCCACTGAATATCACAGTGCTATGTCACAGGCTCGATGGCACAGGTGTGAAAAAAGTGACTACAGGATAAGGGAGATTTTGAATTTCTGCAGACACTTGTGGACACTGGACACTTGGATTGTGTGAGGCTCACTGAATATCACAGCGCTATGTCACAGGATCGATGGCACAGGTGTGAAAAAAGTGACTACAGGATAAGGGAGATTTTGAATTTCTGCAGACACTTGTGGACACTGGACACTTGGATTGTGTGAGGCCCACTCAATATCACAGCGCTATGTCACAGGCTCGATGGCACAGATGTGAAAAAAGTGACTACAGGATAAGGGAGATTTTGAATTTCTGCAGACACTTGTGGACACTGGACACTTGGATTGTGTGAGGCCCACTGAATATCACAGTGCTATGTCACAGGCTCGATGGCACAGGTGTGAAAAAAGTGACTACAGGATAAGGGAGATTTTGAATTCCTGCAGACACTTGTGGACACTGGACACTTGGATTTTGTGAGGCCCACTGAATATCACAGCGCTATGTCACAGGCTCGATGGCACAGGTGTGAAAAAAGTGACTACAGGATAAGGGAGATTTTGAATTTCTGTGAGATTTTGAATTTCTGCAGACACTTATGGACACTGGACACTTGGATTGTGTGAGGCCCACTGAATATCACAGCGCTATGTCACAGGCTCGATGGCACAGGTGTGAAAAAAGTGACTACAGGAAAAGGGAGATTTTGAATTTCTGTGAGATTTTGAATTTCTGCAGACACTTGTGGACACTGGACAGTTGGATTGTGTGAGGCCCACTGAATATCACAGCGCTATGTCACAGGCTCGATGGCACAGGTGTGAAAAAAGTGACTACAGGATAAGGGAGATTTTGAATTTCTGCAGACACTTGTGGACACTGGACACTTGGATTGTGTGAGGCCCACTGAATATCACAGAGCTATGTCGCAGGCTAGATGGCACAGGTGTGAAAAAAGTGACTACAGGATAAGGGAGATTTTGAATTTCTGCAGACACTTGTGGACACTGGACACTTGGATTGTGTGAGGCCCACTGAATATCACAGCGCTATGTCACAGGCTCGATGGCACAGGTGTGAAAAAAGTGACTACAGGATAAGGGAGATTTTGAATTTATGCAGACACTTGTGGACACTGGACACTTGGATTGTGTGAGGCCCACTGAATATCACAGCGCTCTGTCACAGGCTCGATGCAGCAAGTGTGAAAAAAGTGACTGCAGGATAAGGGAGATTTTGAATTTCTGCAGACACTTGTGGACACTTGGATTGTGTGAGGCCCACTGAATATCACAGTGCTATGTCACAGGCTCGATGGCACAGGTGTGAAAAAAGTGACTACAGGATAAGGGACATTTTGAATTTCTGCAGACACTTGTGGACACTGGACACTTGGATTGTGTGAGGCCCACTGAATATCACAGCGCTATGTCACAGGCTCGATGGCACAGGTTTGAAAAAGTGACTACAGGATAAGGGAGATTTTGAATTTCTGTGAGATTTTGAATTTCTGCAGACACTTGTGGACACTGGACACTTGGATTGTGTGAGGCCCACTGAATATCACAGTGCTATGTCACAGGCTCGATGGCACAGGTGTGAAAAAAGTGACTACAGGATAAGGGAGAATTTGAATTTCTGCAGACACTTGTGGACACTGGACACTTGGATTGTGTGAGGCCCACTGAATATCACATTGCTATGTCACAGGCTCGATGGCACAGGTGTGAAAAAAGTGACTACAGGATAAGGGAGATTTTGAATTTCTGTGAGATTTTGAATTTCTGCAGACACTTGTGGACACTGGACTTTTGGATTGTGTGAGGCCCACTGAATATCACAGTGCTATGTCACAGGCTCGATGGCACAGGTGTGAAAAAAGTGACTACAGGATAAGGGAGATTTTGAATTTCTGCAGACACTTGTGGACACTGGACACTTGGATTGTGTGAGGCCCACTGAATATCACTGCGCTATGTCACAGGCTCGATGGCACAGGTGTGAAAAAAGTGACTACAGGATAAGGGAGATTTTGAATTTCTGCAGACACTTGTGGACACTGGACACTTGGATTGTGTGAGGCCCACTGAATATCACAGCGCTATGTCACAGGCTCGATGGCACAGGTGTGAAAAAAGTGACTACAGGATAAGGGAGATTTTGAATTTCTGCAGACATTTGTGGACACTGGACACTTGGATTGTGTGAGGCCCACTGAATATCACAGCGCTAGGTCACAGGCTCGATGGCACAGGTGTGAAAAAAGTGAATACAGGACAAGGGAGATTTTGACTTTCTGCAGACACTTGTGGACACTGGACACTTGGATTGTGTGAGGCATACTGAATATCACAGCGCTATGTCACAGGCTCGATGCAGCAGGTGTGAAAAAAGTGACTACAGGATAAGGGAGATTTTGAATTTCTGCAGACACTTGTGGACACTGGACACTTGGATTGTGTGAGGCCCACTGAATATCACAGCGCTATGTCACAGGCTCGATGCAGCAGGTGTGAAAAAAGTGACTGCAGGATAAGGGAGATTTTGAATTTCTGCAGACACTTGTGGACACTGGACACTTGGATTGTGTGAGGCCCATTGAATATCACAGTGCTATGTCACAGGCTCGATGGCACAGGTGTGAAAAAAGTGACTACAGGATAAGGGACATTTTGAATTTCTGCAGACACTTGTAGACACTGGACACTTGGATTGTGTGAGGCCCACTGAATATCACAGCGCTATGTCACAGGCTCGATGGCACAGGTGTGAAAAAGTGACTACAGGATAAGGGAGATTTTGAATTTCTGTGAGATTTTGAATTTCTGCAGACACTTGTGGACACTGGACACTTGGATTGTGTGAGGCCCACTGAATATCACAGTGCTATATCACAGGCTTGATGGCACAGGTGTGAAAAAAGTGACTACAGGATAAGGGAGATTTTGAATTTCTGTGAGATTTTGAATTTCTGCAGACACTTGTGGACACTGGACTTTTGGATTGTGTGAGGCCCACTGAATATCACAGTGCTATGTCACAGGCTCAATGGCACAGGTGTGAAAAAAGTGACTACATGATAAGGGAGATTTTGAATTTCTGCAGACACTTGTGGACACTTGGATTGTGTGAGGCCCACTGAATATCACAGCGCTATGTCACAGTCTCGATGGCACAGGTGTGAAAAAAGTGACTACAGGATAAGGGAGATTTTGAATTTCTGACACTTGTGGACACTGGACACTTGGATTGTGTGAGGCCCACTGAATATCACAGCGCTATGTCACAGGCTCGATGGCACAGGTGTGAAAAAAGTGTCTACAGGATAAGGGAGATTTTGAATTTCTGCAGACATTTGTGGACACTGGACACGTGGATTGTGTCAGGCCCACTGAATATCACAGCGCTAGGTCACAGGCTCGATGGCACAGGTGTAAAAAAAGTGACTACAGGAAAAGGGAGATTTTGAATTTCTGCAGACACTTGTGGACACTGGACACTTGGATTGTGTGAGGCCCACTGAATATCACAGCGCTATGTCACAGGCTCGATGCAGCAGGTGTGAAAAAAGTGACTACAGGATAAGGGAGATTTTGAATTTCTGCAGACACTTGTGGGCACTGGACACTTGGATTGTGTGAGGCCCACTGAATATCACAGTGCTATGTCACAGGCTCGATGGCACAGGTGTGAAAAAAGTGACTACAGGATAAGGGAGATTTTGAATTTCTGTGAGATTTTGAATTTCTGCAGACACTTATGGACACTGGACGCTTGGATTGTGTGAGGCCCACTGAATATCACAGCGCTATGTCACAGGCTCGATGGCCTCAGGTGTGAAAAAAGTGACTACAGGATAAGGGAGATTTTGAATTTCTGTGAGATTTTGAATTTCTGCTGACACTTGTGGACACTGGACAGTTAGATTGTGTGAGTCCCACTGAATATCACAGCGCTATGTCACAGGCTCGATGGCACAGGTGTGAAAAAAGTGACTACAGGATAAGGGAGATTTTGAATTTCTGCAGACACTTGTGGACACTGGACACTTGGATTGTGTGAGGCCCACTGAATATCACAGCGCTATGTCACAGGCTCGATGGCACAGGTGTGAAAAAAGTGACTACAGGATAAGGGAGATTTTGAATTTCTGCAGACACTTGTGGACACTGGACACTTGGATTGTGTGAGGCCCACTGAATATCACAGCGCTATGTCACAGGCTCGATGCAGCAGGTGTGAAAAAAGTGACTGAAGGATAAGGGAGATTTTGAATTTCTGCAGACACTTGTGGACACTGGACACTTGGATTGTGTGAGGCCCACTGAATATCACAGTGCTATGTCACAGGCTCGATGGCACAGGTGTGAAAAAAGTGACTACAGGATAAGGGATATTTTGAATTTCTGCAGACACTTGTGGACATTGGAAACTTGGATTGTGTGAGGCCCACTGAATATCACAGCGCTATGTCACAGGCTCGATGGCACAGGTGTGAAAAAGTGACTACAGGATAAGGGAGATTTTGAATTTCTGTGAGATTTTGAATTTCCGCAGACACTTGTGGACACTGGACACTTGGATTGTGTGAGGCCCACTGAATATCACAGCGCTATGTCACAGGCTCGATGGCACAGGTGTGAAAAAAGTGACTACAGGATGAGGGAGATTTTGAATTTCTGTGAGATTTTGAATTTCTGCAGACACTTGTGGACACTGGACTTTTGGATTGTGTGAGGCCCACTGAATATCACAGTGCTATGTCACAGGCTCGATGGCACAGGTGTGAAAAAAGTGACTACAGGATAAGGGAGATTTTGAATTTCTTCAGACACTTGTGGACACTGGACACTTGGATTGTGTGAGGCCCACTGAATATCACAGTGCTATGTCACAGGCTCGATGGCACAGGTGTGAAAAAAGTGACTACAGGATAAGGGAGATTTTGAATTTCTGCAGACACTTGTGGACACTGGACACTTGGATTGTGTGAGGCCCACTGAACATCACAGCGCTATGTCACAGGCTCGATGGCACAGGTGTGAAAAAAGTGACTACAGGATAAGGGAGATTTTGAATTTCTGCAGACATTTGTGGACACTGGACACTTGGATTGTGAGAGGCCCACTGAATATCACAGCGCTAGGTCACAGGCTCGATGGCACAGGTGTGAAAAAAGTGACTACAGGACAAGGGAGATTTTGAATTTCTGCAGACACTTGTGGACACTGGACACTTGGATTGTGTGAGGCCCACTGAATATCACAGCGCTATGTCACAGGCTCGATGCAGCAGGTGTGAAAAAAGTGACTACAGGATAAGGGAGATTTTGAATTTCTGCAGACACTTGTGGGCACTGGACACTTGGATTGTGTGAGGCCCACTGAATATCACAGTGCTATGTCACAGGCTCGATGGCATAGGTGTGAAAAAAGTGACTACAGGATAAGGGAGATTTTGAATTTCTGCAGACACTTGTGGACACTGGACACTTGGATTGTGTGAGGCCCACTGAATATCACAGCGCTATGTCACAGGCTCGATGGCACAGGTGTGAAAAAAGTGACTACAGGATAAGGGAGATTTTTGAATTTCTGTGAGATTTTGAATTTCTGCCGACACTTGTGGACACTGGACACTTGGATTGTGTGAGGCCCACTGAATATCACAGCGCTATGTCACATGCTCGATGGCACAGGTGTGAAAAAAGTGACTACAGGATAAGGGAGATTTTGAATTTCTGCAGACACTTGTGGACACTGGACACTTGGATTGTGTGAGGCCCACTGAATATCACAGTGCTATGTCACAGGCTCGATGGCACAGGTGTGAAAAAAGTGACTACAGGATAAGGGAGATTTTGAATTTCTGCAGACACTTGTGGACACTGGACACTTGGATTGTGTGAGGCCCACTGAATATCACAGTGCTATGTCACAGGCTCGATGGCACAGGTGTGAAAAAAGTGACTACAGGATAAGGGAGATTTTGAATTTCTGTGAGATTTTGAATTTCTGCAGACACTTGTGGACACTGGACACTTGGATTGCGTGAGGCCAACTGAATATCACAGTGCTATGTCACAGGCTCGATGGCACAGGTGTGAAAAAAGTGACTACAGGATAAGGGAGATTTTGAATTTCTGCAGACACTTGTGGACACTGGACACTTGGATTGTGTGAGGCCCACTGAATATCACAGCGCTATGTCACAGGCTCGATGGCACAGGTGTGAAAAAAGTGACTACAGGATAAGGGAGACTTTGAATTTCTGCAGACGCTTGTGGACACTGGACACTTGGATTGTGTGAGGCCCACTGAATATCACAGTGCTATGTCACAGGCTCGATGGCACAGGTGTGAAAAAAGTCACTACAGGATAAGGGAGATTTTGAATTCCTGCAGACACTTGTGGACACTGGACACTGGGATTTTGTGAGGCCCACTGAGTATCACAGCGCTATGTCACAGGCTCGATGGCACAGGTGTGAAAAAAGTGACTACAGGATAAGGGAGATTTTGAATTTCTGCAGACACTTGTGGACACTGGACACTTGGATTGTGTGAGGCCCACTGAATATCTCAGCGCTATGTCACAGGCTCGATGGCACAGGTGTGAAAAAAGTGACTACAGGATAAGGGAGATTTTGAATTTCTGTGAGATTTTGAATTTCTGCAGACACTTGTGGACACTGGACACTTGGATTGTGTGAGGCCCACTGAATATCACAGCGCTATGTCACAGGCTCGATGGCACAGGTGTGAAAAAAGTGACTACAGGATAAGGGAGATTTTGAATTTCTGCAGACACTTGTGGACACTGGACACTTGGATTGTGTGAGGCCCACTGAATATCACAGTGCTATGTCACAGGCTCGATGGCACATTTGTGAAAAAAGTGACTACAGGATAAGGGAGATTTTGAATTTCTGCAGACACTTGTGGACACTGGACACTTGGATTGTGGGAGGCCCACTGAATATCACAGCGCTATGTCACAGGCTCGATGGCACAGGTGTGAGAAAAGTGACTACAGGATAAGGGAGATTTTGAATTTCTGTGAGATTTTGAATTTCTGCAAACACTTGTGGACAATGGACACTTGGATTGTGTGAGGCCCACTGAATATCAGAGCGCTATGTCACAGGCTCGATGCAGCAGGTGTGAAAAAAGTGACTACAGGATAAGGGAGATTTTGAATTTCTGCAGACACTTATGGACACTGGACACTTGGATTGTGTGAGGCCCACTGAATATCACAGCGCTATGTCACAGGCTCGATGGCACAGGTGTGAAAAAAGTGACTACAGGATAAGGGAGACTTTGAATTTCTGCAGACGCTTGTGGACACTGGACACTTGGATTGTGTGAGGCCCACTGAATATCACAGTGCTATGTCACAGGCTCGATGGCACAGGTGTGAAAAAAGTCACTACAGGATAAGGGAGATTTTGAATTCCTGCAGACACTTGTGGACACTGGACACTGGGATTTTGTGAGGCCCACTGAGTATCACAGCGCTATGTCACAGGCTCGATGGCACAGGTGTGAAAAAAGTGACTACATGATAAGGGAGATTTTGAATTTCTGCAGACACTTGTGGACACTGGACACTTGGATTGTGTGAGGCCCACTGAATATCTCAGCGCTATGTCACAGGCTCGATGGCACAGGTGTGAAAAAAGTGACTACAGGATAAGGGAGATTTTGAATTTCTGTGAGATTTTGAATTTCTGCAGACACTTGTGGACACTGGACACTTGGATTGTGTGAGGCCCACTGAATATCACAGCGCTATGTCACAGGCTCGATGGCACAGGTGTGAAAAAAGTGACTACAGGATAAGGGAGATTTTGAATTTCTGCAGACACTTGTGGACACTGGACACTTGGATTGTGTGAGGCCCACTGAATATCACAGTGCTATGTCACAGGCTCGATGGCACAGGTGTGAAAAAAGTGACTACAGGATAAGGGAGATTTTGAATTTCTGCAGACACTTGTGGACACTGGACACTTGGATTGTGTGAGGCCCACTGAATATCACAGCGCTATGTCACAGGCTCGATGGCACAGGTGTGAAAAAAGTGACTACAGGATAAGGGAGATTTTGAATTTCTGTGAGATTTTGAATTTCTGCAGACACTTGTGGACACTGGACACTTGGATTGTGTGAGGCCCACTGAATATCACAGTGCTATGTCACAGGCTCGATGGCACAGGTGTGAAAAAAGTGACTACAGGATAAGGGAGATTTTGAATTTCTGCAGACACTTGTGGACACTGGACGCTTGGATTGTGTGAGGCCCACTGAATATCACAGCGCTATGTCACAGGCTCGATGGCACAGGTGTGAAAAAAGTGACTACAGGATAAGGGAGACTTTGAATTTCTGCAGACACTTGTGGACACTGGACACTTGGATTGTGTGAGGCCCACTGAATATCACAGTGCTATGTCACAGGCTCGATGGCACAGGTGTGAAAAAAGTGACTACAGGATAAGGGAGATTTTGAATTCCTGCAGACACTTGTGGACACTGAACACTTGGATTTTGTGAGGCCCACTGAATATCACAGCGCTATGTCACAGGCTCGATGGCACAGGTGTGAAAAAAGTGACTACAGGATAAGGGAGATTTTGAATTTCTGTGAGATTTTGAATTTCTGCAAACACTTGTGGACAATGGACACTTGGATTGTGTGAGGCCCAATGAATATCAGAGCGCTATGTCACAGGCTCGATGGCACAGGTGTGAAAAAAGTGACTACAGGATAAGGGAGATTTTGAATTTCTGCTGACACTTGTGGACACTGGACACTTGGATTGTGTGAGGCCCACTGAATATCACAGCGCTATGTCACAGGCTCGATGGCACAGGTGTGAAAAAAGTGACTACAGGATAAGGGAGACTTTGAATTTCTGCAGACACTTGTGGACACTGGACACTTGGATTGTGTGAGGCCCACTGAATATCACAGTGCTATGTCACAGGCTCGATGGCACAGGTGTGAAAAAAGTGACTACAGGATAAGGGAGATTTTGAATTCCTGCAGACACTTGTGGACACTGGACACTTGGATTTTGTGAGGCCCACTGAATATCACAGCGCTATGTCACAGGCTCGATGGCACAGGTGTGAAAAAAGTGACTACAGGATAAGGGAGATTTTGAATTTCTGTGAGATTTTGAATTTCTGCAAACACTTGTGGACAATGGACACTTGGATTGTGTGAGGCCCAATGAATATCAGAGCGCTATGTCACAGGCTCGATGCAGCAGGTGTGAAAAAAGTGACTACAGGATAAGGGAGATTTTGAATTTCTGCAGACACTTGTGGACACTGGACACTTTTGGATTGTGTGAGGCCCACTGAATATCAGAGCGCTATGTCACAGGCTCGATGGCACAGGTGTGAAAAAAGTGAATTGTAGAATTGGGCAGAATAGGAATCTCCCTAGAGTGTAGGTCTGTAAGAACGAAACAAGTCCTCCACAATGACACACAGATAGCTTCACTGTGGCTTTGATAACAGCCATTACACGGTACTGTGTGAGGAGCGTACACCGCTGTATGGTGTGAATAAATGCACACTCAGTACCTTAGCAGGACAAAAAAAAAATTGGGATTGCTTTTAAAAAAGCAGTTTGCAGAGCAGTGGGGAAACAGCAATGCAGCTGTCAGGAAGCCTTAGAAGGCAGCCTAACAACCAACACTGCTGATCCACCACAATATAGCCTCCCCTTGCACTGCACACACAGTGACTGGTGTGTTGCACAGGCAAAATCGCTAGCAGCAGAAGCAGTTTTTTTGTCTTCTTCCCTGTCTAACGCTCTCCCTACAGAATCAGCAACCTCTCCCTATGCTAAGATTGGCAGAAGTAAGATGGCGGTCGGCGTGCACGCCCTTTTATAACCCCTGTGACGCCCACCAAAGCAAGCCAATCACTTGCATGCCCTTCTGAAAGATGGTGGCGACCCCTGCCTATGTCATCACATTGCCCACAGTGTCCGTGGATCCTGATTGGCTGAAAAAGAGCGCTAAACAAACTTTTGAAACGCGACTTTGGCGCGTAAGTCGCCGACCTCGTGGCCGACCTCATCCTAGGGTCGGGTTTCGTTTCATGAAACCCGACTTTGCCAAAAGTCGGCGACTTTTGAAATTGTTCGACCCGTTTCGCTCAACTCTAATCGTAGGTCCTGGTACTCTTTACTATTTTTCCGTGCCTCAGGTCCTGTCTGCTTAAACCTTCACTACCGTATTGGGCCTGTGCTCTCCCGCAGTGTGGGTAAGTCACCCTGCTCAGCCGTGGCAGTTGCCGACACTGACAGGATCCCGACAGAACCATTCCATTGTAGATTTTGATTTGTTTGGGATCATTGTCTTGTTGGAAGACAAATCTCCGTCCCAGTTTCAGGTCTTTTGCAGACTCCAACAGGTTTTCTTCAAGAATGGACATGTATTTGGCTCCATCCATCTTCCTATCAATTTTCACCATCTTCCCTGTCCCTGCTGAAGAAACGCAGGCCCAAACCATGATGCTGCCACCACCACGTTTGATACTGGAGATGGTGTGTTCAGGGTGATGAGCTATGTTGCCTTTAAGCCAAACATATCGTTTGGCATTGTTGCCAAAAAGTTCGACTTTGGTTTCATCTGACCAGAGCACCTTCTTCCACATGTTTGGTGGGTCTCCCAGGTGGCTTGTTGCAAACTTTAAACAATACTTTTTATGGGTATCTTTGAGAAATGGCTTTCTTCTTGACACTCTTCCATAAAGGCCAGATTTGTGCAGTGTACGACTGATTGTTGTCCTTTGGACAGACTGTCCTACCTCAGCTGTAGATCTCTGCAGTTCATCCAGAATGATCATGGACCTCTTGACTGCATCTCTGATCAGTCTTCTTCTTGTTTGAGATGAAAGTTTAGAGGGACGGCTGGGTCTTGGTAGATTTGCAGTGGTCTGATGCTCTTTCCATTTCAATATGATCGCTTGAACAGTGCTCCTTGGGATGTTTAAAGTTTTGGAAATCATTTTGCATCCAAATCCGGCTTTAAACTTCTCCACAACAGTATCACGGACCTGTCTGTTGTGTTCCTTGATCTTCATGATGCTATCTGTGCATCAAACAGAACCCTGAGAATATCACAGAGCAGGTGCATTTATACGGAGACTTGATTACACACAGGTGGATTATATTTATCATCATTAGTCATTTAGGACAACATTGGATCATTCAGAGATCCACAATGAACTTCTGGAGTGAGTTTGCTTTTCAGTTTTTGAATTTCCACAAAAATTTAAAATAAGCAATAAATTTCGTTCAACTTCACAATTGTGTTCCACTTGGTGTTGATTCTTCACCAAAAATTTACATTTGGTATCTTTATGTTTGAAGTATGATATGTGGGAAATGGTTGACAAGTTCCAGGGAGCCAAATACTTTCGCAAGGCACTGTAGATAATTTATTTGAAGAGATGAACAGTAAGACTTATTATCCAGATGACTCATGGTGGGAGGAGATGAAGCACACAATACTAATGCCATGCTCTGCAAACCATGGAACTACGGCAACTGCAGTGGTGGTAACTCTCTTTTGATAATATCTTTTGTGTGATTATCAGATAGGTGGGTATGGATCTCTGCCCATTTCCCCCATATATAACCAGGAGGTTAGCGTGCACTCCAGTCCAGTAGCGAGGTGCAGGTGTAATGGACCGGTAGGTCCTATTACCAATAATAATCTAATTCACCGCACACTCAAAGGGGTTTCATGCAAATAAGTAAATTAATTAATTAATAATAAAATGGACACTTATTTGCATGAAACCCCTTTGAGTGTGCGGTGAATTAGATTATTATTCATTTTCCCCATATAGGCAACCTTGAGCAGAGTCATGGATAATACTGATGATGCTTAGGAACCAAATTGCGGTGCTGAGAAGGTAATGTCATCAGAGTGGAGGTTGGTGGAGTAAGCATAGAAGAACAAATTCAATATCCATTCAAAAGATCCTCTGGAGAAGATAGGCTTGTTTTGCAGAAAGATCAGAAAGTAGAGATGAGCAAATCGCCTCAGCTGCATGTGTTGTGGCTGTGTCACTGTCACAGCACATGCATGTAGAACCCAATACACAGGCTCACCATGCATGTACTGTCACTGTCACACAGCCGCGATACATGCAGCTGTGACGCTGAATAGCTGTTCAGCCGGCATGATCGAGAAAGCCGGGTTCCTGCTGTAGCTTATTCAGCAAGCGCTATAGCTTGCCGAATAAGCGGGGAACCAAAGATATTCGCACAATTCTAGTCAGGAGCAGGTTATGTCACATCTGTTGTAGGCATAGTGAGCTCATCTGTACCTGAAAGTTTTAGTGGCGGTCATGGTAATGATGATTTCTATATGCAAGCATTTTGGGTGCGTGCAAAAAATTCTTTCCACCTTCCCAGAGGACATATTATTTGTAGTACACACTGCTTAGGAACATCAACACTCATCGGCACATGAAACAGCATCATTTTCGATTGTGAGTTAAATAAAATGACCAAAAGGTTAAACAAAACTCAATTTCTCGTCCTTCTCAAAGTGATCATCTTTCATGTATCCAGCAAGTAGTGCTTTTATGTTGTCATCAGCCCCATCATACTCATCTACTGCTTTCCATACTATTCATCTTAAACCTCTATATCATCAAGCGAGGACAGTTTAATTCTTATCTATGTATCGCAGAATTTTGTATCAAAGAAATTGTGTGAAAAACCTTTATAAAACTAAATTTTATTGAAAATGTATTAAAACGACCCTACAAAGGTTAAAAAAAGTGCAATAGTGCAAAAAAAAGTGCAAATCAATAATGGGGATAAAAATAGGAAGGTGAGATGGTCTCAGATTCCAGGAGGCACCACCCTGGCTGCAGAAGTAGGAACCTTATCTATAGGCAGCCTAAACCGACCCCACCGCTTGTCCATCATCTGTCCCAAAAATAGCTCAGATGGCCAAAGTGAGGAACAAGTTGTAATTGACAATATTCCTCATAGTAAAAAGCTCAACTATGGAAAGGACATGCATGAGGAAGGTGCAAATAAATTCCTCATACACGCTTTTAATACCTTTTCAATAAAATATATTTTTAGAAGGGTTTTTTCACAGTGAACTTTACAACACCCTTGCTATTCCTTCATTGTTAGCTGATCAAAGAAATTGTGCTTCAAAGTTAACCATAGCTTTTTTAAAGGAATATCTTCACAAGTCCAAATATCTAAACACAAAAGTCTACCTCACAAAGCGTGGATGTTGTAATTTTTTTGCACATTTCCTTTTTATAATTGTACAATATTAGACCCATAAACGTCACTTGAATACAGTGGCCTTTTTGATTTTAGAACATGAACCTAACAAACAATTTTTTTCTTGTCTTTTTTTCTCTAAAGACCCATGTTTTTATTTTAAATCTGTTTTAAGAAAGGTCTTGTTTTTCATTTTTGAATACTGGTTTAGCCATTCCAATTAAGCAGCTATACACTGTTGTGAATTCTCTTTCTGGGCTCCCTCTGGTGGTTACTGAAGGTAGTGGAGCTGGTCAGATTGACAGAGGTGTTGTGAGTTCTGTTTCTGGGCTCCCTCTTGTGGTTACTTGAGGTAGGGGAGCTGGTCAGATTGACAGAAGTGATGACGATTGGAGATCTGGGTTTGCTGACTGGTGTATTTAAGACAGCTGACTTCCTTTAATCCTTGCTGGTGATTTTCTTCCTGTGCCTTCTGAGGTCTGATGTCTCCTGCTCTGTTCCTGCATGGCTCAGCTAAGTGGTTCATTTGCTAATCTTTTTGAATTTGATCTGGTTTTGTCTGTCTCTGCTTTATGTGGGTCAGCTTGCTCCTGCTGTGGCTGTGCTGGATCACCGCCCATATGTTACGGCTTGTGTCAGTTTGTTCTGTCCCCTGTTATATTGGTTTCTTTTTGCTTTGCTTTCAGTATATACCAGTGTGCTGATATAGTGGGGTGAAGTCGTGTGACTTCAGTTTTTTTTGTGCATCTGACGAGTTGGATTTTTCAGCGTTTTTTGCGTGATTGCAGACAGTGTCTTTCCTTTCCTGTCTTGTCTAGTCAGTTTGGGCCCCATCATTTGCTCAGTCTATTTTTCTGCCTGCATTTGTGTTTTCATCTTGTCTCACTGACAATATATGTTTGGGGGCTATCTATTCCTTTGGGGTCTGCTCCGGGGCAGTTTAGATTTCACCTTTCTTGCTTTAGGCTGAGTTAGCTCTCCGGCTGTGCCGAGGCGTCTAGGGCATCAAAGGTACGCTCCACAGCTACTGCTAGTTGTGTGGATAGGATCAGGGGTCTGCAATCTGCTTAGTTACCAACCTCTCTGGTTTTCTGATGGCTTAGCCTGGTCCTGCTATCCTCCTCAGTGACCCATTCATAACAGAATCACCAGCCTTACTGTACATTCTAGGGTACTCTAAAGAAGGAAAGAATTGAAAAAAAAAAGTGTCAGAATTTTTTTGCATATTTTTTCCTCTTTTTTTTTCTGGGGCTGTAAGAGGATATTTTTTTGTCTAGATGGAGACTAAGCAATTGTCTGATCATGTTGAGCAGCTCGCTGCTGAAGTGCGGGGAATTTCTGCCTATCTCGCTCAATCTTTTGTTGTAGAACCAAAGATCCTGATGTGTTTTTTGGGGATCGGTCTAAATTTTTGAATTTTAAGAATAATTGTAAACTATTTTTTTCTTTGAAACCTAACTCATCGGGGAGCTCTGTGCAGCATGTTAAAATTGTCATCTCCCTGCTGCGCGGCGATCCCCAGGATTGGGCCTTTTCTTTGAGACCCGGAGATCCTATTCTGGCTAATGTGGTTGCGTTTTTACAAGCCCTGGGGTTGTTGCATAATGAACCAAATGCTATTGATCAAGCTGAGAAAACCTTATTGGCATTGAACCAGGGTCAGGATTACATTGTCAAAATTTCCGAAAGTGGACGGTCCTTACTAAATGGAATGACGATGCCCTAGAATCTTTCTTTCGGAAGGGTTTTGCAGAAACCGTAAAAGATGTTATGGTGGGATTTCCTGTCCCCTCTGATCTTCATGACTCTATGTCATTGGCCATTCAAATTGATCGGCGTTTATGTGAACGTAAAACTACACGAGAGGCGTTGCTGCCTTTCAAACGAACTTCTGAACCCATGCAATGCGATAGGGTTTTGTCTAGGGCACAACTTCAGGAGTTTAGAAGGCATAATGAGTTGTGTTTTTTCTGTGGGGATGCCTCTTATACTATTTAAGTCTGCCCTAAATGAGAAAAGCGTTTTGCTCACGCTTTTGCGGTGGGCAGTGTATAGCCTAAGTTCCTTTTGGTGATTACCTTGATCTGCTCCTTATCTACATTTTCCGCTAAGGCTTTTGTTGATTCAGGAGCAGCTTTGAATCTGATGGATTTTGACTTTGCCAAACGTTGTGGTTTTCCCATGATACCCTTGCGGACTCCTATCCCTTTGAGGGGTATTGATGCTACTCCTATGGCGGAGAATAAACCCCAGTTTTGGACCCAGGTGATAATGCGGGTCGCCCCGGACCACCAAGAGAATTGTAAATTTTTGGTGTTGCACGATTTGCATGATAGTATTCCATCCCAAATACTCATGTCCAGCCAGCCGTGACATCTCCCGTCGGCCAATCTGGAGCTGCCACATCACCAGAGCAGCCAACGTCCGACCACGAGTAAGACAACACAACATCACTGACATGTTCAGTAAGGTGATCTCTGGACTTAGTCTCCAGAACGCAGGCCTGCACCTGTGTATCACTGGCTCACATAGATTTAGCCGAAGAGCCAGCAATAACCAAGTGTGCAGTATGATCCTCAGCAAGATGCTGGGACTGACGTCTGTGCTGAGTAGCAATCTGAGCGGCTGGAGCTGAATGGGGCACCACAACACCAGGCAATGCTTGGAATCTATCCTGCGTAGTGGGAGAATCCCAAGTACTGTCCAAACTGTACATATATAGAGGGCACTGAACACATAGATAAAAACAGTATATGAGAAGAAAACCACTTACTTGCTAAAGCAGATGGCTGTCAAACTACATAAAAGTAAGAGACTAATGTGGAACTTGCATGTAGAGTTGAGCGAAACGGGTCAGTCAAATTCAAAAAACGCCGACTTTAGCTAAAGTCGGGTTTTGCCGATCGAAACCCGACCATAGCGTGAGGTCGGCCATGAGGTCGCCAAGCTGAGCGCCAAAGTTGCATTTCAAATAATGCTTCCAGCGCCTTTTCTCAGCCAATGAAGGAGGACGCACACTGTGGGCAACGCGATGACATGGGCAGCGGCCACCACCATCTTAGAGAAGGGCATTGAAGTGATTGGCTTTGTGTGGCGTCACAGTGGGTATAAAAGGCTGTGAACGCCGACCGCCATCTTACTTCTGCCGATCTTAGAATAGGGAGAGGTGCTGCTGCTGATGATTCTGAATAGAGAGAGCGTTAGGCAGGGGAGAAAAAAAAATTGCTTCTGCTGATAGCGCTTTTCACCGTACAGTTAGTGTGCAATGAAAGTGGAGGATTTTTGATGTGTGTAGCAGCACTGGTGGTGATTAGGCTGCTTTTTAAGGCTACCTGCTAGCTGCATTGCTGTGTGAACACTGCTGTTCAAACTGCTTTTTTCAAAGCTATCCAACTTTTATTATTTTGATCTGGTGAGTTACCGAGCGTTCATTTTTTCACACACTGTATAGCGGTGTACGCTCCTCACACACTACCGTGTACTGGCTGGTATCACGGCAAATAGAAGCTATCTGGGTGTGACTCTGGAAAAACAAGCCGAGGAGATTTTCCATTTTTCCAGACGTACACCTTAGAGAGCTGTCCGCTTTTCAAACAGTTTTACATATCTGCTGTTTGATCATGGTCAGAAATAGAGACAGCATGTGTAACTTTGTATACAAATAGACGGAGATTGAAAATTTTCCATACAGACACCGTATAGCGGTGTACGCTCCTCACACACTGCCGTGTACCGCCTTGTATCACGGACAAATAGAAGCTCTCTGTGTGTGACTCTGGAAAAACAAGCCAAGGAGATTTTCCATTTTTCCAGACCTACACCTTAGAGAGCTGTCAGCTTTTCAAACAGTTTCGTATATCTGCTGTTTGATCACGGTCAAAACTAGACAGAGACAGCGTGTGTCAGTCCCTATACAAATAGACGGAGATAGACAATTTTCCATACACACACCGTATAGAGCTGTCCGATTCTCAAACAGTATTGTATGTCTGCCGTTCGCATTACAGTCACATCTATACAGAGTCAGCGTGTGTGTGTGTGACACTCCGTAAATACATATACGGAGATTGTTAGTTACACAAAAAACGCATACAGCTGTACACTTCTGATACAGTTCCGTATATCTGCTTGTTGGAATACGGTCAAATACATACTGGTAGAGCGTCTGTGACTAACAAAATATATACATAGATTTAATTTTCCCAAAGATGAAGAAGTATGGTGGAAGAGTCCACGGACGTGGGCAGGGGGAAGCAGCTGGAACTGATGGTGGTGGTGCATTGGCTGGTTCTGGCAAAAGCACGATAGCAGCTAAGGCAGGAGGTGTTAAGCTAGCCTCATCACCTGGCCCAAGAAGGCATGTAAGGTTCCCTTTTCTTGAAGTAGGAAAACCGATTTTAATGCTGGAGCATCAGGAACAGGTTTTGGCGTACATTGCCGAAACAGCCACCAGCTCTATTGCCTACTCTTCTGAACATTCGAAACCTGCAAGCACAGAGTCATCAGTGCAGGGTTCTGGTCAGGAAAAACACCTTTCCTTGTGTCCTTCACCCCCACCAAAAGTTAAGGATGCGGCAGCCCACACTTCAGATTACTCTGTGGAGCTCTTTTCACATACCATGCCTGGGTTATCCAGTCAAATCCAGAATTCCCCAGTCCAAGATGAATCTGACATGGAGTGCACTGATACACAGCCACTGCTAGTTGATTCTGCTGGTACATTGACTCAGAGCACTACATTGCCCTCGCAGTCTACTGAGCCAAAATCTGAACCTGATGAAACTCAGGTGCCCCCTCCCGCATACTATACCACCTTACACGGTGACACAGTGGAAGGTAAAGAGGAAGGTGCAGATAACTTTGAAGAGGTGGTGATGGATGACCCAGTTCTTGACCCGAATTGGCATCCATTGGGGGAGGAGGGTGGTGCTGGCAATAGTTCAGGAGAAAGATCCGCAGCAGGCATTGACATCGCAGCAGCGATTATCAGGCAGGCCCGTAGCTGTCCAAAAACGTGGACCAAAAACTAAAAGAGTTGCAGGACAGCTTGGCCAGACGGTCAACTTAGCACAGCATGCAAGGCCAGAAAATGTATACCATAGTAGAAAGAGTGCAGTGTGGCACTTCTTTGACCAAAATCCTACTGATGAGGCAAAGGTTACCTGTAAGAAGTGCGGAAGGACCTTTAGCCAAGGTAAACAACTCAGAAATTTGAATACCAGTTGCATGCTTAGACATTTAATCAACATGCACTTGCAAGCATGGATGGACTACAAAACCTCAGGTACCACATGTGCACCTGCTGCAACTGAAGGTAGCCAGCAATGCTCCATCGCTTCCCCCACTGTAAGACCACCACCACCGTTAAGCACAACACCAGCACTAAATGTGGAGGTGTCGTCGCAAGGCCAAAGCACTCAGGGAATCACAATGGTTTTGCAACACAACACTGAATCTAGGCCATCACCACAAATACCATCACCAACCCCCTCTCACTCCGTCCAGTCCACAGCTACTTCCCCCATATGCAGCTCTCCAGTCCTGCTCACCCTACCAGACACTCTGAGTAGGACAAGAAAGTACTCATCCTCTCATCCACGTACACTGTGTTTGAATGCCTACATTTCCACACTAATCTCATTAGAGATGATGCCCTACTGTTTGGTTGAAAGCGAAGCTTTCCGCGAGCTCATGGCCTACGCTGTCCCATGCTATGACCTACCCAGTCATCACTTCTTTTCTCGAAAAACCATCCCTGCCCTCCACCGGCATGTGAAAGACTGCCAAGTCCATGCACTAAAACAGTCAGTGAGTGGAAAGGTGCACCTCACAACAGATGCATGGACCAGTAGGTATGGCCAGGGCCATTATGTGTCCATCACTGTGCACTGGGTTAATGTGGTGGATGCAGGCTCCACCTGCACAGCGGACAGCGGCAGTGGAACAGTGCTGCCTAGCCCACGGTATAGGAAACAGTTGGCTGTAGGCTTTCGACCCTCCACCTTCTCCATAAGCGAAAGCTCGTCCACAGAGCGCAGTCACATGAGCACTCCATTCACAGCTGGCAGTGTTGCACAAGAGGTGTCCCACTATCGAACAGCTAGTGGTAAGCGTCAGCAGGCTGTGTTAAAGATGATGTCTTTGGGCAACAACAGACACACCGCGGAGGTACTGGCCGACTACTTGCAGCGACAAACTGAGTCATGGCTGGGCAGTCTACAACTTGAGGCAGGCAAGGTAGTTAGTGATAACAGCCATAATTTTGTGGCAGCCATAGCCCATGCAAAACTCACACATATACCTTGCCTGGCTCACACTTTGAACCTGGTGGTGCAGTGCTTCCTTAATAATTATTCAGAGTTAACATCACTGCTCCATAATGTAACGGCCCCGGTCACGGCCCCCGTTGCTCACCTCCATACTTACCCGGCGCCTCACTCCTGCCTCCAGCGGCGGCGTCCTCCTCTGACCGGTCTGCAGCCTGTGACGTCACAACAGGCCTTGCGCAAGCGCCATAGGCCGCGGCCGGCTTTCCCTTCCTCTCCTTATGTTCTGGCGGTGCCCTGACCCGGTAACACTGCCGGACCAATGGGGGTCGCTCCTCTAGTATTTCAGGCCACCCTCCCATAGTGGAGGCGCCTGATCGTCATTGTGCTACCCGCACACTAGGCCCCTGTTCTCCTGCCCTGTGCTCTGCACCACGGTGCTCATACCGTCTTGTCTTGTCTTGCCTTGCAGTCCTACTCCAGTCCAGTGTGTTGCTGCTCCATCCATAGGGGTCGGTTCCACCAGGTTGCTCGCCCGGGGCCCCTCGGTGTCACGGTCCACTCCCAGAAGTCCGCCTTGTCCAGCGCGGCGCTAATAGTACGATCAGGCCATGGATCCTGCCGGGGCATCTGCTCCTGCTCAAAAGGAGTTGATCTTTTTGCGGGAGAACCAGGGGCGCATCATGTCCGTAATGAAGTCTATGGAGTCGCGCTTGTCAGCTCTTCAGGCCGCCGATCTGGGAAATGCTGCCCAACTGGCCAGTCTCCATCAGGAACTGGACCAGCAGTGAGAAGCCCAGTCTCATATCTTGACCTATATGGCCTCTGTAGATAATCGCCTGGTGGCCCTCCAGTCTGCCTCCGCAGCCTCTGACGCTCCTCCCAGTCCTGCTTCTTTTCCCTCTCCTCGCCTAGCTAAACCCCCCCGGTTCAATGGCGACCCCAAACATTGCAGAGGGTTCCTAAATCAATGTAGCCTCCATTTTGAGCTCTTGCCCCACCAGTATCCCTTCGATAGGGCCAAAGTGGCCTTTATCATGTCCCATCTGGAGGGGTAGGCCCTGTCCTGGCTAAACCCTCTCTGGGAGAGGGATGACCCCGTAGTTTCTAACCTTCCGTTTTTTTTGGATACCTTCCGTAGGGTGTTTGATGAGCCTGGATGGGTAGCCTCACTTACTGAGTCTCTTTTCAACCTCCACCAGGGCGCCCTCAGTGTTGGACTATATGCCATCCGGTTCCTCACACTGTCTTCGGAATTGGGGTGGAATAATGCGGCACAGGTAGGAGCATTTTGGCGGGGGTTATCGGGCAAGATAAAGGATGAGCTGGCTGGATGGGATACTCCTACCACTCTCGAGGACCTCATCTCCCTGGCCACCCGCATAGATCTCCGTTTCCAGGAGCGCGCTCGGGAGTCAGCTAGGGAGAGGAGACCCACCAGATCTATCCCATCCGCTAATCGGTCCTTTAGTCCACGACCAGCCGGGTCCACCCACACTCCTCCTCCCGAGCCCATGCAGGGTGACCGTGTCAGGTTGGCCGAGTCACGTCAGAGAGAGAGACGGGCGCAAGGTCTATTTCTCTATTGTGGAGCGGCATCACATTTCATCCGTTCGTATTCTGAGAGACTGGGAAACTCTTCCACCTAGGCCAGGTAAGAGAGGCCTCCCTAGGTGTTAATGATTCCTCTCAACCCCTCACGATGTCTGTTCTTTTGCTTTCAGTGGAGAGGCGTGGGTCTGAGGTGGCCTACGTGGATTCAGGCTCGGCAGGTAACTTCATCCAGCAGGAAGAAGTGGACAAGTATCGAATTCCTGTGGTTACCCTAAGAAATCCTCGACTAATTGTTTCAGTGGATGGCAAGCCGCTACAAGAACCCATCACCATGGTCACTGAGGAGGTTGATTTGCAAGTAGGCGTTCTCCACCGTGCGAGAGTGGCCTTCAACGTACTGCCTGACTTGTCTCACGCAATTCTGCTTGGCCTTTTGTGGCTTCGGACCCATTAGCCAGTTCTCGACTGGTCATTCGGGGAGGTATTGCGCTGGGGACACTCGTTTCTAGGCCGGTGTCTGAATCCTATTCGTCCTGCTGCTCCCGCACACCCACCTTTGGAGCTCTCGAGGCTCCCTTCGGCCTATTGGTCCTACGCAGACGTATTTGACAAGAAGGAGGCTGAGATCCTTCCTCCGCACAGGCCTTTCGACTGTCCAATCGAGTTAATCCCCGGTTCCACCCTTCCAAGGGGTAGGATTTACCCACTTTCTCCCGCAGAGACCGCTGCCATGTCCGCTTACGTCCAGGAGAACCTCGCCAAGGGATTTATACGGATGTCCTCCTCCCCCGCAGGAGCCGGTTTCTTCTTCATCAAAAAGAAGGACGGTTCGCTGCGCCCGTGCATAGCCTATTGGGGCTTGATCAACATCACTATCAAGAACCGGTACCCCCTTCCACTCATCCCAGAGTTGTTCGATCGGCTCAGAGGGGCGCAGATTTTTTCCAAGTTGGATCTCAGAGGAGCCTATAATCTTATCGGCATCCGTGCAGGCGAATAATGGAAGACCGCTTTTAACACCCGTGACGGTCATTATGAGTACCTTGTTATGCCCTTTGGTCTGTGCAATGCTCCCGCAGTGTTTCAGGAATTTGTCAATGAGATCTTCCGGGACCTTTTGTACTCCTGCGTGGTAGTGTACTTGGATGACATCCTTGTCTTCTCCCCAGACCTTCCGTCTCATAGGAGGACTCTCCGCCTGGTTCTTCAGCGTCTTAGGGAGAATCGTTTGTATGCCAAAATGGAGACTTGCCTGTCTGAGCAAACCTCGCTACCATTTCTAGGCTACATGATCTCCGACGCCGGACTACAGATGGATCCCGAGAAACTGTCTGCCATTTTCAAATGGCCCCGTCCCGTCGGCATAAGAGCTATCCAACGCTTTCTCAGATTCCCAATTACTACAGGCAATTTATTCCACATTTTTCGTCTGTTGCCAAGCCGATCTCTGCCCTTACCCATAAGGGGATGAGCTCCAATTCCTGGACTCCTGAGGCTGAAGAGGCCTTCCAGTCTCTAAAACGGGCATTTTCCATGGCTCCGGTGTTGTCCCGTCCTGAGAACAGCAAACCCTTCGTGCTGGAAGTGGACGCATCCTCGACAGGTGCCGGGGCTGTGTTATCCCAGAAAACCGCCTCTGGTCGCCTACGTCCGTGTGGATTCTTCTCCAAAGCCTTCTCCCCATCCGAGTGCAATTACTCGATTGGCGACCGTGAACTCTTGGCCATCAAGTTGGCATTGGAGGAGTGGCGTCACCTTTTGGAGGGAGCTCTCCACCCGTTTGTAATTTACTCGGATCACAAGAACCTGGCCTACCTTCAGTCCGCCCAGAGACTTAATCCTCGGCAGGCCAGGTGGTCCCTGTTCTTCGCTCGCTTTGATTTTGAGCTCCATTTTTTCCCAGGGGACAGAAACACCAAAGCCGATGCTCTCTCCAGAGTCTTCCAGCCATCTGAAGTTGGGGTGGAACCATCTCACATCATCGAACCCATGAGGATTATCACCGTGGCACCACTGAATTTGCTTTCTCCACCCCCAGGCAAGACTCTCATGCCTGAGAATGCCAAAGGAAGAGTTCTGCTTTGGGGGCATTCCTCCAATTTGGCAGGCCATGCCGGAATTCAGAAGACTCTTGCTCTCATATCTCGGCACTATTGGTGGCCAACTCTCCGCCAAGATGTGGCAGGCTTCGTTGCCTCCTGTCCCTCCTGCGCCAGAAATAAGATACCACGTCGGCCTCCGTCTGGCATGCTGCTCCCTTTGCCAGTTCCTACATTATCTTGGGAGAACATTGCCATGGACTTTATCACCGATCTGCCCCGTTCATCCAGTTGTATGGTGATTCTGGTGGTGGTGGACCGCTTTTCCATAATGGCACATTTTATTCATCTGAGCGGCCTCCCTTCTGCGCCCGGATTAGCTAAAATATTCATCCATCAAATTTTTAGGCTCCACGGCCTACCTCAACGTATCGTATCTGACCGAGGAGTCCAGTTTACTTCCAAGTTTTGGAGAGCACTTTGCTAACTCCTGGATATATCCCTGGATTTCTCATCCGCCTACCACCCACAGACCAACGGGCAAGTAGAGTGAACTAACCAGATGTTGATCGGATATCTTCGTCATTTCACCAACGCCCACCAGAACGACTGGGTTGACCTGCTTCCCTGGGCGGAGTTTGCCTACAACAACCATACCGGCGAATCCTTGACCAAGTCGCCGTTCTTCGTGGTATTTGGCAGACATCCCGGTATCCCTCTCCCAGTAGCTCCGGCCTCCGAGGTACCTGCAGCCAACTCCTTGTCCCAAGAATTTGCTGAGATCTGGTCCGAAACCACCACGGCACTCAAGAAGGCCGGTGAGCGGATGAAGAAGCACGCCGACAAGAGGAGGTTGGATCCTCTGCCGTTTCACATCGGAGATAAAGTCTGGCTCTCATCCAAGTATATCCAGCTAAAGTTACCTTCTTACAAGCTGGGCCCCCGGTACATGGGCCCCTTTGAGATCCTGGAACAGATCAATGAAGTCGCCTACAGGTTGAGGCTGCCTGCTTCGCTTCGAATCCCGAACACCTTCCACGTCTCTCTCCTGAAACCCGTGGTACTAAATCGGTTCCATCGCTCACCCTGTTCCGCTCCTCGACCGGTAGGCTCCGATAACACCTTTGAGGTAAGAGATATTCTCGCCACGAAAAGTCAGAGGGAGGACCTTTTTTCTTATCGACTGGAAGGGTTTTGGTCCAGAGGAAAGGTCCTGGGACCCCCTGGAGAATATCAACGCTCCCCACATCCTCAGGAGATTTTTTGCCAATCGCAGCAGGGGGCGGCTTAAGGGGGAGGGTACTATTACGGCCCCAGTAACGGGCCCCGTTGCGCACCTCCATACATACCCGGCACCTAACTCCTGCCTCCGTCGTCGTCGGCGTCCTCCTCTGACCGGTCCGCGGCCTGTGATGTCACAGCAGGCCTTATGCATGCGCCATAGGCCTCAGCCGGCTTTCCCTTCCTCTCCTTATGCTCCGGCGGTGCCCTGACCCGGAAGCACTGCTGGACCAATGGGGGTCGCTCCTCTAGTATTTCAGGCCTCCCTCCCATAGTGGAGGCGCCTGATCATCATTGTGCTACCCGCACGCTAGGCCCCTGTACTCCTGCCCTGTGCTCTGCACCACGGTGCTCATACCGTCTTGTCTTGCCTTGCAGTCCTACTCCAGTCCAGTGTGTTCCTGCTCCGTCCTGCCTGCCGTGTCTTGTCTTGCAGTCCTACCCCAGTCCAGTGTGTTCCTGCTCCGTCCTGCCAGCCGTGTCTTGTCATGCAGTCCTACTCCAGTCCAGTGTGTCCCTGCTCCGTCCTGCCTGCTGTATCTAGCCCTGCAGTCCTACTCCAGTCCAGTGTGTTCCTGCTCCGTCCTGCCTGCCGCATCTAGCCCTGCAGTCCAACTCCAGTACAGTGTGTTTCTGCTCTGTCCTGCCTGCCGTGTCTTGTCCTGCAGTCCTACTCCAGTCCTGTGTGTTCCTGCTCCATGCTGCCTGCCGTGTCCTGTCCGTGTCCTGTAGCAGTTCTACTCCGGTCCTGTCTACACATCCCTGATTCTTGCAGTCCTACTCCAGACTTCGTTCCCATGGGACCACGTCCTCTGTCTCACTCCAGGCCATTCCGAGCCGCCCCTCTTGGTACCGGCTGCCGTGGCATTCAAACCCCTGGGCCTGCTCCTAACGATCCCTGTATAGAGGTCGGTTCCACCAGGTTGCTTACCCGGGGCCCCTCGGTGTCATGGTCCAGAGGGTCCACTTCCAGAAGTCTGCCTTGCCCAGCGCGGCGCTAACACATAAGGTGCGAAGACTGTGCTCGCACATCCGTCGCTCAGCCATACACTCCAGTCGTATGCAGAAGCTGCAGCGATTGCTCCACCTCCCCAAGCACCGCCTAATCATAGACGTTGCAACAAGGTGGAGCTCCACCCTGCACATGGTTGAGAGGCTGTGAGAACAGAGGCAGGCTGTAATGCATTTGTGGGAGGATACATGGGCAGACAGTTTGAGGGAAGACATGGAATTGTCGGGTGTGCAGTGGTCAAAGCTGAAAGCCTCTGTAAAGTCCTTCAGTGTTTTGAGGAATGCACACGGCTGGAAAGTGCAGACGATGCCATCATAAGCATGAGCATCCCACTTTGAGTCTGCTCATGTAAAGTTTGACGCACATTAAGGATCTGGCATCTGCAGCAGAGGAGGAGGAACAGGAGAAGGAGGAGGAGGGAAGCCTTGATGACAGTCAGCCATTGTCTGGTCAGGGAGCTGTCCTGGACGAGGTGGAGGAAGAAGAGGAAGAGGAGGAGGAGGATGAGGGGTGATGATTATTTTGGGCTGGAGGATGCTTCTCAGGGGCAAGAGAAAATGTTGGTGTTCCAAGGTCAGGTACAGTGTTTGTGCGTGACTGGAGGGATGTGGATTTGCCAGAATGTGCTCCTCCACCCAGCAGTGGCAGTGCATTATTGACACCTGGAACAATGGCCCTCATGTGCGCTTATGCCTTGCGAATGCTAAAAAGGGACCCCCGCATTGCCAAAATGATGAAGGATGACGACTACTGGCTGGCCAGCATCCTCGATCCACGCTACAAAGGCAAATTACACAACATCATGCCACAGGAGAACCTAGAGATAATATTGGCTAACAAACAAGCAACTCTGGTAAACCGTTTGTTTGAGGCTTTCCCAGCACACAGCAGCGGTGCTGGTTCTCCCATGAACCTTAGTGGGCACAATGGAAGAGGTGTTCGTGGTGCACATAGTCGAAGTGGCGTTGGAGACAGGGGTTTAATGACCATGTTGTGGAATGATTTCTCAAGTACCACTCACACGACTGCTAATACTGCATCAATTAAAAGTGACAGGAGACAGCAGTTGTCAACTATGGTTACAGACTACTTCTCCCATATCGATGTTCTCCCTCACAGGTCATTCCCCTTTGACTATTGGGCCTCTAAACTGGACACCTGGCCTGAATTGGCACACTATTCCTTACAGGAGCTCTCTTGCCCTGCTGCTAGTGTGTTATCTGAAAGCATCTTCAGTGCTGCTGGATCAATCCTGACAGAAAAAAGGACCCGTCTGTCGACCCAAAATGTTGATGATCTAGCCTTCATTAAAATGAACCATGCAAGGGTTTCAAAGGATTTTGTCCCACCTTCCCCTGATGACACATAGTTTGCCAGAAAACTGCCTCGCTTTTGTCCTGCTCTTCTTCGGACTTGCCCAATTCCGCCATTTGCAGCAGCTGAATGTCCAGCCTACAGATCAACATATGCCATTTTTAAAACCTCTCTAACTGGGCTGCCCACCCCCCAAGGGCTGGGGTCAACACCTGGCGCACCTGGGCTAGTGCCGTTGCTCTGAACAGGTAGATGGACCCACTGATGGCCGACGGCTCTGGCACAGGGCCCCTCATAGTACAATACAGTGTCTCTGATGGTGGGGGGCCCTCTCGCCATCAGACACTCCAGCATACTATGAGGGACCCTGTGCTAGTACCGTCGACCACGAGTGTGCCCCCCCGCTTGGTCATGGCCACAGCACTTGCAAGTTGCAATACTTACCTCTCCCTGTTCCACCGCTGTGTAGTCTGGGCAGTTAAATCCTTCACAGGGACGGCCACTAGAAATGTGGTGTTTTGATCTTTGATGGTTAAGATGTAGCTATGGCCTGTCCTGCTGGCCTCTACCTTCAGATGATCAATGGCTACCATTTGTAATGGACGTCAACTTACAAGCGGATGCAGTGGTGCTTTATGATCACCTTTCACAGTTGTGATAGTCACAGACGTGTGACATTCCTGCCACCATTTTTCAATGTCTCCTCTTATGCCAATCCAAAAGAATCACCTATGGCCTGTGGCTTCTGTCTTTTGCACTCCAAAATGACCAGACACATCATGATTGGCAGTGAGGACCATGTGTACATCTCTCCCTGTGATCACAATTTGATGGTGACGACTAACGGTGATGTGATCCACGCTACTGCGATAAAGCAATCCTTTCTTCACAAAGAACCATTTTTGCTGTCTCCACAGACACAGTAATTGAGGGTCTGCATGGCCTCTGCAACATCTACCGGGAGGTTTTCCTGCGATGAGTAATTCCCAAATTTCTGCTAACACTCAACTTTCCGTCTGTACTTGTATCCATGTAGTTTCCAGTAGCGGAGAGTCTGGACTGGTTTACTGAGATTGAAATATAAATGAAGATTTAAAAGTACCACAACACTGTATACTGTTGTACGCTTCGAATACCTTTCCCTTTTTCTACTTTTTAAATTCTGGTGTAATACATAGTGAGCCAGTGAGTGTCTGTGTCTGACTCCGGAAGTATAGACCGAAATTTACAATTACCCCTAGACTGGATACACCTGGTATGTGCTGATACAGTATCTTTGTTAAAAATTTGTTATTACGGTATCATCCATTGGGAGTGAGCGTGTGTGGTTTACGCCTTCTATATATACGGTGAATTGGAGATACCAACTTTTACCCTATACTCGCTACAGCTTGTATCTTGTTATACAGTACCTTTGTTCGACATTTAGTATTACGTTCAAATCCATACTGAGTGAGCGTCTAAGAGTGTCTACGGAACTATGTATAAGAAGATTTCAATTGTACCCCATAATATATATACTTGCTATCTTGTTATCCAGTACCTTTTCTACAACATTTTTTATTATGGTCAAACCCACAGTGAGTGAGCATCTGAGGGTGACTCTGGAAATATATACCGAGATTTCAAATTTGGCCTACACTGTAACTTTTTTTGCTATTTAGATTCTGGTGTAATCCAAAATGAGCCTGTGAATGTCTGTCTGTTACTCCGGAAATATATTTGGAGATTTAAGATTACCCCAACACTGTATACAGTCATGGCCAAAAGTTTTGAGAATGACACAAATATTATATTTTCACATGATCTGCTGCCCTCTGGTTTTTATGTGTGTTTGTCAGATGCTTTTATCACATACAGAAATATAATTGCAATCATATTATGAGTAGCAAAAGGTTATATTGACAGTTAGAATGAGTTAATGCAGCAAGTCAATATTTGCAGTGTTGACTAGAGTTGAGCGACTTTTGGTTTTTTAGGGTCGCGTTTCGTTTCGTGAAACCCGACTTTTCCAAAAGTCGGGTCGAGCAAGATCGTCCGATTATAGGGAAAAGTCGGGGTCGTCCCGAAACACGAAATCCAATGTAAGTCAATGGGGAATAAAAGTCGGCAGTGAGAGGAGGACAGGAAACACACCTACAGTGCCCACTTGAATGCCAAAAGCATCAATTCTTCTTTCTTAAGCTTGTCAACCTTAATTAACTTCATAATACAAGTTACGCACTGAAAAATGGGGGTTATTTGGCTACAAACTGTGGGGGGGAGGGCTGGCTCCAGGTTTTCATGTGCCCTGGGCGAAAGAGCGCCCCTTTAACACATACCAAAACTCATCATGCTCCGATACGGCAGAGAAATAGCGGTATAGTACAATGAAAAAACCTCACTTTTTACATCTCATGACGAGGCCCATCTATTTCTCCATACAGAATCATTGGTCACATATTATGTTTGAAACAGTATATGATGAGCTCCACATAATGCTACAGTATATGTTGGTCCCCATGGATGAAGCTCCACTGTCTTATGGGCCCAAATAATGCTCCAAACATAATGGGCCCCATTTCTAATGCTCTAGTGTATAATGGGCCCTGTAAATGCTGCTCCAGTGTCTGATGTCCACCTTTGGAATGTTCCAGTGTATGGTGGGCCCCATCTATCATTCTCCAGAGTATAGTGCTCCCCAAAAATTGCTGTCCCAACATTGAAAACAATCAAATAAGTCTCCTCGCTAGGGAATCCCTGTACTTGTCTGGACAGGTGCTGTAGCTTGCTTAACAGCTCGCCAGCCGTTCTCACGCCCAGTATGGATTACACGTGATTGCACAAAGGTGAGAAAGAGTACTGTATCCCCAGATAACATGTATGGATAGCGTACACATTCAAAATATATGTCTCAGGAGGCAGGCTCAGACGGTGTTAGGCCCAGTATGGATTGCACGTGATTGCACAAAGGTTAGAAAGGGTACCATATCCCCGGATAACATGTATGGATAGCGTACACATTCAAAATATATGTCTATACAGCATGAGGCAGGCTCAGACGGTGTTAGGCCCAGTATGGATTGCACGTGATTGCACAAAGGTTAGAAAGGGTACCGTATCCCTGGATAACATGTATGGATAGCGTACACATTCAAAATATATGTCTATACAGCATGAGGCAGGCTCAGACGGTGTTAGGCCCAGTATGGATTGCACGTGATTGCACAAAGGTTAGAAAGGGTACCGTATCCCTGGATAACATGTATGGATAGCGTACACATTCAAAATATATGTCTCAGGAGGCAGGCTCAGACGGTGTTAGGCCCAGTATGGATTGCACGTGATTGCACAAAGGTTAGAAAGGGTACCGTATCCCCGGATAACATGTATGGATAGCGTACACATTCAAAATATATGTCTATACAGCATGAGGCAGGCTCATATGGTGTTAGGCCCAGTATGGATTGCACATGATTGCACAAAGGTTAGAAAGGGTACCGTATCCCTGGATAACATGTATGGATAGCGTACACATTCAAAATATATGTCTATACAGCATGAGGCAGGCTCAGACGGTGTTAGGCCCAGTATGGATTGCACGTGATTGCACAAAGGTTAGAAAGGGTACCGTATCCATGGATAACATGTATGGATAGCGTACACATTCAAAATATATGTCTCAGGAGGCAGGCTCAGACGGTGTTAGGCCCAGTATGGATTGCACGTGATTGCACAAAGGTTAGAAAGGGTACCGTATCCCCGGATAACATGTATGGATAGCGTACACATTCAAAATATATGTCTATACAGCATGAGGTAGGCTCAGATGGTGTTAGGCCCAGTATGGATTGCACGTGATTGCACAAAGGTTAGAAAGGGTACCGTATCCCTGGATAACATGTATGCATAGCGTACACATTCAAAATATATGTCTATACAGCATGAGGCAGGCTCAGACGGTGTTAGGCCCAGTATGGATTGCACGTGATTGCACAAAGGTTAGAAAGGGTACCGTATCCCTGGATAACATGTATGGATAGCGTACACATTAAAAATATATGTCTCAGGAGGCAGGCTCAGACGGTGTTAGGCCCAGTATGGATTGCACGTGATTGCACAAAGGTTAGAAAGGGTACCGTATCCCTGGATAACATGTATGGATAGCGTACACATTCAAAATATATGTCTCAGGAGGCAGGCTCAGACGGTGTTAGACCCAGTATGGATTGCACGTGATTGCACAAAGGTTAGAAAGGGTACCGTATCCCCGGATAACATGTATGGATAGCGTACACATTCAAAATATATGTCTATACAGCATGAGGCAGGCTCAGACGATGTTAGGCCCAGTATGGATTGCACGTGATTGCACAAAGGTTAGAAAGGGTACCGTATCCCTGGATAACATGTATGGATAGCGTACACATTCAAAATATATGTCTATACAGCATGAGGCAGGCTCAGACGGTGTTAGGCCCAGTATGGATTGCACGTGATTGCACAAAGGTTAGAAAGGGTACCGTATCCCTGGATAACATGTATGGATAGCGTATACATTCAAAATATATGTCTCAGGAGGCAGGCTCAGACGGTGTCAGGCACAGTATGGATTTGGCGGCCCAGATTACACAGCGGAGGAGCAGGGAGAGGTAAAGATTGCAAATGCAGGTGCCCTGCCCAAGCAAGGGGGGCCCACTCGTGGGCGTCGGTACTGGCACTGGGCCCCTCATAGTACAGCGGTGTGTCTGATGGCGGGTGTGCACCACCACCGTCAGAGACACTTGATTGCACTATGAGGGACCCTGTGCCAGTGCCCGCGCCCAAGAGTCGGCCTACCCACCTGTCCAGGGCAACGGCACTCGCACGGTGTCATGTGGTAGTTGGTGACCCCGGCCATGGGGGGGGAGGCAGCACAGTTAGGGAGTTTTAGAAAGTGGCATATGTTGATGTTGGACATTCAGCTGATGCAAAAGGCGAAATAGGTGAAGTACCAGGAAGAGGTGGACCAAAGCAAGTCATTTTTCTGTCACCCTATGTATCATCAGGGGAAGGTGGGACAAAATCCTTGGAAACCCATGCGTGGTTCATTTTAATGAAGGTTAGATCATCCACATTTTGGGTTGACAGACGGGTCCTTTTTTCTGTCAGGATTGATCCAGCTGCACTGAAGACTCTTTCCGATAGCACACTTGCAGCTGGGCAAGCGAGCTCCTGTAAGGCATATTGTGCCAATTCAGGCCAGGTGTCCAGTTTAGCGGCCCAATAGTCAAAGGGGAATGACCTGTGTGGGAGAACATCGATATGGGAGGAAAAGTAGCTTGTTACCATAGTTGACAACTGCTGTCTCCTGTCACTTTCCATCGATGCAGTATTACCAGTTGTGTGAGCGGTATTTGAAAAATCAGTCCACAACATTGTCATGAAACCCCTGTCTCCAATGCCACTTCTGCTGTGTGCACCACGAACACCTCTGCCAAGCTGCCCCCGGCCCGTACGGCTCATGTGAGAACCATCACCGCTGCTGTGTGCTGGGAATGCCTCAAGCAGCCGATTTACCAGAGTTGCTTGTTTATTAGCCAATATTAGGTCAAGGTTCTCCTGTGGCATGATGTTTTGTAATTTGCCTTTATAGCGTGGATCCATGATGCTGGCCAACCAGTAGTCGTCATCGTTCATCATTTTGGCAATGCGAGGGTCCCTTTTTAGGATCCGCAAGGCATAATCTGACATGTGGGCCAATGTTCCCGGTGTCAATGATGCACTGCGAGTGCTGGGTGGAGGAGCACTTTCTGGCAAATCCACATCCCTCCAGTCACGCACAAACCCTGTACCAGACCTTGCCATGCCAACATTTTCACTTGCCCCACGAGATGCATCCTCCTCCCCTAAGTAATCATCCCCATCATCCTCCTCCTCCTCCTCTTCTTCCTCCACCTCGTCCAGGAGAGGTCCCTGAGCAGACAATGGCTGAATGTCATCAAGGATTCCCTCCTCCTCTTCCTCCTCATCAACATTGGCTGCAGACGCCTGCTCCTTAAGGTGCATCAAAGTTGCATGAGCAGACGCATAAGTGGGATGCTCATGCTTAGGATGGCGTCATCTGCGCCGTGTGCATTCCTCAAAACACTGAAGGACTTTACAGAGGTCTTTCAGCTTCGACCACTGCACACCTGTCAACTCCATGTCTGCTCTCAAAGTGCCTGGCCATGTATCCTCCCACAAATACATTATGGCCTGCCTCTGCTCGCACAGCCGCTCCACCATGTGCAGGGTGGAGTTCCACCTTGTTGCAATGTCGATAATGAGGCGGTGGTTGGGAAGGTGGAGCAATCGCTGCAGCTTCTGCATACGAACGGAGTGTACAGGCGACCGGCGGATGTGCGCGCACAGCCTTCGCACCTTCTGGAGCAGGGCTGTTAACTCCGGATAATTTTTGAGGAAGCACTGCACCACCAGGTTCAAGGTGTGAGCCAAGCAAGGTATGTGGCTGAGTTTTGAAAGGGCTATGGCTGCCACAAAATTACGGCCGTTATCACTAACTACCTTGCCTGCCTCAAGATGTAAACTGCCCAGCCATGACTCAGTTTGTCGCTTCAAGTACTCGGCCAGCACCTCGGCGGTATGTCTGTCGCCCAAACACATCATCTGCAACACAGCCTGCTGACGCTTTCCACTAGCTGCTCGATAGGGGGACACATCGTGTGCAACAGTGGCAGCTGCAGATGGAGTGCTCGTACTACTGCGCTCTGTGGACGAGCTTTCGCTTCTGGAGGAGGAGGAGGAGGAGGAGGAGGGTGGAACACCTACAGCCAACTGTTTCCTATACCGTGGGCTAGGCAGCACTGTCCCACCACCGCTGTCCCCTGTGGACCCTGCATCCACCACATTAACCCAGTGCGCAGTGATGGACATGTAACGGCCCTGGCCATGCCGACTGGACCATGCATCAGTAGTGAGGTGCACCTTTCCGCTCACTGACTGCTTGAGTGCATGGACAATGCGGTCTTTTCACATGATGGTGGAGGGCTGGGATGGCTTTGCGAGAGAAGAAGTGGCGACTGGGTAGGTCATAGCGTGGTACTGCATAGGCCATGAGTTCGCGGAAAGCTGTGCTTTCCACCAACCGAAAGGGCATCATCTCAAACGAGATTAGTTTGGCAATGTGGGCGTTCAAACCCAGTGTACGCGGATGAGAAACTGAGTACTTTCTTGACCTACTCATAGTGTCTGGGAGGGTGAGCTGGACTTGAGAGCTGCATATGGTGGAAGTAGCGGTGGACAGGGCGGACTGAGAGAGGGTTGATGATGGTGATGGAGTTGGTGTTCTTTCTGATGGCCTAGAATCAGTCTTTCGTTGATATAACAGTGGGATTCCCTGACTGCTGTGGCCTTGCAACGACACCTCAACATTTGCTGCTGTGCTAACCGGTGGGCTTACAGTGGGGGAAACAATGTAGCGTTGCTGACTACCTTCGTTGTGATCAGTTGCACATGTGGCACTTGAGGTTTGGTGTTGTGTCCACGCTTGCAAGTGCATGCTGGTTAAATGTCTAAGCATGCAACTGGTATTCAAATTTTTCAGATTTTTCCCTCGGCTAAAGGTCTTTGCGCACTTCTTACAGATAACCTTGGCCTGATCATGAGGATTTTGTTCAAAAAAGTGCCACACTGCGATCTTCCTACTTTGGCAGACATTTTGCGGCCTAGCACGCTGTGATCTTTTGACCCTCTGGACAAGCTGTCCAGCAACTCTTTTGATGTCTTTGGAGTGCTCCGGGCCTGCCAGATAACAGCTGTTGCGATGTCGATGTCTGCTGTGGATGCTCCTCATCTGAGCTATTGGAAGCAGCACCCTCTTCCTCCAATGGATGCCAATCTGGGTCAACAACTGGGTCATCCATCACCTCCTCTTCTATGTCATGTGCACCTTCCTCTGTGTCACCGTGTATGGTGGTATAGTGTGCGGGAAGGGGCACCTGAGTCTCATCAGGGTCAGAATCTGGCTCTGTACACTGCGAGGACAATGTAGTGCTCTGAGTGAATGTACCAGCAGAATCATCCATCAGCGGCTGTGCATCAGTGCACTCCATGTCAGATTCATCTTGGCCTGGGTAATTCACCATTTGACTTGATAATCCAGGCATGGTATGTGAAAACAGCTCCATGGAGTAATCAGTAGTATGGCCTGAGTCATCCTTCAATCTTGGTTGGGGTGAAGGACACAAGGAAAGGTGTGGTTCATGAACATGAGCCTCCAATGACGACTCAGTGCTTTTACTTTTTACAACTGAAGAAGAGGAGGCGATAGAGCTGGAGGCTGAGTCAGCAATGTAAGACAAAACTTTTTCCTGATGCTCTGGCTTTAAAAGCGGTTTGCCAACTCTTAGAAAACTAAGCGTTCGAGGCCTTATGTAGCCAGACGATGACGCAGGGTCAGCACCTCCTGCATTCGGTCCTATTTTGCTCTTGCCACTACCATCAGATCCACCAACAACACCATCATTACCAGCTGCCAACCCCCGCCCAATTCCACGGCCTCTTCCAGCAGCCTTCCTCATTTTTGGTAGAAATGTAGACAAAATCAAACAAACTATATAGTAATGTGAAACAAGGTACAAGGTGTATATAGGGCAGGGGAGATTTTGAATTTCTGCACACACTTGTGGACAGTGGACACTTTTGGATTGTGTGAGGCCCACTGATATCTGAGCGCTATGTGACAGGCTCGATGGCACTGCTGTGACAAAAGTGACTAGAGGATAAGGGAGATTTTGAATATCTGCACACACTTTTGGACACTGGACACTTTTGGATTGTGTGAGGCCCACTGATATCTGAGCGCTATGTGACAGGCTCGATGGCACAGCTGTGACAAAAGTGACTAGAGGATAAGGGAGATTTTGAATTTCTGCACAAACTTTTGGACACTGGACACTTTTGGATTGTGTGAGGCCCACTGATATCTGAGCGCTATGTGACAGGCTCGATGGCACTGCTGTGACAAAAGTGACTAGAGGATAAGGGAGATTTTGAATCGCTGCGCACACTTTTGGACACTGGACACTTTTGGATTGTGTGAGGCCCACTGATATCTGAGCGCTATGTGACAGGCTCGATGGCACTGCTGTGACAAAAGTGACAAGAGGATAAGGGAGATTTTGAATATCTGCACACACTTGTGGACAGTGGACACTTTTGGATTGTGTGAGGCCCACTGATATCTGAGCGCTTTTTGACAGGCTCGATGGCACTGCTGTGACAAAAGTGACTAGAGGATAAGGGAGATTTTGAATATCTGCACACACTTTTGGACACTGGACACTTTTGGACTGTGTGAGGCCCACTGATATCTGAACGCTATGTGACAGGCTCGATGGCACTGCTGTGACAAAAGTGACTAGAGGATAAGGGAGATTTTGAATATCTGCACACACTTTTGGACACTGGACACTTTTGGATTGTGTGAGGCCCACTGATATCTGAGCGCTATGTGACAGGCTCGATGGCACTGCTGTGACAAAAGTGACTAGAGGATAAGGGAGATTTTGAATATCTGCACACACTTTTGGACACTGGACACTTTTGGATTGTGAGAGGCCCACTGATATCTGAGCGCTATGTGACAGGCTCGATGGCACTGCTGTGACAAAAGTGACTAGAGGATAAGGGAGATTTTGAATATCTGCACACACTTTTGGACACTGGACACTTGTGGATTGTGTGAGGCCCACTGATATCTGAGCGCTATGTGACAGGCTCGATGGCACAGCTGTGACAAAAGTGACTAGAGGATTTGGGAGATTTTGAATTTCTGCACACACTTGTGGACAGTGGACACTTTTGGATTGTGTGAGGCCCACTGATATCTGAGCGCTATGTGACAGGCTCGATGGCACTGCTGTGACAAAAGTGACTAGAGGATAAGGGAGATTTTGAATATCTGCACACACTTTTGGACACTGGACACTTTTGGATTGTGTGAGGCCCACTGATATCTGAGTGCTATGTGACAGGCTCGATGGCACTGCTGTGACAAAAGTGACTAGAGGATAAGGGAGATTTTGAATATCTGCACACACTTTTGGACACTGGACACTTTTGGATTGTGTGAGGCCCACTGATATCTGAGCGCTATGTGACAGGCTCGATGGCACTGCTGTGACAAAAGTGACTAGAGGATAAGGGAGATTTTGAATATCTGCACACACTTTTGGACACTGGACACTTTTGGATTGTGTGAGGCCCACTGATATCTGAGCGCTATGTGACAGGCTCGATGGCACTGCTGTGACAAAAGTAACTAGAGGATAAGGGAGATTTTGAATATCTGCACACACTTTTGGACACTGGACACTTTTGGATTGTGTGAGGCCCACTGATATCTGAGCGCTATGTGACAGGCTCGATGGCACTGCTGTGACAAAAGTGACTAGAGGATAAGGAAGATTTTGAATATCTGCACACACTTTTGGACACTGGACACTTTTGGATTGTGTGAGGCCCACTGATATCTGAGCGCTATGTGACAGGCTCGATGGCACTGCTGTGACAAAAGTGACTAGAGGATAAGGGAGATTTTGAATATCTGCACACACTTTTGGACACTGGACACTTTTGGATTGTGTGAGGCCCACTGATATCTGAGCGCTATGTGACAGGCTCGATGGCACTGCTGTGACAAAAGTGACTAGAGGATAAGGGAGATTTTGAATATCTGCACACACTTTTGGACACTGGACACTTTTGGATTGTGTGAGGCCCACTGATATCTGAGCGCTATGTGACAGGCTCGATGGCACTGCTGTGACAAAAGTGACAAGAGGATAAGGGAGATTTTGAATATCTGCACACACTTGTGGACAGTGGACACTTTTGGATTGTGTGAGGCCCACTGATATCTGAGCGCTTTTTGACAGGCTCGATGGCACTGCTGTGACAAAAGTGACTAGAGGATAAGGGAGATTTTGAATATCTGCACACACTTTTGGACACTGGACACTTTTGGACTGTGTGAGGCCCACTGATATCTGAACGCTATTTGACAGGCTCGATGGCACTGCTGTGACAAAAGTGACTAGAGGATAAGGGAGATTTTGAATATCTGCACACACTTTTGGACACTGGACACTTTTGGATTGTGTGAGGCCCACTGATATCTGAGCGCTATGTGACAGGCTCGATGGCACTGCTGTGACAAAAGTGACTAGAGGATAAGGGAGATTTTGAATATCTGCACACACTTTTGGACACTGGACACTTTTGGATTGTGAGAGGCCCAATGATATCTGAGCGCTATGTGACAGGCTCGATGGCACTGCTGTGACAAAAGTGACTAGTGGATAAGGGAGATTTTGAATATCTGCACACACTTTTGGACACTGGACACTTTAGGATTGTGTGAGGCCCACTGATATCTGAGCGCTATGTGACAGGCTCGATGGCACAGCTGTGACAAAAGTGACTAGAGGATTTGGTAGATTTTGAATTTCTGCACACACTTGTGGACAGTGGACACTTTTGGATTGTGTGAGGCCCACTGATATCTGAACGCTATGTGACAGGCTCGATGGCACTGCTGTGACAAAAGTGACTAGAGGATAAGGGAGATTTTGAATATCTGCACACACTTTTGGACACTGGACACTTTTGGATTGTGTGAGGCCCACTGATATCTGAGTGCTATGTGACAGGCTTGATGGCACTGCTGTGACAAAAGTGACTAGAGGATAAGGGAGATTTTGAATATCTGCACACACTTTTGGACACTGGACACTTTTGGATTGTGTGAGGCCCACTGATATCTGAGCGCTATGTGACAGGCTCGATGGCACTGCTGTGACAAAAGTGACTAGAGGATAAGGGAGATTTTGAATATCTGCACACACTTTTGGACACTGGACACTTTTGGATTGTGTGAGGCCCACTGATATCTGAGCGCTATGTGACAGGCTCGATGGCACTGCTGTGACAAAAGTGACTAGAGGATAAGGAAGATTTTGAATATCTGCACACACTTTTGGACACTGGACACTTTTGGATTGTGTGAGGCCCACTGATATCTGAGCGCTATGTGACAGGCTCGATGGCACTGCTGTGACAAAAGTGACTAGAGGATAAGGGAGATTTTGAATATCTGCACACACTTTTGGACACTGGACACTTTTGGATTGTGTGAGGCCCACTGATATCTGAGCGCTATGTGACAGGCTCGATGGCACTGCTGTGACAAAATTGACTAGAGGATAAGGGAGATTTTGAATATCTGCACACACTTTTGGACACTGGACACTTTTGGATTGTGTGAGGCCCACTGATATCTGAGCGCTATGTGACAGGCTCGATGGCACTGCTGTGACAAAAGTCACTAGAGGATAAGGGAGATTTTGAATATCTGCAAACACTTTTGGACACTGGACACTTTTGGATTGTGTGAGGCCCACTGATATCTGAGCGCTATGTGACAAGCTCGATGGCACTGCTGTGACAAAAGTGACTAGAGGATAAGGGAGATTTTGAATATCTGCACACACTTTTGGACACTGGACACTTTTGGATTGTGTGAGGCCCACTGATATCTGAGCGCTATGTGACAGGCTCGATGGCACTGCTGTGACAAAAGTGACTAGAGGATAAGGGAGATTTTGATTATCTGGACACACTTTTGGACACTGGACACTTTTGGATTGTGTGAGGCCCACTGATATCTGAGCGCTATGTGACAGGCTCGATGGCACTGCTGTGACAAAAGTGACTAGAGGATAAGGGAGATTTTGAATATCTGCACACACTTTTGGACACTGGACACTTTTGGATTGTGTGAGGCCCACTGATATCTGAGCGCTATGTGACAGGCTCGATGGCACAGCTGTGACAAAAGTGACTAGAGGATAAGGGAGATTTTGAATTTCTGCACACACTTTTGGACACTGGACACTTTTGGATTGTGTGAGGCCCACTGATATCTGAGCGCTATGTGACAGGCTCGATGGCACTGCTGTGACAAAAGTGACTAGAGGATAAGGGAGATTTTGAATATCTGCACACACTTTTGGACACTGGACACTTTTGGATTGTGTGAGGTCCACTGATATCTGAGCGCTTTGTGACAGGCTCGATGGCACTGCTGTGACAAAAGTGACTAGAGGATAAGGGAGATTTTGAATATCTGCACACACTTTTGGACACTGGACACTTTTGGATTGTGTGAGGCCCACTAATATCTGAGCGCTATGTGACAGGCTCGATGGCACTGCTGTGACAAAAGTGACTAGAGGATAAGGGAGATTTTGAATATCTGCACACACTTTTGGACACTGGACACTTTTTGATTGTGTGAGGCCCACTGATATCTGAGCGCTATGTGACAGGCTCGATGGCACTGCTGTGACAAAAGTGACTAGAGGATAAGGGAGATTTTGAATATCTGCACACACTTTTGGACACTGGACACTTTTGGATTGTGTGAGGCCCACTGATATCTGAGCGCTATGTGACAGGCTCGATGGCACAGCTGTGACAAAAGTGACTAGAGGATAAGGGAGATTTTGAATATCTGCACACACTTTTGGACAGTGGACACTTTTGGATTGTGTGAGGCCCACTGATATCTGAGCGCTATGTGACAGGCTCGATGGCACAGCTGTGACAAAAGTGACTAGAGGTAAGGGAGATTTTGAATTTCTGCACACACTTGTGGAGAGTGGACACTTTTGGACTGTGTGAGGCCCACTGATATCTGAGCGCTATGTGACAGGCTCGATGGCACTGCTGTGACAAAAGTGACTAGAGGATAAGGGAGATTTTGAATATCTGCACACACTTTTGGACACTGGACACTTTTGGATTGTGTGAGGCCCACTGATATCTGAGCGCTATGTGACAGGCTCGATGGCACTGCTGTGACAAAAGTGACTAGAGGATAAGGGAGATTTTGAATATCTGCACACACTTTTGGACACTGGACACTTTTGGATTGTGTGAGGCCCACTGATATCTGAGCGCTATGTGACAGGCTCGATGGCACTGCTGTGACAAAAGTGACTAGAGGATAAGGGAGATTTTGAATATCTGCACACACTTTTGGACACTGGACACTTTTGGATTGTGTGAGGCCCACTGATATCTGAGCGCTATGTGACAGGCTCGATGGCACAGCTGTGACAAAAGTGACTAGAGGATAAGGGAGATTTTGAATTTCTGCACACACTTGTGGAGAGTGGACACTTTTGGACTGTGTGAGGCCCACTGATATCTGAGTGCTATGTGACAGGCTCGATGGCACTGCTGTGACAAAAGTGACTAGAGGATAAGGGAGATTTTGAATATCTGCACACACTTTTGGACACTGGACACTTTTGGATTGTGTGAGGCCCACTGATATCTGAGCGCTATGTGACAGGCTCGATGGCACTGCTGTGACAAAAGTGACTAGAGTATAAGGGAGATTTTGAATCTCTGCACACACTTTTGGACACTGGACACTTTTGGATTGTGTGAGGCCCAATGAATATCTGAGCGCTATGTGACAGGCTCGATGGCACAGCTGTGACAAAAGTGACTAGAGGATAAGGGAGATTGGATTGCTTTTAAAAAAGCAGTTTGCGGAGCAGTGGGTAAACAGCAATGCCAGCCTGTCAGGAAGCCTTAGAAGGCAGCCCAACAACCAACACCACTGATACACCACTATATAGCCTCCCCTTGCACTGCACACACAGTGACTGGTGTGTTGTGCAGGCCAAATTGCTAGCAGCAGAAGCAGTTTTTTTTTTCTTCTCAGCAGGACAAAAAAAAAAATTGGGATTGCTTTTAAAAAAGCAGTTTGCGGAGCAGTGGGTAAACAGCAATGCCAGCCTGTCAGGAAGCCTTAAAGGGCAGCCCAACAACCAACACCACTGATACACCACTATATAGCCTCCCCTTGCATTGCACACACAGTGACTGGTGTGTTGTGCAGGCCAAATCGCTAGCAGCAGAAGCAGTTTTTTTGTCTTCTTCCCTGCCTAACGCTCTCCCTACAGAATCAGCAGCAACCTCTCCCTATACTAAGATCGACAGAAGTAAGATAGCGGTCGGTGTGCACGCCCTTTTATACCCCCTGTGACGCCCACCAAAGCAAGCCAATCACTTGCATGCCCTTCTGAAAGATGGTGGTGACCCGTGCCTATGTCATCACGTTGCCCACAGTGTCCGTGGATCCTGATTGGCTGAAAAAGAGCGCAAAACAAACTTTTGAAACGCGACTTTGGCGCGTAAGTCACCGACCCCGTGGCCGACCTCATCCTAGGGTCGGGTTTCGTTTCATGAAACCCGACTTTGCCAAAAGTCGGCGACTTTTGAATTTTTTCGACCCGTTTCGCTCAACTCTAGTGTTGACCTTTCTTCTTCAGGACCTCAGCAATTCTCCCTGGCATGCTCTCAATCAACTTCAGGATCAAATCCTGACTGATAGCAGTCCATTCTTGCAAAATCAATGCTTTTATTTTGGCTGAATTTGAAGGTTTTTGTTTGTCCACCAGTCTCTTGATGATTGACCACAAGTTCTCAATGGGATTAAGATCTGGGGAGTTTCCAGGCCATGGTCCCAAAATCTCTATGTTTTGTTCCCTGAGCCATTTAGTTATCACCTTTGCTTTATGGCAAGGTGCTCCATCATGTTGAAAAAGGCATTGTTGATCGCCAAACTGCTCTTGGACGGTTGGGAGAAGTTGCTCTTGGAGGACATTCTGGTACCATTCTTTATTCATGGCTGTGTTTTTAGGCAAGACTGAGAGAGAGCCCATTCCCTTGGCTGAGAAGCAACCCCACACATGAATGGTTTCAGGATGCTTGACAGTTGGCATGAGACAAGACTGGTGGTAGCGCTCACCTGGTCTTCTCCGAATAAGCCGTTTTCCAGATGTCCCAAACAATCGAAAAGGGGATTCATCAGAGAAAATGACTTTACCCCAGTCCTCAGCAGTCCACTCCCTGTACCTCTTGCAGAATATCAGTCTGTCCATGATGTTTTTCCTGGAGAGAAGTGGCTTCTTTGCTGCCCTCCTTGAGACCAGGCCTTGCTCCAAGAGCCTCCGCCTCACAGTGCGTGCAGATGCACTCACACCTGCCTGCTGCCATTCCTGAGCAAACTCTGCACTGCTGGTAGCCCGATCCCGCAGCTGAAACACTTTTAAGAAACGGTCCTGGCGCTTGCTGGTCTTTCTTGGGCGCCCTGGAGCCTTTTTGGCAACAAGGGAACCTCTCTCCTTGAAGTTCTTGATGATGCGATAGATTGTTGACTGAGGTGCAATCTTTCTAGCTGCGATACTCTTCCCTGTTAGGCCATTTTTGTGCAGTGCAATGATGACTGCACGTGTTTCTTTAGAGATAACCATGGTTAACAGAAGAGAAACAATGATGCCAAGCACCAGCCTCCTTTTAAAGTGTCCAGTGGTGTCATTCTTACTTAATCATGACAGATTCATCTCCAGCCCTATCCTCATCAACACCCACACCTGTGTTAATGGAGCAATCACTGAAACGATGTTAGCTGGTCCTTTTAAGGCAGGGATGCAATGATGTTGAAATGTGTTTTGGGGGATAAAGTTCATTTTCTAGGCAAATATTGACTTTGCAAGTAATTGCTGTTAAGCTGATCACTCTTTATAACATTCTGGAGTATATGCAAATTGCCATTAGAAAAATGAAGCAGTAGACTTTGTAAAAATTAATATTTGTGTCATTCTCAAAACTTTTGGCCATGACTGTACAGCTGTACGCTTGTGTTACATTACCCATTTACAGCTTTTCACATTCTTGTGTAATCTATACTGGGCCTGAGAGTGTTTGTGTCTGCCTCCTGAAATATATACGTAGATTCCTAATGTTTACACTATACTATATATGCCTTATATCTGGTGATACTGTACCCTTTTTCAACTTTTTATTTTATTATGTACTCCATACTGAGCCTGTGAGCGTCTGTGTATGACTCATGAAATATATGCAGAGATTTGCTGTTATCCCCAGACTGTATAGAGCTGTATGCTTCTGATACAGTACCATATATCTGCTGGTATTTTGGGTCTATTTTCCAAAACATGAGGAAGTATAGTGGAAGAGAACATGGACGTGGGCATGGGGGGCCACCTGGTACTGATGGTGGTGGTGCATCTGCTGGTAGTGCCAAAAACACAATAGAAGCTAAGGCAGGAGGTGTTGAGCCGGCGTCATGGTGTAGCTCTGGAAGGCCTGTAAGGCTCCCTTTTCTGCGAGTAGGTAGACTGCTTTTAAAGCCGGAGCATAAGGAACTGTTTTTGGCTTACATTGCTGAAACAGCCTCCAGCTCTATCGCCTCCTCTTCAGAAGTTTAAAAAAAATGCAAGCACTGAGTCTTCAGTGCAGGCTTCTGGTCAGGAGCAACCCCTTTCCTTGTGTCCTTCACCCACACCAAAAGTGAAGGATGCAGCAGCACACACTTCAGATTACTCCATGTAGCTCTTTTCACATACCATTCCTGGGTTAATTAAAAATGGGGCCCATCATATACTGGAGCATTGCAAATGGGGGACATCAGACACTGGAGCAGCATTTACGGGGCTCATTATACACTGGAGCATTAGAAATGGAGCCCATTACATATTGAGCATCATTAGGGCCCATCATACACTGGACCATCATCCATGAGGCCCATCATATACTGGAGCATTCCAGATGGGGGACATCAGACACTGGAGCAGCATTTACAGGGCCCATTATACACTGGAGCATTAGAAGTGGAGCCCATTATATATGGAGCATTATTTGGGCCCATAAGACACTGGAGCATCATCCATGGGGCCCATTATATACTTGAAAACTTATTAATTTGTGATCACTGTTACCCAAGTGACCCCCAACCCTTACATTTGATATGCGGTCTGGCCTGTTGGTTAATATTAGGTCTAGCAGTGCCCCCCCTCTTGTTGGGTCCTGAACCAGTTGTGAAAGGTAATTGTCTCTCATAGTAGTCAAAAACCTATAACCTTTGCTGGAACTGCAGGTTTCTGTTCCCCAATGTATTTCAGGGTAGTTGAAGTCCCCCATAATAATGACTTCTCCTTGAGTCGCAGCTTCATCTATTTGCTTTATGAGGATATTCTCTGTTGCTTCCATTATTTTTGGAGACTTATAACAAACCCCTATCAGTAATTTATTATTTTCCCCCCTCCCCTTATCTCTACCCACAGGGACTCTACATTTTCATTAGATTCATATATATTATCACGAAGGATGGGTTTTAAGGATGATTTTACATATAAACACACACCTCCCCCTCGCTTATTTGTTCGGTCATTTCTGAACAGACTATAGCCCTGTAAATTAACCGCCCAGTCGTGGCTCTCGTCCAGCCATGTCTCAGATATCCCCACCATGTCATAATTATGCTCCAACAACATTAACTCCAATTCCTCCATTTTGTTGGCAAGGCTTCTGGCATTAGTATACATGCACTTTATGTATCTCTCTGTACCTCTATTCTTTCTTAAATTATTAACTGTTCTAACCCCACCCCCCATGCCACCCCCACCCCCAATGTCATTATTTGTGCCCAGGTCTCTAGCTGCCCTGTCTTCCCCTCCTATAAAAGGAATACCCTCCCCCCCGTCCCTAGTTTAAACACTCCTCCAACCTTCTAGCCATTTTCTCTCCCAGCACAGATGCACCCTCCCCATTGAGGTGCAGCCCGTCCCTAGCGTAGAACCTGTAGCCAACTGAGAAGTCGGCCCAGTTCTGCAGGAACCCAAACCCCTCCTTCCTACACCAATTCCTGAGCCACTTATTAACCTCCCTAATCTCCCGTTGCCTCTCTGGCTTGGCACGTGGTACAGGAAGTATTTCCGAAAATACCACCTTGGAGGTCCTTGCTTTAAGCTTACAGCCTAATTCCCTGAAATCATCTTTAAGGACCTTCCACCTACCTCTAACTTTGTCATTTGTGCCAATGTGCACCATGACCGCTGGATCCTCACCAGCCCCTCCCAGTAATCTGTCAACCCGATCAGAGATGTGTCGGACTCGAGCGCCAGGTAGGCAGCACACCGTTCGATGATCCCTGTCTTTGTGACAGATTGCCCTATCTGTTCCCCTAATAATTGAGTCTCCCACTACCAGAACCTGTCTGGCCTGCCCTGCTCTCCTATTTCCCCCCTTACTGGAGCAGACACTCCTCCGGCTTTCAGAGGACATGCCTTGCTGCAGCAGTGCTACTCCTGCACTAACACTCCCCTCATCTGCCAACTTAGTAAACTTATTGGGGTGTGCCAGATCAGGACTAGCCTCCCTGGTGCTCTTCCCTCTACCCCGCCTTCTAACTGTCACCCAGCTAGCTGCTTCATTGTCCTGCAGCTCCAACCTAGCATCCCCCCCCTCATCTATCCCATTGAGCGTCTGCTCAGTGAGCAGAAGACTCCTTTCCATATTGTCTATGGATCTCAGTGTTGCCAGCTGCACATTTAGATCCATTATCTGGGCTTCCAAATGCACAATGTGCTCACATCTTGCACAGCAGTATGCACCCTCAACCGGCTGTTCAAGGATTTCATACATGCGGCATGACGTGCACTGGATGGCATTGGCAATAAGGGAGCACATCCTAATGGGGATTGCACCAGACAATAAGATAAGCAAAAATAAATTAAAAAAAAAAAAAGTATTAATATAATACACCTCAATGCATGTTTTGTCAAACTTCTTCTGGGGACGGGTGAAGTTATTGTTTGGCTATAATATACTGTTTTTGAGTGTTTATTTTCATGTCTATACTTTACATTTATTTGTAAATTTTTTAGTTGTAACCTTTGGCACCACTGTTGTATATTTGTATTGGGAAATTTTGTGTATACATGAGAAGAGCCCCAGAGACTATCATAGACACAAAAGCTGCAAAAGCACAGATAGCATAGAAATTTTAATAGTTTATTTTTAACAATTAGCAAAATACAAAGTGAATAAGAAGAAGCGAAATGCAAATTAAATCATTATTTGGTGTGTCTACCCATTGCTTTCAGAACAACATGACGGTTCCTTATGGTGCCGGTATTTTTTTATTTTTTTCATTTTTTTATTTTTTTCTTACAAAGTATGAGTTGTGAAACTCCGCTATTAAGTTTATTAGAAGAAACAAATTGCTGCTCTCCATTACCGACACCATTATGTGGTTTAATATTGCAGCCAAAGATTAAGTTGATTATGAGCAAAACGCAATAAAAAATTCTGCAAGACAAACAATTTCTCCTAATGTTTTAATAGCCTCATATTGTGTTGTGCATCTAGTAGCAATTACTAATGCAGGTGCTCAATTCCCTATGTGATCACCAACAATTAACATTATTGCTTAGCATTCCATAATCAGAAAAATGTTAACTTCACCTAGTTCATTCATGCTGTATATAAGAAAACTATAAGGTCAGTAATTGAGAATAATAAGGATCACAAAGGAACAAAAACGGAGGTTGTAGTTGCTCATTCAATATTCAAAATGAAAGTTAAAGAAAATTTTTTAAAAAGGTAAATTGTCACATTGACGACAACCTTAAGAACTAAGTACCTTAAACGAATGTTATTTCTAAATAATCATGCAAATATTTTGTCATCTTATTAACCTGTTTTATCTACATATCTACTGGAGCAGAACAGATGTCACCTCCGGCCAGAGTACGCAAACACGCAGCATATTAATTGTGCCTTTCTGCACAGCACTTTACTGGGCTTTAACGCACAGTATTGTAGATGACTGGAAAAGTGTTACTGTGTTGTACACAGAGCTTCAGAGGCCACTGTTCTTTTCTGGCGTAGACTATTATTATAATCATAATTTTTAGATTGTTTTATATCATTGTAGTTTTGATGGAGGTCTGTGCCACAGATAACTTTTCAAGATTTCCTTCATGAAAATTAAGTAGGCCACATGAAAACGTTGAGTATTTGGTGAGTTTTTTCCCTCAGTATTTGTAAGGCAAAGCCAGGAGTGGAACAATCAAAGGAAATATATAATAGAAACGTGTCATCACTTCTGGATTTATCACCCACTCCTGATTTTGGCTTACAAATACTGAGGTAAACAAACTCTCCAATTATTCACCGCATGCGTATGGTGTAACAGTCACACTAGCGTAATCACGTCCCAATTAAATGGAAGTTACTATAATGAAGAGTGAACCAGATATAGAATAGCTAAGGCAATTGTGAAAGAAGAATATTGATGCCCATTAAATAAGACAATAGGCTAGTTTCACATTAGCGTTTTTTTGCGCAGCGCATCGTGCGCATGAAAAACGCAAAGAAAAACACATGCAAACGCAAAACAAACGCGCTTTTTTTAGCGTCATGCGTACGCTGATGCGTCAAAAAAACACAGCGTTGCTTGCGTTTTACATGCATTTTTGCATGCGTTTGCATTTTTATGCGCATGCGTTTTTAGGTGTGACATTTCACATTTTCACAATTTTGCTGTTTTTAGTCTTGCAGCAGTCTGTAGAGTATTGGGGAATTCCAGTTCCCACACAATCTTTTATCACCTTGGTTTTTGGGAGTGGTTTTCCATTGTCTAGACCACATTCCAGACTTGTTTACCTCAAAAATGCATGCGCACAAAAACGCAAACGTGCGCAAGACCATGCGCATGCATGCGTTCCCATAGACTTCAATGTGTTGTTTCTGCGCATTACGTGCGCATGCGTTTTTTTGACGAGACAGAGCAGACCAAAAAATGCAACATGCTGCGTCTGGTGCGCCTGGTGCGAAAGACAAAAAAGCGCATGCGCATGAAAATGCAAACGTGCGCAAGACCATGTGCACGCCATGTTAAACATAGGTGCGCAGTGCGCATGAGCACGGGTGCGCACGATGCGCTGCGAAGAAAAGCGTTAATGTGAAACCAGCCTTACCTGGTCAAAAGTGGCCATTTTTTTTCTTATTTTATTCCTGTTGCTTTCCTATGTATTCTATTTTGCCATATGGTTCCAAAGATATGATCCTTTTTATCTAGTGTTAATTTGTAACCCTGGGCTAGATTGAATACTGGGCCAAAGATGGAATGTGACAGAGGTGCAAAGGACCGTACAGTGGAATAGGAGCAGCAGGGGTGGCAAGAGAGGTGAACATTGCACTGAGTTGTTTTTTTTTTGCTTGTTTTTAACCTTTTACCAGCCATCTACTGTTCATCACTATTGAGGCAATGGCTGGCCATTATTTTGCTGAATTTGCTCAGAATGAAATTTAAAAAAATCTGTATTCGATAGATTTTTGTCAAATTTAGATAGAAATAAATATTATTTGAAAAAATTCACCCATCTCTTGCATCTTAACATCCCCCAATATAAGGCATGGGGTTCTATAGCATTGCTGTCAGAATGTTATTATATTGGCTGCATGTTTGACATCAAATTTGCTATTCAAGACAAAGCTACCATTTGCAATATGTATCTCTATAGTCAAATTAGTATAAATCTTATAAAAGGTAAAAATTGCCTATAGTCTATAGTGTATTATGTGCTTCAGTGAACCTCATATTGCAGCACACGTAGGCCTTATTAGCACACACGTGCAGACCAGTAGGTATACTTAACATTAGTCATTGTAAAAGTCAGATTTAACCTGTTAATATTTACCAAGCATGTAATTTACAACTAACATGCTTACATCTTATCTATTATCTACATGACCTAAACTTGTTCTTCTATATACTATAGCAACTCTTAAGAACATGCTGCAGTGGTGTTCTGTCTAGTTAGATACTTGGAGGATATATATAATTTTCCTAATGCAACAATGGTAAGTCTATTTTATGGTGAGACAAACACAAACAGAGAGCACAGAATGACAATTGTGCAGAAATATCCTGCAGTAAAACATATAACAGTAGTCAGCAAGTGCTGATGAAAAGATGATAACAAATACAGGGTATATAGTCAATACTTTTTTTGCAAAACAATGTATACCAAGCTGTTTCACCGCGTGACGCGGTGAAGCAGCTTGGCATACATTTTTTCGCAAAAAAAGTATCGACTAAATACCCTGTATTTGTTATCATTATCTTTTCATCAGCACTTGCTGACTACTGTTATATGTTTTACTGCTGGATATTTCTGCACAATTGTCATTCTGTGCTCTCTGTTTGTGTTTGAGTCAGTGGGTGGTATGAACAGTGTCCTACCGACTTGTTCATATGTGTGCATGTCACATGTGTTTTTTATGGTGAGACATAATACATGGCCCTATATCTGTAACCCTGCAGAAATACCATTTTCCAAAATGATTTTCTTTTGACTGTTTGATATACATTCATTACAATAACTTCTAAACATAGGGATTACAAATTGTCTCATTTTAGGGGGAATTGCCATGCTGGTATTATCTGTGTATATTTAATCTAAGAAAAATTTACAGAAAATTACCTCATAAAATTTTGGTGTTTACTAAATATGCCTTAAAAATGAACCACTTAATTAGGGTCCAGGATAAGTAAAACTATGAATGTGTCATAGACATATACATATAATAAGTTTCTTATAATGGTGGGTGAGAAGTTCAGCAAAATAGTGGAGGCCTTGAGACTCCATCAGGGTTCACTATACACGTGGTCAAAATTGTTGGTATCTCTTGTTTAAAGACAGAAAAACCCACAATGGTGACAGAAATAACTTGAAACTGACAAAAATCTATGAAAAGCAACAAATGAAAGTCAGACATTGGTTTCAACCATGCTTCCACAGAATAAAAAAAAATAAAACTAATTTAATAGACCTGGACAGAAATGATGGTAATCCTGAAAATAATGTGACAATAGGGACATGCTAACAAGGTGTGTCCACTAATTAGCATCACAGGTGTCTGCAATCTTGGAATCAGTGAGAGGGCCTGTATATAGTGCTACAGATACTCACTGTGCTGTTTGGTGACATGGTGTGTATCACACTCAACATAGACCAGAGTAAGCAAAGGAAAGAGTTGTCGCAGGAGATTAGAAAGAAAATTATAGACAAACATGTTAAAGGTAAAAGTTATAAGACCATATCCAAGCAGTTTGATGCTCCTGTGACTACAGTTGGACATATTATTCAGAAATTTAACCTCCATGGGAATGTAGCCAATCACCCTGGACGTTGCCGCAGTAGGAAAATTGATGACAAATCAAAGAGACGGATAATACGAATGGTAACAAAAGAGCCCAGAAAAACATCTAAACAGATTAAAGGTGAACTTCAAGCTCAAGGAACATCAGTGTCAGATCACACTATCTGTTAATTTATGAGCCAAAGTGGACTTCATGGGAGATGACCAAGGAGGACACCATTGTTGAAAAAAAATAATAAAAAAGACTGAAATTTGCCAAACTACATGCTGACAAGCCGTAAAGCTTCTGGGAGAATGTCCTATGGACAATTGAGACAAAAATTTAACTTTTTGGAAAGGCGCATAAGCTCTATGTTCACAAACGGAGAAATGAAGCATATGAAGAAAAGAACAATGTCCCTAATGTGAAACATGGAGGAGGCTCTGTTATGATCTGGGGCTGCTGGGCTGCATCTGGCACAAGGTGCCTAGAATCTGTGCAGGGTACAATGAAATCTCAAGACTATCAAGGGATTCTAGAGAGAAATGTGCTGCCCAGTGTCAGAAAGCTTGGTCTCAGTCACAGGTCATGGATCTTGCAACAGGATAATGACCCAAAACACACAGCTAAAAACACCCATGAATGGCTAAGATGAAAACATTGAACTATTCTGGTGTCCTTCTATGAGTCCTGACCTAAATCCTCTTGAGCATCTTTGAAGAGAGCTGAAACATGTCATCTGGAAAAGGCAACCTTCAAACACGAGACAACTGGAGCAGTTTGCTCTGAGAAGTGGGCTAAAATATCTGTTGAGAGGTGCAGAATTCTCATTGACAGTTGCAGGAATCGTTTGATTGCAGTGATTGCCTCAAAAGGTTGTGCAACAAAATATTAAGTTAAGGGTACCATCCTTTCTGTCCAGGACAATTTCATGAGTTTTATTTTTTTTTTAAATTCTGTGGAAGCATGGTTGAAAAGCAATGTCAGACTTGCATTTGTTCATTTTCATAGATGTTTGATTTATTATTACTTTTGTCAGATTCAAGTTATTTCTCTCACCATTGCTGGTTTTTCTGTCATTAAATGAGGGGTGCCAACAATTTTGACCACGTGTGTACATATATGAAATAATGAGCGTTCCTACAGTTCAAATGTTTCAGCAACAGAAATGTCAAATTTTAGCTATATGCAAGTTACATGTATCATAAGAGTTCTCTATCAGATATTCAGTGGGGAAAATAAGTATTTGATACACTGACGATTTTGGAAATTTTCCCACCTACTAAGAATGGAGAAGTCTTTAATTTGTATTGTAGGTACACTTCAACTGTGAGAGACAGAATCTAAAAATAAAAAACAGAAAATTACATTGTATTATTTTTAAATAATGAAATTGCATTTTATTGCATGAAATAAGTATTTGATCATCTACCAACCATCAAGAATTCTGGCTATCACAGACCTGTTAGTTACTCTTTAACGGCTTTGAGACCAAGCCTGTTTTCACCTTAGTGACCAGGCCTATTTTTACAATTCTGACCACAGTCACTTTATGAGGTCATAACTCTGAAATGCTTCAACTGATCCTGGTGGTTCTGAGATTGTTTTCTCGTGACGTATTGTACTTTATGATAGTGGTAAAATTTCTACGATATGACTTGCATTTATTTGTGAAAAAAAATGGAAATTTGGTGAAAATTTTCAAAATTTTAGTTTTTATGCCCTTAATTTAGAGAGTCATATCATACAAAATAGTTGATAAGTAATATTGCACACCTGTCTGCTTTACATCAGCATAATTTTGGAAACATATTTTTTTTTTGCTTGGAAGTTATAAGGGTTAAAAGTTGACCAGCGATTTCTCATTTTTACAATAAAATTTGCAAAATCATTTTTTTAGAGACTACCTCACACTTGAAGTGACTTTGAGGGGCCTATATGACAGAATATGTCCAATAATGACACCATTCTAAAAACTACACCCCTCAAGGTACTCAAAACCATGTTCAAAAAGTTTATTAACCCTTCAAGTGCTCCACAGAAATCTTTGGAGTGTTTAAAAAAATTAACATTTAACTTTTTTTCACAAAAAATTTACTTCAGATTCAATTTGTTTTATTTTACTAAGGATAGCAGGAGAAATTGGACACCAAAAGTTGTTGTACACTTTATCCTGAGTATGCTGATACCCCACATATGCAGGTAAACCACTGTTTGGGTGCATGGCAGTGCTCGGAAAAGAAGGAGCGCCGATTGACTTTTCAATGCAAAATTGGCTGGAATTGAGATCGGACGCCATGTCGCATTTGAAGAGCCCCTGATGTGCCTAAACAGTGGAAACCCCCACAAGTGAGACCATTTTGGAAAAGTAGATTCCCTAAGGAATTTATCTCGTTGAGTGGTGAGCATTTTGAACTCTCAAGTGCTTCACAGAAGCTTATAACGTAGAGCGGTAAAAATGCAAAAAATCACATTTTTTTTCACAAAAATGATCTTTTAGCCCCCAAACTTTTATTTTCCCAAAAATAACAGGAGAAATTGGACCGTTGTGCAGTTTGTCCTGAGTAAGCTGATACCACACATGTGGGGGTAAACCACTGTTTGGGCGCATGGCAGAGCTCAAAAGGGAAGGAGAGCCATTTTACTTTTCAATGCTAAATTGGCTGGAATTGAGATCTGATGCCATGTCACGTTTGGAGAACCCCTGATGTGCCTAAACAGTAGAAACCCCACAATTCTAACTCCAAACCTAACCCCAACACACCTCTAAACCTAATCCAAACCCTAACCATAACCCTAACCACAAACCTAACCCTAACACACCTCTAACCCTAATCCCAACCCTAACCCTAACTCCAACCCTAACCCTGACTCCAACCCTAACCCTAATTCCAACCCTAACCCTAATTCCAACCCTAACCTTAATCCCAACCCTAACCCTAACTTTAGCCCCAACCCTAATCCTAACTTTAGCCCCAACCCTAACCATAACTTTAGCCCCAACCCTAACCCTATTGGAAAAATGGAAATAAACACTTTTTTATTTTATTATTTTTCCCTAACTTAAGTGGTGATAAAGGGGGGTTTAATTTACTATTTGCAGTGGGTTTTTATAGTGGGTTTTTATGTTTGGCAGCTGTCACACACTAAAAGACGCTTTTCATTGCAAAAAATAGTTTTTGCATCACCACATTTTGAGAGCTATAATTTTTCCATATTTTGGCCCACAGAGTTATGCGAGGTCTTGTTTTTTGTGGGACAAATTGATGTTTTTATTGGTACTATTTTCGGGCACATGACATTTTTATCGCTTTTTATTCTGATTTTTGGAGGCAGATTGAACAAAAACCATCAATTCAGGAATCGCTTTTTTTAAATAATTTTTTATACTGTTTCGTGTGTGGTAAAATTGATAAAGCAGTTTTATTCTTCGGGTCAGTACGACGGCAGTGATACGTCATTAATATCTTTTTTTCATGTTTTGGCGCTTTTACACAATAAAAACTATTTTACAGAAAAAATAATTAATTTTGCATCACTTTATTATGAGAGCTATAACTTTTTAAAGATGACTAGAGTTGAGCGATACCAGCCGATACTTGAAAATATCGGATCGGAATGGATCGGCCGATCTTAAAAAAAAATATCGGTATCGCCGATTCCGATACCGGGAACCAATGCAAGTCAATGGGGCCAAAATATCGGAATTAAAAAAAACCCTTTCTTTCCTTGTAGGTTAATTCTACATGAAGAAAAACAACTAAGAATAATGTAGAATGTATTGTGGGAGGTGGAGGAGACATTAAAGCCATAGAGTTTTAGCCCAATCAAAAGGAATAGCAGGAATTAAACTTTTTTTTTAAAGACGTTAGGAGTTACAAAGATATTGACTATGTTAGCCTCATTTATATTTTGCCAGACATGTATGTCTTCTTCTTCTTTCTTCTTCTTTCTTATTCTTCTTCCCTTTTTTACCTTCTTCTTCTTCTTCTTATTCCTTTTTTTACATTCTTCTTCTTCTTCTTCCTTTTTTTACATTCTTCTACTTCCTTTTTTTACATTCTTCTTCTTCTTCCTTTTTTTACATTCTTCTTCTTATTCCTTTTTTTACATTCTTCTTCTTCTTCCTTTTTTAAATTCTTCTACTTCCTTTTTTTACATTCTTCTTCTTCTTCTTCCTTTTCTTACATTCTTCATATTCTTCTTATTCAACAATTATTATTCTACATATTCAACTTCTTCATCTTCTTCCTATTCTTCTTCATCATATTCTTGTTTGTGTCAGGCATTCCTGTAGTTGTTATCTAGAAAAGTTAGAAGTTTACACCTTCCGTTCTGCCTGTCACAAAAGATTTACAACAGGATTTGTCCGCGTTCAGTTTGGCCTGCAGCAGCAGGCCTTTTCCAGGGGCACCACGAGGAGGAACGGACTCACCCCCATATACTGCTTAGTCTTCTTCTGCTTATAAATAAGATAATATCATTTGCTCAGAGTATTAGTCTTATGCTTAATGTTCTTCTGCTTTGTTTTTTTTATGCTTCTTTGTCTTCTCTCTCTTGTTGTTCTGCATCTTGGTGGTTGTCTTCCTGTTCTTTGTCCTCTTGAACCAGCTGACGGTACTGGCACCCGGAGGGGCAGCAGAAGGAACAAGAGCCAATGGCACTACCGAGGACCAGGTGACGGTGCTGGAACCCGGTTACTAAGCAGGAGGTACCTGTGCTACAAAGCACTACCAAGGACCAGCAGACGTTGCCGGAACTCGGATACCGAGATGGAGGCACCTAGGCCAAAGGCTCTGACGAGAACCAGCTGACGGTGCTGGAACCCGGAGGGGTAGCATAAGCTGCAAGAGCAAATGTAAATAGCGAGGACCAGCTGACAGTGCTGGCACCCGGAGGGGCAGCAGAAGGAATAAGAGCCAATGGCACAACCGAGGACCAGCTGACGGTGCTGGAACCCGGTTACTAAGCAGGAGGTACCTGTGCTACAAAGCACTACCAAGGACCAGCAGACGTTGCCGGAACTCGGATACCGAGATGGAGGCACCTAGGCCAAAGGCTCTGACGAGAACCAGCTGACGGTGCTGGAACCCGGAGGGGTAGCATAAGCTGCAAGAGCAAATGTAAATAGCGAGGACCAGCTGACAGTGCTGGCACCCGGAGGGGCAGCAGAAGGAATAAGAGCCAATGGCACAACCGAGGACCAGCTGACGGTGCTGGAACCCGGTTACTAAGCAGGAGGTACCTGTGCTACAAAGCACTACCAAGGACCAGCAGACGTTGCCGGAACTCGGATACCGAGATGGAGGCACCTAGGCCAAAGGCTCTGACGAGAACCAGCTGACGGTGCTGGAACCCGGAGGGGTATCAGAAGTTACCCCTGAAAAGCAAAGTTGGCATGCCGCAAGCTGGCTGCAGTTACCGAATCACACAGTCCTACAGGGGGTGCTTGTCCTACTGGCACTATGGAACAAGCCTTTCTTACCAGAACCCGCAGTCCACATAGGAAGCACCTAAACTGCTGGCACCCTAGCCTCGGCTAACCCAACCGCAACACGACATAGCAACTTGGGGTGGCAAACTGACATTGACACTTCCCGGAAACAGCAGGCAGGGCTGGAACCAAGCTGGGCAGGAGGGAGTACCCGTGCCAAAGTCAGTTATGAGCAGCAACTGGCGATGTTGGAGCCCAGGACAAGCAATTAGCAGGCTGAGGACTGATGTGCTGTCAATTGGGAGGCAGCAGGACAGATTGCCATCAAAACAGCAGGGGAACAGCTGACGTTACTGAACCCCACAAACACAGGAGCTAGTGTTTTACTCTGTGAAGACGGCACTTCCGAGCAACAACTGGCTGTGTTGAAGCCCAGGGACAAGCACGGAGCAGGCTGAGGCTGCATTGAAGAAATTTTAAGATCGGTTGTAGACTACTAATTTTAACCAAGCTCCACTTAGGCCTGTGGCTTCACTGATTTTCGTATTTCCCCTGTCCTCCAACCCCGCCAGTTACAGCTCCGAAGTGGCGTCTGCACAATCCACACTTGTTCCTGTGTTACAGGTGTTCAGTCCGGTCAATTAATCCCCTGATGTGTGTCCGGCAATGTCGCCTGCTCTGTCCACATTCCCATAATGGGAATGTGGACAGAGCAGGCGACATTGCCGGACACACATCAGGGGATTAACTGACCGGACTGAACACCTGTAACACAGGAACAAGTGTGGATTGTGCAGACGCCACTTCGGAGCTGTAACTGGCAGGGTTGGAGGACAGGGGAAATACGAGAGACAGTGGAGCCACAGGCCTAATTGGAGCACGGTTAAAAATCAGTAGTGGTACGACTGTGTAGGCAGCAGGAGACTTTGCCATCTACACAGCAGGGGATCAGCTGACATTACTGAACCCCACTGAGACACGGGAGCAAGTATCTCTTTCCGTGTGGACGGCACTTCCGAACTACAACTGGCTGTGTTGAAGCCCAGGAAATAGGAGGGTGTAGGCAGAGGCCTACTGTATTTTGAATGAGGTGACAGCAGGAGAGACTGCCATCCACACAGCAGGGGATCAGCTGACGTTACTGAACCCCACTGAGACAAGGAAGCAAGTATCTCTTTCCGTGTGGACGGCACTTCCGAACTACAACTGGCTGTGTTGAAGCCCAGGAAATAGGAGGGTGTAGGCAGAGGCCTACTGTATTTTGAATGAGGTGACAGCAGAAGAGACTGCCATCCACACAGCAGGGGATCAGCTGACGTTACTGAACCCCACTGAGACACGGGAGCAAGTATCTCTTTCCGTGTGGATGGCACTTCCGAACTACAACTGGCTGTGTTGAAGCCCAGGAAATTGGAGGGTGTAGGCAGAGGCCTACTGTATTTTGAATGAGGTGACAGCAGGAGAGACTGCCATCCACACAGCAGGGGATCAGCTGACGTTACTGAACCCCACTGAGACACGGGAGCAAGTATCTCTTTCCGTGTGGACGGCACTTCCGAACTACAACTGGCTGTGTTGAAGCCCAGGAAATAGGAGGGTGTAGGCAGAGGCCTACTGTAATTTGAATGAGGTGACAGCAGGAGAGACTGCCATCCACACAGCAGGGGATCAGCTGACGTTACTGAACCCCACTGAGACACGGGAGCAAGTATCTCTTTCCGTGAGGACGGCACTTCCGAACTACAACTGGCTGTGTTGAAGCCCAGGAAATTGGAGGGTGTAGGCAGAGGCCTACTGTATTTTGAATGAGGTGACAGCAGGAGAGACTGCCATCCACACAGCAGGGGATCAGCTGACGTTACTGAACCCCACTGAGACACGGGAGCAAGTATCTCTTTCCGTGTGGACGGCACTTCCGAACTACAACTGGCTGTGTTGAAGCCCAGGAAATTGGAGGGTGTAGGCAGAGGCCTACTGTATTTTGAATGAGGTGACAGCAGGAGAGACTGCCATCCACACAGCAGGGGATCAGCTGACGTTACTGAACCCCACTGAGACACGGGAGCAAGTATCTCTTTCCGTGTGGACGGCACTTCCGAACTACAACTGGCTGTGTTGAAGCCCAGGAAATTGGAGGGTGTAGGCAGAGGCCTACTGTATTTTGAATGAGGTGACAGCAGGAGAGACTGCCATCCACACAGCAGGGGATCAGCTGACGTTACTGAACCCCACTGAGACACGGGAGCAAGTATCTCTTTCCGTGTGGACGGCACTTCCGAACTACAACTGGCTGTGTTGAAGCCCAGGAAATAGGAGGGTGTAGGCAGAGGCCTACTGTATTTTGAATGAGGTGACAGCAGGAGAGACTGCCATCCACACAGCAGGGGATCAGCTGACGTTACTGAACCCCACTGAGACAAGGAAGCAAGTATCTCTTTCCGTGTGGACGGCACTTCCGAACTACAACTGGCTGTGTTGAAGCCCAGGAAATAGGAGGGTGTAGGCAGAGGCCTACTGTATTTTGAATGAGGTGACAGCAGAAGAGACTGCCATCCACACAGCAGGGGATCAGCTGACGTTACTGAACCCCACTGAGACACGGGAGCAAGTATCTCTTTCCGTGTGGATGGCACTTCCGAACTACAACTGGCTGTGTTGAAGCCCAGGAAATTGGAGGGTGTAGGCAGAGGCCTACTGTATTTTGAATGAGGTGACAGCAGGAGAGACTGCCATCCACACAGCAGGGGATCAGCTGACGTTACTGAACCCCACTGAGACACGGGAGCAAGTATCTCTTTCCGTGTGGACGGCACTTCCGAACTACAACTGGCTGTGTTGAAGCCCAGGAAATAGGAGGGTGTAGGCAGAGGCCTACTGTAATTTGAATGAGGTGACAGCAGGAGAGACTGCCATCCACACAGCAGGGGATCAGCTGACGTTACTGAACCCCACTGAGACACGGGAGCAAGTATCTCTTTCCGTGTGGACGGCACTTCCGAACTACAACTGGCTGTGTTGAAGCCCAGGAAATTGGAGGGTGTAGGCAGAGGCCTACTGTATTTTGAATGAGGTGACAGCAGGAGAGACTGCCATCCACACAGCAGGGGATCAGCTGACGTTACTGAACCCCACTGAGACACGGGAGCAAGTATCTCTTTCCGTGTGGACGGCACTTCCGAACTACAACTGGCTGTGTTGAAGCCCAGGAAATTGGAGGGTGTAGGCAGAGGCCTACTGTATTTTGAATGAGGTGACAGCAGGAGAGACTGCCATCCACACAGCAGGGGATCAGCTGACGTTACTGAACCCCACTGAGACACGGGAGCAAGTATCTCTTTCCGTGTGGACGGCACTTCCGAACTACAACTGGCTGTGTTGAAGCCCAGGAAATAGGAGGGTGTAGGCAGAGGCCTACTGTATTTTGAATGAGGTGACAGCAGGAGAGACTGCCATCCACACAGCAGGGGATCAGCTGACGTTACTGAACCCCACTGAGACACGGGAGCAAGTATCTCTTTCCATGTGGACGGCACTTCCGAGCTACAACTGGCTGAGTTGAAGCCCAGGAAATAAGAGGGTGTAGGCAGAGGCCTACTGTCTTTGGAATGTGGAGACAGCAGGAGAGACTGCCATCTCCACAGCAGGGGAACAGCTGGCATTGCTGAACCCCACTAACACTTGAACGAATGTGTTTGGCTCTGTGGAGACGACACTTCTGAACACCAACTGACGCTGTTGGAGCCCAGGATTAGGCGAGGAGCAGGCTGGGGCCTACTGGATTTTGGCAGGTGAAGGCAGCAGGAGACTTGCCATCTCCACAGCAGGGGAACAGCTGGCAGTGCTGAAACCCACTAACACTCGAACGAATGTGTCTGGCTCTGTGGAGACGACACTTCTGAACACCAACTGACGCTGTTGGAGCCCAGGATTAGGCGTGGAGCAGGCTGGGGCCTACTGGATTTTGGCAGGTGAAGGCAGCAGGAGACTTGCCATCTCCACAGCAGGGGAACAGCTGGCAGTGCTGAAACCCACTAACACTCGAACGAATGTGTCTGGCTCTGTGGAGACGACACTTCTGAACACCAACTGACGCTGTTGGAGCCCAGGATTAGGCGAGGAGCAGGCTGGGGCCTACTGGATTTTGGCAGATGAAGGCAGCAGGAGACTTGCCATCTCCACAGCAGGGGAACAGCTGGCAGTGCTGAACCCCACTAACACTTGAACGAATGTGTTTGGCTCTGTGGAGACGACACTTCTGAACACCAACTGACGCTGTTGGAGCCCAGGATTAGGCGAGGAGCAGGCTGGGGCCTACTGGATTTTGGCAGGTGAAGGCAGCAGGAGACTTGCCATCTCCACAGCAGGGGAACAGCTGGCAGTGCTGAACCCCACTAACACTTGAACGAATGTGTTTGGCTCTGTGGAGACGACACTTCTGAACACCAACTGACGCTGTTGGAGCCCAGGATTAGGCGAGGAGCAGGCTGGGGCCTACTGGATTTTGGCAGGTGAAGGCAGCAGGAGACTTGCCATCTCCACAGCAGGGGAACAGCTGGCAGTGCTGAACCCCACTAACACTTGAACGAATGTGTTTGGCTCTGTGGAGACGACACTTCTGAACACGAACTGATGCTGTTGGAGCCCAGGATTAGGCGAGGAGCAGGCTGGGGCCTACTGGATTTTGGCAGGTGAAGGCAGCAGGAGACTTGCCATCTCCACAGCAGGGGAACAGCTGGCAGTGCGAACCCCACTAACACTTGAACGAATGTGTTTGGCTCTGTGGAGACGACACTTCTGAACACCAACTGACGCTGTTGGAGCCCAGGATTAGGCGAGGAGCAGGCTGGGGCCTACTGGATTTTGGCAGGTGAAGGCAGCAGGAGACTTGCCATCTCCACAGCAGGGGAACAGCTGGCAGTGCTGAACCCCACTAACACTTGAACGAATGTGTTTGGCTCTGTGGAGACGACACTTCTGAACACCAACTGACGCTGTTGGAGCCCAGGATTAGGCGAGGAGCAGGCTGGGGCCTACTGGATTTTGGCAGGTGAAGGCAGCAGGAGACTTGCCATCTCCACAGCAGGGGAACAGCTGGCAGTGCTGAACCCCACTAACACTTGAATGAATGTGTTTGGCTCTTTGGAGACGACACTTCTGAACACCAACTGACGCTGTTGGAGCCCAGGATTAGGCGAGGAGCAGGCTGGGGCCTACTGGATTTTGGCAGGTGAAGGCAGCAGGAGACTTGCCATCTCCACAGCAGGGGAACAGCTGGCAGTGCTGAACCCCACTAACACTTGAACGAATGTGTTTGGCTCTGTGGAGACGACACTTCTGAACACCAACTGACGCTGTTGGAGCCCAGGATTAGGCGAGGAGCAGGCTGGGGCCTACTGGATTTTGGCAGGTGAAGGCAGCAGGAGACTTGCCATCTCCACAGCAGGGGAACAGCTGGCAGTGCTGAAACCCACTAACACTCGAACGAATGTGTTTGGCTCTGTGGAGACGACACTTCTGAACACCAACTGACACTGTTGGAGCCCAGGATTACGCATGCCGCATGCAGAGGCCAATGGGCAGCGGTTTTTATGGAGGTTGTGGACTACTACTGATTCTAACCATGCTCCACTTAGGCCTCTGGCTCCACTGTCTCTACTATTTACCCTGGCCTCCAACCCCGCCAGCTACATCTCTGAAGTGGCGTCAGCACAATCTACACTTGTTCCTGTGTTACTGGTGCTCAGTCCCGTCAGTTGATCCCCTGATGTTTGTCCGGCAAGTTCGCCAGCTCTGTCCTCATTCCCACTACTGGTTATGGGAATGTGGACAGAGCAGGAGACCTTGCCGGACACACATCAGGGGATAAACTGATGGGACTGAGCCACAGGAACACAGGAACAAGTGTAGATTGTGCTGACGCCACTTCAGAGATGTAGATGGCGGGGTTGGAGGTCAGGGGAAATAGTAGAGACAGTGGGGCCAGAGACCTAAGTTGGGCACGGTTAAAAATCAGTAGTGGTTTGAATGTTGATGGAGCTGGTGACTTTGCCATCCACACAGCAGGGGATCAGCTGGCATTACTGAACCCCACTAACACAGGAGCTAGTGTGTTTCTCTGTGCAGACGACACATCTGAGCGACAACTGGCTGTGTTGAAGCACAGGGATTATAGTTCAGGTGGTAGAAAAATGAACACACCAGCAGACCTGGATACAGTTGCCAACCACTAATTTAGTCTGTAAGAGGAATGGCAAAGTTTTTTGAGATCCAGGCCTTGTTCATTTTCAGAAAAGTCAGCCGGTCAACATTATCGGAAGATAGTCGCGTGCGACGGTCTGTTAGTACACCACCTGCGGCACTAAAGACACGTTCCGATAATACACTGGCAGCAGGGCAAGCCAGCACCTCCAATGCATACTGGCTAAGCTCTGGCCATGTATCCAGCTTAGAGACCCAAAACTTGAAGGGGGAAGAGTCATCTGGGAGTACAGCGACAGGGCAAGACATGTAGTCTGACACCATCTGACGGAAGCGTTGCCTCCTGCTGACTCGAGGCGTCGCTGATGGTGTAGACAATTGTGGTGGACACACAAAACTTTGCCACATTTGGGCCATAGTGGTCTTGCCTTGTGCTGCGGCGCTGCCTCTGCTCCCTCTTTGTGCAGAGTTTCCTCCACTGCCTCGACGCACAGAGCTGCTTTTTAAAGCAATAGCAACAATGCTGTCGGGTCTAATGGAAAACATTATGGACTGCACCAGTGACTCTTCGTACTCCCGCATTTTACGCTCCCGGTTCAACGTTGGTATGAGCCTTTGTACGCTGTCCCGGTAGCGAGGATCTAGGAGGGTGTACACCCAATAATCAGCCGAGACGAGAATGTGGGCGATGAGGCGGTCGTTTCTCAGGCACTGCAGCATGAAATCAACCATGTGCTGCAGACTCCCAACTGCCAAAGAACCGCTGTCCCCTGTTTGAGGCGTGACCTCGGCCTGCTCTGCATCACCCCACCCTTGCTGTACATACTGAGTAGAGGTTTGTGTACCTCCCTCCTCTGGAGAGATGTCTTCCTCCTCCATCGACTCCTCCTCATCCTCCTCACAAAGTGTCCCCTGCCTAGGCCTTTGTGAGGAAACACGTAGCGCAGACTGTCCAGAAGCAGATGGCATTTGGGACTCCTCATCCTCCACCTCTTCCAAAACCTCATCCCTTAGTGCTTGCAGTGTTTGTTGAAGCAGGCAGATAAGGGGGACAGTCATGCTGACTAGTGCATCATCTGCACTCGCCATCCACGTGGATTCATCGAAGGCACGCAAAACGAGGCAGATGTCCTTCATAGAGGCCCACTCAATGGTGCTGAAGTGTGAACGGCGCACAGTGCGACTTGTTTGCGCCTGATGCAGCTGGTACTCCATGACTGCTGCCTGCTGCTCACACAACCGCTCCAACATATGTAACGTTGAATTCCACCGGGTGGGTAGGTCACATATGATGCGATGTTCCGGAAGGCCAAATCGTCGCTGCAGAGCAGCGAGGCGCGATCTTGCCGTGCTGGAACGTCGCAAGTGAGCGCACTCTATGCGGACCTTGTGCAACAGTGCATCAAGATCCGGATAGTCCCTCAGAAAGCTCTGCACGACCAAGTTAAGAACATGTGCCAGACATGGGATGTGTGTGAGGTTGCCTAGGCCAAGAGCTGCCACCAGATTTCGGCCATTGTCACACACTACCAAGCCCGGCTGGAGATTCGCTGGCCCAAACCACACATCGCTCTCCAGCTTGATAGCATTCCAGAGCTCCTGCGCTGTGTGGCTTCGATTCCCCAAAGAAATTAATTTGAGTACAGCCTGTTGACGTTTGGCCACGGCTGTGCTCATATCGGTCGTAACAGGCTCCTGCTCTGCTGTTTCTGAGGAACTTGAGTAGGAGGAGGAGTCTATGTGTACAGACTGGAGTCCTGCAATCCGTGGCGTTGGAAGAACACGTACAGCGCCACTCTCCAGATCCATACCCGGCTCCACAACATTGACCCAGTGGGCAGTGAGGGAAAGGTATCGTCCCTGTCCATGGTTACTGGTCCACGCATCGGTGGTCAGGTGGACCTTGCTACTAACGGCGTTTAGTAGCGCATGTTTTATTTTGCCCTCAACATGTTTCTGCAGGGCAGGGACGGCTCGCCTGCTGAAATAAAAGCAGCTGGGCACGTTGTATTGGGGGACTGCCAATGCCATTAAGTCCCGGAAGGTGTCAGTGTCCACCAGCCTGAATGACAGCATTTCAACTGCCAGAAGTTTGGCAATGCCAGCATTCAGAGACTGTGCTCGGGGATGGTTTGCCGAGTAAGGGCGCCTTTTATCCCATGCCTGTGCTACCGATGGCTGTGATGGATGGGAACGTGCTGCTATGGGTGTAATCTGACAGGGTCTCCGGACAACAGTGGCAGAGGTTCTTCCTTGGCGATCCTGTGAGGAAGCCGAACCAGCAGTGTGTGAGCTGGATGAAGAGGCCCCAACACGAACTGAAGAGGTGGTAGGTGGTGCTGTACGTTGGCCTACGTCTTCAGGGTGTCTCTGCAACTCCAACTCGTGCTTGGTGCGCACATGTTTCCACATATTTGTGGTATTGAGGTTGCTGACATTTCTCCCTCTTTTGACTCTCTGACGACACAGCTTGCATTTGACAAAGCAAATGTCATCTGCAACTGTGTCAAAAAAGGACCACGCACTGCAACTCTTGGGAGCGCCCGGTTTGCCTTTGGAATGAGGAATGCTCCTAACGGGTGCCGAAGTGGAGGGTACAGGCAACCAAGTCTTCCCCCTCCCTCTGCCTCCTGTTTTGGCCGGTAGGGGAATCTCTTCCTCCGAGCTGCTCCCACCACCTTCCTGTTCCTCACGCCATGATGGGTCAAGGACCTCATCATCTTCCCTCCCCTCTTCAAACAGCTGCTTCTCCGGGGTTGTCTCGCCAGCACCGTACGCACCAGAAAGTGGCAACTGAGTCTCGTCATTATCTGATGCGTACTGAGGTGTGCTGACCATAGGCACTGGCCCACTCGCCTCTTCAGATTCAGAGGGACAAAGAAGTTGCGCATCACTGCATACTCCCTCTTCTTCACATTCAGGAATGCTGCTTGGCTGGCCCCCTCTTTCCAAGCCAACAGATTCCGAGAACAGAAGTAGAGACTGTGATGGCTCCTGTCAATGTCTCTCTGACTGCCTGGGCACTTTGGCAGGTGGTGAAGAGACAGATGGTTGCTCTTCGGTGCTCTGACCCTGAGAGGATGCGGAAGTAATTGAAGTCGATGCGTTAGCTGCCATCCATCCGACAACGGCTTCAATTTGTTCCTCCCGCAGCAGTGGGGTACGTTGAGGTCCTACAAAGCTGCGCATAAAGGACTGTTGCCTGCTAAAACTGGGGGATGCTGATCCACTGGTGCCCGCAGCAGGCCCAGAATCCCCACGTCCTCTACCTGTAGAATCCCCACGTCCTCTCCCTGCAGAATCCCCACGTCCTCTCCCTGCTGAAACTCCACGCCCACGCCCACGCGCCTTACTCCCTGCCTTCTTCATCTTGCAAGACTGCTTAAGATAGGCAGAAAAGTACAAAGGGGGGCCTTAGTGTGCTTATTCCTGAACAGCTGGTTACAGGTACAAGAAACACTAATTTTATGAAGTGTGTGTGTGTGGACTACACTTTAATAGGAGCTGATGTGGCCTACACAAGTTCCAAATGTAGTGTTTGGTGAACTTTTTTTGTGGTTTCTTTGTTGGAAACAAACTCAAAGTATGTGAACAAAGAATTGAAACTGATAGTATCACCAACTTTTTGGAGCTATTACAATGCAGGCAGGTAACCTACAATGCAAAAGATGAGGCTCCAAAAAAATTGGGTAATACTAATCTGGCTGCGCCGGCAGGGCACAAGCCAGAAAAAAAGGCTCCTCTATCTACTCCTATATAGTGTTTGCAACCAACCAATGTTGATGGATACGGATGGATGCACACTAATAGGAGAAGAAAAAATGAGCTGCACTCAAAGACAAATATGTGTGAGGCAGTGACGCACGTTGAGCGTCCTACAACCAGACGTAGCTGCAGGACACTCTACTCAGCGTGAGCTGCACTCACACACAGTCAGAGACCTCTCAGACAGCCGTCAACAGTGCAGCTAAGTGGGCACTGGCACTGACAGGCTGCAGAAAGGCTCCGCTGTGTACTCCTATATAGTGTTTGCAACCACCGTAGATGGAGACGGATGGATGCACACTAATAGAAGAAAAAATGAGCTGCACTCAAATAAAAATATGTGTGAGGCAGTGACGCATGCTGAGCGTCCTACAGCCAGACGTAGCTGCAGGACACACTACTCAGCGTGAGCTGCACTCACACACAGTCAGAGACCTCTCAGACAGCCGTGAACAGTGCAGCAAAGTGGACACTAGCACTGAAAGGCTGCAGAAAGGCTCCGCTGTCTACTACTAGTGTTTGCAACCAACGTATATGGATACGGATGGAAGCACACTAGATTGAAATTATGTAAAAAATGCAGCTCAAAAAATAAAAGATGTATGAGGCAGCAGTGATCACACTGGGTGGCCTACAGCCTGACGTGGCTGCAGGACCCACTCCACAGCGTGAGCTGCACTCACACAGCCCTTGCAGACAGCTGTGAACACTGCTGCTAGGGCAAAGAAGGCTACAGTGGTGGTTTATGTAGCCTGGGTAAAGCACTAGATGTTTGGTGGAATCGCTATTTCTAACTGTCCCTCACAGTCTTCTACAGCAGCCTGTCCCTAACTGAATTCACAGCAGAGTGACCAGAAATGGCGGCTGCGGTGGCTTTTATAGTGCATCATGACATCATTTCGGCAGCCAATCACAGCCATGCCAATAGTTAACATGCCTACATGCCTAACAGGATGTGCCCACACTTCGGAGGATTCCCATTGGCTTAATCAAAGCAAGCAGGCTCATAGCATGATGGGAACTTCCGATTCCGATTCCGGAATCCGATATGACAAAAGTATCGGAAGTCCGTATCGGAATTCCGATACCGCTAATATCGGCCGATACCCGATACTTGCGGTATCGGAATGCTCAACACTAAAGATGACGTTTTCAGGGTTACCATTTTTATTTATTGTACATCCGTCTTTTTGATCGCATTTTATTGCACTTTTTGTTCGGCGGCATGATGATGAAACATTTTTTCTTGCCTCTTTTTTTATGGTGCTCACTGAAGGGGTTAACTAGTGAGACAGTTTTATAGAGTGGGTCGTTACGGACGTGGTGATAACAAATATTTGTAATTTTATTGCTTTTTTATTTACAAAAATAAATGAATTTATTGGAAATATATTTATTTATTTTTTCTTTATTTGGGGATTTTTAAAAAAAATATTTTTACAACTTATAATATTTTTTTACTTTACAAAATTGTCCCTGGTTGGGACATCACTATATCATACGCATCGTGTTGTTCCAGTTGGATCGCGCAGGGAGCCCTCTCCCTGCATGATGCTTCTCTATGCCGCTGTCACTACTGACAGCGGTATCAGAGGGGTTAAATGCCCGCGATCGATGCTATCACCGATCGTGGGCATTGCTGTGGGGTGGCAGCTGTCACATACAGCTGACACCGCACACGATCGCCATGGCGCTCAATGTGAGACCGCGGTGATGGCGGCGCCATGCTAGTACTGCTCGTCGCACAAATGCAGTTGCCCCAGAGCAGTACTAGTACGGCGCATGTTGCTAAGTGGTTAAGAAGCCCTCCTACTCTGCACTCATTACCTGTAATAATTGTATCTGTTTGAACTTGTTACCTGTATAAAAGACACCTGTACACACACTCACTCATTCATACTCCAAACTCTCCACCATGGCCAAGACCAAAGAGCTGTCTAAGGACACCAGGGACAAAATTGTAGATATGCACAAACCTGGGATCCTGCAGGGCACACAAATTTCCTCTGCTCATGTCAGCAGATGTCCAGGCTCATTTTAAATTGCCAATGACCTTGACCATTGTATTGAAGGAAGAATGAATGGGGTCACGTATCGTGAGATTTTGGACAATAACTTTCATCCCTCAGTAAGGTTATTGGAAAAGGGGCATGGCTGGGTCTTCCAGCATGACAATGATCCCAAACACAGTCAGAGAAACTAAGGAGTGGCTACTGTGAGGCAATGACTGGTGTTATTTGCAAGGGTTGCTATGTGTCCCTCAGGAAGTGCTCAGAAATGTATTTCATCCGCTAGAGTGCCTTGTGGTGACAGCAGGAGGCCTGTGAGTCACAAGATAGAATAAAAGTAAGCATGAACCTGGACAAGTTATTTGGCCAAGGAATTACATAGTAACATTGTAACATAGTTTTGAAGGCTGAAGGAAGACCTTATGTCTATCTAGTTCAGCCTATTTTTAGTGCAGCTGTTCTGCATTGTTGATCTTGGGGAAGGCAAAAAACCCACAGAGTAGAAGCCAATTTTCTCCATAGGGAAAAAAATTCCTTCCCCTAAGCTGGGTCAACCATCTACCTATAATATTCTGTTATTTGTAACCTTCTATACTGTTACTCACAAGAAAAGCATCCATTCCTTTCTTAAATTCATTCAGTGAGTTGGCCATCACCACTTCCTCAGGAAGATAATTCCAGAGCCTCACTGCTCTTACAATGAAGAACCCTCTTCTATGCTGGTGCAGAAATTGTCTTTCCTCCAAACAAAGAGAATGTCCCCTTGGTTCTTGTCACAGTCCTTGGTACAAACAGTTCATTGGAAAGATCTCTGTATTGCTCTCTGATATACTTGTACATATATATTAGGTCTCCCCTAAGTCTTCTCTTTTCTAGAGTAAATAGACCTAATTTTGATAACCTTTCTGGGTATTGTAGTGAACAAACTCCATTTATCATTTTAGTAGCCCGCCTTTGAACCTTTTCAAGTTCAGTAATGTCTTTCTTGAGCATCGGCGTCCAAAATTGCACACAATTCTCCAAGTGTGGTCTGACGAGTGAATTGTTCAAGAAAACCCAGTATGGGCTTTCATTTTTGAAACAGACTGCAGGAAGGTAGTAGGGCAGGTCTGTTTCCTTCAGGCTGGATCTTGCAAGTGGCCCAATGACCACAGATTCTAGTTTAGAGAAAAAAAACCCTGCAGGAAGGGTTTCTGTGTTTCAGTTTTGAGTTTGCAACCTGTGGAGCAGTCGGCTCTGCAGAAGTTCCATCTGTGTGAGGTAGCACAGAACCAGCAGAGCAAACTTCTGGCACCCCGCAGCATGATATGATGGTGCCGATGCCCTAGGCAACCGGACACATCTATGAACTGTCTTCTTTCTCGGCAGCAATCTGGAGGATACCATGTGCTGTACACTGCGTGAGTTTGGACAATTAAACACGTTTTGCTTTGAACTTTGTTAGGTCACTGCCTCATCACTGCAAAGTTTGCTACCGCTGCACTATATATGGTTGGAGAATGCGGGCAGTGTAAACTGAGGCATAGTCCAAAGCGTGCTGCATATCAGTGATCAGGCCTACAACGCCACAGCATAAGGCTGCTGACAAGATGGATGAAATATTAAGACAGTTGGCAATCTCTCAAGCACTACAGTAGAAGGTGCTGCAGTTGCAGTGACAGAAGCTGGAGCAGCAACAATGGCAGCAGGAGCTACATAATCAGCAACAGCAGCTGTCAACTAACCTGTTGATGCAGCAGATTGTGGCTCTGCGAGAGATGTCCACACCAGCATCCAAGCTCTATTCAGAGACCCGGTACAAAGTCCGGTCCGCACTGAGGAAGATGAGTCCGGAGGATGACATGAAGGCGTTCCTCACTGTCTTTGAGTGCGCTGCAGGGTGGGAGAGCTTGCCAGTAACCTAGTGGGCTGAAGTGGTGGCCCCCTTCCTGACGGGAGATGCCCAGAAGGCCTATCTGGACCTCAGTCAGGAGGATTCCTTGGACTATGAGAAGATGAGAGGTGAGAGCCCTGCCCAACAGGGGGATAACACATATGTATGCGCACAACGGGTTTTCCAGTGGTCGTTTGTGGAGTCACATCCTGCCAGGGTCTCAGGCCTGAAATCTTGCTGCAGCTGGTGAAAAAATGGCTCCAGTCTGAAATCTTAGCTCCTTTCCAGATGGTAAAGAGGGTGGTGGTCAAAGTGGCTGGTGAGGACTCTGCCAGCAGCCATACAGCGTTGGATGGGGCAAGGGGACCAGGGCACTCTGGACCAGGTGGTTGGACTGGTTGAGCGGTATACAGCCACTCAGGACTTTACATGGGACACTGCTCCACTTTGGCTGTCACGTAAGGCCCCGCCAGCTCAGGAGTCTGGGAAAAGTAAACAAGTCTCCTCGGGGCCAATCCAGACCGAGCCTGTACTGAGGTGGTATCCCAAAAGGAGAGTGACAACAGAACCATGTCCCCTAAATTTGCTCCAAGGTCCCCTCATGTCGCAGTTATTAAATGTTGGTGATGCCAAGGGCCCTGACATGTGGTTACCATCTGCCCCCTAAAAACAGAACCCATGGACTGTGGGTATACACGTCATGTGACTATGTTTGCCCAGCCAGTCTGCACTGCCACTACATGCTCTGCTGGTACCGAACACCAGCTGAGCAAGGTACTCATTAATGGGTACCAGACAGACGCTCTCTTGGATTCAGGGAGTTTGGTGACTGTTACATGGGTCCCTTGTTGCTGGGGACCATCCCAATGGACAGAAGGTGAGGGTGGTGTGCGTACATTACATGGGGAGCTCTGAGAGTACCCAACCATGGAGGTTATGTTTTCCACCCCATGTGGAGAGATAAGACATGTGGTGGGAGCGGTAAAGACTTCTGTATGACACTATATTGGGAAGAGACTCACCCCCATTCTGGTCCCTGTAGGAGACCAGGGTTAACTCTCCCAGGGTAAATGGTATTCCAGGAGCAGAACACGAAGATCCCAAGTCAGGGATACCTGCCTTAGGGGTCGTCATCCTAGGGACAGAGTGTAACCCTGATAGGTTTCCCTTAGAGGTATTGGCAGGAGAGGTCGGGGAGACCCCACCGATCCCTGAGCTGGAAGTGTCCCTGGTAAGTTCGGGACAGCTCATCTCCAGGATCCCACTCTGACTCTGGCATGGGAAAGAGTAATCAAGGTAAATGGAGTGCCTCAGCAACGAGGTGTGGAGACAGTGTTCCCAAGGATGGCAATCAACCAGGAGTTACTGTACAAGGTTGATAAAATCTGGGATGAGGTGGTAGAGCAACTGGTAGTGCCTCAATCCTACCATCGGGAGGTGCTTTACATGGCTCACACTCACATGCTCAGAGGGCATTTGGGGGCCAAAAAGATGCAGGAGTGCATATTGCAGCATTTTTTTTGGCCTGGTGTCTACGCTGAGGTCCAGAGATACTATGATACATGTCCAAAGTGCTAACCAACCTCATTCACTGTGAACTACAGGAGTCCATTGGTGCCTCTGCCCATTATAGAGGTACCTTTTGAGCAGATTGAGATGGATCTAATAGGGCCAGTAGCAAATCTGCCCGTGCCACCAACACATATTAGTAGTTACCCGGTACCCAGAGGCCATCTCACTTCAGCACACCTCGGATAAGCTTATCGCCCGGGAGTTGATGGGCTACCAAAGGAGATCTTCACTGATCAGGGGACTCCTTTTATGTCAAAGGTGATGAAGGAACTGTGCAAGCTCCTCAAGATAAAACAGTTGTGCACATCAGTTTACCACCCTCAGACCGAAGGGTTAGTCGAGTGCTTCAGCAAAAAGGAGGAGGTAGTCTCCAAGGATGGAAGGGATTGGGACATGTTGTTTCCCTACTTGATGTTTGTCATTTGGGAGGTACCACTGCTTCCAAAGGATTTTCACCCTTTGAGCTACTGTATGGCAGGCATCCTAGGGGTCTGCTGGACGTAGCCAAAGAGATGTGGGAGCAGGAACCTATGTCACATAAGAGTGTCATTGAGCTCTTGGCCAATATGCAGGACCAAATTGCAGGAGTCAGGCCTACTGTAAAAGAGTATTTGATTGGTGCTTAGGCAGTACAAGGCCGCATATATAACAATTAGGCCACTGCCTGCTCCTTCTAGATGCCCTCCAATTAAAGCAAGCTTATGACCAAGTGGCAAGGACCAAATGAAGTTTGGGAGAAAGTGGGGAAGTAAACTATAGAGTTTACCAGCATGGGAAAAGGAAACCCAAAGAGTTATATCACATAAATTTGTTGAAAGCGTGGAAGGACCTGGAGTGTACGCTTACGGAGATTACTTCCGACTAGTGATGAGCGAATATACTCACTACTCGAGATTTCCCGAGATGCTCGGGTGATCTCTGAGTATTTGGATGTGCTCAGAGATTAAGTTTCTGTCGCCATAGCTGCATGACTTGCGGCTGCTTGCCAGCCTGAATACATGTAGGGATTGCCTGTTTGTAAGGAAATATCCACATGTATTCCAGGGCCGCTGAGCAGAGATGGAAGAGAACCCATTCTACTGAGCACTTCAACGTATACAAGGAGTCCCTTGCCAGCTTTAAGTCCACGCAAAACAAACTTACTTCGCATCTCTCATAGCCTCCCTGTCTCACAACCCTAAACAGCTCTTCAACACTTTCAATTCTCTACTTCGTCCCACAGCACCTCCTCCCTCACCTCTCATTTCCGCTGAAGACTTTGCCTCCTTCTTTAAGCAGAAGATCGACACGATCAGACAAAACTTTGGCCCGCAGCCCCCAATGCCCCTCTTGGCCTCAGCCCTGTTCTGCAAAAGCCAACTTCTCCACCATGACAGAAGATCAGCTCTCCACCCTTCTGTCAAGATCACACCTCACCACTTGTGCCCTCGATCCACTCCCCTCTCACCTCATCCCTAACTTGGCCACAGTCTTCATCCCATCTCTAACACACCTCTTCAACCTTTCACTTACAAATGGTGTCTTTCCCTCATGCTTCAAACATTCCTCAATCACAACCATTCTCAAAAAGCCCTCCCTTGACCCATCCTCTGTGTCTAACTATCGTCTGATATCTCTTCTTCCTTATGCCTCAAACCTACTGGAACAGCATGTATATCTTGAACTGTCCTCCCACCTCTCCTCCTGTTCCTTCTTTGACCGGTTACAATCTGGCTTCCGACTGCATCACTCAACTGAAACTGCCCTAACTAAAGCCACTAACGACTTACTAACCGCCAAGAGCAAGCGACACTACTCTGTCCTCTGTTGTGAGTTCATTTTCCCCTTCGTCACTGAGGTCTGGTGAACTCCCTATTCTGGTAAAGGAAGGTAATGAGCCTGATTATCAGGCACCTGAGTCTAATGAGGATGACTGGCTGAGTGGAGTCACGGACTGGATAAAAGGCTGCCGACGCCCTTCTGCCCTGCGGGTGGTTTCTCTGTGGACTTCTAGGACACCAGTCTGATTCCTGCTCCCCTAAAGCTAAGTTTTTTGCTTTGCCTGTTGCATTTGTGTTTTGTTTTTGTTTTCCTTGCTTTTCTGGTTTCTGCCATTGCCCGCTGGGGTGAGCTGAATCTCCTTTTGCCTGTTGCTCTGTCTTCAGAATATTCCTGAGTACTGACATAGCTTTTTGAAGCCTAGCGTCTTCAGGGCCTTTTTCACTGTCAGTCTGTTGGCTCTTATTTTCATAGGGTTTTTCACGGATTGCAGACAGCAGCCTTCCTGTCCTTTGCTATGTAGTTAGCTTGGGCCCTGTCTTTGCTCAGTCTATCTTTCTGTCTGTGTTAGTGTTTTCATCTTGCTTCACCGTCATTATATGTTGGGGGCTGCCTATTACTTTGGGGTCTGCTCTGGGGCAGTTTAGATTTCCCCTTTCTTTCTTTAGGCCTATTTAATTCTCCGGCTGTGATCGAGGGGTCTAGGGCATCGTAGGAACCCCCCACGGCTACTGCTAGTTGTGTTGATAAGTTCAGGGGTCTGCAATCCGATAGCTGCCAACTTCTCTGGTTTTCTGGACTTAGCTAGCATTTCTGTTTTTGCCTCCTACGGTGACTCAATCATAACAGAATCACCCGCCATACCGCAGATCCTAGGGTACTCAATAGCAGGAAAGAATTGTGCAAAAAAAAAGTGTGCGTATAATCTTTCCTCTATATCTCTGGGGCCTACTGGATTTTGGCAGGTGAAGGCAGCAGGAGACTTGCCATCTCCACAGCAGGGGAACAGCTGGCAGTGCTGAACCCCACTAACACTTGAACGAATGTGTTTGGCTCTGTGGAGACGACACTTCTGAACACCAACTGACGCTGTTGGAGCCCAGGATTAGGCGAGGAGCAGGCTGGGGCCTACTGGATTGTAGCAGGTGAAGGCAGCAGGAGACTTGCCATCTCCACAGCAGGGGAACAGCTGGCAGTGCTGAACCCCACTAACACTTGAACGAATGTGTTTGGCTCTGTGGAGACGACACTTCTGAACACCAACTGACGCTGTTGGAGCCCAGGATTAGGCGAGGAGCAGGCTGGGGCCTACTGGATTTTGGCAGGTGAAGGCAGCAGGAGACTTGCCATCTCCACAGCAGGGGAACAGCTGGCAGTGCTGAACCCCACTAACACTTGAACGAATGTGTTTGGCTCTGTGGAGACGACACTTCTGAACACCAACTGACGCTGTTGGAGCCCAGGATTAGGCGAGGAGCAGGCTGGGGCCTACTGGATTTTGGCAGGTGAAGGCAGCAGGAGACTTGCCATCTCCACAGCAGGGGAACAGCTGGCAGTGCTGAACCCCACTAACACTTGAACGAATGTGTTTGGCTCTGTGGAGACGACACTTCTGAACACCAACTGACGCTGTTGGAGCCCAGGATTAGGCGAGGAGCAGGCTGGGGCCTACTGGATTTTGGCAGGTGAAGGCAGCAGGAGACTTGCCATCTCCACAGCAGGGGAACAGCTGGCAGTGCTGAACCCCACTAACACTTGAACGAATGTGTTTGGCTCTGTGGAGACGACACTTCTGAACACCAACTGACGCTGTTGGAGCCCAGGATTAGGCGAGGAGCAGGCTGGGGCCTGTTGTTTTTGGCAGGTGAAGGCAGCAGGAGACTTGCCATCTCCACAGCAGGGGAACAGCTGGCAGTGCTGAAACACTCGAACGAATGTGTTTGGCTCTGTGGAGACGACACTTCTGAACACCAACTGACACTGTTGGAGCCCAGGATTACGCATGCCGCATGCAGAGGCCAATGGGCAGCGGTTTTTATGGAGGTTGTGGACTACTACTGATTCTAACCATGCTCCACTTAGGCACCAGTAACACAGGAAAAAGTGTAGATTGTGCTGACGCCACTTCAGAGATGTAGATGGCGGGGTTGGAGGTCAGGGGAAATAGTAGAGACAGTGGAGCCAGAGACCTAAGTTGGGCACGGTTAAAAATCAGTAGTGGTTTGAATGTTGATGGAGCTGGTGACTTTGCCGTCCACACAGCAGGGGATCAGCTGGCATTACTGAACCCCACTAACACAGGAGCTAGTGTGTTTCTCTGTGCAGACGACACATCTGAGCGACAACTGGCTGTGTTGAAGCACAGGGATTATAGTTCAGGTGGTAGAAAAATGAACACACCAGCAGACCTGGATACAGTTGCCAACCACTAATTTAGTCTGTAAGAGGAATGGCAAAGTCTTTTGAGATCCAGGCCTTGTTCATTTTCAGAAAAGTCAGCCAGTCAACATTATCGGAAGATAGTCGCGTGCGACGGTCTGTTAGTACACCACCTGCGGCACTAAAGACACGTTCCGATAATACACTGGCAGCAGGGCAAGCCAGCACCTCCAATGCATACTGGCTAAGCTCTGGCCATGTATCCAGCTTAGAGACCCAAAACTTGAAGGGGGAAGAGCCATCTGGGAGTACAGCGACAGGGCAAGACATGTAGTCTGACACCATCTGACGGAAGCGTTGCCTCCTGCTGACTCGAGGCGTCGCTGATGGTGTAGACAATTGTGGTGGACACACAAAACTTTGCCACATTTGGGCCATAGTGGTCTTGCCTTGTGCTGCGGTGCTGCCTCTGCTCCCTCTTTGTGCAGAGTTTCCTCCACTGCCTCGACGCACAGAGCTGCTTTTTAAAGCATTAAAGCAATAGCAACAATGCTGTCGGGTGGAATGGAAAACATTATGGACTGCACCAGTGACTCTTCGTACTCCCGCATTTTACGCTCCCGGTTCAACGTTGGTATGAGCCTTTGTACGCTGTCCCGTAGCGAGGATCTAGGAGGGTGTACACCCAATAATCAGCCGAGACGAGAATGTGGGCGATGCGGCGGTCGTTTCTCAGGCACTGCAGCATGAAATCAACCATGTGCTGCAGACTCCCAACTGCCAAAGAACCGCTGTCCCCTGTTTGAGGCGTGACCTCGGCCTGCTCTGCATCACCCCACCCTCGCTGTACATACTGAGTAGAGGTTTGTGTACCTCCCTCCTCTGGAGAGATGTCTTCCTCCTCCATCGACTCCTCCTCATCCTCCTCACAAAGTGTCCCCTGCCTAGGCCTTTGTGAGGAAACACGTAGCGCAGACTGTCCAGAAGCAGATGGCATTTGGGACTCCTCATCCTCCACCTCTTCCGAAACCTCATCCCTTAGTGCTTGCAGTGTTTGTTGAAGCAGGCAGATAAGGGGGACAGTCATGCTGACTAGTGCATCATCTGCACTCGCCATCCGCGTGGATTCATCGAAGGCACGCAAAACGAGGCAGATGTCCTTCATAGAGGCCCACTCAATGGTGCTGAAGTGTGAACGGCGCACAGTGCGACTTGTTTGCGCCTGATGCAGCTGGTACTCCATGACTGCTGCCTGCTGCTCACACAACCGCTCCAACATATGTAACGTTGAATTCCACCGGGTGGGTAGGTCACATATGATGCGATGTTCCGGAAGGCCAAATCGTCGCTGCAGAGCAGCGAGGCGCGATCTTGCCGTGCTGGAACGTCGCAAGTGAGCGCACTCTATGCGGACCTTGTGCAACAGTGCATCAAGATCCGGATAGTCCCTCAGAAAGCTCTGCACGACCAAGTTAAGAACATGTGCCAGACATGGGATGTGTGTGAGGTTGCCTAGGCCAAGAGCTGCCACCAGATTTCGGCCATTGTCACACACTACCAAGCCCGGCTGGAGATTCGCTGGCCCAAACCACACATCGCTCTCCAGCTTGATAGCATTCCAGAGCTCCTGCGCTGTGTGGCTTCGATTCCCCAAAGAAATTAATTTGAGTACAGCCTGTTGACGTTTGGCCACGGCTGTGCTCATATCGGTCGTAACAGGCTCCTGCTCTGCTGTTTCTGAGGAACTTGAGTAGGAGGAGGAGTCTATGTGTACAGACTGGAGTCCTGCAGTCCCTGGCGTTGGAAGAACACGTACAGCGCCACTCTCCAGATCCATACCCGGCTCCACAACATTGACCCAGTGGGCAGTGAGGGAAAGGTATCGTCCCTGTCCATGGTTACTGGTCCACGCATCGGTGGTCAGGTGGACCTTGCTACTAACGGCGTTTAGTAGCGCATGTTTTATTTTGCCCTCAACATGTTTCTGCAGGGCAGGGACGGCTCGCCTGCTGAAATAAAAGCAGCTGGGCACGTTGTATTGGGGGACTGCCAATGCCATTAAGTCCCGGAAGGTGTCAGTGTCCACCAGCCTGAATGACAGCATTTCAACTGCCAGAAGTTTGGCAATGCCAGCATTCAGAGACTGTGCTCGGGGATGGTTTGCCGAGTAAGGGCGCCTTTTATCCCATGCCTGTGCTACCGATGGCTGTGATGGATGGGAACGTGCTGCTATGGGTGTAATCTGACAGGGTCTCCGGACAACAGTGGCAGAGGTTCTTCCTTGGCGATCCTGTGAGGAAGCCGAACCAGCAGTGTGTGAGCTGGAGGAAGAGGCCCCAACACGAACTGAAGAGGTGGTAGGTGGTGCTGTACGTTGGCCTACGTCTTCAGGGTGTCTCTGCAACTCCAACTCGTGCTTGGTGCGCACATGTTTCCACATATTTGTGGTATTGAGGTTGCTGACATTTCTCCCTCTTTTGACTCTCTGATGACACAGCTTGCATTTGACAAAGCAAATGTCATCTGCAACTGTGTCAAAAAAGGACCATGCACTGCAACTCTTGGGAGCGCCCGGTTTGCCTTTGGAATGAGGAATGCTCCTAACGGGTGCCGAAGTGGAGGGTACAGGCAACCAAGTCTTCCCCCTCCCTCTGCCTCCTGTTTTGGCCGGTAGGGGAATCTCTTCCTCCGAGCTGCTCCCACCACCTTCCTGTTCCTCACGCCATGATGGGTCAAGGACCTCATCATCTTCCCTCCCCTCTTCAAACAGTTGCTTCTCCGGGGTTGTCTCGCCAGCACCGTACGCACCAGAAAGTGGCAACTGAGTCTCGTCATCATCTGATGCGTACTGAGGTGTGCTGACCATAGGCACTGGCCCACTCGCCTCTTCAGATTCAGAGGGACAAAGAAGTTGCGCATCACTGCATACTCCCTCTTCTTCACATTCAGGAATGCTGCTTGGCTGACCCCCTCTTTCCAAGCCAACAGATTCCGAGAACAGAAGTAGAGACTGTGATGGCTCCTGTCCATGTCTCTCTGACTGCCTGGGCACTTTGGCAGGTGGTGAAGAGACAGATGGTTGCTCTTCGGTGCTCTGACCCTGAGAGGATGCGGAAGTAATTGAAGTCGATGCGTTAGCTGCCATCCATCCGACAACGGCTTCAATTTGTTCCTCCCGCAGCAGTGGGGTACGTTGAGGTCCTACAAAGCTGCGCATAAAGGACTGTTGCCTGCTAAAACTGGGGGATGCTGATCCACTGGTGCCCGCAGCAGGCCCAGAATCCCCACGTCCTCTACCTGTAGAATCCCCACGTCCTCTCCCTGCAGAATCCCCACGTCCTCTCCCTGCTGAAACTCCACGCCCACGCCCACGCCCACGCGCCTTACTCCCTGCCTTCTTCATCTTGCAAGACTGCTTAAGATAGGCAGAAAAGTACAAAGGGGGGCCTTAGTGTGCTTATTCCTGAACAGCTGGTTACAGGTACAAGAAACACTAATTTTATGAAGTGTGTGTGTGTGGACTACACTTTAATAGGAGCTGATGTGGCCTACACAAGTTCCAAATGTAGTGTTTGGTGAACTTTTTTTGTGGTTTCTTTGTTGGAAACAAACTCAAAGTATGTGAACAAAGAATTGAAACTGATAGTATCACCAACTTTTTGGAGCTATTACAATGCAGGCAGGTAACCTACAATGCAAAAGATGAGACTCCAAAAAAATTGGGTAATACTAATCTGGCTGCGCCGGCAGGGCACAAGCCAGAAAAAAAGGCTCCTCTATCTACTCCTATATAGTGTTTGCAACCAACCAATGTTGATGGATACGGATGGATGCACACTAATAGGAGAAGAAAAAATGAGCTGCACTCAAAGACAAATATGTGTGAGGCAGTGACGCACGTTGAGCGTCCTACAACCAGACGTAGCTGCAGGACACTCTACTCAGCGTGAGCTGCACTCACACACAGTCAGAGACCTCTCAGACAGCCGTCAACAGTGCAGCTAAGTGGGCACTGGCACTGACAGGCTGCAGAAAGGCTCCGCTGTGTACTCCTATATAGTGTTTGCAACCACCGTAGATGGAGACGGATGGATGCACACTAATAGAAGAAAAAATGAGCTGCACTCAAATAAAAATATGTGTGAGGCAGTGACGCATGCTGAGCGTCCTACAGCCAGACGTAGCTGCAGGACACACTACTCAGCGTGAGCTGCACTCACACACAGTCAGAGACCTCTCAGACAGCCGTGAACAGTGCAGCAAAGTGGACACTAGCACTGAAAGGCTGCAGAAAGGCTCCGCTGTCTACTACTAGTGTTTGCAACCAACGTATATGGATACGGATGGAAGCACACTAGATTGAAATTATGTAAAAAATGCAGCTCAAAAAATAAAAGATGTATGAGGCAGCAGTGATCACACTGGGTGGCCTACAGCCTGACGTGGCTGCAGGACCCACTCCACAGCGTGAGCTGCACTCACACAGCCCTTGCAGACAGCTGTGAACACTGCTGCTAGGGCAAAGAAGGCTACAGTGGTGGTTTATGTAGCCTGGGTAAAGCACTAGATGTTTGGTGGAATCACTATTTCTAACTGTCCCTCACAGTCTTCTACAGCAGCCTGTCCCTAACTGAATTCACAGCAGAGTGACCAGAAATGGCGGCTGCGGTGGCTTTTATAGTGAA